>NW_024704745.1:73304477-73904477 GCF_018977255.1 Callorhinchus milii | reverse complement strand
ACCGATACCCCCATACATGCCTTCATTACATCCAGGGTCGACTATGCCAATGCCCTGCTTGTCAGCCTCCGCAACTCTTCCCTCCACACGCTGCAGATTATCCAGAACTCTCTGCCCTCACCCTCTGGAATTCCATCCCACATTCCCTTCACCTCGCTTCCTCCCTTTCCTCCTTCAAGGCATGTCTCAAGACCCTTTTGTTTGACAGTGCCTTTGGCCACCTTCCCTCTCTGCCCTCCAACCTCCCTGATCCCAATCCCCCTCCGCTTGGGTCCTAATCCCTGACTGTTCAGCGCCTTGGGACATCCTCCTGACATGAAAGGCGCTTTACAAAGGTAATTTTGTATTGTATTGTAAAACTATCATCATGATTAATAATATCCAAACTAGTCGGAGTTCCACATAGATATGCCACCTACACATGGAAATTTCCCTGTGTCTGGAATGGATGCATGCTCTCTCCCCAGAAGCACACATCCTGCTATCCTAATCCTGGAGAGTATTAGCTGCAGGTTGGAGAAAGCCAACGCTTGGAGATCCCAGAGTGTGTGATGAGATACTGCTGGAGGTTCATGAAAAGCTGTGCCATATAGACTGGGAAAACCCGCAGGTTGAATCCCTGGCTGAAATCAGCTAACGTCTGGTCAGTGTGGCCTACACTGCTGTACTGGGGCAGTCTCTTTAGCCACTCTGCCATTGGGAAAGCTTGGAAACTAAATATTTTGAGTAGACACCGAATCGACTTGCACTGCGGTCGTGCAGATCGATATCCAGGCAACTCCATGTTCTCAAGAGGATCTCAGTCGCTGGGCTCTAGACAAGTCAATGCTGGTTAAAGAACAAACCCAAGTTGTGAGACTTCACCATTACAGTAAACGAACCTGCAGGTTTAAAGCAAGGATATTGAATAAGAGCCCTTTCAGCCATAGATCGACCACTGGACTTCTTGGCCTACAATTGGTTTGTAGAAAAGAGATCAGAAAGCATCCCCATATTTGCCACTATATTGAAGGCTCAGGTTTTGGAGATGTTGTCTGAGGAGCTCAACAGTGACACAAACTTTCCTACCAATCAAGGTTGGCTTTACCAGTTCAAGCAAACATTGAATCAGCCAGGACAAGGTCTCAGGAGAAATCCGCTCTGCTGATATTAGAGCGTATCCTACCCCTGCCTCATTTTACCCCAAAAAACAACTGGAGATGACACTAGACAAGAGCAACAACAATCTACAACGATACAGCGACGAGTCTACATGTACTTCACACAGCCGCTGGGCACTTGAGCTGGGGCGGGGGGGAGAGCTGTGTAGGGTTGGATGGCAGGGTGGAGAGATGACTAAAACTAGTGAGGAACCAACTTCCATTAAAACCCAATTAGAAATCATCTATGCGACCTTCTTAGCTAGCCTGCTGAAGCACTTCTATTGCCCTTTGGCATACAGTATTTATTAAAATACCAAGTCCATTATTGATAAAGCTGGGATGTAAAACAAAATAATGCTGAGTAGAATTGTAGATATTTGCCAGCGAAAAGCATGCTGCCTCTCAACACAGTGAACGGGCAGGCGATTTAGACTCTAATCTCACGTTGTGTTATATTTGCAGAATGTAAGCGGTGGTGAATACCTCTCTGGCAGGGTTGCTAATGCTACAATTTTGGGCTGAACAACTGGGATAACTTTTGCTGTTCATCCCAGAACAATGAACTCCATTCTGGAACTGAACGTAGAGATTTGTGCTGACTGTTCAGAACTGGGTTGAACTTCCATTGAGAGAGTGCAAGTTCTCTTGTCGAAATCACACTGGGAGCTGCATTTACGTGTGATAGGAACGTAGGAACAGAAGTAGGCAATTCAGCCCCTCGAGCTGGTTCTGCCATTCTATAAGACCATGTCTGATCTGTACTTCAAGTCCAATTACCTGCCCTTGCCCTATATCCCTCCATAATAATCCCTCCAAAACCAAAAACAATAATAAAATTGGTCATTTTCAATCCACGACTGTTTGTGGGACATTGCTGTGCGCAATTGGCTGCCGCGTTCGCCCACAAATATAGTCAATTCACTTTACAGTGTGTTCTGTGAAGCACTTTGGGACGTCCTCCCGACGTGAAAAGCGCTATATCAAATGCAAGGATTATTATTATTTATCCCTTGATATCCTTACCTAACGAATGTCTATCCACCTCAGTCTTGAAAATTCTAATGGATCCAGCATCTACAGCCTTTTGGGGGAGAGAGTTTCAGATTTCCACTACCCTCCACCAGAGGAAATAGTTTCTCTGTATCTACTCAATTGAATCCCTTTATTATGTTAAAACAATAAATAATGGTAATGACTGGTTCCAGGAACGGTCTGAGAGCAAATGGATCAAGAAGGAAACTCGGGAAAAGAGTTGCAAATGTTAATTCCAATCCGAAATGATACCTATTGTGAAAAGCCTTTCAGTGGAGCTTCATTAATCCTGCATTTGTGGTTCATGCAAATTTTGCTCATTCATCTCATTGCTATCCATGGACCCTTTGATGAAAAATTATTAATCCTTGCATTTGAATAAATGATCCTTTTAATAATAATAATAATGTTTGCATTTGATATAGCGCTTTATCACATCGTCGAGATGCTTCACAGAATATACTGTAAAGTGAATTGACTGTATATCCTTGCATCTTTTGGATGAGATATTAACAGGCTTTGTCTTTTAACCTGAGCCGTCCTCCCGACTTCAAAGGCACTACATCAAGTACAATTATTATTATTGTATGGCGGCGGAGGGCTACTTATAAGGAGGTGGGAGGGTAACCAAAAGCATGGGGAACGTATTACAAATGTTAATTCCAAACCGAAATTAATTTAAGGCAAGGTTTGAAGACAGGGAGGGAAACAGAGGGTGTAGGTGGAGAACTAGAGACTATTATGAGGCCCCTCAATTGAAAATGTTTTTACAGTATGAAAGAAGATAATCCTTAAATAATAATCCTTGCATTTGATATAGCTCCTTTCATGTCAGACAGTGGTCTCAAATACTTCACAGGATAAACTGTAAGTGTAGGTATTTTGTAAGTGAATGAGGCAGACAACTTGCACACAGCAATTTGTCCCACAAACAGCCATGAAGTGAGTGACCAATTTTAATTGTTGGCCAGGAC
Organism: Callorhinchus milii; assembly: GCF_018977255.1. NCBI lineage: Eukaryota > Metazoa > Chordata > Chondrichthyes > Chimaeriformes > Callorhinchidae > Callorhinchus > Callorhinchus milii. The sequence goes on along the minus strand of NW_024704745.1, from coordinate 73,901,329 downwards.
CCAGGGAGAAACTCCCTTCTTGTTTTCCATAGTGCCATGGGATCTTGAACAGGCAGATGGGACCTCAGTTTGTCTGTTCCAAAGGATGGCACCACAGGCAATGCACCACTCCCCATCTTTATAGCACTTAATCATGTAAAACATCTAAAAGTGCTTCGCCAATAATTACTTTCTAGTGTGGTGACTGAAGTGTTTGTTTTTGCAGATATTTGCACCAGCAAGGTCCCACAAGCACCTATGAAAGTGAATGAGAAATGAATCTGGAAGACCATCCTTCAGGACACTGGGAGAAAGTCCCTTCACTGAATGTCATGGGATCTTTAACATTCACCTGATCATCTCAACCAGAATATAGCCCTCTGCCAAGGCAGCAATTCCCCACTGTACTGCACTGGAGTGTCAACCCAGAATATGAACCCAAATTCCAATTTAGCCTTGAACCCACAACCTTCTGAGCCAGAGACGTGGATGTGCTGCCAACTGAGCCAGGCTGAAACTGCTAGCTGTACTTTACTCTTATTGAATTCCTATTTTTGGTTGCGTCACCTCACCTCATATCCCAACACTTGTGGCCACACAAGATAAACTGCAATGTTTGGATAGTCATTAAAAACTTTCCCAAATGATAACCAAGTGAACACTGCAAACAAACTATGCGTTCATCTCCCTTGTTGAGAATATAACGCCATCATAAAGCTCTGTGTAATTTCATATCCGCAGACTCCAAACTTACTCACTTTTCCTCTTCCAAATGTTTAATTAAACACATCCTGCCGATTAAAAGCCCCGGTGTAACTAGGATTGATTTAGTATTCAACTTAAATGTGTATTTTTAACGAAATTAAGCATTTGAGACAAACATAGGAATCGTACTCATGTTCTGGATTATGTCATGCAAAACAAGTTACATAAGAGGCAGAATGTGTGTCCTCTGGGTGCCCTCTGCTGACATACAAAACAAACACACTGTTTTACCATATTTATTCTTCATGGCACTTTATTTACAGAATAAAGAAGAACTTGATTTTGATGTATTTACAGCACCTTGTCACACAGAAACATCTAAGAGCATGCACAAGGAAATTACTGGCAGGTGTAGTGACTGTTTTTGTGGGTAGATGTGGCAGCTATTTGTACCAGCAAGACCTCAAAAAAGATCATTAATGGCCATCGAAAAATAGGCAGATGGGACCTCGGTTTAAAATCTCATCTGAAAGATAGCGTGATAAGGCGCTATATCAAATGCAAGGATGATTATTATTATTATTATCTCTAACAATACAGATTTCCCCCAGGCTAGACAAGGAGCCCTATTCTTGATAGGAGTTTCAACCCACACCCTAATGACCCAATTAAATCAAACTGACCCAACAGGTAGCTAAAAGTGGGTTGCAATGATGGAGCTACATACTCTGTGAGCAGTTTGCAAATGTCATATAAAACCTGTCTAATTGCAATACATAACTAAAAAGCTTTTCGATGTGATTGACCTAATACGCATAAGGCTTACCTGCATGTACACATACGTGTGTAAACTGCATTTATCAAAAAAGCAGAACAGAGGCATCTTCACAAAAGTCTGTACCCTGACCATTTTGAAAAAAGATTTCAGTTCAGAATCTGCAAAGTTCAATAATCACCTAATATCATCATCAACCACAGCAACCTTTCACATCGGTACAAGGTGCTGGACTGTCAAGGATTTGCACCCAAGCTGGGGATTGGATTGAGGAGGGGTGGGGTCCAGGCTGGATGGGAGAATGATTGAAGGTACGGTCAAAGAGGAAGCTCTTGAGATGGGGCTTCAATAATAATAATGGGTAAAATAATAATGTTGCTTAAATGTCAGGCTTTTCGTCTTGTGAATGCACCTGGTTTCATCTGCCGCTTTGCTCATATTCCAGCTGAGACACAGCTCATTTAGAATCTGACTTTAAAATGCTAAAAAAAAATGAAAAAGCCTTGCTTTTCTTGGGAAAAAAAAGCAAATTGAAAAAAAATGCATTGGAGATTCAATCTGGTGAAACAAACTGAAATATTTTTCACTGCGATCTATTGACAGGAAAAACAATGTAGAACTAGTGTCTAAGTGTCACTTAGAACTCAACTGATGAGGAAAGAAATTTCTAATGTTTAATACTGTGGTGATCATAGCATTTTACTAAGACAATTTTGATCAATACAACACAAAATTACATTTGTATAGCACCTTTCACATTGGAAGGAGGCTTCAGAGTCAGAATACATTATACATTGCTGGTCAGTGTTTAATGAACTTTGAATATTCCAAACTACCAGATTGCACTGAATTCATTAACTCGATCATCAAACCAGCTCCATTCTACAGATTCTAATTCTGAGCACAAAAAGCAAATGCTCCACTCTTTATTTATGTGAAGTCTTTAAATCTGCATATAGCAGTGTTAATGAACAGCACTCCAAATCCTTTTGACTTGTTTATAGTCAGTGCTACGAATGATTGCAAAATGTACAGCAGTTGATTGACACAATTACCATCAAGACCGACAAAAGCTTTTTCTGAAAATAACATCTAATAGTTAAAGCATTGGCTCAAGAGTGTGGGCTGAAAGCTCCAGTAATACTGCATTGTGCTGAACACAGCCACAAATTTAACATAAACTATGCCCCGTGGGCAAATGTCTCATTCTCAGCTAAAGCCAATTGAAGGCAGACTTCATGGCAACTGATAGTTGAATCTTGGCGTGTGGGACAATACACAAAACCAGACTTGCATTTCAGGACCCAGCTTCTAATTATAACTGGGAGAGAAATAGCAATCCAAGCCTTCTGAATAAGTGGATTAAAATTGGACGTCGAAGCATCATTTGTTGTCAAGACTGTGGAGCAACATTGAAACTGAAGATTGCAAATTACACTGTCTCATTCACAAAGGTGATGGAGGCAAAGAGGTGAGGCGACATGAACTAGAATTCATAAGTTCAAATGTCACTTACATGCAATAATCTCCCAGTTGTAATGTAAAGACATCATCATTTTACTTACCCAACGGTCATAATACAATTTGGATCAGGTTGCAGGTTCAAGCCCTGGTCTGTGCTGAGTTTGCTGGTCTCAGCAATCGTTTTGCTAAATTGGCCTGAGCATCCCTGGGTTAAGAGAGGTGGGGGGATGGCCAGGCCTACTTCTCCAGAAAACAGTGCCGGCAGTTGCTATGTGGGAAGGTTAGGTAATTGGGCTCAGCTGTGATTTCTCTCCTCCCCATCGCCTTCCCCCCCATGTGATGGCCTACCAACACTCCCTGTGAAGGCTTGCTTGAGTAATGGCCACCAGAGGTTTGTGGAACCACAGCCCAATATGTAATTTTCCTCGGGGGGAGGGTGTGGAATGTAAGTTGGGTCTCATTGGAGCTGAGCTAACCTTGGGAGTGCTGGTCTTGGTAGTGTGATTCGAGTCAGCGGTATTCCAGGGCACTGCTGATGACAGAACAGGCAGCTTGGATTTTTGGCAGCACTGGAAGGGTAGACAGTCACTGGGAGCAGGGTTTCTTCCCACTACTTCTTTTGACTCTGCAAACCAAAGCCCTAAAGGGTAGGGTGGGCGTAGCTTGAGAAACAACAGGGAGCTTTACGGACGAAGCTCTCAATGGCAAGCTATGCGGCTATATTTTTAAAAACAAAGACAACACATTGGACAATTGAGGAATTTACTGCAAATTTATTGGTTTGACAAAAACATCAATAATAATCCAATTCACAACACGTGCAAGAGGAGGGAGTTGACAAACAGATCATGCAAGTGATTAAAATGTTGCTCAACTCTTGGCCTATTTGAGATTGTAGTCATTTCGAATACAGAAATTACTGGAAGACGCCAAAAATAATTCATCTATATCAGTATTAAGGTTAAGGCCATTTAAGTTCAAATCAAGTGTAGTATCAATTTTCTTCAGATATTATTCCATGTCTAGCCACTAGCTGAGGAGGTGAGGAAACCCAAAAGTGCTGAGCGCAGAGGGCAAGCAGGAATGCAGCTAGAGAACACAAGAGTAGTGAGAGAATACCTTCATTATGATGTGAACCTTTTCTTCTGGTCTGATTTTTATAATAATTGTCATTGTATGTATTTAAATGTTTGGCACTTAGAATCCCCCTTTTTAATTCAATGATTTTCAACTTGTTTTAAAAGGCTTGTAACGCCTGTAAGCTCTCCGAGACCCCATCCGGCACGAAGGGTGCTATAAAAATACACGCGTCGTTGTCAGCCCTGTAACATCTCAGCAAAAGAAAGATCAAACGTTTGAACCAATTTAGGGCTGCAGGTTTCAGAACTGACCTGGGGCTGTGGAAATCTGCTAAACCATCATACAACTGGTGACAGGAAAATAGTAGTATGCAAACTTCAGAGCAGTTTGATGTGAGTGATGGAAAAAAACAATCAATCAGAATCCTTCCCACATACACAATATATTTATTTAATGAAAATAAAATCAATTTAAGATTAAGTGAAGGTGGAGATGAATTTTCCCAAGCTGGACCTAATGTTAAAACTGTTCCATTGAATTGATGCAAAACAAATGGAAGCAAAGATCAAATATACATAAAGTAACAAACCCCAAGTTTTCATAAATTAAATGAAAAAAAGAAATCCAGATATAATATACAATAAATGACAGGAAACATCAGCAGTCCTTGTTCGAGGATACTGCTTAGGAGAGCAGTGTCTGCACTTGCTGGGGAGATCGGTGCAGAATCGATGCTGGTTCCTTGTACTGATTGTTTGGATCGATAATTGCTGTGTAAATGTCATTGTAGGCGCCACACACTAGCTCAGTGGATCGCTTGAAAATTTGCTCCCTGTATTTTAAACAGAAATGGTCACTGAATGGAAATACCCCACCAAAAAAATACGGTCGATTCACTTTACAGTATATTCTGTGAAGCGCTTTGAGACGTCGCGAATACGTGATAATAATAATCTTTGCATTTGATATAGCGCCTTATCATGTCTTCAAGTGAATTGACTGTGTATTTTGTGGGTGAAACGCGGCAGCCAATTGCGCACAGCAGTGTCCCACAAACAGTCTTGGATTGAGCAAATTATTATTATTATTGTTTTGAAGGGATTATTACCCCCGGGAAAGCGATCCGCTAATCAACTGACAACCAGATTCTTACTGACTGCGAGCTAAACAGAGGCACGTGGAGTAGGGAAAGTTGCCCTATATATATATATGGTGCTATACCAAATGCAAGGATTATTATATTTTTATCACATGCCAGCATGAATACAAATCTGCACTAGCAAGCCTAGGAAGCTCTTAATGCATTTGTTTCTGAAGCGCTGCTTTTATTAAACACGGCAAAACTTATCCTTTATGTATACTATTCCTTCGCTAGTAAAGTACTGTGTATGCTAACAGTTACACATTCCTCAAAAAGGGTTAAAGTCATCAGTTCAAGTAATTTACTTGAAAAGCAATGAATCTTTCGGATACTTACTTTAATGTCCCACTCAAGATAAAATTCAGTTGAGGCATTAGTAGACTATCTGGTGATGACAGGTAGCGATCAAATTGGACCTAAATAGAATATGACATTGTCATGGACTTGGAGAACATTGGAATGCACAGGACCAGTAAAAGTAATTGAAGTTTATATCATCGGTCGCAAAATAAAGAACATTTTCTAATGTCTATATCTGTGAAACAAGGCCTATAATAATAAAAAAAGGATATTGTGGTGTAAGGAGATGAATGACTGTACAAGTTCACATCAGTATCAAAATACACTGACAAGCAGAGAACCCCTTTCTTCACAGACCCTGGTTAAGCAGTTGTAGGTCACACTATATGGAAAATACATGTCTCTTTGCTCTGTTCTCACAATGCATCTTACCCACCGGCAGTGCACCAGTGAAAATATTCTCATATCCCACAACACCTATCCTGATGGCCTCTCTCTGCATGACATGGACAATTTGGTGCTAATTTGATAGTTTTCTGCTGTGATTCTGTACTTCTGAGGAACTGGTTTGACCCAGCTCTGCTCTGGATCTTTAGTCAGGAAAACGCTGCAAAATTCAATCCCTCAATACCATGTTTCATAAACTGAGTCTAACAAAGGTCCTGTTAGCCAATGCTAAATGTATTGTCCATTCCTTTCATATGTATATGAAAATTCTTTGCATCTCCAAATTAAACTCTACACTTAGCAACAGAAAACCACATCACATACCATTCCAGTGCTATAAAAACATTATCAGGGTATTAAATATGTAAGTAAATATTAATAAAGTAAATTAAATCCATTTTCTCAATCTTTCTGTGCTTGGTGTGCTTGATTTCCATCAGGCATGTCAGGAAGGAAATGGCCTCATATGGCACCGCACAGTTCCTGAGGCCATTTCCTCTCCACAGTGACTAGACAACAGATTTTTAAGTGTGGTCAGACTTACAGTGGAAATTGAAACACGTTTGGACACTCAGACTCTCTTTACACCACTTCAAAAATGCAATTCTATTCTTTCCAAAAGATGCCTTATTAATAGATTCCCCAATCTCCTCCACTGTGCAAGTGGTGGAGAGAAGAGGTGGGAAACAGGAATACAGTGATTGATTTGACTCATGCATGAAGTCCTGGCATGATAAAATGCAAAGGCAAATATATTTTTGTCATCGTGCAAAGACAATGACATGCCTCAGGGAACGTTCCCTTCAAATCAAATTCAACATACCCTGGGGTAGTTTGCAGCTAAACTGGCTCTGGCATGCAGTAAATTAGAAAGCAGTTTCATTTTTACCATGCTGGCAGTTTTTGAGCAGCTGACCACAAAAGAACATCTATCTTATAGCAGCTTGGTTCAGTTGATAGCATCCTTGACTCTGGGTTAGGAGGTTGTGGGATCCAGACCTATACTGGGATGCAAACTCAACAGGATGGCAATCCAGCACAATCATGGGGGGAGTCGTGCATTGTCAAAGGTGCTGTCCTTCAGATGAGACATTAAATTGAGGTCCTGTCTGCCTGTGCGGGCAGATATTTAAGCTCCCACAACAATATTCAAATAGAAAAGGGAGTTTCTTCCAGAGTCCTGGTAAACAATCTAGCTGAATTGTTCACTCATGGATTTTTGTTGAGCCTTGCAGTTTGCAAAAGGGTCTTTGCTTAGAAAAAAGTCACCAACCACACTTCCAAGTAATTACCATGAAACAACTGATACTGCTTTTTAATCTCCAGCACTCTACATATGTTAACAGTTACATGTTTCACAAAAAGTTTGAAATCATTAGCAAAAATAATTTATTTGAAAAGCAATGAATCTATATTGGGATTTGAGCTCATAGACAAGGATGACAATCTAACTCAATAATGGAGGGAGTCATGCATTGGCAAAGGTGCTGTCTGCCTGTTCAGGTGGATATTTAAGTTCACACTATGATCTTGAAAGTTCTCTCTTTCTTAGCACACATGACAATATCATGTAAAATCTGTTGTTTGTAAGGCCATTTCTGAAACGATATGGAAACTATAATCATACATGATGAGAAGTCTAAATGTACCAGGAGACCAACTGACAGAGCCAACCTGTGTGACTGGCTCCACATCCACAACACTCTCGCTCATGGTATTAATCAGGAGGCGCTGCACAGTATCCATGCTAATCTCGGTGACCGATTCAAAAGCAACATGATGTGCTCTCTATTCAGTGTGTATCGCACTGTGTGTGTTACTTGAGCATGGGAGTGCTTTGGAATCACTTCAATACAGGCCTGTATACCTGCTGGCTGGAAGGAAGTTGATGATTCGGAGAAAGGCTTACCATTAAAAATAAAGCAAATTTCAGAGTAAAAATTGCTTTCACAAAACCTGCCCGCGCATTCATTTTTAATGTGCAGCAGAGCGTAAACATCAAGCACACTTAAAATGTGATATTCAAAAGTAAATGATATGTGAGATTTACTGGAATCAAAATACAACGTTGAATTTTAATCACTGAGCCATTTTTTGTTCTCTTTAGCAGTGGGATTTAATTTGCAGTATTTCGTAACAGGCTTTAAGGAATCTCATTAGAATCCCGTTGACTGATGGGAACTCTGCACCAGAGCCGACCAAGTTGGAGTGGAATTCCCGTGATGTTATTGGAAGGAATCCACACTGACATGACTTGAATAAAGGATACAGTTAAGAAATACCGCACATTAGACCCCAGTGTAAAGTGTAACCAAAATGAAATGCATTTCTGTCGTGCTGAAATTCCAGCACGATTTAAGAATGCTAAGAGCACTGTGTGGCACAGAATAAACCTGCACCCCCATCCTTTTTACAGAAACAATAGTTAATGTACAGCTGAAGTCAGAGGCAGGTTACACTGTTTACAATGTGCAGGTGGCTAGTGACGAACAAAGTTCATACAGAAATACAAAAATATAGTATTTCTGACTATCAAACCACCCACCATTTCTCAGCCCCTTCCTGGCTAATAATGAGGTTGAAAATGCGCTTTGCTTGCTGCAAAACAACATCCAGTTCACAAACGAAAATGGGGGTGAGTTTGCTATGAAATTCTCTTTAAAAACGCATAAAGGAATTCTGGTGCTGAAAGCCTGATTGTTGTTACGGTATTTAGTCTTTTTGTTGGTTGATAAACAACTCAGAAGTAAAATGCAACTATGATTGCAATCCAAGCAGCTCCTAGCACAGGGACTTCCTAATTGTGAATATTGCATTTTCAACACCGTCGTCACCCAGTTATTATGAGCTCACCAACACCTCTCAACATTCTCTGTGGCAGACTCTCCATTCAGCTTCCCACTGGCCCACAGCACTGATATTGCTCTGCTCAAAGTCACCAATGTAATTCTATCTGACCCCAACACAGCCTCAATCTTTCTAATGCCTTTCACACAATGCTCCTCCATCACCTTTCCTCTAAGATTCACTGCCCGTGACAATGTATTGCCACCATTCCATTCTTAGTTGTCCCAATCCATCACTACATCATTGCAGTGAAGGCAGCTCTGTGTCATGGGGATCTTGAGCATCGCTGTTAGTGACGCTGCAACCTTCACAGTTAGAAATCCTGAGTTGTGTTGGTACCCATGGTGTAAATATCATAACTGTGTGGTAACTTAGGGACTCGCCCGAATCTTGTGAAACCAAATTTCTTTCATTGTCCACTAACAAAATAATAGTAGGGGAGGCTGGGGGACCTGTCTGAATACTTTGTTCCCAATCCCCTGATTCCACTCTCATTAACTGCAATTCCTTTACCATCACCACACAACTGAAGTGGGCAGAAGAGACAAGTGCTTGTCTTATCAATGTGGTATCATCTGGTTGTGCCTGATGTGCATACGATGATGAAAGAATTGTTCTTGTGTCGTAAATATAAAATTGCAGTACTTTCTTGTTCATTTGTACTTTTCTTTTATTTCACACTCACCATAGCAGCTTTTAGCGATCCGCTGTCCACATTAGGCAGGTTAGATAAGGGACCCTAATACAAGAACAAAAAAAGGGTTTTAACAATGCAAATCCTCAATTATTGCATGATCCTTCAATGAATCCAAAATGGTCCATCCCTTGCACAAGTACCTGTACTTGCCTGTTCTGGTTTGTACTGCTGTACGCTGTTGTAAATATGACTCAATCCTGCCTTGTTAATACGAACGATGCCTGTTCATTTATTAACGTGTCTAAGTGGGCCTCAATCTGCACAAACAAAATCAAAATAACGATTAGAAAGGAATTAGAAGCTCTTCTACATGACAGGGAAAACAGAGTTCATACATTGCGCACTTTCAAAATGCCCACAAGTCCATAGTATAATTACTTGCAATGTGAGGGGAATCAAAGAATAGATCTGCTACAGAAACAATGCTCACTAGTATTACTAGTCCTATTGTCTTTTAGACGAAAAGAAATGCTAATTTCAGCGACTGGATCATAGATGTAAAAACTGTACCATAGATGTAAAACTGCTCCATTAATAAAAGAACATGTATTGAGACACATCAAACACATTTCTTACTAACTACCAAACTGTGTCCAGGCTATTGAGTAAAAAGTACAGAATATTTTTCTGTACTTTTTCCATCCCCACATTTTCCATCCCCACATTTCCACTGATGAAACCTTCCCTCCACAGACAACGTTCCAACTCTGCGCTCAGACCGAGCAGCACAAAACCATTGTGACTCATGGAGTATTTGTTCTTCTGAGTCTGTAACTGCCTCTAAAGTCTCCACCATTGTTCCCAAGTGGAGGTTTATCCAGTAAGCGTTTTGAGATGTGTTCCTGACAATAACAATAAGATTACATTTGCATAGCACCTTACACATCGGGAGGACGTCCCAAAGTGCTGAAGAGTACAGCATTTCAGACCCGAAGGGAAGGGACATGTATAACCATATGGAAACTGTATTGTACTGTAGAGCAGTTTATCCTATGCCAGTGAAACTATTTAACAATGGCCACCAAATGTGCTCAAGACATGGTGATTTGTAATTACTGAAACAGCTGATATAAAAGAGAATTGAATTTATAAAAGCTTGCATTTGCATTGTGTCTTTACATAACATAGTCTCAAACTGCTAGCCAAATGTAGTGGTGGACACTGAGCAGGGAAATTAAAGAATTATAGGAAATGAACGGTTGAAGAAATATCTTTTTCAGAAGTTTAGGAGAGTGCGTTTGAAAGGCGAATTCTCAAGCGCACGAGTGCGGTGGCTGAAGGCTTAGAGCAAAGGGAGTGTGGAACGATTTATAGAAACTGGCAAAATAAATCTGTTCAGCTAAACAGGAGTTGAAAATCCCACAAGTGCACATTGTTAAAGTAGTTACACTCAAGCAGAAGAAACAAAAATCTGACAATCCAGTGCACTTCTAGGAAGCCAGAAATTCATCCTTCAGATGAGATGTTAAACCAAAGTTCTGTCTGCCTGTTCTTAGATGGATGATAAAAATTCCATTGTAATATTCGAAAGGAGAAAGGAGATTCTCCCAGCTGTCCTGGCCAACAGTTCCCCAGATAATTGGTCATTCGCATCAAGGTTGTTAGTTTGACTTTGCTGTGGCGCAAACTGCTGCTGCATTTGCCTATGAGACAGTAACTATGCTTTGAGACATTTCATTACGAGTGTTATGCTATAATAATGCAAGTTCCTTTTTCTTAAGAAACCTTGGGGTTGCAAGGCAGATACTGGAAATGATTGAGTAAGAGGTGACCTTGAGCAATGGAAGAAAAGTTGAAATGATCAAAGATTACTTTCAGCAATGTGGTAGGGCAGAACAAGAGTAAGTAGCTGAGTAAGGAAATGTTGCGTAACAGAGTATTTAAGAGAAAACAATCCTTGACTGGGAAACATATAAAAGGTCAATTGAGGATCATTACTTAATGATTTTCGGCCCTACATACACTGTGCAACTTTTTCATCCTTTGTAAAAATACTTAGAACTATGTACTTTCCTATATTACCAACCAAGGTTATTTCTCAACGTAAAATGTTTTGAGTTCTATGCAAAAGTACAGTACAACAACAACAACAAGATTCCATTTATAGAGCGCCTTTCACGTCGGGAGGACGTCCCAAGGCAAAAGGTGCTATACAAAAATACATTTGTAGAGCACCTTTCGCGTCAGGAGGACATCCCAAGTATTAGAAGGGAGTAAAGAAAACAGCATCAAGGCTATTTCAACTGGATTCCTTGAGTTCAGAACCTGAGCGGTGATTCCTACTAGCAATCGTAAATAAGTCACGGAACTCCCAAAATGTATTGTGTTGGAGGAAGGTCTTGGGTGTCAATACTGACAGATTCTTTCATTAAGGAATTCCATTTGAAACCGCCACATTCTAGATCAAGAGAACCAAAGGATGTTTATAAGCCGCAAGCCAAAGCAGGCAGTGCACTAACGTCCAGGTAATGTACCTTTTTAAGTGATGAGGTTGAAGCAATAAAGAGATCAGGAAGCAAGAGATTGGAGTTAAAATCAGTGCTTCACGTTCATCTTCACAAATTAAATCTATGAGCAAATTCTAGATGCACTTGAACTGACTTTGCAATCTGGGACATATGTAGCGGTTAGTAAAGCATTCAAAGAATTAACTGTCAACAGGGCTCTAAGCCATTTGGGATACACCCTGGAAGGCTCAAGGAAATGAGAGAGGAAATAGGTGAGGTTCCAATTAATATTTTTACGAGCTCCATAAACACAGACGCTGTACATTGGGACTGGAGTGTGGCTCATGTGAGCCCAGTATTCAAAAAGTCATGAATTGGAGAATTACAGACCGTTTAGTCTGCCTAAAACTGATATGGAGAAAATGCTCCGAGGAATTTTACACAATGCTGCATTCCATTACATTGCACAATACATCTGAAGACCAGAGAGACCACAAAGGATATCAGCAAGGTTTTAGAAGGAATAGATCTTGCTCCAAAAATCTGAATATTTTGAGGAAAATATATTAATGGATGAGGCATGTTTTTGTCGATTTAGTATAATATAAAATTTTCTAAAGACACTACATAACGTACGTTGGAGATTTTTGCAGAAGATAAAGCCACATGAAATTTATGGCAAAGTAGCTTTACTTGATTGAAAATTGGCCCAGCAACAGGAAACAGAGGATGTCTATCAATGGAAAAAGCTTCGTCTTGGGAGTAAAGAGCAGTGCAATGCTGGTGGATTGCGCCATCTACATAATTCATAAATATGAAACAGTTTTAGCACCAAATGTGTTACTGTCATTTGTTCAAAGGCATCTGGACAAATTAAATAGATGGCAAGAGCAACGAGTATGATCGCTAGTATGAGAGGAATGAGTTATGAGCAATGATGAGACAACCTACGGCTCTTCAGCCTTGAGAGAAGATGACTGCATAAGATTTTAAATGGGATTGAAAAAAATGAATCAGATCAATACTTTAGGATGCAACAAGAGTACATAGGAAGTTTTTCTTGTCTCATGGTGTAACTAATGACTGGAACGGGTTGCCAGGAAGGGTGGCTGAGGCCAAAACTAATTTAACAAACAAATTGATGCCGTGATGGAGGGGGACAGTAGGCTGGGTGTTCTGGAAGGATGGGATTGGATGGGCTAGAGGATCATCCTCATTCAAACCAATTTTGTGATCTTCTGAAGAATTGCAATTGGAATTTAAGCTGGGAGTTTCGACGGCAATGTACAGAATAAACAAAAATCCATTAGTGGTGGGAGATCACTGGGTGGAATTATTGATTATTCACTGAATTTATCCAGTCATTTAGGTCTAACTTAAAGAATTTAACCAAATTCCTTAGAGAGTCATTGCTATTGTGACAACAACAACAAAATTACATTTATAGAGCGCCCTTCACATCGGGAGGATATCCCAAAGTGCTGAACAGTCAGGTGTCGGGGCCCGAGCGTGGGGGAGGGGTGGTGTAGGGGTGAGGGAAGGCAGAAAGGTGGGTGGGAGACCAAAGGCACGGTCGAAGAAAAGGGTCTTGAGACCGGCCTTGAAGGAGGCAAGAGAGGAAGCGAGGCAAAGGGACTGTGGGATGGAGTTCCAGATTGTGGGCGCAGAGAGGCTGAAAGCCCGGCCAGCGATGGTAGGGCGGTTTGGGCGGGAGACATGGAGCAACCGGAGCCCGATGAGCGGAGGGAGTGGACAGGTTGGTAGGGAGTCAGCAGGTCAGAGAGGTAGGAGGGGGCAAGGCCATGGATGGCCTTAAAGGTGAGGACGAGGATCTTGAACTCGATCCTCTGGGGGATGGGGAGCCAGTGGAGTCGGATGAGGGTGGGAGTGATGGGGTCACGGAGCCTGGTGCGTGAGAGGACACAAGCTGCAGTGTTTTGGATGATCTGCAGCTTGTGAAGGGAAGGGAAGGCCGATGAGGAGGGAGTTCCCGTAATCGAGCCTTAATGTGACGAATGCGTGGGTGAGGATTTCGGCAGCCTGAGGGGTGAGGCAGTGGCGGAGTCTAGCGGAGAGGCAGTGACCTCCTCTCGGTGGTCGGATGTTCATCATGCCATCCACTTCCAGAGCAGAATTCCCCTGGATAAACAGGAATTCTATTGGGATCCCGTATTAAGGTCAAAGAAAGAGGTGTTCAAAGGGGGTTTTGGAAGAATAAACGTTTGGATAAGTTACCTCAGATCATTTCTTATCTGAGCTGCATTTAGATTGTGAAATATAAATTTCAAGTCAGATATCAATGGAACAATCTTTTCTAGCGGGTTTCCCTTCCATAAACCTGACACAGATTTACCATCCAATGCAAGCCGCCGAAAACCTCACACATGCATTCATTCCCATCAAGAACACAGTTCAACAACAACAACAACAAAATTACATTTGTATAGCGCCTTTCACGTCGGGAGAATGTCCCAAGGCGTGGGACAGACAGAGTTGCGGACCCAAACTGAGGGTCAGGGTGGAGAGGTGGAGGGCGGGGGGGGGGGAAGCAGGGAGGCCGAAAGCACAGTCGAAAAGGAGGGAATTGGGGTGGGTCTTGAAGATGGCGTGTATGAGGGTTTCGGCGGCCTGCGGGGGGAGACAGTGTAGGAGCCGGGCGACGTTGCAGAGGTGGGGGGGAGACAGAGCGGGTCATGGCACAGATATGGGGTAGAAAGGATAGTTGAAGGTCAAACAAGACCTCAAGGTTCCGGACTGGCTTAGCAAAGTGGAGTGTTCAACCATGGATGGTGATACTTTCAGCGCCTGAGGTGAGAACACGCTGACGGGAGCCAATCAGGAGAGCCTTGGTCTTGTTGAAGTTCAACTGAAGAAAGTTGGCTTTCATCCAGGACTTAAAGTCTGACAGACATTCTGTCAGCACAGCAGTGGTCCTGGAGTCAAGGGTGGAGGCAGAGAGGTAGAGTTGGGTGTCATCCGCATACATGTGGAAGTTGACCCCATGTCTGTGGATGATGTCACCAAGAGGGAGTATATAGATATTGCAGAGGAGGGGACCAAGGACAGAGCCCTGAGGAATGCCACACGAGACGATCCGGGGGCTAGAGGAAAAGCTGTTTGAGGGGATAAAGTGCAGGTGGTGTGAGAGGTACAATCTGAACCAACCAAGGACAGCACCGGACAATCAAGGACAATCAAGATCCTGGTCCTCACCTTCAAAGCCCTCCGTGGTCTTGCTCCCCCCTACCTCTGCAACATCCTAACCCCCTAACATCCTGCCCGCTCCCTCCGCTCAGTGGGCTCCGGCCTGCTTCACGTCCCCCGCCTCACTCATCTTACTATTGGTGGGTGGATCTTCTATCACTCCGCTTCCACCCTCTGGAATTCCATCCCGCAGTTCCTCCACTTTGCTCCTTCCCTTGCCTCCTTCAAAACCCATCTCAAGGCCCTCCTCTTCAACCGTGCTTTCGATTACCCTGCTTCCACCCGTGCCCTCCAACCTCCCCGACCCCCAGCTCGGCTCCGAAACACTGAGTTTCCAGCGCCTTGGGACGTCTTCCCGACATTAAAGGTGCTATACAAACGTAATTTTGTTGTTATTCTTCTCCTGTGACCGGACTCACAAGCAAATATGCTGGAAAATGAGACAAATAATGGTACTCTACTACTGTGACTTCAACCATTCATTTAAAAACTTCTATCAAACTATTTCTGTCTCGTCAGCAAAATAATACCCCAAAGTCTCCAGTGCCCAAACAGTGCAAATATCTTAACTGCTTCGGCACATTACTGGGCTATAAGCAGTAAGGACTGTTTGTAATTTACACATCAGCTGCAACTGATGACATTGTTGACTTTGCAAGTTAAAGTACAAATGTATGCTAGGTCAACCTAGAAGGACATATATCTACCAGGGCTAAAAGCACTCTAATTACAGTTGCTATTCCACTCATGAGGGTTGACAGATGTACCTGAAACTGAAGCATCTCAAGCCGCTTATCAGTAAATTCAAAGAGAGCCAAAGTAGTCTTCATCATGTACAGGGAGTTCACCATGTAGGTTGCCATGTCTGCAGTGTCGAGGTTGCTGGCTGATACAGTGCACAACTGTAACAGAGGGTCCATTATACAGCAGAGCACCTAGTAACAGATAGTAAAATATTTCAAAGGTAGTTGTCATAACTACAATTTCAACTACAAACTCTTTTTACACAACACGACTGAAGTGAAAGATGCACCATGAAAGTTCATGAACACTGCAGTTCAGCATTACCATTATAGAAAACTGTAGATTTAATACTACTACTACTACTAATAATAATAATCCTTGCATTTGATATAGCACCTTATCATGTTGTGGAGATGTCTCAAGCGCTTCACTGAACATACTGTAAAGTGGTTTGACTTATATTTTGTGGGTGAAACATGACAGCCAGTTGCGCACAGTAATGTCTCACAAACAGCCATGACAAATTTTATTTGGGCTCTTATATTGCTTGCCGATTGTTAAACTTCAGAGAATTTCATAAACGAACTCCACAAGCCACTGACAATTTACAAGTTAATGTAGCGGTAGCTGCATCGAAAGAATCAAAGACAAATTGGGTGAGTCGGTCAACTGTGATGGTCTACTATGGCCAAAGCCATACCAAGGTACTAGTATATGATGTGTATTGTGAACTTTCAATATATAGGTCTTGTGCCCTCATCTTGGTATGGAGTAAAACATATTTATTGCTTAAGGATATAATGTTAAAACCATCAAAAAGGCTTCCACATCTGAATATAATGAAGCTTCAGTTAAGACACAATTTTATGTTCAGAAGGGTCTTAAAAAAGCCAAGTAATAAGATATGTATACCACTTATTAGTAGTAATAATAGGTGTACATATGTTATTAGTTGTTATTATTACAATTATTAATAATAATAATTCTTATTTGAACTAGCTCTTCCATGTCAGCTGGCAATTTGCAAACAGCAATGTTCCGCAAACAGCTAACAACAACAACAACTTGGATTTATATAGCGCCCTCCACGCCGGACAGTGTCTCAGAGCGCTTTACAGTAATGGAGTGAGGAAGGCAGTTCCAGAGCCTCGGGGCATAGTGGCTGAAGGCACGGCCGCCGAGGGTGGAGCGGAGGACTCGGGGGACGAGGAGGAGGTCAGACCCGGAGGATCGGAGGCAACGGGTACTGTTTTGAGGAGAGAGGTCAGAAAGGTGGGGGGGGGGGGCAGAGGAGTGCAGGGACTTGAATACAAGGGTGAGGATCTTGAAATCGATCCTCTCTGGGATAGGCAGCCAGTGCAGTCTGGCAAGGATTGGGGTGATCGGGGAGCAGAGTTTCGTGCGGTGAGAATGCGGGTGGCAGAGTTTTGAATGATTTGGATTTTATGGATGGCGGTGGATGGGAGACCGGCGAGGAGGGCGTTAGAGTAGTCCAGCCGAGAGGTGACAAAGGCATGGACCAGGGTTTCAGCGGCTTTTGGGGAGAAGTATTGGCGGAGACGGGTGATGCGTCGGAGGTGGAAGAAGGCAGTGCTGGTGAGGGACCGGATGTGGGGGAGGAAGGACAATTGGGGGTTGAACCTGATGCCTACGTTGCGTATGGAATGAGTGATTTTATTTGGGATATTGCTACATGAAGCCAATTATTACCTGGACAAAGTCTGCCTGCCGTGCATCCAGTGGCACAACTGAGGAATCATGAGAGGAAAGTACCTCACGCAATAGGGATAAGGTGTGGTTCAGTGCAGTGGTGGGTCCCAGGTCAGCCGGTGGAAGTTCAACCTGAGTGAATTGAAATTGAGATGTTAATTTTGAGTTTAATGAAGCATGAGCTAAACTACCAAAACAAAAGATCATGTGACAATAGTCCCCGTACCTCTTGTCTTCAAATTACAGCTCTTATCTTCTATAGGACATATTTATTACACATTTTCATGGAGCAGGAGTAAGCAAAAATCATGTTTCACAACATAGGAAATACTAGCGAGAAACTACCTGACTCATCAGCAATAGTGAATTGACTATTTTGTGGGCGATATTATGATCACTGTAAAAAAATAATTTGCACATGTTACTCGATCAAATAATATTGTTGCATTTGATACCTTACCATATGATATTGTTGAAATATGTCGCAGGATTTTATTGTGAAGTGTAGTGACTGTGTATTTGATGTTGCATGAGATTGCAGAGTATTCAGGAAACTATTAACAAACTTTGTAGCTTAAGGCTTAAAAGTTGCTGAAAATCAGATTTGGTGGATTGAAGCCTCTTTTAAATAAGAATGCCCAAGCCATTTCTGTTGTGCTCAATGCCAGCCTGGATAAACACAGGTGAAGATTTCTGGGATAACATGACTGTCTACCAGGACAGATGCAACAGCTTCAAGCTTGGATAGTTTGAGTCACGATAGGATATGGGCAGGCCAAGCTGAGGGTTTGCTGTCCTTATACTCAAAAGGGATCAAGTTAAGTGAAATTTGTGTTCCACGTGTGTGAAGTTTCTTTTCCAGTGGTTTATGTGAGTCCATTTGCCAGATGTGTATCTACTGTATTCCAGTTTGTCATCATTTCCTATCCATGAATCAAATGTGAACTTTCAAATGATTAAAAGAATTGAAACTTATTCAAAAAAAAGGAAAAGATGGCCCAACCGTGGCGAACTAGAGCAGTTAGGGAAAGTATAAAGTTAAAGGAAGAAGCCTATAAAACAGCTAAGATGAGTAGTAAACCCGAGGAATGGGAGAACTTTAGGGATCAACAAAGGAGAACCAAAAAAGTGATTAAGAGGGAGAAAATGGAATATGAGGGCAAACTAACAAGGAACGTAAAGACAGACTGCAAGAGTTTTTACAAATATATAAAGAGGAAGAGGCTGTCAAAGGTAAATGTGGGTCCATTAGAGGCAGAGACGGGGGGAATTATAGTAGAGGAGTCATGGCAGAGTCATTAAACTTTGCTACTGTCTTCACCTTAGAAGACGCTGAAAACCTACCAAGGATAGAGGGGAACCAAGAAGACAATGTTAGCGAGCAACTTGGGGAAATTAATATTAGTAAAAAAATGGTTTTAGGTAAATTGTCAGGTCTTAAAACTGATAAATCTCCTGGACCTGATGGCCTACATCCTAGGGTTTTAAAAGAGGTGGCTACTGAGATAGTGGATGGCTTGTCTTTGATCTTCCAAAACTCTCTGGATTCTGGAACAGTTCCCATTGATTGGAAGATTGCAAACATAACACCACTATTTAAGAAGGGTGGGAGGGAAAAGATGGGGAACTATAGACCAGTTAGTCTGACATCAATGGTAGGGAAAATTCTTGAGTCCTTAATTAAGGATGTCGTTATGGGATTCCTGGAAGACCATAACAAGATTAGGCAGAGTCAACATGGCTTTACAAAAGGGAAGTCATGCTTAACTAATCTTTTAGAGTTTTTTGAAGATGTATCCAGCAGGTTAGATAGGGGGGAACCAATAGATGTAGTATATTTAGATTTTAAGAAGGCATTTGACGAAGTGCCCACACAAAAGGCTATTGCACAAGGTTAAGGCCCACAGGATTAATGGGAACATATTAGTATGGATTGAAGAGTGGCTAACGGGTAGAAAACAGAGAGTAGGGATAAACGGGTCATTCTCGAATTGGCAGGATGTGACTATTGGAGTGCCACAAGGATCAGTGCTTGGGCCTCAGCTATTTACAATTTACATCAATGATCTAGACGAGGACATTGAATGTAACATATCTTAATTCGAGGATGACACTAAACTAGGTGGGAGAGTAAGCTCTGAGGATGATGCAAATAGATTGTAATGGGCTATAGATAGGCTCGGGGAGTGGGCGAGTAGGTGGTTGATGGAATTTAACGTGGGGAAGTGTGAAGTTATTCACCTAGGTAGCAAAAATAGAAAAACAGATTATTTTGTAGCGGGGGAGAGATTAGATAGTGTCAGTGTTCAGAGGGATTTGGGTGTCCTTGTACACCAGTCTCAAAAAGTTAGTTTGCAGGTGTAGCAAACAACTAAGAAGGCGAACGGCATACTTGCCTTAGAGGGGGTGCAGCGTAGATTCACTCGGTTAGTTCCTGACCTATGAGGATAGGCTGAATAGACTAGGGCTGTATTCTCTAGAGTACAGAAGAATTAGGGGAGATCTTATTGAAACATATAAGATTTTTAAAGGGCTGATAAAGTGGACACTGAAGGTCTGTTTCCCCGGTAGGAGAATCTATAACCAGGAGTCACAGTCTTAAAATTAAGGGTCAGCCTTTTAGAACAGAGTTGAGGAAATATTTCTTCACCCAGAAGGCTGTAAATGCTCAGTCCTTGAACATTTTCAAGGCTGAGACTGATAGATTTTCTTAAAAATAGAAGAATTAGGGGATATGCGGATAGGGCAGGTAATTAGAGTTAGGTCAGAAGATCAGCCATGATCTTATCGAATGGCAGGGCAGGCTCGAGGGGCCAAATGGCCTACTCCTGCTCCTAATTCTTATGTTCTTGTGTTCTTATGTTGCAATACAATGCTTGGATAATTTTTGTAACTCAACAGAATACAGCAAAAATTGTGACCTAAAGCAATCTTAATTAACATTCAAACATCAAAATCGCGGCCCCAGTGTGCAAACTTTTACGTCCTGGGAGGGGCTCTCTGTATTTTTTCCAAAATTCTTTTATTCACAGTATTCTTTTCAAGATAAAATGACAGATTTAAATCGATTTAATGGGATGTAAAGTGATCTGCGTGTGACATAAACAGATGGATTATTTGAGTGGAATAATGCGATAAAGAGATTAATGCAATACGGAACAATAGATTAAGGGATTGACATTATCGTGCAAATAAGATTATGACTTAAAGGCGCATCGTCTTGCTATGTATGTAGGAGAAGGAGACACTGTCAGTATATACTCACTGCACTCGTACCAGCTCATAATAACTAAAACATAAAAATTTAGGTTTGTTTTTCTCCGCACACGGCATTGTGTGGAGAATAACACCAGTGCAGATATGATGGTCCGAATAACCCGTTTCAATGCTGTAACATTCAATGATTCTGACATTTGAGCAGAGTTATTATTACTGTTTTCTTCAGCGTCACAGAGTTTCTTTTTTTAAAAAGAGCTGTCCTCTCCTTAAGGCTCTTGCGTGCCATGTCCCATTTCTTTATTGAAGGGCAGCCTTTCAAACTCCTGGCATGGGCCCACAAACAGCACTGAGGTGAATTACCAATTACTCTGGGAGATTTTTGGCCAGGACATCAGGAGAAACTCCCTTCTCCCTTTCCAATCGTGCTCCGGGAATTAGCTGTTACAAAGCAACAAGATGAACAAAGTATAACAAAATGACACAGATTAGTACCCATTAATCTCTCTACTTCGCTCAATTCACTCCCAAACTCTTTGGAAAGAAGGATCTCTTCTGCTGGTCTGCCCTTTGGGGAGCCTGCTACCTCCGTTCTTGTTAATATTGGCCCAAACCTCGCACTGTACCTCTAACTTGGCACGCACAAGCAACACTGGTAGTCAGTTCATTTTTTGTAACATTGCTGTGCTGTGTCAAAAGTGTAATTAGTATGGTATACATTCTCAACAATTTCTGAAAGACGTAGTCAAGCCTAAGGTGCTAATTGTTTTGGAATGTGTCCGTTTGAAAGTTTTTTAAAAAAAAATTAAGAAATGGACAAATGGAAAACCCACCTTTATCCAGGAACAATGCAGAGCCTTTTTTTGCGAACCTTGTTATTGCATTTTATTGCATTTGAAATGATGATGATAGCTGCACTTTCTAAAATAATCCTCGTTGCGTTCCATCTGCTTCATTTACAAAGCATACCTTTTTTTGCAATAACATTAAAAGGAATGTACAGCACAGAAAATATTTCAAAACCGCGCGGGGCCAGATGCTGTCTTTAGGCGCGGGTTAGTTTTTACTGGCACAGCTTCTGTTGCATATATCACTGCAAGGGCAGATGTTGCTCCTAAACCTCACCTTGTCCATGAGTTTGCTGGCGTGAAGACTCAGACTGTTGAAGAACATTTTTTTGCTTAAGATGTGCATTTCTTCAATAGTTGTCAGCAAAGTGGCAGCACAATTTCCTACAATTCCGCTGTTGGTTCAAAAACAAGTTGTAGGAACATGTGGGGGACTGGATAGGACTATTATAGTTTATCTCTTTAAATTTCCTCTAAAAACAATGCTATCTGTCCCACATACATCATCAATTAAAGTTCCACCCTGTATAAACCCATGTGATTCCTTCTTGAAAGAACCAATACTATTTGTCTCCCTTGCCTTCTTGGGAAAATTGTTCTTCAACTCAAATACCTTACACAGAGGCGGAAAACATCTGATCATATTCACACTTCTGAGCTTGAGGCCATGAACTCCTAGTTATTTTCTACAATACCAAACCTATTACCAGTTATCTGTAATGTGTAGGATCTGAAAACTTCATAAGAAAGGTTCATAATAAGAAAGCCCTCTGTCCCATTTGATCTCATCCTTCTAGAATACCCATCTCTACTGCATTCCCATTACAGCATCAAAATGCTTTTTTAATGTCTCCTGGCCTCAATCAACCTTTCTGCCAACCTGTTTGAGGCATTAATTACCTTCTTTGTAACTAAATACTTTCTGAGCTCGGCCTCATGAAATTGCCCTTCACAGGCCTCCAGACCTGCTGCTTTGCCACATCTGATAGTATTCTTCTGGGTTTACATTCTTAAACCCATTTAGAATCTTATATTCCTTTTTAAAATCCCACCCCTAGCCACCCAAGAATATAATAATATTATTATACTATAATAAAAGGCCTCTTTTCACAACTAAAAATCGTATTGCTTCAATAAATTCTCCCTTAGCCCTCTCCAAAGGAAATATTCCCAGTTCTTGTTGTTGCACCCTCTCCAACGACTCTCACGGATTGGGTCCCAGTGTCTAAACTGTATAAAGCTTTGTACAAGGCCGTTATGATATCTAGCAACATGTGCTCTATCCCTCAAGCTGTGTGTCCTAAAATACAGTATATGCTTTCCCGTCTGCTGTTGTGCAGAATACCTGAAATAAACAGCGATCACAAATAAGGAGATAACAGACAAGCTGAGGGCACTGAAGGACATCCTTGACCAGGTGGGCTGCCAAAATCAGGTCCATCACAAATTGCAGTTAAGTATTACTGGAAACATTTTCATTTTGGTTTCAACACACAGTTTTGCTTACTATAAACAACTGAGAACATCTGAGGGTACAAAACACGCTTGCATCATTAGTCTCACTTTTCAATTTAATTAGTCTTACCCACTCATTTTAAAAGAAAATCGAGATCAGCTTATCCAAATTTCAGATGTACCACCTGAGCTAAGTCTCCACAAAAACATCTAGGTGTTAGTAATTAAAGCCATTTGGTTTGTTCTCTTTCTTACCTGATAGTGTGGTGGTAAAATTTGAGGAGATTGGAGACCTTGTATAGTAAAACCGCACCTGGCTCTGCGACAATTACCTGCTCAATCCGGACCTGTAACACAGCACCGTGCAGGACATTAAAGGGATATTACAGTAACATCGGTCTTTTTAAGCGTTTAAACAATGGCCTTTTTTAAAAAAATAAGAACTTTTGCCTATTTTTACAACTCAAAACTAAAGTAGTAATTTGCTGCAAAATATTTACTTATATAAAGTATTATTTTATAAAATTGTATTGGATATTTCAGCACAGATGAAAGCAAAAACGCTGCATAAAATAAATGGACCGCATTGTCAGTTGCATTACTGGCTGGAAAAATGGAAAATTTAAATCTTGGGATTATTTTTGGAACGAGGGCAAAACTGTTGTACGGTCCTAAATCTCTAATGTTACTAGTTCACAAAATGTCAACACCAAGAAGGCTACACTGAGTTCGTGAATTAGCAGAATTTGAAGCAGTTTTTGGGCTGCAATAAGACAAAAAAAAGACTTTTGCCTATTTTTACAATTCAAAACTAAAGGAGTAGATAATTTGCTGCAAAATATTTACTTATATAAAGTTTTTAGGCTGCAATAGTTGGGAATATGGGAAAACAGAAACTGAATGACGCCGTTCAACCCTTCGATCGTGGTTCACCAGTTTATTAGATAATGAAATAATCCTTGCATTTGATATATCTTTATTACCTGGTTGAGACTTCTCAAAATGCTTCACAAGATTTTACTATGAAGTGCGGTGACTGTGCATTTGTAAGCAAATGTGGCAGTGAAGTTGTATACAACAATGACCAAAAAAATAACCATGAAGTGAGTGACCAATTTTATTGGTTCCCATTAGCTCAGTGGAGTCCTGCAGCTCAGTGGTTAGAGCACTCGCTTAGCAAGTGAGAGATCTGGGTTCAATTCTCGGCAGGGTGAAATGGGAAAGTTTCCTTACTCCACATGCCTGTGTTTACCTAGCAGTAAGTAGGAACCTGGTTGTTAGTTGATTGGCGGATCGCTTTTCTGGAGGTAATAATTCCTTCAAAAAAAATAATAAATTGGTCACTCAATCCACGACTGTTTGTGGGACGCTGCTGTGCGCAATTGGCTGCTGCGTTTCGCCCACAAAATATACAGGCAATTCACTTTACAGTATATTCTGAGAAGCGCTTTGAAACATCTCGAAGACGTGATAAGGCGCTATATCAAATGCAAGGATTATCATTATTAATCTTTCGAGACATTGGCGCTGAGGTCACAGGTTAATTACTGACCTAACTACATCTAAACTGCAACTATGTCCATCTTCAGTCGGGCCATTGGCCTTTACCGATATCTGGATAAATAAATAGTGTGACAATACCAGTGTTTCGTACTGGTACGTCACTTGGTTAATACAACCAAACAAATAATTACAATAATTCTTGCTCAGAAAACTACAAAAACTGACAGTTCTGTGGAAGCATAGAACTTCTCAAAGCCTGAGAGAACAGCGTTTAATTCCAAAGGCAATATTATTATCTTCTACCCATCCTTCATTTAAGTAAATAACTAAGTATCACAGTTTGTGAGGCAATGCATTTCACTTGGGTGGATAACAAATCCTGAGAAGCACTTTGAGACGTCGTGACGACACAATAAGGCAATATATACATAATAATATGTGCATTTGATATACCACCTTATGTCAGTCGTTTCAAAGAGCTTCACAGGATATACTGCAAACTGGTGTGACTGTATATTTTGTGAACGAACGCAGGAACCAATTTGTACACACCAATGTCCCATGAATAGCCATGGATTGAAAAACTAATTTTGTTTGGATGACTGTTGTCCAGGATGCTGGGAGAAACTCGTCCTTCTCTTTTTGAGTAGTGCTATGGGATCTTTAATGTCTGCCTGTGCGCAATTGGCTGCCGCGTTCACCCACAAATATACAGTCAATTCACTTTATAGTATATTCTGTGAAGCGCTTTGAGACATCTAGAAGACGTGATAAGGTGCTATATCAAATGCAAGGATTATTAATATTATTATTATATTGTTCCCACTCAGCTCCTGTTAACCCTGCAAGCCAAAGCCATAACGAGTAGGGTGGTCTTAGCTGGGCAAGCAGTGGAAACTTGCCAGACTGTGCTTTTAATGGCAAGCTCTGCAGTTTTAGCTGGTTGAACTACAAGCAGTACCTAATGTACACTCAGGGGCCTCCAAACCTTGACTCTCGAAGGTAAGCAGGGTGTGTCCCTCAATGGAGCGTATGTATATTCTAGAACCAGACAGAGATATTTCCAAGTGTAGGTGCTGTGTATGTGTGGAACTCTGTAAATGAGCTCTAATATGCAAGATTAAAAGTTTAATATCCGATCCATACCTTTAAAGGTCTGCACACTCCTTCAGTGATGTGTCCTACTACTTCCTGGATGTTATCTTCCACCCCTGCGGCAATAAACATGATGTGTTAAATAGTTTGAACCTAACTGAAACAACATTGCTTCATATTTGAGAGAAGCTTGAAACTGAGTGAGAATGAAGCCCTAAAAATAAGGCCCTTACAAGAGGATAATACTGTACTTAAGTTTGACAAATCCCAATTGTATTGTTGCTTTGTACTAGCATGTAACTAATATTAAGCCCTACAGTCCACTAACAATTAAAGAGTAAGAGATGCCAATATAGCAAAAAATGAAAACTGAATACAAAGTCATAATCCAATTTGTTACACTTTCACTATATAGGCTGACCTTGGAAAATCAAACACCCTGGGGCCTTGGAATGAAAAGCATTATATCTGTGTGCTCACTGTAAGAGGTTCATTAATACAAATGCTGTTGCTGCCATCACCATTTTGACTTGACTGTACAATGCAACACCAACATGAGTGAAAAACATATGCATTGGTTCGTTGGTTCAGTTTAATCAGGGGTGTTATTTCAGGGGCCGCGCTCCTTCAATGATCGCTGTATCAGGATAAGAATCAATGGGTCTCAATGATGAGTTTATTATAACCGGAATCGTAATAACCAGGGTTTGTTATACCGAGGTCAGCCTGTTGTGCTTTCCATGTACAATGAATGTTTCAAGGTGCTTCACATAGCCAGGGTATTGCTGAGCAGGGCCCAAAGGAGAGGGAAACATACTCAAAATACTGTGGATGCTGGAAATCTGAAACAAAAACAGAAGTTGCTGGGAACACTCAGCAGGTCAGGCAGTATCTATGGAGAAAGGAAAGTGAGTCAACGGTTCGGATCCACAACCCTTCGTCAGACCTGGGGCACGTTGGGAGGCAGACGCTTTTAAGGACTGAAAAGCAAAACTTCTTCCAAGGTAGGAATTCTTCAGAAGAGAATTTACTTGCCCTGCCTCCCCCCTCTCCATGTAAATGTATTGAGAAAGAATCTGCAGGTGATTTGCCATGTCCTGTGTATAGTATACAGGATGATTAATACTCCTGGGTGTGACTGCAAACTAGTGACAGTCATCAAGGGGATTACGCTGACATCACAGACCATGAAATTGAAGCCTAACTATTATCTGAGGCAAAGGGGGAAATGAAAGAGACATAAGGTGTAGGTTATGACTCATTGCTCACCATGCTTGAATGAGATTTAAGTCTTGAAATCCCTTAAAGAATAGATATTGTGCAGTTCATGCATCATTTATATTTCGTCTAGATCAGTTATGTTTACTGGAGACAAAGTGGATAACGAGCTCAATGAGGCTATGATATACTTACTTAATAAATAGCAGTCCACATGAATTCAGATGGGGTAGAAGTGAGACTCTGAGGGAGTAACACACCCATCTGATAATGGAAGCCACATAATAATACAATCCTTGCATTTGGTATAGCGCTTTTCACGTCTTCTCGACGTCTCAAAGCGCTTCACAGAATAGACTGTAAAGTGAATTGACCGTATATTTGTGGGCGAAATGCGGCAGCCAATTGCACACAGCAGTGTCCCACAAACAGTCTTGGATTGAAAATGACCAATTTATTATTGTTTTGTTTTGGAGGGATTATTATTAGGCGTGTGGAGTAAGCAAACTTGCCCAAGGTTTCGCCCTGCCTGGATTTGAACCCAAGTGTCTTGCTTGCAAGGCGAGTGCTCTAACCACTGAGCTACAGGACTCCATTTGTGCTAGTACAAGTACTTTTCCAAAAGATCTCCAATAAAATACTCCTTGTGACTCCTTTACAAACAGATGTAACCAGGTATAATAATAATAATCCTGACACTTGATATAGCACTGTTCTCGTCTTCTAGATGTCTCAAAGCGCTTCATAGAACATACTGTAAAGTGAATTGACTGTATATTTGTGGGTGTATCAAGGGCAAGGCATGGGCTTGGATTCATAACTGGCTAAAGGAATGGTTTTAAAATGTTAAAAGGGGAATTAGAACAAAATGGGGGTGAACTAAAGTGATTCAGGGGCCCATTCTGGAATTTCTCCTTATTTCTAAATGACCTGGATTAACAGACTCAGTGTTACGTGATTACATTTGCAGACAACACCAAGCTAGTCGGTACTGGAATCAGAGGAGGCAGACAATATCTTACAAAGAGAGTTTGGCAGGACATGCACTCAGGTTTATCAAGCCAAATGAAGTTCAATACTGCATATAGGAAGTAACAATAGGAGGCACATGTACTCTATAGTGTGAATGGAACTTGTTAAGGGGAAGCTGTTAATTGATTTATCGCTCACTATGTTCAAACAGTGTGAGGCAGCAATGAACAAGGCAAATAGATGAACATTGATCTACACTGCTAAGTAAGCAAACTCAGATCCTCATGGTCAAACTGTACAATACTCTAGTGAGAAGTACTACATTTACTGCATACCATTCTGGTCGTCATGACTAAGGAGACCTAGAGGCATTCTATATGAAAGCCATCAGGCTGATTCCCAGGGTTAGAGATAAACTATGAGAAACGCCTGGATACGCCGTGGCTATTAAACTTTGAAAAGATGAAAGGAGATGTCTGAGAGGGAACTTAATAGAAGTATGCAAGAAGCTTTGTCAGATCGAGAAAATATACCCAGAACATTTTCCGATATGCCAAGACAGTAGGATAAGAAGGCAAAGGTTGTGAAGGGGAATTTTAGGACAGACCAGGATGTACTACTTCACATAGGAAACGATGAACAGCTGGAATGGGTTACCAGGAAGCGTATTTCAGGTGAGGACATTGGATAATAATAATCCTTGCATTTGATATAGCGTTTTTCACGTCTTTTAGACATCTCAAAGCACTTCACAGAATATACTGTTAAGTGAATTGACTGTATATTTGTGGGCGAAGCACGGCAGCCAATTATGCACAGCAGTGTCCCACACACAGTCGTGGATAGAAGTGTCCAATTTTATTATTTTCTTTTCTTGAGGGATTATTAAATTAAATTGGGTCCATTTAAGAAACAACTTGATGCAATAATAAAAAGACGGTACGGTTGCTATTCCAGAAGTATCAAATGGACGAAAGGGACTTCTACAGATGACTCGACAAAAAAAAATCACTGCACTTGACAGCAATTACTTGTAAAGGAATGCAAGCCGTTTAGATGTGAGAAACTAGGGAGAGGTTAAATGTTACCTTGCATAGTCACGTGCTTAAGTAACGCTTCAAGATGTTCCTTCTCTGAAGCAGTTGCCTGGTGCAACCATGCCAGCATGTCACCAACATATCTGGAAGTACATATTTAACAGGATTTACTCAACTGGATTGCAGAAAGCTGGAAAGGCAGGAATAAAAGGTCAAGCCTCCAGTAGCATACCTTAAAGGATCATGAGCGTGCATTTCAATTGGGCGTGGCATTCCGCCTGATCCCCCTCTGGTGAGAGCGTCTATAAAACCACGAACCACTGCACTCCTTCTTGCTGTGCCAAATTCATCCAGTATATACCTAGGGCAAGAGGTTTGCTACAATAAATATACTTGTGAAATGCAAGGTGGGCATATAATAGCAGCAAAATCATCTTAAAAGAGAGATAAACTCTTGGCATTAAGAACTGGAGCTGGGAAGTAATAATAAAAATAATAATACTTGCATTTGATACAGCGCCTTATCACGTCGTCGAAATGTCTCAAAGAGCTTCACAGGATATACTGTAAAGTGCAGTGACTGTGTATTTAGTGGACAAACTGCAGCAGCCAATTGTGCATAGCAGTGTCCCACAAAAAGTTGTGGATTGAATGACCAAATTATTTTTTTTTGAAGGAATTATTGAATCCCAGGCAAGTGATCCGCCACTTGACTAACAACCGGGTTTGTTGTTGCAAGTACTCAAAAGTTTGCTCTTTGTAAAAGTTAACTGTTAAATGACACCCCCCACCCCCCCCCCCCCCACACACACACACACCCCAAGTCCTTATCAAATGTTTTACATATTACAGCACAAACTGAGCCTTAATCAATGTCCTCCTACCTCACTCCCACATTTCACACCTCACTCAGATTTTCATTCTGTCAAGCGCTTTGAAAGGGTAGTATATATTAAAGATACCATATAAATGAAAGTTTTTTTTAAGAAAAGCACTGCTTGCAACTGAGTCTGAGAAATCGTATGGTGGGAATCAACTGATTCCCATCAACTGATGCTGGGAAGCAAATGCATGGGTTAGATTTACAAGAGTCTAATGCACAGAGAGCAGGAAATATAGGGCTCCAAGGAGGTTTAATTTTCAATGGATTCGAAAATAAGTGAGTAAGCACTCATCCAGATTATACCCGTTCCTCGAAAGAATCAGAACAATGAAATCATCAGTTAGCAACTTTACTACTTCGTCTGTGTCGCGTTTCTCATGGAAGTAAACAATAATTTGCGGATTTCTATTTGGCGGGACAGACCGATCATAAAGCAAAGCCATTGCATAACAGGGGAGGCCAGGAAAAAAATTACACAATAAATGGGTGTGATGAAACAGACTGCCTCAAAAGGTAATCATAAACAGGGTCAACTGACCCATTCAAGTCAGATAGACACATGCTCTGTAAGAAAGGATAACAAGGAGTTTGGAAAACAGAATAAATTGAACTGAAGATACTTGTCATATACTTATTAATAATAATAATAATCCTTGCATATGGTGTAGTGCAGAGCAGACTTGCCGGGCTGCTTAACCTGTCGCCACATGCACACTTACCGACAAGTGTTGGAATCGCAGGAAATGAAGCTCTTCTCGCACCTGCGTCGACGGATCAACACTACGTTTCCCGCAATTCAATGCAGCTGGTAAGCGTGGGAGTAATGGAGGGTAGGGGACCAGTGTTACGAAAATAACAGCACTCCCCTACCTAGGAGGTGACTAATATGAGTTGTGCAAAGAAATCTAAGTGATTTTGATAGGAAACTGAATGGGACTCGGATAAATATACGACTTAGGCGATTATAGGATTCATACAGATACGATTCATGCGAGTTTTACTGGCCTTCCATAGTTTCCACTCTAAAGGTACCTGGCAGTGTGCAAGATAACAACAACATTTTGCACATATATAGCACCCTTCACGCCGGGTAAAGTCCCAGAGCGCTTTGACGATACAATGAATAATACAGTGCGAGTCTCACAAAGCAGCTTGTGGACCTCCCTTGTGGTAAAGGTTGGTAAATATATTGCTGCATTGCTTGGGACAGCGGCATGTGGTGGGTTATGGCAATGCTGTCACAGCTCTGCAAGTTTCCATATTGCATACTGCTTGTCCTATGTATGGCGTGTTGTTGAGGTACTGGCCAACCCCTGGCAACAGGCCAGGAATGGAGAACAGACTTTGATTTATCCTCAGAGAATAGTTGATTTATTTCAGACTGGGCTATTTTCCAAAGTGTCTTGACCTAGATGACTCTGGGTGGGGAAGCGGGAAGGGACGAGAGAGTGTGAGAGTGCGAGAGAGCGAGTGAAGAGAGAGAAAGAGCATGAGAGCGAGGCAGAGAGAGTGAGAGAGAGAGAGAGAGAGAGAGAGAGAGAGCAGAAATAGACGTGTATCACCATTTCAGTAAGGCATACCATTGGGCTGTAGTTGGTAGCAAACCCAGGAGGGTGTTTTTCCTGCTTGAGGCAAGAAGGAAACTTTATGGGGAGGCCAGAGAGCAAAGGACTGGAAATTGGTTGTGATCATTTTAATAGCTTCCGTATTATTCCTTCCCTAAATCCATATTATATGTTGGGACTGTATGAATTCCTATTGGTTCTTTGTTAATAATAATAATCAGTTAAGACTTTTCTCAATCTCTCACTGGCTGCTTTGCCTCATTTTTGATTTTCTGGACGGAGATGGATGTTCTTGTAAACTTAGAAAACAATTCTGCACCCCCTTAATGTTAACCAATCTTTCTCTTTTGGACGCTGATTAACCTGACTTTTAGCATTTGTTATTAATCTCCCTGTGAACTTGACAATATCTTTATGAGAGGGTATGAATGTCTCTAATGTCTTGATTACTGCAGCGATGAGATATCGATGAGCTGTTACAGCTGGGTTCCATTGGGGTTTGCTTACAGATCTTATGCCTCAACCCTTGCTTTATATTGGATTTTACATGGCAAATCACCCCGTAAACACAGGCCATGCATTGGCAATCAGAATGGGGAGTAAAATGAGAGAGAAAATTGCTGGGTTCATAGCACATGTTTGTTTGTGTGTCAGCTTGGCTCTCGCTTCTGATTCAAGGTTGTAGGTTCAAGGACCACCTCGGGATTTGGAAGTCTAAGATGACACTCCAATGTGGGTGTGCTGCATTATTGTCCTTCAGATAAGACTTTAAATCAAGGTCACATCTGCCTGTTTGGGCGGATGTTAAAGAACCCATGGCACTATTCGAAAAGAGAAGGGAGTTTCTCCTGGTGTCCTGACCAACAATCCCCCAAATAAAAAATTGGTCAATCACTTCACGGCTGTTCATGGGACATTGCTGTGCACAACTGGCTGCCCACAAAATACACAGTCAATCGAGATTAGTGTATCCAACGAAGCACTTTAAGACTCTGAATGACGTGATCATGCTCTATGTGAAATGCAAGGTTTATTCTACACAGTGACCAAAAAGTCATGATACCATTACAATGTCTAATAAGAATTTTTTTAGATAATAGGGTAGTTATCATGACTTTTCAATCATCCTGTACCATACATATTACTATAAATGGAGAAACGGCAATGGTCAGTTTTACCTGTATAAAGGGAACTAGTCCAAACTACGGTCTAATCTCACCAGCCATCTGTTCTGAATAGTTCAAACTATGGTCTTAACATTTAAGAAATCCAAACCTCTTCCTTCGACTAAAACCTTTGAACCCACTGCCAGGTAATTGTTATCTTACATGTATTCAACACCAGGCTTTTTATAGGGATTGACAATACATTTATGTCGCCCCTTTCAGGTTGGGAGGACATCTCAAAGCACTTAACACTACTGGCTGGAAACCTGAGCTGGGGGTGGAAGGCGAAAGGGGAGGGGAGGGGTGAGATGACAGTATCTGGAATAACTGCACTACATTTTAAAAACACACAAACATACTGTCCTTTTGTTTCGCAATATGTAATATTACTTTACACCTCCCCCATAGTCCTTATAACCATTTTTACACCACCAATGCTACATTTTACACAAATTCTATAGTCTACTGACCTTGGCGTTGCACAACAACATCTTTCATCTATAATAATTTAAAAATTACGAGACTTTTATTACAACACCAACAACTTTCATTTATATCGTGCCCCTCACACAGGGCAGTGTCCCAGAGTGTTTGACAGTGGCAGAGCACGATGCCAAGCCGGGGGAGGGGGACCTGATGGTAGGCACGGTCGAAGAGGAAGGTCTTCAGGCTCGACATGAAGATAGGGAAGGGGGGGGGGCAAGGCGGAGGGATAGAGGAGGAGTATTCCAGAGTTAATATTATTATAATAAGTTATTATTGTATTAACCACGCTCTGAAGTAGATGGTGTCAGTGCAGTGTTCCACTGTTACGGCATGACATAATTCTGATTTTCTCATTAAGGAATCCTGTTAGAAACATACACGATCCCGACGGTGTGATTCCAACTCAAAAAAATTGCACACCTCAGCCTGGTCACACTTGCGCAATGTGTAAAAGGAGCAATCACATCGTCAGCTCTCGGTCTCCACCTAGTGTCAGACTCCTGGCATAAGGCGAACGCTTTAATGATTTAAAAAACAAGAATGTTTTTAAGCAACAAGCTTAGAACATAACAGACAGTGAGAAATATTCTTCTTCTAGCAGAAACAAAAAAGAAAACAGAAATTAATTCATTGGGTCTAGCCTAAACAGCCACTTGTTTAGTAGGCCATCAGAGGAAACACTGCCAGCTTATGCTGTTATTTTTACAAGCAGACAATGTTGATCCATCATAACTGAACAAGGTAGGTGGAGGATTATGGTTGAGAGTTACCCCGAGCACACTTTACACGCTACTGGATTACAATGAAAAGTATCTAATGGTGACGCTGCAGAGTGTCAGCACTCTTGCCTCTGGGTCAGTGGCTTTGATACCTTAAGCTCACACTCTAGGCTGACACTCCAGTGTAGTGCTGGGGGAAGTAAGCCTGGCTTTGTCTTACATTCCATCATTTGGATGAGATGGAAAACCGAGGCTCCGTCTGCCTGTTGAGATGGACATTAAACATCTCATGACAATAATTTGAAAAGAGAAGAGTTTCTCCTGCATTTTGGTCAACAATTCTTCAGCGATAATAGTCATTCACCTCAAGGCTGCTTGTGGGAATGCTGTTTTGCACAATTCGGTAGTTGCATTTGCCTACAAATACACAGTTATTACACTTTACGGCAATTATCTGTGAAGTGCTTTAAGAGTGACATTATAGGTACTATATCAAATGCAAGAATGATTCTTATCCACTGATCAATGGGTAAGGTTGTGTGACCAAGCTGTGGGCAGGAGGATTGTGGCAATGCTCTCACACATTTCACGCTGAGCAGTGCTGCTCACCAGGAGGTTCGCAGGGATTTTCTGGTACTTGCTATCCACCTCATGAGGGTTCAAACTAGCCAGCCTGGCCTGTCGGCAGCACTCTTTCCATTCAGCTCTAGGGAGAGTGCATACTGCAATTCAAACACATGGAAATTTCCATGTGTAGATGGCATATATATGTGGAAGCCTCACTCTAGTTTGGATACTCTTAAACACGGTGATAGGTTTCTGCATGTACCAGACACCCTGCTGAACAAAAAAAAGCAATCAGAAGCCGGAGCCCAATGGATTTGTTCTCCTCCCTGACAGGCATATCAATTGACACCATTTGTAATGCAAGATGGATCAGAAAGACAGCAATATCTTCTCCGTGCTCTAACATGCACACGGCCTATATTCTCATGCACCAAACCTAATTAGAAATCAACTAAGTTAACATAGACTTGGAGATCGAATCTGACACCTTCACATGGCTCAGTCTCACACTGGGTGATGGTGGGAGGGAATTTCTTAAAAAGACAATGTCCTGGAGTGATTGAGTTTTCTCTCACTATGGCTAACCACAAGTCCTAATTGTTCGTGCAGATTGAATAAATGAGAGAATCTGCAAATGCTGAATGCACTGCAGGACTCGGTTACTCCTCTTGACTTGCCATTTTCTCAAATAAAAACAATTTGGGAGCACTGGTTGCATTTTCGTGGCCGCCTGCAGCCTGACCCTAATCAATACCTTATTGAAGTAAACACACTGTTCTGGAGACAAGTGGATCTACAATTTGATGTTTGCATGTACCATCCAGGAAAGATAAAACATATGTTTTAGGATCCTATTTGTTTAAAAAGGGAAATTGCATTTCTTCAAATTCAATTGACTATTCCACCCTGCGCAATTGGCTGCCGCGTTTCGCCTACAAAATACAGTCACTATACTTTACAGTGTATCCTGTGAAGCGCTTTGAGACGTCTCAACGATACGATAAGGCGCTATATCAAATGCAAGGATTATTATTATTACTGAATGCAAATATTTCATACCATTATATATTCCAGAGAATGGAATACATTTTTCACCCATTTCGAACCTCCAACTCCCTCTCCTCTATCCCTCCTGAAGCAGATGCACTGGCCAGGCTAATGTGCATCTTCAAAGACTGCAGAGTGCATTTCTCACAAATTTGACACTTTCATCATTGCAAAGGTCAGAGACTTGACACCAAAGGACACAAGACAGACACACATGCTGGCTTCGAAGTCTGAAAAGTACTTTCATCTTTCTTAACCTTTCCTTTGAATGGGAGAATATCTTCCATATAAAAATGTCAACCTGTCTCTGCGGTGCAAGATTTTCCATCATATTGCATTCTTGCGAAAACCCTCAAAGCGCATTGCACAATAGTTCATATTGAAAAAGTTCAGAAGCGCCCAAGAAATGACAACGAATGCATTACAATTCTGGACAAGAGAGAGAGTGTGAAAGAGAGAGGGAGAGAGAGAAAGGGAGAGCGAGAAGGAG
Organism: Callorhinchus milii; assembly: GCF_018977255.1. Lineage (NCBI taxonomy): Eukaryota > Metazoa > Chordata > Chondrichthyes > Chimaeriformes > Callorhinchidae > Callorhinchus > Callorhinchus milii. The sequence continues at coordinate 73,865,522 of NW_024704745.1, read as the reverse complement.
ATGGAGAGGGGGGAGAAAGGGAGATGGAAAACAACAAAAAGTTACATTTGGATAGCACATTTCACGTCAGGAGGATGCCCCAAAGCTCTGGACAATCAGGGATGTGCACTGGAGCTCGGGGTTGGGATCAGGAGGGCTGGAGGGCAGGGAGGGTGGGGGTAGAAAGGTGACCGAAGGTGCGGTCGAAGAGGAAGCTCTTGAGACGGGCTTTGAAGGAGGCACGTGAGGGGATGAGGTGAAGGGACACTAGGATGGAGTTCCAAAGGGTGGGTCAGAAAGCTCAACTGCCAATGGTGGGGCGGGCAAGGAGCAAGCCAGAGTCTGCCGAGCAGAGGGAGCAGCATGGGATTAGCAGGTAACAGAGGTAGGGAGGAGCATTAGAAAGGGAGATGAAGAGAAAGGGAGAGAGAAAAGAGATAGAAAGAGAAAGCGAGAGGGAGAGAAAAATGGAGATGGAGAGAAAGAAAAAGAGAGATGCAGTGGGAGGAGAACAACAAATTAATTTTTATAGTCTGTATCACGTGCCGAGGTTGATAAAGAGAGAGAAAGGGAGAAAAGGGGGGAGGGAGAGAGAGGGAGAGGGAGAAAAGGGGGGAGAGAGAGAGAGAGGGAGAGAGAGAGAAAAAATGAGCAAAGGAGAGTAAAAGAGAGCTGAGCTCACATGCGAAGAATGGTCAAAGATGCCAGCCAGCTAAACCTGCTTCTTGCCCTCCACCAATTCTTAGCATTAATGAAACCTATGACCTGGGCCAATAGAAAAGTGCGGAAAATTTTGCCAAAAATTGCTGGGAAATTTTTGGCAAGTTTTGCAGAAAATGGTGAGGAATTGATTGGTGCTATTGAGGTACATTTTATTCCTAACCTACATTTTTTCACTTTATTGATAAAAACTAAACATGAGGAAATAACACATATTAGATTGTTGCAAAAAAATATTAATTGTTTCTTTAACCAAAACTGGGTGGCCTGTTTTTGAGCTGGGGGGGGGGGTGGCCTCCTGTTTTTGTGGTGGGAGGGGGCAACACCAACGAGGCTACAAGAGCTCCCAGGGCTCAACACTGCACACAGACACAGAGGGAGACACACACACTCACAGACACAGAGAGAGACACACAAACTCACAGACAGAGAGAACACACACACTCACAGACACAGAGAGACACACACACTCACAGAGAGACACACAAACATACAGGCACAGAGAGACACACACACTCACGGATACAGAGAGAGACACATATACTCAGCCATAGAGAGACGCACATGCTCAGAGAGAGACGCACACTCACAAACACATGGAGAGAGACTCACAGGCACACCCACGAACACACAGAGGAGAGGGAGACATAGACACACTCACACAGAAACTCACAAACAGAGAGACACACACACACAGAGAGACACACACCAACACGCACATAACGCATATAGTGAGACATACACTCAGACAATCGCGGGAAAAGTGCGGCTGCATTTTTCTATTAGCCCAGGTTATGTCCCACACGTGTGGCTCAGTATCACTTAGCAGTGCAAGCAGTAAAATTACCCATTGTTTCATCAGTGAAACTCAGCAAACATTTTTGTATATGAATGTATTTTTCTAATTATCTCCGCGCTAGCCTTATGTCTCTCTGCTTCAGATACGGTTCCATACTAGGTGTAAGCCTTGGCATTGAGTGTGTGTAGACCACTCGACTGGAGAAGATAATACGTATGAGCCTAACTCCTCACCCAGCTGCCACCAACATTCTTGCACCACCAGAGGGTGCTGAAGGAGTAGGAACCCTAACCAGCGAGCTCCTGCTCTGTAAACTGCTCTATCCAGTGCACCATCAGAGCTGCTCTCATCTTTCACTCTTAAAAGGACGGGATGACATCTTAGGCGAGTTTCCTTACTCCACACGCCTTTGTTTGCCCACCAGTAAGTAGGAACCCGGTTGTTAGTCGATTAGGGGATTGCTTTCTGGAGTAGAAATCCCTCCAAAAATGTGGTCACTCAATCTACGACTGTTTGTGGGACACTGCTGTGCGTAATTGGCTGCCGAGTTTCGCCCATAAAATACAGAATATTCTGTGAAGTGCTTTGAGAGGTCTGACATGCAAGGATTATTAAAAGCACAGTGATCATGACCGAATACAGAATTTAGAGCAAAAATTCATTTTCGTTTACATTTCAAACTGTTCAATAAATGGAATACAGTGACTTTAATCCTGGACCAATTAGGTGAAAACAATACTAACTTGTAGAGTACCAGCCGGTCTTGCAGAGCCTCCATAGCCTGAGATAGTGCTGTAGAAATGTCACAGGATTCCTGGGTCAAAGTTCTGCATTCACCTGCAAGGAAGAGTGACAAAAGCTTTTGAGTAGTGGAATGACTTTCTGTTCTGTTGCAATACATTTCTTTACAATACATATTCAGTTGGATGCAAACATTTCAAAGTTCATGAATTATCATAGAAATTTACAGCAGAAGGCCATTCGACTCATCGAGTCTGCATCAGCTCTCAGAACATGCTGTTGTTTCAATCCCACTGCCCTACCCTATCCCTATACTTCAAGTCTCTAACTTTCTATTTCCCTGTGTGAATAAGAACTTGCATTTAAAGTGTGTTAGCTTGACTGTGGATAATATTCTCGCCTGAGTCAGAAGGTTGTAGGTTTAAGCCCCACATCGGGACTCTGAGCTCAGTCTTGGCTGACAATCTGGTACAGTGCTGGAGGAGGGGCTGCATTAGAGGTGCCATTTTTCAGATAAGATGGTAAACTAATCTCATCTGCCTGTTCAGGTAAATATCAGTAACCAATGGTTAAAGATCCCAGAGCACTACACGAAGAGAACGGGATTTCTCCTGGTGGCATTGTCAACAATGCGTCAGTTAAAATTAGTCATTCACTTCAAGGCTGTTTGTGGGACACTCCTGTGTGCAAATTGCTGCTGCATTTGCCTACAAATACCGCATTATTAAACTTTACATAAAATCCTGTAAGTGCTTTGACACTCGAAGATCAATTACAAAATACAAGGATGATTACATAGCACCCTTCACATAGGATAACATCTTGGAGCTCTTCACAAACTTGTATTATTCAAAGGAGGTGAGAATGAAAGGAATAAAAACAGATCGCTGGGAACACTCAGCAAGTTAGGCTGAGTGTTCCCAGCGATTTGTTTTTGTTTCAGATTTCCAGCATCTACAGCATTTTGTGTTTTAATGAAAGGAGGGTGCTTGGGGCCAGTGAGAATGAAAGGAGGGGACAAGAGAGTGGAAGGTCAGAGAGAGAACAGGAGGAAGGAGAGATGTCAGATTGCGAGGAGACGGGGGAGAATGAGAGGAGGGAGAGCAGAGAAAGAGCGAGAGAGGAGGGAGAGCAGCGGGGGAGAGAGAGAGAGGACAAGAAAAGGGAGAGACCCTGTTTTTGTCTGTAAATCAATCCCCATATATTTATTGCTTCCCTCATTCCAGTAAAATTTCTGAAAGATAACACACAACTTGCAAAACCTTCAGGGCTTTATTAATGATTGTCCAATGATGATGGTGTCCACCTTGGTGTATTTGTTTATTAGTGACACATCATAGCACTCTTTGTCCACCAACAAGTAATTAGCCACAGAGGCCTTGGAACATGACTTGTTCTTGCTGTCAATTTTCAAATCACTTACCAACCAAAATAGTCTGTTCACTTTCATAAATTTTTTTTAAGAAACACAAAATATAGTCAATTCACTTTACAGTACAATCTGTGAAGCGCTTTGAGAAGTCTCAACAAAGTGATAAGGCGCTATATCAGATACAAGGATTATTATTATTAGATATTCACATTGCTAACATTGCACGGCAGAGTCTCTGATGTGTGAACTATAGAATCATGCTGCCTATTTAAGAGATGTTCTCCCAATGCGTAGGGTGCTGTATCAAATGTAAGGATGATTATTCACATTATATGCAATTTCTGGCAACGTACCTTGTGCCCACCTGTAAAGCTTTTCATATGACGTCTCCTGGAGAAGGGCCATTTGTTCCATAATTTCCAGACTTTGGAAGAGATAAACACATTTTGTAAAAGTTACTTTTTGCATCCTCACTTTTTCTTCCAAAGTGTAAGATGCTGGGATTGTCTAAGTAACATAAACTTTTAAAGCTGCCACTCTTTGTCCTGACAAATTGGGAAGCAGATTTCTTTCAAATGCACGAAGGCAGTTCTGCCAGGACCCTCTCCTGGCACTACTAAGATTGAACACCTCTCTTCAGTGCAGCTCTGTTGAGAATGAATGAAACTCATCACAATGAGCAGGGCAAGGCCGGTGATTTTTTAAAAAAAACAAATTGTAGTCTTTAACTGACTTGAAATACCATGACCGGCTTCAATAATTCAATCTGTTTCACACTAAATGTTGAGCTTTTATGTCAGATCAGACATAAAACAGTGACTGATTCCTCTTTCAGGTAAAGTGATTTTTCTCTTTCAGATGCTTAGAACCATAAACATTTACAACACAGAAAGCGGCAATTTGGATGAATGGTCTTGACTCCTTTAAGAGCAATCCTTTCAGTCCCATCTACCTGCCGTTCCCCATACCTCTTATTCACATAAAGAGTTGAATAGAGTGATTAGAGCAGTGAAACAGGCATTCAGATTGACCCACAATATTGTATTTCTCTTTTATTTTCAATATCCTGCAAATTAAATTTTTCTATTTATTTTCCTTTACACCATCTTCCTTCTGCCCTAGAACAGCTTTCAGTAATTTGGTACACGGTGTTGGAAATCGCAAGTCTCTGTCTGCACTGAACAAAATCATAGCTTACCCTGCAGTCTGCTGGTTTGTTCGTAACAGAACCTTAACATCGTTGTGAATCTGCTTCACTCTTCCAAGAGCTTTAAAGAAGTCCTGAAAGTGCATCAAAGATTAAACCGCACAATGTTTAAGGCTATCTGTCATTCAGTGCTTCTGAAGATACGACCTTGTAAAGGAATCACGGGTGAACTTACCTCTGTGATCGGTCCCTCTCTCGTACCTCGGAGGACATTTAGTTCATCCGGACTCAGCTGAAACTTGGACAAGAAGGCATCTGCCACCTGGGCTCGGATTTCAAGCCGTTGACTGTAACAAAGAAACAAAATCACTAACATTAGATCACAGAGATCACCATGGTTCGACGGTGCAAAAATCACCCTTCAAAAAGGTTCCACTTCAAAAACATTCAATACACTTGACATTACTGCAAAGTGTTGAGGTAGTTTGATATATAAGGCACTGTAAAAATGCAAATTCATTCTTTTTTCACAAGTGTCAGGTTCTGATAATGAACTCCATTTAGATATAAAAGCAGGCCATTCACTCATACATAGTTCACGCACTTCTTGTTAGAATTAATGTAAACTCACTCAGCTGTATGCCTATCAGATGGTCTGGCTCTCTGTTGCAGAAGCGATCAATTCCAATATTCTCACTCTCCCTTTTAAATCGCTTCACAATTGCCACAATCGTCACATTTTGCTGCTGCACAAACACAGCAAGTGACATTGCTAATGATCTGAAACGCTAGGCCAGGCCAACAGAGCACCTCTCATAAACAAACCTGCGTTCTAAAGTATTTCTACTGCATACAATTAGAAATTTACAGTGCAGAAGGCCATTCAACCATCAAGTCTGCACCATCTCTCAGAGCCAGCTGTACTTTCAATCCCACTGCCTGCCCTATCCCCATATCCTTTCGAACCTCTGACTTTCAGTACCTGTCCATTTCCCTGTACGAACAATATTTTTTTATTTAAACTGTGTCAGCCTGGCTGAGTTGACAATACTGTAGAACCTCACTAAACCGGTCACTCAAGTGACTTGGCAAAAGTGACTTACTTAGTGAGGTGATGTGATTACTGAAACAGGTTGGGTGATTCAGGTCACTGATGTAATGTTAAGGGCATTGGTAATGGGCGAGGATGATGAACTATCAACAACCTTTGCCATCTCATTAAAATAAAGGCATTGGCACATTTAAAACAGAAGCCATCATGTATTCAGCCTTCCTTTTGAGAATGCATCCAACTTGTGTTCTGCCAAAGCCACAGCTCACAGCTAACTGTCTATGATTTTTCATTAAGTCCAGGCTCTCACGTAAGAACAACTCCTTCCGTGGTGGCACTTACCAAGAATTGTCCGTAGCTCAAGTTAGGCCGCGGGCGAAGTTCATTTCCCGCTCGCGCCGCTTTCGTGATCCCAATACTTCCTGCGCCACACGTCGAGCAAACAAAGCGAAAAGCCCGAGGCCGAGCACACTGTGTACAGGTTAGTAGCGGAGTGGGGTGTTTGTAAGGGAGGAGGATGCTTGTAGTGGCCGCAATCAATGACCGTTGTCCTGAATAGTGAGGTGCCCGGTTTACTGAAGAAGACAGCCTATCTTTTAATGTTGACAATGAAAGAGACTGTGAAAATGTGCCCGCAATTGTGAGGTGGCTGGGTTACTGAGGTGACTGCAAATCAAGTTTCTACTGTACTCTTGCCCCGGAGTCAGGAGGTGGTTGGTTCAAACCATTTCAAATTGCAATCTAATTAATCTACATGAAGAATTTACACAGTCATAAGGTGATGGTGCGTTGCTACTCACTGTAAAATTCTTATTCCTATTGAATAACACCGGTTCTATTCCAATGCTTTAGGGTTCCTGCTTTGCCTTATATTTTATTTTGGTTTCAGCTCATGTTTTCCCATCCCTTCTCCTGCTCCATAGGACTGTCCTCGTCGCTGTTCACTGACCTGTCCCTGATTTTGTTTTGTTTCCTTTTGTCTTTCTACTTCATCATGCCTCTGGCCAGTTTTTCTCACTTCTCTCCTTATTTTACACTGTATGTTGCTGAGTCAATTAATACCAAACAAAATCTGTCAGTGCTGTCATTTTGTATGTTTCAAAACCAGTCACACACATTTTCTTGCCGACTGTTTTTCATGCTGTAATTTGTACCATTGCAAAGAATCCAGGTGGTGGCAGCAATGTTCAGTAAATCACAATTTCTTTCAAATCAAACTATAATAATCCTTTCGGATTTTAAAGATCCCATTACACTACTATGAAAAGAGAAAGGAATTTCTCACGGTATCCTGACCAACAATAACCCACATAAAATTGTTTGTGGCTGTTCGTGGGATATTTCTGTAGGCAAATTGGCCGGTGTTCACCTGAAATTTATACATTCAGGTTATCCCTGATTGGGATAACATCTCATCCAAAAGACAACACCTCTGAAAATGCAGCACTACCCTACAACTGCACTGGAATGCCAGGCTAGACTATGAGTTCAAGTCTTGATATGGAACTTGAACTCACAACCTTCTGACCCAGAGGCAAGAAATCCCCTTTTATTCTATTTACCAAGTAAAGGATTATTATTAAATAAAAGACTTGACTACTTGTTGTAACACTGTATGCCATTACCAGAATTCAAAAAATAATATTTCTCTGTTCTTCACATCAGAAATTCTATTTAGTACAATGTACCTTATATAGCGCCTTTCATGTCGGGAGACGTTTCAAAGGACTTGAAAGTCCAGCATGTTTCCAGAATTACTGCAGTCACATTAGAAACACATTGGCATGTAAAGACAAACTCCCTTTTCATAACCTGCTCTCCATACAAAAACAAAATTTTGCCGAACATGGGAACTTGAGACAACTGCCACCTCTACACAGGAAAGAAGCAGGAACACAACCCCACTTTATATTCTCAGGAGAAACCCAGTGGAGCCAAAGATCCACAATTATAATAAGTTTCCAAGGCAATAGGATTCCACTGTGCGAGCACTCATTTGGGAGTTGCTTGAAACATAGGTCTTTCTTTTTTCTCCAGCACAATACAAAAGTACTCTGTTCTTTGGGATTATCACCCCGGTGCCTCAGAGTATAACAAATAAAGACTGGCCACGATTACCAAAATACAGCTCAGGCCAATTTTACTTCAAGTTTAACTTGGCACGTTTAAGATACAGCTCGAAGAATGTTCCATTATGGCATGCTGTGAATTTGACACGCTAGTTGCATTTGTATAAGCTCATGCACAACAGATCATTTGACTGAGTAAAATACAAGAGTTCTAAGTTTTGAAGCATTCTAAAGGCAGGAGGCTTATGAACCAGTCAAGACAACAATTGCACCAGGAAAACAATCAAATCGGGCTAAATAAAGAACATAATGCATTTTGGTTGTACATTACATGGGCTGCATTGCTCTGCCCAGAAAGAAACAATGCAACTTGGGGGAGGGAAGGAAAAGAGAAAATTAAATCAAAGAAACTACACAAATTTCAGTGTGAAGGCAGCACAAAGCTGAAATGTCCCTCTTTTCAGGTACCAGAGTTTAGCTATTATAGAGGCACTAATATAATCTAATTGGCTGACACGTCAGATTTATTGAACTAATCACCTATTAATATTCCAGCCTCACTTCAAATTTAAACCGAGGCTCTATAAAATGAAAATAAATATTTTAAAAGAGCTTCCTCATGCTTTAATTGGGAAGTTTGTGCTCAGCATGGAATAATATTATAATATTTGCATTTGACATAGCGCCTTATCACGTCTTCGAGGCATCTCAAAGTGCTTCATAGAATATATTGTAAAGTGAATTGACTGTATATTTTGTGGGCAAAATGCGCTATACAGACTGATCGCTGATGTGTGCTGATGTACCAGATCTCAGCTGCTGTTAGGGTGAAACAGCTAGCCTCAGTGCTGCTGAACTGTGAGGGAGGAGGAAGGTGTGTGGGGGGGAAAGCATCCAGGATCGGTCATTATTATTCACACTGTGTAGGCTGTCGAGATGCACTCTTTAATTGACTGATTTACTGCTGTCAGTCACACTGGATCAAAGTTCCACCCTCTGCATGATTAGCTTTCCAGCCAACTGAAGACTATGTGAAATATAATTAAATTTTAAGCGAATTGTGGACGTCTTTCATAAATCCTCATTGTGTATTGCCTTTATGGAAACTCTCGACCCGTTAGCCTGATATCTGATTCTGGAAAATGCTTGAAAGCATTACACAGGATAATATCAATGTTCAACTAAAAAACAGTGGGCACAAGAAACTGTCAAAATGGGTTTAAAAGCAATGGATCATTCATGACTCACTCATGTGTCGTAATTTTTACAAGGCATTCCTGAACTAGTGCATAAGTACAGTTGAAGCAATATAATTTGTTGCATTTGCAGAAACTATGAGATAAAATTGAGGCTTCTGTGGTTAGTGGCAGTTTTCTTGGGGGTCTTCCAGACGTCTCAAAGCGCTTCACAGAATATACCGTAAAGTGAATTGACTGTATATTTGTGGGCGAACGCAGCAGCCAATTGCGCACAGCAGTGTCCCACAAACAGTCGTAGATTGAAAATGACCAATTTATTATTGTTTTTGGTTTTGGAGGGATTATTATTAGGTGTGTGGAGTAAGGAAACTTGCCCAAGGTTTCGCCCTCTGCCGGGAATTGAACTCAGGTCTCTCGCTTACAAAGCGAGTGCTCTAACCACAGAGCTACAAGACTCCATATCTTAAATGAAAGGTTTTCAGAGATTGGTGTTACCTTGGACACCTATGAAACCAATAACTTTAGCACAGCAACAAAAATACAGAAAGGCACTGGGCTTCACAGAAAAATCCCAAATAGAATTAATGTTTTCAGTTATGAAGGAGTTTAACAATGTTGTTAAAACAACTGCTGGGGCTGGAGAAAGATTCACGTCACAAGGGATACAAGTGAAAACGTAGGCTTTGGGTACGCTTGTCAGTTTCCGCTTTAAAAATGGTATAAATTGGCATGATGGTTTTTCGAACGTTCTCATGAAAACCGAGGAAAATGAATCACCAACTTTAATGTTTTCAACTGGTAAAAATGGTCAAATTCCAGGCCGGAAGGTCACCATGAAATCATTTCCGGCGCTGCGCAGGTATTGATATCCATGGCGACGACATGATCCAACAACATAACATGATCCAGTCAGCTATCTTTCTGGTTATGAAAAGCTCATTAAAAATGTTTTTAAAAATCAAGGTAAAATAAAAGTCAATATTTTCTGTCTAAATTTAAAAAAAATTAAATCAGGCAAGTCTAGTGAAATGGAGGGGAGGCAGAACTTTGCTTGCATAAAGCTATTTAAAGCAGTATGTCTTGTATTGTTTTCTTACCACAATATTATCAATACAGTAGCAGTGGCAACTAACTCTTTGTCAAGGCTTTGCAACAACAACAAATTACATTTTGGAGTCCTGTAGCTCAGTGGTTAGAGCACTCGCTTTGCAAGCGAGAGACCTGAGTTCAATTCCAGGCAGGTCAGGGCGAAACCTTGGGTAAGTTTCCTTACTCCACACAGAGCCTAATAATAATTTCTCCAAAAACAATAATAAAATTGGTCATTTTCAATCTACGACTGTTTGTGGGACATTGCTGTGCGCAATTGGCTGCCGCGTTCGCCCACAAATATACAGTCAATTCACTTTACAGTGTGTTCTGTGAAGCGCTTTGGGACGTCCTCCCGACATGAAAAGCGCTATATCAAATGCAAGGATTATTATTATTATTATTTGGATCGCGCCTTTCATGTCAGGAGGACGTTCCAAGGCGCTGGACAGTCAGGAAGATGGGTCTCGAAGGAGGAGGGAAACATTTTACCTCATCCTATTATGAGTATGAGCGTGTCAGGGGCATGCTATTTGACCCTCGAGTCTGTTCTTCCATTTTATTAATTCAATTCAAGGCTACTCTATCATTGTGGATCCACTTCTCTGCCTTTTCCTCATATCCTTTAATATAACAACAACTTGGAACTAACTGTACTTACTTCCCTATAACACATTTTCTCCTAAATTGTTATTAAGACCAATGCAACTGCTAATAATTAAGATAATTAATTTACGTTTTGTTAATGAAATGATTCAGGGTACCGGTAATGCCTGGGTAATAACAGTAACAACTTTTATAACATTTATACAGCACCTTTCATATAAAAATACACATCTAAGCACTTAACAAAATATAACTGAGCAGAAATGAAGTCAATGTTATACAAACAAATCTGCACACATCTATTTACACGTGGTGTTTAATACAGCCGTATTCATATAGAGTTTACTCATGGTGTATAATAGAAACCTTTGTCTGGGGTCAGACATGATGAAAGGCCCATTGGGAGAGGTATTGGGGAGCTGCTGGTGTCTGCAAAGCTGCACCACACAGTGCAAATGTCTGACTTCGGGGAGCAGAGAGAAAGGAATAGGACACAGTTCAGCTGGCAATAGTGTGGTATTCAGACGTGCCCTCCCCTTTAAGATCCGGAAAAGGGAAGAAAAAGCTAACTTGATTAATTAAGAAATTGAACCCTTGCATTTTCACAGACGTTCTCACTCTGACCTCATGTAGGCATTTGAAAAGCATTAAGTTGAGCACTGCACAGAACGTTGGATACAATCTATCATTCACGAGAGAAAATATTAAGTAGGGCAAGTGAAGGTTAATTTCCCAGTCGTGCGATTTGACAGGGAGCTCTGCGCTATCAATACTGAAGCTGCTGAAAACTTTTGTTTTGAAAACTGGGTTACTGAGAGAATGAAAGATGAGACATGATCCATGTCTCATGTATGAAGTTTGGGACATATGTCCATGCGACTGCCAGGAAGGTGGAAAGCGAACTAGATGGACCTTGGTCCTTTTTCATCTAGCATTACATCCTGTTATAAAATTATTAGTTTGAAAAAGTAAATTCATTTTTTAAAATATATTATATCGAAGGGCTTAGCTGATTGCTTAGTGGGTTTACACACCCTCTGGGTGTGGTACTGTGCAATGCAGACACAAATCTCCGGTCATTGCCGAAATAGCTACGCTAAAGCCAGGACAGCTGGTTGGGGGCATTGCAACCGGCCTCAGTGCTCCCAAACCAGGGAGGGGAATGGAGGGGGAATGAGTGCAGCCAAAACTCCCAGTGTTGATTACTTTCCTGTGACCAATGCTGCAAAGTGTGCTTGTGTGGATGCTAAGCGAGGACCACAGCTATGATTCCCCTTGTAAACAAAGCCTTCCAAAACAATATTCACACAATTGAATGAGGTACCAGAGGGCTGTCACAGCCATCTGTAGGTGAGAAAAGTAGAAAAAAAATAAGCTACATTCTCTGTTCAAGCTACATTTCATTCAGTTAAATCAGGTGCAAATCCTTTGGCTGTCCAAGGCTTTGGGACGTCCCGAAGTGAAAGGCACTAAACAAATGTAATCTGTTGTTGTTGTTGAAGAAAGCTTTTCACCAGGTACAAATGCACCAGTTTCATATTCTCTTTAGTGCTAATTTTGAACTGTGATCCACATGATCATGTTACGTTGCAGTTCAGATAAAGAAATGGTTCTATTATGTTTTTTTTTAAAAAATCATATGTAAGTGACGTGCTGGAGCTTACTATATGTATATATATATACACACACATAATAATCCTTACATTTCATATAATGTCTTATCAAGTGGTCAGGATGTCTCCAAGTGCTTCACAGGATTTTATTGCAACGTGTAGTGACTGTTTATTTGTAGAGAAGAGTAATAATAAAATCAAGAAGAGGTTAGGCGATGCCAAGCTTTGGGCTTTATTAAACTGTAGGGAAATTGGAAGAAAATCTTGGGAGAGGAAGAGAAGATTCAATGGGAGCAATTACAAGCACTGGACAGAGGAAATGTCTGGTAGAAAAGGAGGGCAGAAGGATCGCCTGGGAAAGTCACTGGGAAATCCTTCAACAGTCCATCATTTGTGGTGGGGGGGAGAATCAATTTTACGCTATGAACCAAGCTATTCATCTGAGATTGGCAAAAAAAAATCTGAACACTTAACAGAGGTGAGACCATCATGCCATCTGTCTGTGCTGATTTCAATCCTGTGGGAGTGAGAGGATTGTGTTAAGAGAGCAAGATGTCTCCCAATCAGCCTACTGCTCGTTTAAAGGTCTCATCAATTTCAGATTAATGTGCAGTTGCTTCCTTGTAACCCGAGAAAGCGCAGATGTACCAGCTAAATAAATTTGACTCCTTGCTAGATGGCTTCAAGTATTTTGATGCATACCTTTTAACAAAGTCATTGGGTTCGTCCAAATCCCGTTAATAACCTGATCTTCCCATATGTCGAATTTTTGGCCAGGCTACTGCTGTGAGGTTTATAAATATATTAAAATTAGCACACGAAGAAGATAGGTTGATGGATAGTTATCTAATTCGCCCAGCACAATCTCCGCAAAGCATATGCACTCCCAGCTGCCAGGAACAGCCTATGCAAAAGGGAAGGGCTTATAAGCCAGCACAAGTTATCTGACAGGAGCACAGTTAAGGAATACAACAAAGCAGTTTGCTATTTGGGTCTAATGTAATTACAGGTTCTGCGTCACCACCTGTTTTATCAATACTCTGATGGAAGATAATAATGAGGAATATTTGTCACTCTGGCAAACGAAAAGGATTTGGATGCGAGCATCAACTGTGTTTTTTCTCATTATATTTTCAGTGTGTGTGCCTCCAAACAGATCTTGGATTGGTACAGCTTTTTGACAAGTTGGTGATTACCGCATGTTCAATTTATAATCTCAATTACGGCACAAGTAGGATCACAAAAACTGTCCAACATCCCTGGGTGGGTGCGGTTTGTATGGGGGGAAGGGGTGGGGGGGTCATTGAAAGAAATTTAGTCGAATTTTCTATCCCAAAATTGTGGACTGTGCAGGCTGCACATTCCATTCCAATAAATATCCATGCGTAGGTGGAATGCATGCAATTCTCAGTTTGGTTTGAATACTCTTAAGCATGATGGTGGGTTTCCTGCATGTACCAGATACCCAGCTAACCCCAAAAAATGTGTGGACTGTGCGGATGCTTAAGTGAGGGCATGTCTAGCTCATTTGTAACGGTCCCCCTGCCTGCCCCAAGTCAAACAGTCTGCCGCCACTACCTGTCTGTGCTCACAGATGAAGAATGACCACTTGACAAGGTGCCCGAGGTGCCTGTGGAACTGCATGCCAGAATGTCAGTACTTTCAGGAAAGGACAAAAGAAAATAGGAACAAAAAATGTGAATTTAGAATTATCGTCTTTTAAAAAATCTTGAATTTATGGTTCAAAAAAAGTATATCATGTATGGAGATTAACATTAAATAGTTTAAAGATATTTAAGCCTGATTTTACTATTGTATTAATCCATAATAGTCAAACATATACATAGAATGTTTACATCACAGAAAGGCATTCAACTCATCACATCTGTGCTGGTGCTTTCATTCCCACTGATTTTTCCATTCACTAATCCCATTCCCCTGCTCTTTCTACTTATCCTAAAATATAATTTTCTCGCAAGTATGCAATTTCTTTCAGATGCTTCTATGGACTTCGCTTCGAACGACCATTTATAGGAAGACATTCCACATTCTGACAGCTTTGTGTTTCTAAAAAAAATCTCCAACCCTTTTCCCTTCAACCATCCCCTTTCCTTCATTATAGTTAATTGTAGTCCAAAGTCACTCAAAGTGTTAACAAGCTTTTATAGACTTAAGCACCAGATTTCCAAGAGACAAGTCTGGGATGTATCACATGAACATTCTCTCGAGACAAGATCATTAAATCCACATTTTTCAGCCTCAAATCACATCCCCAGTAACTTAATCAGTAGTGTTGTAACAGAAATTGACATAACAATCACTAATGAGCCCATTTCAAACCCAGTTATGTCCCATTAAGAAATTCTCCTTATTATTTTGTCCATTTTCATTGATCCACGTCTACTCCTATATCAATGTGTGAAAACAGCCTGGTTTAGATTTTTCTCTTTTCTCCCCTTTAGTTTTCTCACTCATTGTTCATACGTGAGCCTGGATAGTAAATGTCAGCAAAGTATTGAAAAGAATCCTTGCACTTGGTGTAGCATCTTTCACATCAGAGCAATGACTCAAGGTACTTTACAAGATTTACTGTAAAGTCTAGACTGTGCATTTTGTACGGAAACCCTCAGCCAATTTGCATATAGCAACATCCCAAAAACAGCCATGAAGTGAATGACTTATTTTGTTTGGATAATTGTTGACCAGGACACTGGGTGAAACTCCCTTCTCTTTTCAAATAATGTAATGTGATTTTTAATGTCCTCCTGAAAAGGGAGACAGGATCTTGGTTTAACATTTCACCACAAGGACGGCACTTCTGACAAATTTAGCACACCCCCAGCAATGCACTAGAGTGTCAGACTATATAGACTATGATTATTAGTACATTACATGTTTAGATTATGTGGCAACTGTCAATAAGTCTGACATTTTAATGTTTTTAAATTTCACATCAAACAGATGGACTCTAGCTCAGTCCTGTATATCCCTGTTTTCCCTGTGTTAATCATTGATGCATTTAGTCTGATCAATAATGTATTCCCATATCCTACTCAGTCCATTCCTCACTTGTCTTCAGAACATATGCATTCCTTCTAGGTAATGGAGACTGAACAAGAGTGGAATACCTGGTTTCAATTCTAATTGTCCGGATTAATCCCTTACCTTGGTTAGTAGAATTGAAACATCAAATAATTTTACCTACCAATGGCACCATGGCTGAGATCAAGTAACTCAGCACCCCTCTCTACTCCTTGGGGAAGCTAAGTAGGGTCTCCTCGGAGCTGGTTTGATTTGTATTGAAGAACAATAACTTTACATTTATATAGTGACTTTAAAAGTTCCAGAGAGTGGAGCCAGAATGACTGAAGGCTTGCCCACCGAAGGTGGAGCAGGACGGGCAGGAAACACGAAGCAGCCGATCGCTGCTGGGGTGCTAAGGCTATAGAGGCAGGGTGGGGTGAGGCAGTGGAAGGATCTGAATGTGAGGACAAGGATATTAAATTCAATCTGCTGGCAGATGGGGATTCTGTGGAACTGAGCAAGGATTGGGCAGGACAGGGGGGCAAGGTGTATGGAGCCTAGTGAAGGAGAGAACACAAGCTGCAGAGCTCTGGATGGTCAGCAGCTTGTGTAGAAAGGAGCTAGGGAGTCCTGCAAGCATAGCATTCGAATAGTCTAGCCTGGACAGAATGAAGGCATGAATGAGGATCTCGGCAGCCCAGGGTGAGAGATTATGGCTGAGGCGGGTGATGTTGGGAAGGTGAGGGAAAAGTGGATCTGGCAAATAAAGAACACAACAGCGTGTGCCCTTAAAACGTGCGTGTATAGATACGTTTCTGGCTTCTGCACCTTCTCTGATGGCTGGAGCTAGTCTGTATGGGTTGGGGGACACCAACCCACTTTCGTAGCCTATTCCACTGCAATGCTCAATGCTTACTGAGGAAAACACTGCAAAGTTTAGACTGCCACTTGGTTTGGCAGCTTTTCCAGACGCAGCAATAGAAACTACTTCTTTGGAAGGGTTTTGGTCTCTCTGGAGACAACATCACCTCATTGTTGCTGTCAGCATGCTTTCAGCAGGCAATGCCTTTCCTGATGGGAGGACAACTCTGTTAGCAGGCACTGTCCTATCAGAAGCATTAGTCTTCCTGGCATTTGTCTTACCACTATGTCCCACTGTTTGTAAAATGCTGGTTCCTAGTGAGGACTCAATCTCATTTCAAATCACATCACTGTGGCTCTTAGAGTGACTATGCTGCGTTTGGACAAAGTTCAGTGCATGCACATTCAGTGCTGGAGCCCATAATTATGCCTTGCAGCAAAATAATTTTAGCAAAGGCCAAAAGCTGTTTCTGAATGTCAGATGACTTTGTTTTGGGGCCATTTTCCAGCTTTACCTATAGTAAACTCCCGGTAGCTCATCACCCCAAGGGAAAAGGGTTCAGTGATGAGTTATTCGGAGTGGCAAGTTAGGCATAGGTCCTCCCAAGATACAAGGGGGCACTGTGATTGGTGTGGGAGCTTGGCGGAGGTTGGGCTCACATGCTCAAATGCATTGCAGAGGCCTCTGATCTATCGGAGGGCCATGCCATAGCTTCCCGCCCCGTCTCCTGCTTTTTCCTGTAACAGGATAGGGCGAGAGGCCTCTGCGATGCAAGATGCCATCTTAAAGGACAAGTTATCTGAAGTAAGTACTTTCAAGAATTTTTAGAATGTGACTAGTTACGTGTTAAGTGGAGTAACAAAGCGGAGTCCGTTAACATTTTGCAAGGAAAGCGGCCACGATATTGACAGCGAGTAAGCAACTGGTAGTAAGTGGTCATGACTAGTTAAGCCAGGGTCAAGCTGTCAGGAGTTTATTATTTTACTACAGAGCTGGTTACCTGCACATTGAGTGCGCAATCACGTTGCTACAACATGGAGTAACTGTACAGAATGTAATGGCTTCATTGCAGCTACAGAGGTTCCAACGTGGGTTCAATGTAAATGTCATCACATCACACCTATTGCTGCAGATGTAACACAATGATGCCACTAGGTTCTGTACATGCACAAGATCAATGCTGGAAAATAAATTGAATTATTCTAAGGTTTTGTTTTATGGGGGTTGGGGGGGGGGAGAGAGTGTCTGACTTGATTTTTTTCACCTTTCTTAATGGGTGTCGTTCACCTGAGTAGCTATTCATTTGTGTATCTTGACAGTGAATGTCGATAGTCTATTCACAGTTAGAGCAATCTAAATGCTCTTTTAAATACTAGTTGCACTCTTGCGTTCTGAATTAATGTACTTATTATCATTCATCTGCTCGGCAAACAGCTCAATAATCAGTCTCATTGTCAAAGGACAGCCTTGGGATATTAAACAGTTTCACTGTTTCACCTGAAAGATGGGAAATGCCTCCTTATATCACAAGCTGTTTCTACAGTAGTGTGTGGTCTTACTTCAAAGGAAGTCAGAAAAGCTGCAACAATTGTTTGAAGGCTCAAACTAGGAGACTTCCTCCTGGAGTCTTTGTGGTTCTTATGATCCCCACTGAAATAAATCATTCTGTCATCTTCTATTTATCGGTGTTTCCTGCTGTAAATCTGATACTTTTGCTGTTAATCTGCAAAAGATCAAAATCCTGATCATACCCTCTGAATCCACCACTTTTATATAAAATAATAATGATAATCCTTATATTTGATATGCACCGTTTATAATTCACGGACAACTTGGAGTGCAAAATGTAGTGCCTGTGTATTTTTGTAGGCGGACCACGCAGCCATGAACTTGGCCAAGACACCAAGGGAAACTTTTCTCTTTTACAATAGTTCCTGGGATGTTTAACATCCACCTGATCAGGCAGACAAGATTTTGGTTTAACGTTTCATCCGAAGAACGTTACCTCTAACAATGCAGCACACTCTCAGCACTGCACTGGAGTCTCAGCCTATCCTATAAGTGAAAGTGCCAATGTAGGGGTGCTTGAATCTACCACCTTCTGACTCAGAAGTGAGAGTTGAGCCAGACTGACACACAATGGGCAAGAGTGCAATTCCTTTGCTGAACCTGTTATGGGGCTCAAGGGTATTTATGTATTTAGAATATTTCCTTTGAACATAAGAGCAGGCGAGCAGAGCATATGATAGGGTAGGGTTTATCTGATAACTTCTGCTGAAAGCTGAAAGTAAAACTCAGTTTTGACATCCTTACATCACACACTGGGAACATCTATCCTACCAAATCATTCTAAAATGCTGTGGGCTTCCATCTTAAGAGGAAATAGATGAAAGCTCATACTGAGCTTTCACAGAAAACCACATTTATCATGCTCTGGAAAGGGCTTTGTTAAATCTGTGTGCTATGAAAAATTCTCAAGTCTTATTGAGAACTATTCACGTTGGAAGAGTTCAATCATTCTGACTCCTCGCCCTTCCCCCCACATCCACTATGAGTCAGGGGAGGCTTTATTCTACAGAAAACCTCAGCCATAGATCATGACTGTCTGTGCAGGGAGGTCAATGTGACCATTCCGGCAGCTATTACAATTTGAACAATTCAAAGGCAAGACGCCAAAGTCACCATGGGCCTACATTTCTCTACCAAAATCTTTAGTTGTGACCTGAACACAAGTCCACAGCTGGAGAGGTCAGCATAAACTCATACACCCACAATACGTTTGTATTGCAGAACTGCTTCAGAGAGTGAGTCTGCAATACTGTCCTATCGTTGCGTTCTGACTGCTGCTCAGTTTATATTACAACCAAAAAATGTTTTCAAAGTTGTGTTTAGTAATGGCACACGTGTAGGGTGTAAAAACAGTAATTGCAAAACTACTCAGTTCACCAGCAGTCAGATAAGACGTCACCCTTTGTTTCTCAACAGTATTCCCGATCCTGTTCACATCGCTGGGTTGGCGATGATTCCTGAAGCCCCTGCAAAAACAGTTCCTTTGGTGGTTCCACCAGCTCTGGAAACCTCATTGGCAACAATGGCAGAGATTTGAAATAAGGTACAGTTTAATCTCATTTCACCATATTCAACAGGATAATTGTTGCGCCACACCACATCATCGAAATATCTCAAAGCATAGGATATACTGCAAAGTGGTGTGAATGTGTGTAGTTTGTTAGGGAATGTGGCAGCCAATTTTTGCACAACCATAAATCCTCAAATAAACAACAAAAACAAAATTACATTTGTACAGTGCCTTTCCTGTAGCTCAGTGGTTAGAGTGCTTGCCTTGCAAGCGAGAGACCTGGGTTTGATTCCCGGCAGGGTGAAACCCTGGGCAACTTTCCTTACTCCACACGCCTGATAATAATCCCTCAAGAAAAAAACAATCCCTCAAGAAAAAAACAATAATAATTTGGTCCCCCAATCCACGACTGCTTGTGGGACACTGCTGTGCGCAATTGGCTGCCACGTTTCGCCCGCAAATATACAGTCAATTCACTTTACAGTACATTCTGTGAAGTACTTTGAGACGTCTAGAAAACGTAAAAAGCGCTATATCAAATGCAAAGATTATTATTATATTCACATCGGGAGGATGTCCCAAGGCACTGGACATTTTCCACCCAAACTAGGGTTTGGGATTGGGAAGGGTGGAGGGCGGGCAATGAGGGTGATCGAAGGCACGGTCGAACAGGACAGTCTTGAGATGGGTCTTGAAGGAGGCAAGGGAGGGGGCGGACGAGGTGGGTGACGTGAAGCAGACCGGAGCCCGCTGGGAATAAAGACCTTCTCGACTTTTCCCTATTCTTAAATCACGTAATTATTATATATGCTCATGCAGTTCTGCTCACCAGTCTTGAATTGCTGGAAAAGAGCAGGTCGGGAGTTGAACTTGAAATCAAACCATATAGGACTAGGTTTTTCCTTGGCACGATTCTCGGTCAGTGTTGAACTAAGTCTATTTAAGGTGCGGTAGTAATGGGCAAGCGATAATTGCTCTCAGCGTCCCTGGGCAAAGAAGAGGACGTGAAGAAATCAGCTGTGGTTCTTGACTGATTTGATTGTGATAAGGCACCATATCAAATGCAAGGTTTATTATAAGGAATCATTCTGAATGTAATATGTTTAATTAAATATTTGCCTTAGTTTTGATATATGCTTGCTTGAAGATATGAGCAGGTTCAAACAGCTGATTCCTGTCTTATTACTTCAATCCACGACTGTTTGTGGGATACTGCTGTGCATAATTGGCTGCCGCATTTGGCCCACAAATATACAGTCAATTCACTTTACAGTATATTCTTTGAAGCACTTTGAGACATCTAGAAGACGTGATAAGGCGCTATATCAAATGCAAGGATTATTATTATTATGATTATTATTATTATTAATTGCTAGTCAGAAAATCCTGTTAACCAAAATTTGGATGGATAGGATAAGGCTTGATTATGATACCCCTCATGGAAAAATAGTCCAACATTATTCCACTGTCTGGGCTCATTCATGAAGACTGTCCATCTGCGACCAGGGCTCCCTCTGCCTCCTCGTTTTCCTTGACCTCTCTGCTGCTTCCGACACTGTCGACTACTCTATCATCATCCACCGCCTCGCCTCTCACCTCAAGCTCCACTGCGCTGTCCTTGATTGGTTCAGATTGTACCTCTCACACCGCCTGCACTTCATCTCCTCAAACGGTTTCTCCTCTAGCCTCAGGACCGTGACTTCCACATGTATGCGTACGACACACAACTCTACCTCTCTGCCTCCACCCTGGACTCCAGGACCACTGCTGTGCTGACAGAATGTCTGTCAGACATTAAGTCCTGGATGAGAGTTAACTTTCTTCAGTTGAACGTCAACAAGACCGAGGCTCTCCTGATTGGCTCCCATCAGCGCCTCCTCACCTCAGGCGCTGACAGCATCATCATCCACGGTTGCACACCCCACCTTGCTAAGCCAGTCCGGATTCTTAGGGTCTTGTTTGACCCTCCACTATCCTATCTACCCCACATCTGC
Organism: Callorhinchus milii; assembly: GCF_018977255.1. Lineage (NCBI taxonomy): Eukaryota > Metazoa > Chordata > Chondrichthyes > Chimaeriformes > Callorhinchidae > Callorhinchus > Callorhinchus milii. The sequence continues at coordinate 73,844,178 of NW_024704745.1, read as the reverse complement.
ACCACTATGCTATGCTTTCCCCCACCTCCGCAAAGGTGCCAGGCTCCGAAACTGTCTCACACCGCAGGCAACCGAAACCCTCATACACGCCTTCATTACATTGAGGCTTGACTATTCAAACTCACTGCTTGTCGGCTTCCCCAACTCTCCCTCCACAGGCTGCGGATCATCCAGAACTTTGGAGCCCGTCCTCTCCCGCACATAGCTCCGTGACCCTATCACCCCCATCCTTGCCCAACTCCACTGGCTTTTCATCACAGAAAGGATACAGTTCAAGATCCTGGTCCTCACCTTCAAAGACATCCACGGTCTTGCTCCCCCCTACCTCTCCGATCTCCTAACCCCCTACCACCCTGTTCGCTCCCTCCGTTCAGCAGGCTCCGGTCTGCTTCACATCCCCCGCCATGCTCTCCCCACTATTGGCGGGTGGGCCTTCCGCCACTCTGCACCCACCCTCTGGAACTCCACCCCGCAGTACCTCCGTCTCGTCCCCTCCCTTGCCACCTCAAGACCCTCCTCTTCAACCATGCTTTCGATCTCCCTGCTTCCCCCCGGCCCTCCACCCTCCCCCATCCCAACCCTCAGCTTGGGTCCGTAACTCTGTCCCAACGCCTTGTGACTTCCTCCCAACGTGAAAGGTGCTATACAAATTAAATTTTGTTGTTGTTGTTGTACGATGTGGATATTGGTCAAAATGAATCAGTGGCTTCAGGACTGGAAGGAGAAAATCTTATTAGAAGATGAAAAAAACACCACTGATTTTACAAAAATCAAACTAGTTTTGATAAGTAAATTCAATTGGAAATGATCTTCTGAGGCTCTGATCAAGAAAAAAAAGTTCCTTCTGTTGATTTGTTATTGATTTTGTTATTCTACAGGTTTATTGACCCTAACATCTTGCTTGTCAGCAACAAGTGGTTTATAATGATAATGCTTGCATTGGATATCGCAGCTTCACGGGATAATAATAATAATAATCCTTGCATTTGGTATAGCGCTTTTCACGTCTTCTCGACGTCTCAAAGCGCTTCACAGAATAGACTGTAAAGTGAATTGACTGTATATTTGTGGGCGAAACGCGGCAGCCAATTGCACACAGCAGGGTCCCACAAACAGTCTTGGATTGAAAATGACCAATTTATTATTGCTTTGTTTTGGAGGGATTATTATTAGGCGTGTGGAGTAAGGAAATTTGCCCAAGGTTTCGCCCTCTGCCTGGAATTGAACCCAGGTGTCTCGCTTGCAAGGCGAGTGCTCTAACCACTGAGCTACAGGACTCCAGAATATACTGTAAAGGGGTTTGACTGCACTTTGTGGGCGAACGTAGCTGCCAATTTGCACATAGCATTGCCCTGGACTAAGTGACCAATTTTATCTGGACGATTATTCGTCAGGACATCGAGAGAAACTTCCTTTCTCTTTTCGAACAGTACCATGGGATCTTTAACGTCCACCTGAACAGGTTCCACGTCCTGATGTTCGGGGCTTGAACTCACAACATTCTGACTTAGAGGCACGGATAGACACACAGATGGAGAGAAACAGTTCAATGTCCTCCTGGCCTCAATCACCAAACCTAGGAACTATAAATTATTCTGTCAGGCACTATTAGGAGTCTAAAACATATAGAACCTCAAATACCACATGTGGAACAGAGTCTTGAGATCAAGGGTCCAAGTGATTGTTTTCCATTCTCTTCTGAATATTTAACATTTTTTAAACCTGAAAATACATCACTTGGTATGGTGGCTCTGAGATTTTTGCTGGGTTTTCATCAGTTTTCAGTCATATCATGAACTCTGCACACATCACACACGAGATCCCACCCATACTCAAATCTGATCATATCCCAAACCAATCTGATGTATCAGTGCTTCAGACAGAACTAGAGTTTCATTTGCAAGTCATACACACAGAAATGTTTCATTTGCAAGTCATATTCATAGAAATTGCACACACACATGAAAGATAAAGGCTTGAGCAAGCATGGGATAGGCAGGGCAGTGGGATTGATTGATTGCTTGCTTTGAGAGCCAGTGGAGACTCAATGGGCACTGTAAATTTATATGATTCTATAAAATTATTCCTATACTGGGGATGAGAGTTATGGAGAAAAGACCTTTTTTTTAACAGCTTTCATTATACAATCCCAGTTCAAGAGCTAACCTGCAAAAAACACATCTTTCATAATAAAATCTGATCAAATTGTCGATAACCTTCAAAGCAAGAGGAACTATTCCAGGAATTCAGTTAAGGAGAAAAGTAGATTGCATTTTATATTAGGAAAAGCACAGGCAAACTTCCATAAATAAATGCCTGTCTGAATCTGATAACAATACTACATTCTGCACATCATATTCTCTGTGGTTACAGTAACAGAACTGTTGGTGCTGAAACATCAGCTATGGTTAAAGATGAATGATCTCATCAAGAATAAAAAGCTATACTAGTAAGAGGGTTGCGCGGGGTGGGAGCGTGGAGGCAAAAGAGAGAGAAATCAAGAATATTGTGCTCAGGATTCAGATGCATCACTGGAACAAAGCATTTTACTGAACTCAAGTATATTGTTCATTATGTTTGTGAAACATTTATTAATAGAAATAAAACTAAGCCCTCCGAGACACTAACTCACATGAAGAGCTCTATAGAAATGCAAATTGTTATAGTATAATTCCTGAAAGAACTACAATTTCCAGCACAATTACAAGGGAAATTAACTGGGGGCAACAAAATACACAGTCTCTCCACTTTACTGTAAAGTGTCCTCTCAATGTGAAAAGGACCACATCAAATGTAAGGATTATTATATTCATTATATTCATCATACTTCAATGAAAGAAAAAGGAGTGGAACCTGTTCAGGAGAGAAGTAAAAGTAAGAAAATTGGTAAAGGGTAAGAATATAGGCATTATTGTCCACTGCCAGTGAACTACAGTATTTGGCCTAGAACCTTTCCAACATTCTTGTAAACATTCAGGATTTACTCTAAAGTGCAGAGAGTGTGTATTTTATTTCTAACGGGACAGAGTGGTAAAAGCATTAAACCAATCAACTCAATGCCAGTTTTATTTTTATCTTCTTCTATACTAATAAAACGACAATGTCTGTCTGCGTTTCAAGGAGAGACATGATATATACTTTAACGGAAAGGTCTTGCAACTAGGAGTGACACGGGCATATTTGTTTTCGGGTATCTCCATGAGTTATTTTCAATTTCGTGTTTTTCGCTGCAGTTACACATGGTGACTACCGAATCAAAGTGGGGCTTTGTCAAAGTCAAATTAGATAATTCAGATTTTATTAATCAAACTGGGAGAGAATTTTTTTTAAGCAGGTTGATTTTGAAACAAATTGACTTTAATGGCCCTTAAGAAAGTGTCAAAAAGAAAATGTTTGCGGCCAGTGTATCAAAAAAGGAAGTCAAATAGTTATGGTAAGAAGGAGACGTTGTCATCAAATTGAGAGACAGATAGGAAAAAGAACACTGGTAGACATTTACTGAAATAAATAAAGGAATTAAAAAATGGTAGGACTGGTTTAATCAGCATTTGGAGCATATCTTGTCCATTCTTTTTTTCTTAAATTCTGATATTTCTAAAAATAAAGTATAAAAATAATCATGTTCTTCAATTGCTCTTGCCTGTCAAAAATACCACCAAGCAAGATGAATTGTCTTTGATTATCTGAATAAATCTTCTGGTGTTAAGGTAAGATTTCATTTGCTTTTTAAAATGGGAGGGGGGTACAGAAAAAACTGTCATGGTGATACACCGATTGCCTAAGCACTCTTTCAGACATTCTTATTCAAATTCAAATGCATGTTTTTTTTCGAGGGAATTTGGAGCCAAACTAAAATCAGAATAAATTAAGGAAGTGTCATTGGGATCCTTGGAGGATTTATATTAAGTCAACGTCAGTTGACACTGGTAATTTATAAGCCTCGAGTTCTTAAGAAGAAAGAACCTCAGGATTTTGACGAATAGTGTGTCTACAAAATAAATTGGTGTTAATAGCTCTCACCTTAAATTCCAAACAAAGTAAAGTTCATATGGCAACCTCGGTCATGCAAGTACACCTGGAAAGCAGAATGTCAAAGTATGTTGTCCTTACAAAGCTGTGGTTCAGGTATGTCAGGGCAAAGTACATTGGGTTTTTGATCTTGTGAAGCAGACAAAACCCTTAATCCCATCACATCTGCTCTTCTGAACCTGACCTTTACTGATAGTTGTTTTTTCCCCTTTATCACTATTACATTAAAAACAGCTTCCATTACAATTCACTTTGCAGCTTTCCAAATTTTCAATCTGTAATTTGAGTGCAATGCTTCAGCATTGAGAATCCCTCAGAAGTGTGTTTCTATATTTAAAACAAAGTTTTTTCTAATCATACCTACTGCACTGAATGTGAGCCATTAAACACAACAAACGTTTTTTGCCCACCACTACAAGAAGGGTATTGAGTAAATGATTAAACTGAAAGTTGCAAAGAAAAGCAAATGAAAAGGAGTTGTCTACATGAAAACAACCACTTTTGCTGTGCCCTAATGGATTTAACAGCAGTGTAACCTGGAGACCACCTGCGCATAATAACACAAGACCAGCTTCACCGTACAAATAAGGAAAACTTCATCGCTGTTGCACAATCATTTCAATAATCAAAGTGAGTTACACAAACCATGTTCCAAATCAAGTAACCAGATATTTACCTGCACATTTACACTGAAAAGATCATAAAGAAACAAATAATTTAGGAAAATGGAAAGGCGACTACAGGATAACACCAAGAGAATCAATAGCAAAATATATTCCAGCTGAATTTGATTTTTGTTATAAACAATTCCATTATGGCCCAGTTACTTGCTTTTGAAACACTCCATACAAAGGATATAATGCTTCCAAGCACTTTGCGGTGATCACAATCAAGTGTAGTGACTGTATTTGTAGGCAAATACTGCAGCCATTATTGCACACAGTACAGTCCCCAAAACAACGACAAGGCAAGTGATCAATTTATCTGGAGAATTGTTCATCTTAAAACCAGGAGAAAATGACCTCTCTTTTTGAATGATGTCCGCTCTAACTTTAACCTGCAGAACAATCAATCTTATCATCCAAGATGCACTTCCAGCAATGAGCACCCCCTGCACTGAACTGGAATGTCAGTTGGGTTTCTGACGCTGTACACGTAGAAATGAGAACAGTACAAGCAAGGTCTGATCTGGGGCAATGAAAATCCTGGCTTCCCTTCAAAGCCAGTGGCTAGCATAAACATCAACCCAATATGCATGCTGAGTATACAATTTATTTCCTGTTCTTCAAAAACAGTTTCACTGCTTCTCCTGCATCACTCTTTATATACAGAATTTCTCCATGGATCCATGTTAACAAACATCCTGGCCACAAAGAAAGGATCATGGATAAAATGTTCTGTCTCTATTCCAGCACCCCCTCCTCCAGTGTCCATGAACTGCCATTAGAAAATACAGAAAGTGATTAGGAAGAAAAATTACTGCTAATAATCCTTGCATTTGATATAGCATCTTATCAGACTGGCGAGCTGTCTCCACAGTGCATTGTGTGGTGACAGAGTATTTGTAGGCAAACTTGGTAGCCAACTTGTGCACAGTTACATCCCACAAACAGCCATGAGGTAAATGACCAATATTATGCATTTGGGGGATTCTTGGTCAGGACACCAGGAGAAACTCTGTGCAATCTTCAAACCCGCAAATGTTGTCACATTGTAGAAGATCACATATTTGATCTCCAGTTCACCCCCTCAATCGTCATACTCACTTTCAAGGCTCTCCATGGCCTTGCCCCCTCCAACATCTCTGACTTGCTGACTCCCTATCAATCTGTCCGCTCCCTCTGCTCAGCAGCCTCTGGCCTGTTCCAGGTCTCCCGCCCAACCCACCCTACCATCGGCGGCCGGACTTCAGCCTCTTTGCCCCTACTCTTTGGAACTCCAATCCACAATCCCTTGCTCCCTCTCTTGCCTCCTTCAAGGCACGACTCAAGACCCTCCTTTTTGACCGTGCCTTCAGCCGCCCTCTTACCCTCTCTGCCCTCCCTCATCCCTATCCTGCCCCCATGCTCGGGTCCTAATCCCTAACTGTTCCGCGCCTCGGGACGTCCTCCTGATGTGAAAGGGGTTTTACAAATGTAATTTTGATGTTGTTGCTGTCAATGAATTTCCAAACTCAGCTTTTGTGTTGTTAAAAACCCACACTGAGTAGAGAATACAAAAATTGGAAGATGTGTGCCTCTTTGGAGGGGTCACGTGTCAATCACAGGGGATTCATGGCTATGGGGAACTAAGAAGAAAATAGAGAATAAGTCAGGTATGAACAATGACTTGGAAGAACTGAATAATGCTATTTGTAATTTTAGATTAATATTCTATAGTTTTCCAATTGATTGTCTTAATGCAAGGATCAAGGGAAAAAAATGTCGAGGTTTTCTTCTTGGTAGTTATCTACAATAATAGATAATAATCCTTGCATTTGATTTTCATTTTCACGTCTCCCTCAGGCAGTTAAATAATAGGCAGAGGTTCTATGCATGTTACATACATTGTGCATAGCAAGCATTTGACTCATGTAAATTTGTGAAGTACATGATTTTATAACTTCAAAAAGTTAAATCTAAAGCTGATTTTGTCTGACTCAATAGAGAAGACAATTGTCAGAGGCGGCAAACAGAATGCAGTCATCGGAAATCACTTTAGATGTAAAACAAAATGAAGCATCTTCTGAATGCATAAGATCCTAATGAAACTCCACTGTCTGATACTGTTGGAGATTCTAAAACAGACCAAAAAAATCGGATCAGTATTACTCATAAAGGGTCTTGCTGACAGAGTTCATGGAAAACCTTCTAAGGTCACATCTGGAAATCAAAATGTATACAGTGTCTCCTGGTTACCAGAAAAGAACTAAAAAAGCTTGGCCCATGTTATTTATGATTCCATCAGAAAGTTATTTCCCACCAAGTAAATTTAATCGAAATGGGGAAGGGGGAGATACACTACAAATCTACACTTATATAGCATCTTTCATGTCAGGAGGACATCTCACAGCTATTGATATACTTCATAACAAAGTGTTATGAGTGAATATTTATAAACTTACAGTACAACATGCTTTAACTTCAAAACCATTTGTTCTTGTGGATAAAGGCCAGTACCAACTTATTTTTCTGAACGAGTTTCATCAAAGTGCATTTCATGTGGTACACAAAGTCACCTGTTCAACATGACCCCTTTTATTTTCTAATGTTTACATGAAAGGATGAACATATCCCGTTCATTTAGTGGTTGCAAGCCAGGAAATTAAGACAGGATGCAAGTTGAAATCTCAGGATTCTTAAATGCATCTAACAAAAGTGCTTCCTGTATTTCAACAGCTAATGTACCCTCAAGGAAAATCAAAATTAATCCTAATAGATGTTTATTATTAACAGGATGAGCACTGAAACCCAGTCCCTTAAATGTCAGCACGACCTACTTTTCATCATTGTTTCGGAATATAAATTGAGAAGTCATGTTGATTGGATCATATGGAGTTCCCATCTGTCTTATACAGATAAGAGACAAACTACACGAGGAATGCAACGTGAAGAAGACTTCAAGTACAAAAGATTCTTTAAGGGGAAGTGAATTCAGATGAACTGTCACCTAATCCTACTCATATGAGCTTACTTATAGCTCAGTTAATAATATTGTTCTGAGCCATACAGACAAGGAAATTCCCAGGTTTGAACCCTGTAGTGTGCCACAAATGCTACCATTGTATTAATTGCTCTTAGTCGCCTGAGAAAAAGAGAATAAAGCTAGAGCCCACGCCCACCCCCACCCACCCTCTCTTCTACACCCTTCTAATCACTGCTCAGTAACCTCAGATGGAAAGAGCGAGAGCAGTTTGGGAATGAGAGCAGCATTTAACTCAGGCACTTTTTCTAGAGAAGTCTCGCTTTAAACAAAAGAATGGCCACATCGCTGAATTTGCCAAAGAAGTTACAGAAAATTTCAAACCCTCATTTATATTCTTGCTGTATTATTTTCCTATTTTCAGCGTGCAACTTGTTTTTCTCCCACGAGTGGAGTTAGGTTGGGGAAGGTTTGACGGGTGCCAGCAGCTCTTGGTAGTTTTCCCAATTGGCCAATATTTACGTGATAGAAACCCTTATTCACCATGAGCATGGGAATGATGCAGCTGTGCTTAGTGCTGTCTACACCCTTACATTTTCCATCAGTCATGAGGAGCAGAGCCTTGGCTGATTTTTTTCCGTTTACTACCCAGAGGTTCTGAGGACAACTGTATGTTACTAAGCCAATACCGAACCTCAGCGTCCTGTTGAACCCTCAAGTGTCCTTCATACCCCACATCTGTGCCATGACCCGCTCCGCCTTTCACCATCTCTGCAACATCACTCCGCACACCGCAAACCACCGAGACACTCATACATGTATTCAAAACATCCAGGCTCGACTGTGCAAATTCCCTGCTTGTTGGCCTCCCCAATTCCTCCCTCCGTAGGATGCAGATTATCCAGAACTCTGCCACCCGTTTCCTTCTCCGCACCAAGCTCCGCGACACTACCACCCATCCTCAGCCAGCTCCACCCAGAGGATACAGTTCAAAATCCTGGTCCTTATTTTCAAAGCCCTCCATGGCCTCGCTCCCCCCTACCACTGTGACCTCCTAAACTCCTACCAATCTGCCCACTCCCTCCGCTCAGGTGGCTCTGGCCTGCTTCACATCATCCGCCTCGCCCGCCCCACAATTGGCGGGGGGCCTTCAGCCATCTGGAACTCAATCCCACAGTCCCTTACCTCCTGCAAGACCTGTCTCAAAACTCTCTTCTTTGATTGTTTCCTGACGTGAAAGGCGCTATAAAATTGTAATTTTGTTGTTGTTGAATACCCAACAACCAGAAAATGAAGCCGTTTTGTCACAAATCCTCCCCACAGAACCAGTAGCTCAGACCATTAATGGAAACAACTCTATAAACGCAACATCAGATGACTAGATGTTCACACCAGTCCTGGGTTAAAGGATCTATACAGGTCATAAAAGATGAAAGAATCTCTGGTAATGTTTATACAGTATACACACAGGATCTGAGAATCGAACAAAGGTTGAAGCCCCCCACATTTCTGCCTTTCACTTGAATTTAGAGTAAGTTTACAGCGAGAGAGCATGTTAAGCAAATACTGTAAACACATCTGAAGTGAATGCAGGGCAAATATTGCTCGATTTATAGTTGTTCCCCAGAGTCTGCTTTAGTCACTGGAAATGTAAACTTTTCCAGTTTGCAGGCATTTAATGAAATGCCACACTTGCATTGAAGCATTCTAGCTGAAGAATAAATTGCTCTGCATATTTCTTTTGGTTGAGCTGTTCTTTATCCTTGCTATTGTTTCTCCTCCAAGTTTCTACCATCTTTCGTCAAGTAATTGTGAGTAATCTTGCTCAACAGCATTATGGTTTCTTGGGCACCGGCTGTTCTCTAATTGTATACTCAAGTATTCGTCGAGAGCCTTAAAAGTGAGTGTTGGCAGGTTATTGACGATTGGGGCATCGCGTTCAAGCCTGATGCATTCGTCACATAATATGCACCTCTAAGTCTCTAAAGAATAATACAATAATCTTTCAATTTGAAATAGCGCCTTATCATGTCTTCGAGACATCTCAAAGAGCTTCACAGAATATACTGTGAAGTGAATTGACTGTGTAATTTTGTGGTCGAAACACAGCAGCCAATTGTGCACAGCAGTGAGCCGCAAATAGTCATGGTTTGAATGACCAAATTATTGTTTATTTATTTATTTTTCTGAAGGGATTTTTACCCCAGAAAAATGATCCGACAATCGACTAACAGCCTGCTTACCGCTAGGTAAACAGAGGCGTGTGGAGTAAGGAAACTTGCCTAAGGTTTCGCCCTGCCCAGGAATCAAACCCAGGTCCTCTCTCTGGTGAGGTCAGTCCTCTAACCAATACACTACAGAACCGCACTGGATGGAACTGGCTGATTTCCTTTCCCTAGTTTAGGGGCCCTGAGGCCATTTTCAGCAATCCTCGTGCCACCCTCATTGAGAATCAGCTCATTCAGCACAGAACAGGATTCATACCTGTGGCCTTTTGGTTTATCTGGCTTAGTGCTGCCCTGGCAGCGTCTTTGCTGACCAGGTTATTGGGCAGAAGTTCTTAGCTGTTTACCATCACCATTGAAACATTAACAAAGGACAAATTACACAGCAACACTTTGAAAACCCCCAAGTTTAAAAAAACAATTTTAGCATTTTAAAACTGATTGAGTTGAAAGTTTTTAAATTATCTTTGCATTTGATAACAATCGTGCAACCCATTAAATTGATAATCACCGACTTTCATGTCAGGAGGACCTTTCAAAGCACTTCACAGGATTTGAACTTCCTGCAGCTGAATATGGAGTAGACGGAAGCCATACGGTTTGGCTCTCATCAACACCTTTACTCCTACAGATCTAAATTCCCCAACCTCCCTGGACTTTCTCTCACTCACCGAACCAGTGCGCAATCAAGGCGTCCAGTTCAACCCTCAGCTGTCCTTCCTCCCCCACATCCGGTCCCTGACCAGGATCGCCTTCTTCCACCTCTGCCTTCTTCCACGCCTGCCTCCGACCATACTTCACCCCAAATGCAGCCGAACTCTCGTGCATGCGTTTGTCATCTCCCGCTTGGATTACTCAAATGCACTCCTCGTCAGTCTCCCCAGCTCCACTATTCAAAAAATCCAGCTCATTCAGAACTCTGCCACCCGCATATTGACCCGGACCAAACTCCGTACCCACATCTCACTCTGAGACGCTACCCTTACATTTATATAGCACCCTTCATGCAGGGTAGTGTCTCGGAGTGCTTAACAATGGCAGAGTCTGATGTCAAGCCAGGGGGAGGGAGGACGTGAGTAGGCACGGTCGAAGAGGAAGGTCTTAAGGCATGATCTAAAAATGGGGAAGGAGGGGAATAAAAGTGAAAGGGAGTAACGCACTTAACATTGCGCTCCCTCTGCTCCTCCTGGAAAGCTCAGCTGTGATTGAAAGATTTGTGTGAGGAAACACGTTATTCAGTAGGGACTGCTCCTCTGAGGTTAGATTTAAGTATTTTTTTTAAGATCAAGCTAGTTGCTTGTTTGAGGGTCATCCATAGTGCCTGCTATGTGGGGAAAGTATTTAGTTCATTTTTGAGCATCAGACACAGGAAGGAGTTCTTAAAATGTCCAGTGGATGAGGTAGTATCTGTGGTTGCCTGGTTACACAGCACAGTGCCTTGTTACTTTTAATGTGTTGCACCTCTGATCTTATTGAATGTCACAGTTGTTTAAGTCTGCTGTCTCACAACCACTTAAAAATAATCATCATCATCGCTCAAGAATTTTAAATGTATAAAAGGTAGCCAGCCCAAAGCTTGACACTAACCCCATTGCTGCTGAACCACTCAAGCTTCACTGCGGCAAGGCCAACATCCAGCTCGTTTCATGTTTTTCCTTTGATTTGTTTTTCCTTTTACCTTTTTGTTTCTTCTTTCACTTTACTTTCATGTCTGCCCTGCCCATTTGTTTCAATCTCAGAATTACCTTGTCCTTTCACAGAAATGTTAATATAGGATGCCAACTGGCCATTGACATGATTCCAGCTCATCTACTGGAGCTAACTACTTTAATCCCAATTCCCGGTATCCTTTTTATATTCTTCGTCTTCAAAGATTTATCCAACTCCCTTTCAAATGCCTTTATGGTCTCAGCCTCAAAACCTTTGTGTCAAAGCATTTCATGTTCTAATAACCCTCTGTGTGAAAATTTTGTCTAACTCTCATTCCATCAGTATCAATTCTGAGTTTATACCAAAATATTGTTTCTAGCACACTCTGGTTCAATGAAACTACAAGTGTAATACAAATCCAGTTCATGTAACGCATTGCCACCTTAAAGACCACCATATATCATAAGCATTCATCCTAGTTCAAGTATAAGAGTCCCTCCACAGATTCTAATCCTTTTGCATATAGAAAAACCTTTGTCTGTATGCCAATTGCCCAAGGCTCATCTCCTGTGCACGACAAGACCCCCACCTCCTTTGGTGTGGAGGGTGGAGATGCATCTAGGTCAAGCAGGAGAGAAGATAACAGTGAGTGTGGGTGGTGTAGCGAGTGGGAGGAAACATAACAGGGAAGCGGAAATTGATAGCCACATGATTAATTTGACCATATATGGCATGAAAGACGTGTCAAGGAAATTACAAATGTGGTTAGGGTATATGAGGGATGAGGGACATAACAATACCTTATGGCAGTATCAAGTTACATCATAATCAATACCAAATATGGGTGTCAACGCCTTACCTGCTGACTCTAGGCCATTCAGTGGCAGTGTCAACTTACATCATAATCAATGTCATTCAACAATCGCGGACCCCCTCAATAAAAAGGTCCCTCGACGGTGGCAAATGTTCATTAACATATCTCGAACTGGTGTGATAGGACTCTACCAGTTATCGGTCAAAACAACCATGACCAAATTAAGATACTGTTCCAGACGCAGTCGCCCCCGCAAATGATGTGGAAGAAGGATGAGGAAAACCAGGTGCCGAGGAAGGCGACAAAGGAGGATTATTCATAGACCCCGTCATGTAACCTATAGGAGGAGGGTACGGAAGATTATGCACCTTAAACGATGCTCTCGGCCTCGGGAAGACATGGAGACCAATTTGAAAGCAAAGACCAAGAGACATCTTATCGAATCCTTGAAACAGCATCAAATGTCCCTGAGGATGCCTTTCTGAATGCCACGTTGCTATGTGAGAAGTAAGACTATCAATTGATATTGAATAAAAACAAGTCTAAGGGGGAAAAAAATATATTGTGCTTTGCCTCGTTTTGTTTCTAAAAATCCCCAAATCCGCAATTAGTACAATGTAGCAAACCTGGGTAGTGAGTTAGATGCTACTCTTGGCAGGAGATAACCTGGGTGAATTAGGTAATGCATAACAGGGACTAGCAGAAATTGATAGCCACGTGATTAAAAAAAGATAATCTGGTCACTCAATCCACGACTGTTTGTGGGACACTGCTGTGCGCAATTGATTGCCGCGGTTCACCCACAAAAGATAGTCAATTCACTTTACAATATATTCTGTGAAGCACTTTAAGACATCTCAACAACGTGATAAAGCGTTATATCAAATGCAAGGATTATTATTACATATTATTATCAGGACTTATCAGCTTGGCTGTTTTATACTGATATAGCGAAGCTGAGATTTTGAATTCAATGGATTTATTTATTATTAATTTTGTTTTTCTTCCCTCCTTGCTTTGCCAATAGTTGCACCTATTGCTATATGTCTTTTCAACCCAATCTGGACAGCTCAATTACCCAACCTTGATATAGTAGAATCATAAACATTTACAGCTTAAAAGGAGGCCATAAGACCCATTGAATCTTCACCAGCTCACTTTATTTCCAATCCTACTGCCATGCCCAGCCCCATACCCTTTCGATCCAGTTAAACGTTATTCTGGCAAATTAAACTGCAAAGGATTCCATGGTAACAGCCATTCCTATAAACGTTCCCCATGGTGCATTCGGATTAAAAACATTCAAACCATCACTGACAAGTTGGAGATTTTTTCAACCAATATTTTCCTTCGGTCAACTTTATTCATGTCAGTTGCAATCCACAATATCATGGAGATTATAACGGATTTGTCAGATATATACCTTATGAGTTATAACAATAAAACCAGATCAGACTAAAGTCCGAAATAATGCGTGTGAAACAAGTTAAATATAGTCACAGACTCCTAGATCAATTAAGGTTTTTATCTAAAGCTGCCTAACTTTTGGATAGCTACAATTAAACTATAAGGCAGATCAAATGTGATGTACAGGCTTTGACAGAAGTTAAATGAAAGGCCACATTTAACACATTCACCGTGGTAATTTCATAAATAGCTTCATCCATAAATGTAATTGCTGTGGTCATATGGAGATTGTTAAATCTCTTAATTAGCTAGATAAAGTAATTAGATGCCTATTCACAGAAGTTATGTAAAAAATGTTAAATGGGTAATAGGGATAGTTAAGAGAAAGAATGCAGTTGTCTCAAAAAGGGATTACTTTCTGCCAATATCAGCCAATCATGAACACCAATCAAGAAACACCTAATTCCAGCTCAGTGAAGTAAAGAAGTCCATGCCTTTGCCTTCAGGCGTCTGAGACCCTCCAATTGAGGTGAAATTCTGCAGATAATAATAATAATAATAATCCTTGCATTTGATATAGTGCTTTTCACGTCGGGAGGACGTCCCAAAGCGCTTCACAGAATATACTGTAAAGTGAATTGACTGTATATTTGTGGGCGAAACGCGGCAGCCAATTGCGCACAGCAATGTCCCACAAACAGTCATGGATTGAAAATGACCAATTTATTATTGTTTTGTTTTGGAGGGATTATTATTAGGCTCTGTATGGAGTAAGGAAACTTGCCCAAGGTTTCGCCCTGCCTGGAATTGAACTCAGGTCTCTCGCTTGCAAAGCGAGTGCTCTAACCACTGAGCTACAGGACTCCACTCAGATATCTCCAGAGGCCGTGCCATCCCCAAAGGCAACAAAAAATAAGTTAAATAAAGGCCAGGGGCCCATCTGTGTCTTCAGGTGGAAATTACAATCCATTTTGTTTACTAGAATCAAATACTTACAGCTCAGAGCTGAATTGTAAATGTCTATGATTCTGGTGCTGAGCCATGTTGCCCATCAGGAAGCTCACAGAGTTGCTGGTAAGTACTATCCACCTAGTGAGGGCTCAAATCCGTGCTTTTGGATGCTCGGATGTCAAATGACCAAGTAGTGACCATCCTCGCAGGGGGAGGTGGGGGGGGGGGGGGGGAAGCGGAGTCTCCTTTGAGCTGAACTCCTCAAAGGTGACATGGTTGGCAATGGAATTTTGAGCCCAACCTCGGTAATCCAGTTCCTGAGCCAATGGGTCCACAGGGCTCAGGACACCGCTGATCATCAGTGGGACATGGAAGGGTAGACCAGTCACTGGGGGTAGGAATCCTTCCCAGTCAGCTGCTGTAACCTGGCAAGCCAAAGCCCTAACGGCTAGGATGATTCTGGCTGATAGCAGAAAAGTTTTCCAGACAGTGCTCTGCAGTTTTAGTTGGTTAGACTCCAGCAGTACCCCAACGCACACTCTGTGATCGCCAAACCTTGCCTCTGTCAACCTGCGCTTAATATATTTCGGAATTGGGTAAGCCCATTCCATTCCAGCTAGCTCTGCAATTTCCATGTTTAGATGGGATACATGGAATTCTCAGTTCAGTTTGGATTTTCTTTTAATAATAATAATCCTTGCATTTGATATAGCGCTTTTCACGTCTTCTAGACGTCCCAAAGCGCTTTACAGAATATACTGTAAAGTGAATTGACTGTATATTTGTGGGCGAACGCGGCAGCCAATTGCGTACAGCAATGTCCCACAAACAGTCGTAGATTGAAAATGACCAATTTATTATTGTTTTTTTTTGGAGGGATTATTATTAGGTGTGTGGAGTAAGGAAACTTGCCCAAGGTTTCGCCCTCTGCCTGGTTCAGGCCCTCTGCCTGAACTCTGGTCTCTCACTTGCAAAGCGAATGCTCTAACCACTGAGCTACAGGACTCCACAAGTCCTTTTAAGCATGGTGATGGGTTTTCTGCATGTGTCAGACACCCAGCTGACCCCAAAAAATCCTCTAACAAGACTATCCCTCTCGCTTCTGCCAACTCTTTCGCCATCTTATTCCACTCCTGGAGGAAACTTCCTCCTCCCAAATATCCCTTATCAAATTCCTGTCTCAGCTTTTAACCCATCTCAGAACTTCTTTCTTTGACTGTGCCTTCAGCCATGTACTCCTAGCTCTCCTATCTCCCTTCCAGCTCAAGCTTTGTAAAATGCTTTGAGATGTTCTCCCTGTGAAAGGTGAAACAAGTGCAAAATACTAAGTGCTATAAAAATTAGTTTTGCATTATGCTTGAAAAAAGATTTTGCCACTAATTTAATGACAATTTATTAACAACGATGTGATAGGGCCCTATACCAAATGCAAGGATTATTATTATTTATAATTTATTGTCAAGTCTTTTCCTTTGCTGTTCGGATCGTTCAGTTTCGCTTTTGTTAAACTTTGCATTTTTTTTAAAAAAAGTAGGTCCTTCTTGTTTCCATTTATTCGAATAATAAATTTGGCAACTATTGAAGAAACTGAATTAGTTCAACAAAGACATATTAATAAAGCTGGCGGCTACTTGCCTAAACTAGCTCAAATGAATCCATGCCCACAATAATTTTAAAATCATGTACTGAGTGAAAACAGTTCAAGGCAATTGGCCTGTTTGAGCAATTTTGTTTAAATGTTCTTGTTCCTTCGGGCAAAAATAGTAATTGATGGATCTGCTTTTCTGGCATATGTCTATAGGATTTAACAAATTCCCTCTAGGATATTTTCATCCAAGTTTGGGGCCAAATACTAATTTTTTTTTCTAAATGGCTGCATCATTGAATTGATTACCATTGCAGCTTTGCTTCACAGTGCCTCAAGGCAAAGCTTTCTGCCAGTACACAATGGAACTTTGCCCCCACTGAAATGTTTCTAGTCAAATTGCAAAGTTAAACATTGGAATATCAGAATTGTAGAGAAGCTGTCCATGGGGTGGGGGGGGGAAATTAAACAGTATAATGTGCTCCCAAAGTTAAAAAAGTTCCTATTATTCTCATTTTTAATTAAAGAAATCTGATGGCTCAGTAAGTAAATACATTGTACGATGTAAGAGTGAGACATACGATCAGGAATGCCGCAGGTTTGGATTCTCGAGTTACGGTGAAAGTGGAAACATCAAAACCATCCTCAATACAAGTCAGTATAGCTCCAAGGTGACCCGCTTACCTTCTGATAGTATTTAGGCCCACTGACATCCTGAAAGCTCCCAAGTCTAGTGTAGTGAAGTTTACTGTAGTGTAGTCCTAAAGTGCTATATAAATGCAAATTGTTGTTGTTGTGTTGTCCAGAGGTACTATTGTGAATGTGAATACATAAATCCATTCACAGAATTGCATACTAACGCAGCTTATATATTTCTATGAACTACATTTAAATTCGTGGAAAAAGGATACAGAATCTCATGTGCAATATTCAAGAATTTTTGAAAATGGTGAATTTCTGTTACACGATAAATGTAAGGTTCAGGTTCACTGGTTCCATTCCGGGTCTGTGCAGAGTTATTGGATCTCAGCAGGGCAGCAGATGGAGCCCCATATTTGACCATAGCGCTTAAATGGGTTAGGGAAGAGGAAAAAAATGTTGCAGTGATACTACACAGAGTCAAATAGCCCACCAGCATCCAAGATTAATAGACCCTTGGGCAAAATACCAGACGCTTGCAAGAACCTGTGGCATTTAGTAGCAAGGGGTAAAAAAGAGTCAATGCCTTCATGAGAGAAGGGAACATAAGTACAGGTATAAACCATTCAGTCCCTCAAGCCTGTTCTGTCATTCTATAAGATCATGGTTGATCTGTGCCTCAACTCCATTTACCTGCCCTTGCCCCATATCCCTTGATATCCTGATCTAAAAAATTGGAGGAGGCATTGGAGTAAAAATAATTAATAATCCTTACATTTGATATACTGACTTTCAAGTTGGGAGGATGACGCAAAGCGCTTTACAGAATATATTGTTTTAGTGTAGTGACTGTGTAGGCATGTATTCAAGACTGCAATTGATTTGTAAAGATTTGAACATCAAGGAAATGCTGGTGCCGCTGGTTCACAGTTCACACACGCTGTCACAATGCGCTTGTGAAGTTTTCTTCTGTGAAAGAGAAAATCTGTAAAGATCGAACTGTTTGATTAAAAAAAGTTTTTCTTTTCCTAGGCCACAAATTATACAGTCAATTCACTTTACAGTATATTCTGTGTAGTGCTTCGAGACATCTCGAAGACATAATAAGGCGCTATATCAGGATTATGGTTACGGAAATCAATGAACGTTACATACAGCACAGAAACAGACCCTTCAATCCCTCCAAAACAAAAACAATAATAAATTGGTCACTCAATCCACGACTGTTTGTGGGTCGCTGCTGTGCGCAATTGGCTGCCGCGTTTCGCCCACAAACATATGGTCAATTCACTTTACAGTCTATTCTGTGAAGCGCTTTGAGAAGTTGAGAAGACGTGAAAAGTGCTATATCAAATGCAAGGATTATTATTATTATTATTCAGCCCATCAAGTCTGCAATCGTGTTTCTCTCCACATGTGCCAGCGAGTCTAATTCCACTTTCCTCCTACTATGACCTTGAATTTTCTTTTTCAAGCATCAATTTCATTCCGTTTTCAAATAATTTATCGACAATCCAACGATTCCACACTAGATGAGACAAATGCAACAAAGCAACTCTGTGAGAGAACTACGTTGTGTCACTTTCACATTTTAAACCTCACCTTCAAATGGATCCCATCTCTAAAAGCAATGGCATGTGTTTGTGTTAGCTATTTTTCACAGGACCAATACAAAGTCAACAGCGTCGGAGAGAGAACATGGATTAGTCACACGGCATTAGGAAAACAACAAATAACTCACTTTCCACGATAAATGGATTTGTTCTGGTACAGCCCAAGGAACATGTCGGTCAGTACATTACTCAGGCACTTCATTCAACCACTCTCAAAAGCTCATTTTTTTTGGAATTGTAGCGAGTTTTCGTAATGAGAAATTCAGTTTTTGACAGCTACACCGAAGAGAAAAGGGATATCCCATGAGACAGAACTGCTCTGTTAACAGACATTCTGCAGGTTACTGTACTTAATCTCCACTTTCAAAAACTTTACAAAATAAATCGAGAAGTGCTTGAGTGTCTGAACGACATGACAAGGTGCTATATCAAATGTAAGGATTATATTAATTATATATCCACTACGCCCACCTTTGTATTCCCAAATTATCATTTAATTTCCAAATGTGCTATTATTTGGGGAATGAGGAGGAAAGACTAGAACTGAAATCACCTATAAATTTGGGGAATTTCTGTTTTCTGAATTTTTCCCTGAACATGCTTCTCTGCAATGGGGTGAAATTCCCAGCCACCAAAAAACCCTCTGGTGCCTTGCTCGAGTAGTCATTCTTTATGCCAACAAAGACAGCGAGTCAGCTATTTAACAGGGAGAGCTTTACCACCGAGACCATCATCTCATTAGCAGACATTTATAGGTTCCCTTCCCAGCCGAGGTCACTAAATAAGGATCAGAAGCATGAACTTCTCCGCAGCCCAAGAACTCTGACGCCAATTGTACCTCCCCTTGCTGACCGCAGCTAACTCAGAACCTGCAACATTCTTGTTTGTGTGGTGCAGTGCTATACTTTGCCAATAGGCCATCATAAAAAAGCCGCTCCATAAAGACGTTTTAAAATCCATCATTCTAGCCCAAATAACCTAATCAGCTGAAAAAGAAGCTAGCATTTGTAGAGCAACTTATCATCTTGAAACACTTACTGTCAGTACTTAGACCAAATGAATATCAGAGATAAATTCAGAGATAAATGCAGAATTATCAAATGGACAACAGCCCCCATGTACATAATGAAAGGAAGTATTTAGCTCTTTTGAATTTACATTTATGTTTAAGCAAAGATAAACAACTTTCAAGCTTCATTAGATGAGACAGATTAGAGTGGCAGTCACTTTTACATACAAGGGAACCCTGTTGTAAGATCCTTCAGCATACCGTTGCCTCGCTTATAGCCTTGTGATACCGCACTAACTAGATGTGCAGTACAGCTGCCTTCTGGCGCTGACTAACTGACTTCCCAAGCTAAAAAAATATAGCCTTCTTCTGTGTCATCAGGTTGCCTTAATGTCACTTCCAGTAGGTTGCACACCCTACTACTGTCACTTCCTACATGCTGCTCATAGACAGCTGAAAGGAAATACTAGACATACTTTCACAATGGATTATTGGAGATAAAATGGAAGCTCCAAACAATACATATAGGTTGTGAAGAGATGTGCACATGACTTACTTTTCAGCCTGAAGCTTGGTAGTTTTGATGATGAGATCTTGGGTCTGGTCCTTTGCTGTCTGGAATCAAACAGCAAAACCAAAGTTCATTTTAAGCAGATGAAAGAAATCAAGTCAATCCAAAGTGTCCACATGAAATAACTTGCCTGGATTCTACATCTGTTCTAAACTTTTAAAATTATATTGTTAGTTTAAACTCTTCATTAGTGTGAATAATTTGTCTGGATCAACCGTATCAATTCCCTTCAAAATCTAAATAAGTTCTTGTTCCCTGTCCAATGAGAACAAATTAATCTGTCTTGACAATCTCCCAAGTGTTGGTATGCTCCAGATTGCCCATTGGGGCACTCTCTCAAATATCCACTCTGGAGTACATGAGCAGCACACAACAATGCAAATGGGATGGTCCAGTAACTTGTTCTTCACCAATTGTTTTCCCTTTTGATTCATATTCTGCTCCTCGATTCAACCCAATATCAATTTTGTTTTCCTTTAAGATGAGATAATTGCTTCATTCAATTCAGTCCTACTTTGCTTCCCTATTCCCACATTAATTAAACTGAATTTACCATTATACTGATCCACTTTCTGAAATCCTAAAGGTATGGTTACTTTGTTCATTACTTGTTGTTCCTTCAATTTCTACATCCTATACAGCAGCAGCAATTGTAAAACATAAATCATTAACTAGCTAATTTGCCCATAGGCACTGCATTATGAAAACAATGAATTATAGAGATAAATGTATAATTCAAGTATAATTTTGGGTGGGGTCCATATGTATCATAATATATTCCATTGAAATTTCCCTCATTATAGCAAATTAGCTAGTTAATGAATTATGATTCATTTATAGGGACACAACATGTCAACCAACTGCCAGGATGGTGGAAGGCAAACTAGATGTTCCTTGGTCTTCTTTCGCCTGGCAAATTCACATGTTCTTATGATTTACGATTGCTTCTGTTGTTTGAAATTTTTAACATCCACCTGAACAGACACACAGGACCTTGATTTTTTAGATCAGTTGCAGCTGGCAACGAAAGTGCAGCCACAGTTTAAATAGTTTAACGCACTTCTAATACAGATTTTCAATATTATAAAAGATTTTGATAAACGTAAACAAAAAAGAAACGTATCCACTGATTGGCAAGTCAGTAAAAAGATGCAAAGAAAATGTAAAAGGCGGACATAAATTGGGGATTATCGACTGAAGAAAAAAGGGTTTGTTTCAAATGGAGTTGTTAGAACTTGTAATTGGTTGCGAGTAATGGGCTGAATGGCCTCCTCTTGTAGAGCAAACGTTCCATGATTTTCTGTTTTAATGTCATGAAACTATGAAGCTAGTGCATCACAACAGGCCATCTGCAAAGTACTCACATAACCACGAGGGACTCAGGTGAAGAAAAAGTGAAAATAATTCAAGTAATGGGCTCGGCATAGCAAGTCAACCTGTGAAACCAGATACACAGTTTTTTAAATCCCTGTGTGGCAGTTACGACTTTAAATATTACCTTCAAACGACTGGTCATATCCTCACAGCAGACGCTCATTGCCTGGACATCTTCGTGTACACTCTCCAGCTCCTGAAAAAACAATGCGCAATTTTCCACCTCGGTTACAAAAGCAACAGGTCATTAAGGGCTTTGTTTTGTTATTCCCTGTGGAAAGTCTAATTTGATTAGCAGCAAAATAGGATTTTAAAACGGTTATAAAAATGTTAATTAATACAATCCAATTTACATTTATATAACTCATTCCAAATCAGGAAAATATTTCAAAGTGTTTCACACTACAGTCTGGTGCACCCGAGTCAGGGGGTGGGAGCTGAATGATGAACAAAAGTGTGGTAAAAGAGTTAAGTCTTGAAACGGGCTTTGAACATGGTGGGGGGTGGGGTGAGGGATTCAGAAGGACTCCGGGATGGAGTTCCAGAGTCCAGGGACAGAAAGGCTGCCGGTTTGCCCACCAATACTGGGATGGATAAACCATGAGGCAGGCCAGAGTTTGTAAGCATACATAAGCAATAATTTCTGAAACAAAAATGTAATACCAAACCAGACAAAACTCATACAAATAGAAACTATGAACTGTAATAAACCATACAGATATGTTCAAAATTCTGAAACAGTTTGAAACGATAAATTGTTTTTAAATTGTTTGGTGCATTGGCAAAAAGGGCATAATTACTGGAACATTATTACTGGAAGCATAAAAGTGGAAATCAAAAGAAACATTTTATACCAAGGCTTATTAGGTTGTGCAATGCATTACCACAATCAGTAATTGAAGCCAAGTTGATTATACAATTTAAAAGAAAATTAAACAGAAAAGTGAATAATGATATAAAAGGATATAGGGAAAGAGGTGAGAAATGGGCTTGGAGCAGTTAGTTCCAGTGGGGAGCTGGCACATCACATGCATGATAGTGCACACATTTCACCTACAAAATACACAGTCAATTTACCTTACAGTATATTCTATGAAGCGCTTTGAGATGTCCCAACAATCTTTTATGGCGCTCTATCAAATGCAAGGATTATAGGACTATTATAAGCAGAAAGGTCTCCTATGCTGAAATCTCTACAGTTTTATAAGGAAGGTCATAGGTTTAAATTTCCGTCTGGGATGAATTTGCTAATCTCAGTCAGGGTAGATGATACAAGTGGCCTTTACGATCTTTCCACACAGCAAGGGTTCTCACTCCTGACCTTTGTCCAAGAGCCCCTGCTGGAAAGTTGTGCACATAAACGTCAGATGAGAAAAGCATCTGGCATAGCTGTGAGGCACTCTTCCTCTTCTAGGTTGATATGGTTACTGCCTGAGGTGCGAAGGCGCTGACAAGAACTGAACAGGATAACCTCAGTTTTGTTAATGCCGAGAAGGAGAAAGTTACAGCTCACCAAGGATTTGACATCTAAAAGATTGTCAGACCCAACAGCAGAAGTCCCTGAGTTGAGGTTGAGGCAGAAAGGTTAAGAGTTAAGGCATCATCTGTGGAGATATGGAAGTGGACCTCAAGCCTGCAGACGATACCATCAAGGGGGAGAACGTAAATGAAGTGTATCAAGGATAGACTACTGTATATGAGGAGAAGCCACAAGAGGAGTTACAGTGATGACTCTGGGACAGGTAGGAGTGAAACTAGGAAAGCAAAAAGAAGCAAAAGGGAGGAGAGACTGTGCAGAAAGTTGGGAGTAATTCAACTGTGTTGAATGCGAACAGTGGGAATTACTGCCTTCTGTTTTCAAATAATGTCACAGGACCTTAGACTTTCACCTGAACAGGGACCTCAGTTTAGCATAACATCCAAAGGACAGCACCTCCAACAATGCAGCATTCCCCAAGCATGGTATTGGAGTGTCAGTCTGGATTGTATTCCGAATGTGAGCTTGAACCCACAATCTTTTGACTCAGAACCGAGAGTGCAACCAACCAAGCCAGGCTAACAACGTGAAATAATGAGTTTTAAACATGCATGACCACCATCGTAAATATGGACACTGAAAAAAACAAGAGGTAATAATAATAATCCTTGCATTTAATATAGTGCCTTATCACGTCTTTGAGACGTCCAAAAGCGCTTCACAGAAAATACTGTAAAGCCCATTTTGTGGGTGAAATGCCGCAGCCTATTGTGCACAGCAGGGTCACCACAAACAGACATTGATTGAAGTGACCAGATTATTATTATTAAGATCACACAATTAATTCATAACTCCCCAAATTGAAGCTCATTACCATGAAGATCAATGTCAACAATGTAGACTCAAAAATATCAAGAGATAAACCTGGGAATTTAGATCAAGATTAGTCGTTTCTGATGGATTTTAGGTCATTTAAAATCAGCAAATGCTGAACATGCATGTTAAAAATAAGCATTTCTTTCTAAAACTTGAAAGTATCTCTTTACATTAAAACACTTATCTTGAAAAACTGAAAAATGTCTGTGCCATGCACAGAACTAGTTTGAAAAGGAAACAGGAATTTCTCTTTCATATCAAACTCCTTTCAGATGGTGAGACCCAGGAACCTTTCCTCACTTACTGTTATCATCCGAACAAGACATGAAGCTGGGGTGTCAGTGGTGAAATAAGAAACTGCAAAGGGTTTCGAAATAAAACTAGACAAGTTCCTGCCAATCAAAAATATGCTGAATTATTAAGATTTCTAAATCGAAACATCAAAGCAATCTTGAGGAAAATTAGATGAGTTTAATTGTCGATTCCTACTCGAAAATGCATGTTATTATTCTGCTCCTGTTGGCTCAGCTTCACACTAGACGTCACTTGCAATAGAAGTCTGACTGCAATACCTCTTTGACATCCTTGAAAACACGTACAAAGTCTTCATTAATGGATAAGCTGCGCCGTTCTATGTCTCCTCGGAGATTCCTCCTGGTACGTAAACTGTTTTCAGTGAAGAATACGGATAGAGCTTTAAGAGCCTCCAGCATATCCTGTAATATATAAAAATCAAATTTAAGTGGTAAAGCGGGAATTGCACCATACTGAAGATTTCAACCTTTTAAACATCTTAAATTGCAAGTTCAAGAACCAATTATTTGTATTTCTGTGAGAAACTGTTTGAAATTATTTCTAAAGTACCGTGATTCTGCAGCTTGAGATTTAAGACTTACATTTGGAGTCAATGGCCCAGTGAACCCATTACTATACACAAGTGCACTTCAGATAATACAATACCTCAGATAATACTTCAAATATCCAATTTTCCTCTATATAATTTTTTATGTAAGTGCCTAAACATTTTAAAGCAGTAAATTGTCTTTTCGAAAAACAAATATTAGCAGCTCTACGTGTACATGCATAAAACAGATTGATAGAAAAATAAAATCTGTCCCCCGTCTATCCAATCTCTTCTAGTTCCGTTCCTCTGCCTTAACTCTGTGCTTCCAAACCCGGTTTGTTTATCATTCGTCACTTCCTTCAATCACCATCAGTGGTCAAACTTCAGCACACGCTCCCATCCTGGAATTCTTTCAAAATCTCTTCCCTTTGCTTCCTCTCTATCTCCCTGCCATCAAATCCCCCTCTTAAAATCACATCTGCTTTTGGTCAACATCCATAATTCTCCCTTTTTTAAAATGTATTTTTATTTTATTGTTGTCCCTGCCTGCTGCTCGGCATTATAGCTGTTCACACGTTCATCCTACATGAAAGACATTTTATAAGAGCAAGGCGTTGTTGTTTCGAATATAAATGATGCAAACTTTTAGTTACTTTTTAATTTAATAGATATTTGAAATACAGTAAGAATGGGAAACTCTGCTATGATGAACTACAACTATAATTGTAGCAAGGAAGGACAACACAGAGTCCCTCGTAGAAAGTAAAGGCACTGTGTGGAGAGTCGTGATCTCCTTCAAGAAATTAATAATCCACAGAATCAGGGTGTGTCTGTGAGAAAACAGCACGAAGGGCTGCAGGAAAAAAATGTCAAAACACATCACTGTGAGAAATCAGATCAAGGGAAATCTTTATGGCACAAGAATCGTAATGAATCACTGACAGAAAAGTGTATCATGGGAAATTCCTACAAGGCGCGAAAGCCCCCATGAATCACTATGACAAATCGAAGCATCGCAGTGAATCGCTGTATTTTACTTTAAAAAATAACCAGTTGGGTGTTCAGGGGGATTGATTGATTGGTAGGTTAATGGAATGTTACTCTCTCAATAGTCATGTTGAGTCTGTACCGACGTATACCTGCTTCAAATATTAAAAAAACACTGCGCATTCAACTCCTAGTCTATGCTGAATTAGCTGGAGCAGCAGAAGAGACAGCAAATTGGTATCAGCATCTGTGAGATAGAAAGAGTTCCTCAGTATCAGTTTGTGGCAGAGAATTCCACATTCCAGCCACCCTCCGTGTCAAGTATTCTCCTTCTAACCTCCCCTTTAGTTCAGTTGTGATTATCTTAAATGTGTGCCCTCTCGTTATTGATCAGTAGAAATTATCTATGATGCCTTAATCCCAACTAAACCTTCATAATCTTTTGGTTCTCCAACAGGTCACGACTTGGAATGTGTATGTGTGTCCGTGCATTTACAGGTGAGAATAGGATTGGGCCGTGTGTGAATGTATTCTACGAATAAAAATGTTGCTATCACCCATCATCAAGGTTCACACAAAGGAAGGCCACCAGCATTCAGGCAACCATACACTACCAAGAGACAATCACCTAAAGACAGAAGATTTAACAGAAATCCACTATTACAAAATTACATTTGTTTAGCGCCTTTCATGGGAGGATGTCCCAAGGCTATTAATCCTATCCACACCAATTATAACTTTTACATTTAGTTACACTGTAACAAGCCATATGAAGCTCAAATAAGATAACTTCCAGAAATGACTATCATTAGTAAATTCATCCAACGTACTGGGAATAAAGAAATAACTTAACAGAAATGAGGCCAAGTCATTGAAAATATTATTCCTTCATTCGCAGTAGAGCCAAAAGAGATTAATGGATTTTAAATTGATTTCTTTAATAATGAAATGTAAAGTAGGCAACTGACAATGCCATTACGTAAAGAGATCAATTTATTTTTTATTATATCTTAAAATTAGGGGTTCAATGAAAAATAAAAAAAAGTGCTGCTGCTGGGATGAGCAAAGAAATTTTAAAAGCATCTGGAGTTAGTGTGTGTTTAAGGCTTGAGAGGGAAATTTTGTCTTCCTTACACATGCTGCTCGGTGTGCATGGTACCTTCGTATTTCTAGATGAATGTTTGCCCAACTGACCAAAACAGAATAACAACAACAGATTACACTTGTATACCGTCCTTCACGTCGGAAAGATTATGAAGGCTTAGGATAGAATAAATGCTATCATCCATTTCATTCCTGTCTGCAATATCATTTTGTAACATGCTTTGGATGCTTGTTAATGTGAAATGAGTTATACAAAGGTAAACAGTTTTATTTTTATTAAGCGCCTGCAGTCTTCTGTCCTCAATTGTCTTTCTTTATCGCTCATAATAATAATAATAATCCTTGCATTTGATATAGCGCTTTTCACGTCGGGAGGACGTCCCAAAGCGATTCACAGAACACACTGTAAAGTGAATTGACTGTGTATATTGTGAGCGAAATGAGGCAGCCAATTGCACACAGGAGTGTCCAACAGTTGTGGATTGAGTGACCAAATTATTATTATTATTATAGTGGATAATGATAAGCATTATCCACTAATGCCAGGTCAAAACAGAGTCCAGACTCATCAAGAGACCCACTTCTGGCATCAGTGGATAACACCTGGGAAAAGGAACTTGGGCCCTTTTTTCCTCTTCCTGAGCTGGAGATGCTGAAGCCAAATATAGCACCACCATTGCCAACCCAACTGAAATCAATCAACTTAGCACAGAATAATCAATCCAACCTAGAAGACCTACTGATTTGCAGGGTTCAGTGCCACGCAATGTGCTTTATTTACCCGCTGAGCCTTTGCAGCAATAGTTTACAGAATTTGTGACAAGTTTTTGATAACAAAGGGTTTAGAATTAAATTTTGCAGGTCCAATAACTCAGGAAATTCACCGGTCAGCCCAAGTTATATACACTGTATATGCCCAGATAGATAAAGAAATTGGAAAAAAAGGAATATATTGTGGAAGGAAGTAGCTGTCAAAAACAGTATGAAGTACACTACATTAAAAAGCTGCAAGATTCTGCCTCTTCCATGTACAATACATGTACATGCAAAAACATCCAAAACTTTCAGAACACACACACACCCATCATATTTTACTGTAGTCTATCTTATGATCAGTGCACTAAAAATTATTTCATGGCGGAATATTATAAGATGGAGTAACAGTTGACACCAGGGGAGGCTTGAGAATATACACATCTTAGACTCACACTGTTCTCTCCCATCTGTTCTGTCTCTCCAAATTACATCTTTCATTTCCCTTGTTCTCCACACCATTCCTTTCCATCTGTTTCTATGTTCTGCACGCCATGAATTCCCCTCACTGCAGCTACAGTCTGTTCTCAATGTCACCCTTGCCTTCTAATCAAACAAGGCAATAAAGCTTCAGCTACGAGCCCTTTCAGCCAAGGTTAAAATCAGCCTTAGAGGAGCAATCTAACGATAATAGTGAGAATTGCTGATCAATCAATTGTATTTTTGTTGAAGGTAAAACACCACTTAGAAGAACTGCATCACAATGAAGCCAACCCAAACCAATTCTGATGGCAAAATACATTTCAATAAGGTTTTGTCCTGAACAACAAATCTCTTTATATGAACAATTCTGCCTCAATGTACCTGTCAATGGTAAACTGGCAAAACTGCACTGCAATCCTATTGAAGCAAACATCTGAAATAAAAACACAATTTTATTTTTAAAATTACATTTATTTCGGGATCCCAAAAGGCTCATTTTGTAAAGACATTGTCTGCTGGAAAACCATGTCATATAGTCCATACAGCTGCCAGCTTCCTACCCCAATCGTTGCTAAGTTACCATATCTCAGTTGCAGGGCCACTAGTGGTGTTATATCAAATGTAAGGATAATTATTAATATTGTAACATAGCCTC
This sequence comes from Callorhinchus milii, assembly GCF_018977255.1. Classification (NCBI taxonomy): domain Eukaryota; kingdom Metazoa; phylum Chordata; class Chondrichthyes; order Chimaeriformes; family Callorhinchidae; genus Callorhinchus; species Callorhinchus milii. Next base: position 73,815,511 of record NW_024704745.1, on the reverse strand, counting down.
ACCTCCTTTGGGATTGGAAAAGAGTGAAAAACCTAAACAAGGGTTCCCACTGCTGATCTATATCAAGTAACTTCTTGCTGGAACATGTGTGCGTGTGTGTGTGTGACACCCGGCAAGGACCGGATTGGGCTCAGCGGCCATGTCCTCTGTGGTCAACATTCTCTATATGGGCTCACGCTTGACGAATGATTAGTTAGGAAGGATCCTTGTCTGGAACTGTATCCCAGTATAACTCAACACTTTCAGGAGAACGAAGAAACTTGGAGCAGGGGTAATAAAAAAAAGTAATGTTTATGATCTCAAACACTTACATAAGAAAGGTTCATACTGTAGTTATGAATATACTCCAGAGACTCCTCTGATGACTTAGTGGATTATGTCATTACTTCGATGCAGTACTGAAGCATAAAGACCAGAAGGTCTGCTGAGAGAGCTGATCTCAGTTGGGTCAGCTGAGGGGCTAAAATTGGCCACAATGCTCTTGGCTAGGGAGATGCAATCGGCCAGTGTTCCTGCTCCCAAGTAGCCCTTGTTATGTGGACCTTGTTTCAAGATAACAATAGGCTCAGTTGCGATGATGCTCCTCTCTCCCCCCACTACTACTAATAATAATCCTTGCATTTGATATAGTGCTTTTCACATCTTCTAGACGTCTCAAAGCGCTTCACAGGATAGACTACATGTAAAGTGAATTGACCATATATTTATGGGCGAAATGCGGCAGCCAATTGCGCACAGCAGTGTCCCACAATCAGTTGTGGATTGAAGTGACCAATTTATTATTGTTTTGTTTTGGAGGGATTATTATGAGGCGTGTGGAGTAAGGAAACTTGCCCAAGGTTTCGCCCTGCCTGGAATTGAACCCAGGTCTCTCGCTTGCAAAGCGAGTGCTCTAACCACTGAGCTACAGGACTCCACTGCCTATCATTCCCCTTCCCTAGTCGATTAGCTGCCAATACTCATTTGTGAGAGTTCACACATGGATATTGGCTGGTTGCGTGAAGGAGTAGCGGGTACCTGGAATCAGATGGCACCCGCGGAACTAAACCTCAGCCTTCGGAAGGGGAAGGAAAATAAATAGCTCCATTATTTTGATAAATAATTTGCTTTTAGAATAACAACACTTATAAAGCACCCTTCTCATAGAATACCGGCTCGGAGTGCTTCACAGCAGCCTTGACATCCAACACAATTTCAGCCAAGTTACAGAAAACATATACATTGGTTTAGTATTTTATGTGAACAGTCAATAATCATTATAGAAATAATTTCTACAATGGTGTCTGCCTGGCTCAGTTGATAGGATTCTGAACTCTGAGTCAGAAGATTGTAGATTGAAGCCAAAAATCAGGAGTTTGAATTCACTGACGCACCAATACAGTGCTGGGAGGATGGTATTCTTCGGATTAGATGTTAAACCAAGGTCCCATCTGCATGTTCAGGGTCCATGGCACTAGACAAAACAAGAAAGGATGTTCTCCCATTGTCCTCTACAACAATCCCCCAGAAACAACTGGTCACTAACTAGTTTGTGGGATATTGCAGTGTGCAAGTTCACTGTCACAATTGCCTACAAAATACATACACAGTCACTATACTTTTCAGTATATTCTGTGAAGCTCTTTGAAATGTCCTTCCAACATGAAAGGTACTTTATCAAATGTAAGGATTATTGTTGTAAAACTACCTAATAATTTGAAATTACGCAGTTACAAACCATGCAGATTCAATTACAATACCAGAACTAGAGAGATGGGCAAAAAAGGAGGTGCTCATAAACATCAGTGATATTACCCAGTTAAACTGGGATCAGTTCATATCTGGTTTATTTTTGATGGCAAATAAATATAAAATTCCTGCCTCTCCGTCAGCTCATTACTTTGCAGCTCAAGTATGTTCCACCTGCATATTTTGGCACTTCCCTAAAGTCTAAACTTGTATTTCTGACAGTCTTCAAAACAGCAATAACTATTGTACATCTGTAACTATATCAACTAATCAATTACTGCACCGAATCCCATCCACCTATAATCTCATTATACCAGACCACAACAACAACAACTTAGATTTATATAGCGCCCTCCACGCCGGACGGCATTTCAGAACGCTTTACAGTAACGGATCCCGGCACCAAGCCAGGGGGAGTGGGAGGAAGGTGACCAAAGGCGTGGTTGAAGAGAAAGGTCTTCAGCGGACACCTGAAAATAGGAAGAGAGGGGGCGAGGTGAAGGAAGTGAGGAAGGGAGTTCAAGAGCCTCGGGCATAGTGGCTGAAGGCACGGCCGTCGAGGGTGGAGCGGAGTACTCGGGGGACGAGGAGGAAGCCAGACCCGGAGGAACGAAGGCAACGGGCACTGTTTTGAGGAGAGAGGTCAGAGTGGTAGTGGGGGTGCAGAGGAGTGGAGGGATTTGAATACAAGGGTGAGGATATTGAAGTCGATCCTCTCTGGGATAGGCAGCCAGTGCAGTCTGGCAAGGATTGGGGTAATCGGGGAACAGAGTTTGGTGTGGGTGAGAATGCGGGCGCAGAGTTTTGAATGATCTGGAATTTATGGATGGTAGTGGATGGGAGACCAGCGAGGCGGGCGTTAGAATAGTCCAGCCGAGAGGTGACAAAGGCATGGACTAGGGTTTCAGCGGCTTTCGGAACGAGGTATTTGAGGAGGCGGGCGATGCGTCGGAGGTGGAAGAAGGCGGTGCTGGTGAGGGACCGGATGTGGGGGAGGAAGGATAATTGGGGGTCAAACCTGACGCCTAGGTTGCGTATGGGTTCGGAGAGTTTTAGGGTGAGGTCGGGTAGGTGGAGGAGGTGAGAGCCTTGAGATTTTAGATGTTGACGAGAGCCAAAGAGTATGGCTTCTGTCTTGTCAACGTTCAGCTGAAGGCAATTTGCACTCATTCATCCCCTGAGATCTGACAGGCAGCTGACAGAACATCAGGGCACTGGGGGTCACAAAGAGGGGTGGAAAAATAGAGTTGGGTGTCGTCCGCGTACATATGAAAATGTACCCCATAATAATAAAATAATAATAATCCTTGCATTTGATATAGCGCTTTTCACGTCGGGAGGACGTCCCAAAGCGCTTCACAGAACACACTGTAAAGTGAATTGACTGTATATTTGTGGGCGAACGCGGCAGCCAATTGCGCACAGCAATGTCCCACAAACAGTCGTAGATTGAAAATGACCAATTTGTATTATTGTTTTTGGTTTTGGAGGCATTATTATTAGGCTCTGTGTGGAGTAAGGAAACTTGCCCAAGGTTTCGCCCTCTGCCGGGAATTGAACTCAGGTCTCTCGCTTGCAAAGCGAGTGCTCTAACCACTGAGCTACAGGACTCCACGTGTCTGCGGATGACATCCCCAAGAGGGAGCATGTAGATCAGAAAGAGGAGGGGGTCAAGGATGGATCCTTGGGGTACCCCGCAGGTGACCGCGTGAGAGCGGGAGGAGAAGCCGTTTGTGCAGATGTACTGCTGGCGGTTTGTGAGGTAGGACTCAAACCAGACGAGTGCGGTCCCACTGAGGTGGATGACGGAGGAAAGGTGGTGGAGGAGGATGGTGTGATCGACTGCGTCGAACACCGCGGAGAGGTCCGGGAGGACAAGGAGGCAGAGGGAGCCCTGGTCACAAATCGGGAGGATGTCGTTTATGACTTTCACAAGCTCAGTCTCTGCACTGTGGGCGGAAACCGGATTGGAGGAGTTCGAAGAGGCAGTGGGAGGAGGTGTGCGCGAAGTTGATTGGCAACAACGCGTTCTAAGACTTTTGCGAGGAAGGGCAGGTTAGAAACAGGGCGGTAGCGGCTGGGGTTTGAGGGATCTAGGGAAGGTTTCTTGAGGAGGGGGATGATGACAGCAGTTTTGAGGGGGGCAGGGACTGATCCAGAGGAGAGGGATTGGTTGATGACGTCATCCAGTAGTGGGCTGAGGAGGGGGAGCTGTGTGACCAGCAAGTTGGTGGGGAAGGGGTCGAGGCAGCAGGTGGTGGGTTTCATGGAGGTGATGGTGGGTGAGAGGGAGGAGGGAGAGATGGGGAGGAAGGAATGTGGGATGGGGGTGGTGGGAGGAGCAGATGATGGCGAGGTTGAGGGGGACCGAGAGCAGGTGGTGGTGGGTGACAAGAATTGAAGTATATGTAAGAGATCCTCAACAGTTACATAACACTGTTCACACGGGTAGTATCTCGGATTGCCTTGCAGTAGTGTGTGTGGCTTGTCTTTGAGCCGGGAAGCGAGGTGACCTAAGGCACAGTCAAAGAGCAAACTCTTCAAGTGTGATTTGAAGACGGGCAGAGAGGGGACAAGACGAAGGACTGAGACACCAACAGCAACAACTTGCACTTATATAGCACCCTCCATGTAGGGTAGCGTCTCACAGCGCAGAAGACCCGAGCCAGCTGAGTGATGGCAGCAAGTGTGAGCAGATTTCTGATTTCATTTGAAGAAAAATATTGTTAGCACCTTCTATCTGCAACAGCCTTTGTCAAGTCTGTTGGTACCACACCATCCACACCCTTCCCTTGACAACAATGTCCCCAGAACAACCCCTTATGCCTTACAACCACCAGCCAACCCCTTCCCCTAACTTTACCTCCACTCCCAAACCTCCATCCAACATCTCCTCGCCTCCCTGCTCCATTGACACCTCCCCTGCCACAAGCCCCCCCACACCCGACACTTTCTCCCACGCTGCCCCTCACCCGACACCTCTCCGCACCTCAACACTTCCCTTTGACAACATTGGCCCCCACCAAAACATCTCTTTCTGCTTTGTGAACACCACCTGCCCCCGACACATGTCCTCCTCCCCCGGTCTTCTTGACACCTCCCCACTCATACTTTCTTCCCTTGCTGTCTGTCACCCATGACACCTCCCTTGGGAACACCACCTCCCCCAGAACAGTGTCAGCTGTCGGGGGGAGTGTCAGTTGTCGGGGGGGGGGGGGGGGAGGGGGGGGAGTGTTAGCTGTTGGGGGGGGTGAGTGTCAGCTGTTGGGGGGTGAGTGTCAGCTGTTGGGGGGGGTGAGTGTTAGCTGTTGGGGGGTGAGTGTCAGCTGTTGGGGGGGGTGAGTGTCAGCTGTTGGGGGGGGTGAGTGTCAGCTGTTGGGGGGGTGAGTGTCAGCTGTTGGGGGGGGTGAGTGTCAGCTGTTGGGGGCGGGGGAGGGGGTGAGTGTCAGCTGTTGGGGGGTGAGTGTCAGGTGTTGGGGGGGTGAGTGTCAGCTGTTGGGGGGGGTGAGTGTCAGCTGTTGGGGGGGTGTGTGTCAGCTGTTGGGGGGGGTGAGTGTCAGCTGTTGGGGGGTGAGTGTCAGCTGTTGGGGGGGTGAGTGTCAGCTGTTGGGGGGTGAGTGTCAGCTGTCGGGGGGGGGGGGGAGTGTCAGCTGTTGGGGGGGGTGAGTGTCAGCTGTCGGGGGGGGGGGGAGTGTCAGCTGTCGGGGGGGGGAGTGTCAGCTGTTGGGGGGGTGAGTGTCAGCTGTTGGGGGGTGAGTGTCAGCTGTCGGGGGGGGGGGGAGTGTCAGCTGTCGGGGGGGTGAGTGTCAGCTGTTGGGGGGTGAGTGTCAGCTGTCGGGGGGGGGGGGAGTGTCAGCTGTTGGGTGGGTGAGTGTCAGCTGTCGGGGGGTGTTCCCGGTGCCTCTCCATCACTCACTCACTCACTTTGTCGTTGTCCAGTCTGGTCTCCAGGATTTTATTCAGTTTCCTGGCCAGCGGGTTGTTGTTGTGGCCGGAGCCCAGCCCAGGACCGGGGCCCAGGTCCGGCCCCGCCAGCACGGCCTCCCCGCCTCTGTCGGCCATGTTTCTCCCCTCTCTCACTCCCTCCCAACCTCTCCCGCGGCGGCGGCGGCGGCGGCAACAACGGCCGCCACCTCACCGGAAACACGAGCCGCCCTCAAACCCCGCCGGCCGGGCCTCGCGGGCGCCGCGGATCGGTTCCGCCCGGACACACTGAGCGCTGCTCCCGCCGCTCAGCACCGCACTTCCGGTCACATGACCTCCGCAGCCTCTGCCCTTGACATCGCACAACGCAAACGAGGCGAAGTCACGTGTGTGTGCGTGTGTGTGTGTGTGTGTATGTGCACAGCGTCGCTATATTTATATATCTTTATTATCTTACTTCCGGCGTTCCCGAGTGTCAGCCTCAGGCTCTGCCACTGTGCAGCGCTCCGAGACGCTGCTCCCACCTCAAGGGCGCTGTGTCAATGCAAATTTTCGTCGTCGCCGGCGGCGGCGTTGTTGTCGTCGTTGTCGTCGTCGTTGTTGTCGCCGTCGTCGTCGTCGTCGTCAGCCTGGCTGGGATAATAATAATAATAATAATAATAATCCTTGCATTTGATATAGCGCTTTTCACGTCGGGAGGACGTCCCAAAGCGCTTCACAGAACACACTGTAAAGTGAATTGACTGTATATTTGTGGGCGAACGCGGCAGCCAATTGCGCACAGCAATGTCCCACAAACAGTCGTAGATTGAAAATGACCAATTTATTATTGTTTTTGGTTTTTTGGAGGGATTATTATTAGGCTCTGTGTGGAGTAAGGAAACTTGCCCGAGGTTTCGCCCTCTGCCTGGAATTGAACCCCGGTCTTTCGCTTGCAAAGCGAGTGCTCTAACCACTGAGCCACAGGACTCCACATACCAGCACTCTTGCCTCTTGAGTCCTAAGGGGGTGGGTTCGTGCAGTTCCCGTAGCTCAGTGGTTAGAGCACTCGCCTCGCGAGCGAGAGACCTGGGTTTGAAAGGGGGGGGTGGGGCGTAAACCTTGCGCAGGTTTCCTTACCCCACGCGCCTGATAATAATCCCTCAAGAAAAAACAATCAATGATAAATGGGTCACTTCGATCCACGACTTGTTTGTCCGGACGCTGCTGTGCGCACTTGGCTGCCGCCTTTCGCCCACAAATATACAGTCGGTTCACTTTACAGTCTATTGTGTGAAGCGCTTTGAGACGTCGGGAAGACGCGAAAAGCGCTATTTCAAATGCAAAGGTTATTATTCACGGCCCAAATTGGGAATTTGAGCTCATGCAGTGCAGCATTGGGGGGGCACTGCATTGTCGGAGGTGCCGTCCTTTGGATGATATGTTAATACTGAGGTCCTGATCTGCCTGTTAAAAGATTTTATGGCCACTATTCAAAAAGAGGTGTTTCTCCCAATGTCCTGACCCAACAATTTCCCCCAAATAAAATTGGGTCACTCCTTGAACTAGATTAAAGTAAAAAAAAATTAAAATGAACTTGCTGGTACATCCAGGAAAACTGAAGACATCCTGAAGTTTCCTCCCTTCCCCTTCACCACTCATCCACCCCGCCCCCCACCCCGATTGAGATCAATTATCTCACCATGGATTATGCTTTTCAGATTATCCGTGATTTTCATTGTGGACTAAGATTCAAACTATAATTCACTCCCACAGCAAATTATTATTATTATTATATTATGCATTTAGCCCTGAGCCTCCAAGAGAGGTTGGAGGCTTTCGGTAAGGCCTTATTTTAACCTGGTGTCCTGATCCCTCACCTTCAATGGGAAACAATGCCACTTTAAAAGCCACTTACTTATCGTGTAGTTCACTGACTGACTACAGGTTCCCAAAATAGTCTGCATGAAAGTATCAGTTCATGGGATCTGCAAATTCCTGGCATAATGAGTAAATTGATTTTGTTAATCGCTGTGATATGATTAGGTGCTATAATAAATGCAAGAATTGATCTGACTTTATTATGCATAAAACTGCCTTTGGAGGAGACGGGTAGAATATCAGAAGGGAAAAAAATTGAATGAATAGTAGGTGAAAGTGGAATCACAGCGAATGTTCGGCAGTAAATTATTTCTAAAATGAGCTTTCTCGTCTTGAGAATAATTTTATCTGAAAGACTTCAAAGGCTCTGGATTTCAAAGCTTGACTGTGGGAGGTTGCCAATTCTGCTTGGAATATAGGTCACAAGCTCACACAAAAAAACAACCTCATTCACTATTTAATGCATTGAGACCTTTTATGTTAAGGATGTTTAAATTTGCAGCTCTAGCAGTACATAATAGCTTGGCTCAGCTCGTAGCATTTTCGCCTTCCGCTCAGAAGGTTGTGGGTTCAAATTCTCAGTTGGAAAATGAGATCATAGAGCACACTGACCTTTCAGTGCAATGCATGCCCATCACCTCCATCCTCGCTCAGCTCTAATGGATCAACTTTAAGATCCTCTTCCTTACCTTTAATTGCTTCCTTGAACTTGCCCCATCCTACCAGTGTAATTTCCTGTCATCCTACCCCACCCACTTCTGGCCTGATTCACATTCGCCATATGCACCACACCACTATTAGCAGATGAGGTTTCAGGCACTTTGCTCCCACCTCCCAGAACTCTCTTTCACAACACTTTGCCTGCCTCCCTCTGCTTTAAAAACGTGTCTATAAATACTTTTGACTGCTCCTTTGACCACTTGCCCCCTCCCCCCTATCTTCTACGCAGATCGGGCTCACACTCAACCTTTGTAAAGTACTTTGAGACACTAGAAGCGCTTGAGACATCTCGAAAACGTGATAATCATAGAATCATAGAATCGTACAGCACAAAAAGAGGCCATTCGGCCATCGAGTTTGTACCGGCTCTTTGAATAGAGCAATTAATGTCAATCCCATTCCCCAGCCCTTTCCCCATAACCCTGCAAACCTGTCCTCCTCAATTGCCCGTCCACCACGTTTTTAAAAGTAGTTATCGAATCAGCCTCGACCACCCTTTCAGGCAATGGGTTCCAGATTCGAACAACTCGCTGTGTGAAAACATTTCTTCTCACATTCCCTCTGCTTCTTTTGGAGACTATTTTGAATCTGTGACCTCGAGTCACCGACGCACCCACCAGTGGAAACAGTTTTTCCCTTTCTAACCTATCAAATCCCCTCATGATTTTGAAGACCTCTATTAGGTCTCCTCGTAACCTTCTCTGCTCCAATGAGAATAATCCCGGCCTCTCCAGCCTTTCCTCATAATCAAGGTCCTCATTCCTGCTACCATCCTCGTAAATCTCCTCTGCACCCTTTCCAATGCCTTAACATCCTTCCTATAATGTGCCATATCAAATACAAAGATTATTATTAGTAGTATTACTTGAAAGTTAAGTAAGTGCAAAGTGTTGTGCCTGGAAGTATTGCTATTGTTGTTATTCAGATGAGATGTTAAAACTGATGTCCCGTCTGCCTCTTTAGGTGACATTAAAGATCCCACAGAAACAATTTGAAAGAATCTTCTATTGGTATCCTGGACAACATGCCACCAAATAAATCGGGTATGGTTGTTTGTGGGACTTTGCTGGACATAAAACTGCTGCTGTGTTTACCTATAAATACATAGTAACTCCACTCAACAGCAATTCCCCATGAAGCATTTGTGATGTTTCAACATAAAATATGTTATTATCTAATGCAAGGATTATTTTTAAATGGTTGAAAGATTGGCCCCAAGATCTAAGAGATCTGTTTCATCTTGGCTCAGTTGGTAGACTCTGAATCAGAAGATTGTATCTTGAAGCCCAACGTTGGGGCTTGAACCTATAGTCTAGACTGACACTGTATCACAATATTGTGGGAAGAAGTGGGGGAGGGAGTGTGTTGCATTAATAATAATAATCCTTGCATTTGATATAGCGCTTTTCACGTCGGGAGGACGTCCCAAAGCGCTTCACAGAACACACTGTAAAGTGAATTGACTGTATATTTGTGGGCGAACGCAGCAGCCAATTGCGCACAGCAATGTCCCACAAACAGTCATGGATTGAAAATGACCAATTTATTATTGTTTTGTTTTTTTGGAGGGATTATTATTAGGCGTGTGGAGTAAGGAAACTTGCCCAAGGTTTCGCCCTCTGCCTGGAATTGAACTCAGGTCTCTCGCTTGCAAAGCGAGTGCTCTAACCACTGAGCTACAGGACTCCACTAATCAGAGCATTATCAGAGGTGCCATCTTTTTGATAAAACTAAACTAAGTTTCCATCTAGCTATTCTTTGGATGGATGTTAAAAATTCCACGACACAATTTGAAAAGAGAATTTCTCCCTATGTTCCGGCCACCAATCCACCAGAGAAATAGATCATCTTGGGCTTACGCTCCTACTTTGTAAAGAGCTTTTAGACAATCCCTATTAGAAAGGTGCATATAAGTGCAATTTGTTACTGCTGGTGGGAGAAGTACTGTTTGTTGGAAGTGCTTTAAATTTGGATGAAACGTTAAAATCAAGGTCCATCTGCCTATTTAGATAACATTAAATGTCCCACTTTTTAAAAAAAAACTCATGTCTGTGTCAGGATCTTGTTGCGTGCATAATGGCTGTTACATTTGCCTGCAAATACCCAATCACTAAACCTGACAGCATTTGCCTGTGAAGTGCTACAAGACATTTCAATGTTATAGGCAATAAATGAGATACACAGGTTATTATTTACATGTTAAAGCAGGGTGGCCAATGTTTCTTGAGAGGCTGAGATCCCAGACTGTACTCATGCATTTCTGTGGATTGGCGGTGAGATCGTTAACAGAATCAATCAGTGCCTGTCTCAGGATGCTGTGGAACATTTTAGAGACCCTGTGCTCTACTTATCTATGAGTCATGTTGATTTTTATTATCTCTATGCATGTTTACATGTTGATTTTTATTATCTCTATGCATGTCTGAGCAAGTGTCAGCAAGATAATAATTTGAAGGATGATTCTGGTAGCTAGTAGGTAACATCTTTAGATGAAATATACCCTACAGGAAAACAAGTATTCTATTTTGCTGTGGTGGGCATCACATCCGAGTCTTGTTTTCATTGGGGGTTTACCTCTGACTGTGGAATCCTGTAGCTTATTAGTTAGAGCACTCATCTTGCAAGGGAGAGGACCCAGGTTGAATTCCCAGTGGGGTGGGGGTGAAACCTTAGGCAAGTTTCTTTACTCCACACACCTCTGTTTACCTAGCAGTAAGTAGGAACCTGATTGTTAGTCGATTGGCGGATTGCTTTCTGGGGGTAATAATTCCTTTAAATAAAATAATAATCATAAATTGGTCATTCAATCTACAACTATTTGTGGGACACTGCTATGCACAACTGGCTGCCACATTCAATTCACTTTACAATATATTCTGTGAAGCACTTTGAGACATCTCAACGATGTAATAAAGCGCTATATCAAATGCAAGGATTTTTATTATTATTATTACCTCACATATATTTTCCAGCAAAAGCACTAGCCAGTGATCAGGATTAGGAATTCAGGTTGATTTTCCTCATTCCCTCCTTGTCTAAGATTAGTTAGATGAATTATATCACCTGCAACCTCCCCACAATCCTAACTAGGATTATCACCCCAGGGAGCTTCCTGGTTCGTGTACCTCACTTCCACACATGATACTGTATTTACCAATTGAACTATCTAAGGAGTTGAGAAGGAAATTTTGTCAAGGGCTTTAAGCCTTCAAAAGAGGACTTTTATTGCAATTATATTGGGTTCAAACTGGGTATTTTTGTAGGCAAATGTGGCAGCCAATTTGCACGCAGCAATGTCCCACAAACAACCATGAAATTAGTTACCAATTTTACTTGGCGGATTGTTGGCTAAGACAATGGGAGAAAATCCCCTTCCTGGATGTAGTTACTCACTTCAAGCACTTACTGCTAAAAGAGTCTGTCTAATGGGAAATTTGAAACATGACATGAGTCACAAGCGAGCAACAAGAGCAATCACTCTGAGCCTAATGTCTCCCTCTTTCTATTTTGGGGAAATATTATTAACGGAATTTGTCTAATGAATTAAAGTTGTCTGGGGCTGCAATGTGCTGTGTTGTAAATTTATTAATTTGATGCATTGTAATTGTTCATGTACGTCTATTTAATACAACGGCATATCATGTTGAAACATCTCAAACGAAAAGCATTTTATACTATGAGTTACTCAGAAACGCAGTGATTGTTAAAACCATACTTGGTCACATCCTAGCAGTGAACCAGTTACCACATGCACAATCTCCTTGGAAAGTGTCCAACAATGGTTCACAAGATTAATACGTGGGCTGAAGAGTTTTTGCTTTTATTACAACAACAACAAGATTCCATTTATAGAGCACCTTTCATGTCGGGAGGACGTCCCAACTTTATTATTACCAACTTTATCCAGCCAAGAATAGCCCTGAAAGGCAAAATAATTTGAAAGATCTGATCAACAGTGAATACACCCTTTGGAACTGGATAAAAGTATACATTGAATGGTTTGAATGCAAAGCATGCATTCCAACTGACATCTCTTTGATCATGTATGTTCACAGTAAAGAAGAGAGTGCTCAAGGGCGATTTATTGAAGTATTGAAGATAATAAACTAATAAATGTATAGATAAATTGAGCCTCATTAATATGTTTGACATGGTCAGAAAATCTGGAGCTAAGGGGCACGGACACAAACTCAGAAGAGGGAAGATGGTTCAGATTATATTTAGAGAGTAATGAATATATGGCAGACTTTTTGCACATAGCAAAATCCCACTTGTGACTGATCAATTAATCTGGAGGATTGCTAGCTGGGGGACTGGATGGATCTCCATTCTTTTTTTGAACAGTCTTAGGCAATCTTTAAGATCCACCTGAAGAACATTTGGGTTTACAGATTAACCAAACGACAACCAATATCTTTGACAATACAGCACTCCCACAGTGCTCGACTGGAGTGAAAGGTTAATTTAAACTGGAAACACAAATCTTGATGTGGGGCTTGAACCCTTAACCTTCTGCTCAGAGATGAGTTGCCCTGTCAAATGAACCAAACTGAGATAGCTATTAGGAAAAGCTTTTGCACCTTGGCTGAAATTAGCTAACTCATACTTCCTTGCTTTGCATAACTCAGTAGCACATACCACGGGTTGTATTTGCATACTGAACCATCAGAAAGTCTCAAAATAAAAATAACAGCAACATAGGAATATACAAGGACTTTATAATACAATATAAATTTATATTTCTGTAGTGCCTTTCATGTTGGGATGAAGTCCCAAGGACAGACCACTGGATTCATTTGGTCAGTTCCAAAGTCAAAACGTAAACTTGCTATACTTAATTTTTCTATGCTTTCAGTCATCTTTCTCCTCCCCGGCCCACACCCTCGGCTCGAGTGCCCAGTCAGTACTGTTAAGTGCCTTAGAATGTCCTCCCAACATGAACCTGTGCTGTACAAATACAAATTTGTATTGTCTTTTTAATACCCTTTCAAATAAATCTTCACCATTGTTATTTAATTCCTTCTTACATTTGACAAAACCACATTCAAAAAGTTTGTGATGGAGCAAGTGTGCACAGTTTTTATGCTAATAATCCTTGCATTTGATATAGCACCTTAGCACTTCATTGAGATGTCTCAAAGCTCTTGGTAGCTTCATCCTGCTGCCCCGAGTTGCCTACCACCACCGCCATTCCGTTTCGCTCACCCACCCCACCCTTAGCTCCTACCATGGCCTCCATTCTACATTCATTTGTCCCCATCTCTTTTTCCTCCCTCTCATCCACCATCTCCACAATAAAACCCACCACCTGCTGCCTTGACACCCTTCCAACCCAACTGCTGATCACCCAGCTCCCCCTCCTCTGCCCACTGCTGGCAGGCACTATTAGCCAGTCTCTCTCCTTAGGATCAGTCCCACTCCCCTCAAAACCTCCCCCCCACCCCCTCTTAAAAAACCTACCCTTGATCCCTCCAACCTCGGCCACTACTGCCCCATCTCAAACCTGCCCTTCCTTCCCAAAGCTCTGGAACGCATTATTGCCAACCAACTTCGCGCACACCTCTCCCTCCACACCCTACTTGAACACCTCCAGTCTGGTTTCTGCCCTGCCCACAGTACCGAGACAGCGCTTGTGAAAGTCACAAATGATATACTCTCTATCTGTGACCTGGGCGCCCTCTGCCTCCTCGTCCTCCTGGACCTCTCTGCCGTGTTTGACACAGTTGATCACGCCATCCTCCATCATCCACCTCAGTGGGACCGCACTCGCTTGGTTCGAGTCCTACTTTACAAACCGCCAGCACTACATTTCTGCAAGTGCCTTTTCTTCTCGCTTCCACCCGGTCACCTGTGGGATACCCCAAGGCTCCATCCTTGGCCCGCTTCTCTTCCTCATCTATATGCTCCCTCTCGGTGATGTCTCCGCAGACATGGGGTTAACTTCCACATGTATGTGGATGACACTCAACTCTACTTTTCCACTTCCAGCTGCGACCCCCAGTCCCTTGATGTTCTGTCAGCTTGTCTGTCGGACATCAAGAGCTGGATGAGTGCAAATTTCCTGCAGTTAAACGTCAACAAGACGGAAGCCATATTCTTTGGTTCCCGCCGACATTTTCTGCTCCATGGTTCAGACCTCCTCAACATACCTTACCTGTCTTTAAAACTCTCCGAACCTGTGCACAATTTAGCTGTCATATTCGATCCCCAGTTGTCACCTCTCAGCTGGACTACTCTAACGCCTCCTCACCCTCCACTGCCCGCATTCTCACCCGCACCAAACTTCATACCCCGATTATTCCAGTCCTTGCCAAACTCCACTGGCCTTGAAATTCCGTGTTCCTCCATTCATTGGCACCCCCCCTATCTCCCTAACCTCTCTCCCCACAGCAGCATCCGCTGCCTCCGCTCTACTGGGTCCGGCCTCTTCCGTGTCCCCCGAATCCTCCGCTCCACCATCGGCGGCCGTGCCTTCAGCCACTACATCCTGAAACTTTGGAACTCCCTCTGTCAACCCCTTCGCCTCGTCCCCTCCTTCCCCGTCTTCAGTCGTCTCTGAAGACCTTCCTTTTTGACCGCGCCTACGGTCACCTTCCCCCTCTCCCTGGCTCGGCCTCGGGCTCCGCCATTGCTAAGCGCTCTTTAAGTGCAAGTTGTTGTTGTTGTTCACAGGATATGCTGTAAAGTGAATTAAATGTGGCAGCAGGTTGTGCTTAGCAGTGCCCCACAAACAGTTGTGGAGTGAGTGACCAGATTTTTTTCAGGGAAGAGTCCACATCTGCAGTATAGAAAGAACTTCCTCACACACATACACAGACACACACATCATCTAACCCTGATCTGAGTAAAACACCAGCATTCAAACTTCCTACAGACCAGCAGACTCACTCAGTCAATCTGTCACAATAATAATAATAATAATCCTTACATTTGATATACTACCTTTCATGTCTTCTAGACGTCCCAAAGCGCTTCACAGAATATACTGTAAAGTGAATTGACTGTATACTTGTGGGCGAACGCGGCAGCCCATTGCGCACAGCAGCGTCCCACAAACAGTCGTGGATTGAAAATGACCAATTTATTATTGTTTGGTTTTGGAGGGATTATTATTAGGCTCTGTGTGGAGTAAGGAAACTTGCCCAAGGTTTCGCCCTCTGCCTGGAATTGAAACTCAGGTCTCGGAGAGACTCGGGTCTCTCGCTTGCAAAGCGAGTGCTCTAACCACTGAGCGACAGGACTCCAGAAAGCTATTGAGAAGGCTGCCTCCTGTGTGTGTGTGTGTGTGTGTGTGGTTGGGGGGGAGAGGTGTTGTCCTGTCATTCCTCAGAGGAAGCTTTTCCTTCCACAACCCCCCCCCCCCCCCCTGTGGCTGTGTTCCTGGCAATACCTGTGTGTTGCACACACACACACACTCACACACACTCACTGGTGGTGGTGGTGGTGGTTTGGTTACAGTCAGCACAGAGTGGGCGGGTGTGTAGGAGGAGGAGGAGGAGGGGGTTTTGTTGGGAGTTTAGTGCTGCAATTGACAGGTCCTGTCTGAGCTGACAGGCACATCATCCCTCCATCCCTCCCCTCCCCATCCCCTCCAACCCTCTCCCAGTCCAGATCTCCTCCCAGGAATGCACACACACAGTTCCTGGTGAGGATCGCAGCTGTGAATGAAGTGCCCCGAGTGCTCGAAACAGAAAATCACCACCAGGAACAGTTCATCCCCAGGAATCAGGACCCAAATATTATATATCTCTATATATTTTTTTTGCTCCTCTCTTCCAGATCCAATCTTTTTTTTTTGTGTGTGTGTGTGTGTGTGTGTGTGTGTGTGTGTGGTGGTGGTGGTGTTGGGGATATTATTTTTTTTCGATGGGAAAACGATCTCTTCTGCAATCGTAGATGTGAGTCGCAACGCTCAAAAGTTTTATCGTTTGATTGTGCGTTGCGCTGCGTTGGGTTTTTCTTGGGGATGAAATCCTGAGCCCCGAAGTCGCGCAGAAATCGCTTCAGCTCTTCCTTTTCCCTTTTCTTTTCCTTCCCGAGTTTTCACTGAAGCGAATCGAGAGGTGAGTTAGTTGGGAAGGTTTTGCAAAGACGTGTACCGGGGGAGGGGGTGGGGGGGGGGTGGGGTGGGGGGGGGGGGGAGGGGGGTGGGGGGGGAGAGAGGGGGTGGGGGGGAGAGAGGGGGTGGGGGGGAGAGAGGGGGGTGGGGGGGGAGTGGGGTGGGGGAGAGAGAGGGGGTGGGGGGGGAGAGAGGGTCGGAGGGGGGAGAGAGGGGGTGGGGGAGAGAGAGGGGGGTGGGGAGAGAGGGGGTGGGGGGGAGAGGGGGTGGGGGGGGTGGGGAGAGGGGGGGGAGAGGGGGGGAGAGGGGGTGGGGGGGGAGAGAGGGGGTGGGGGGGGTGGGGGGGGGGGTGGGGGTGGGGGGGTGGGGGGGGGGGGGAGAGGGGGTGGGGGGAGTGGGGGGGGAGTGAGGGGTGGGGGGGAGTGAGGGGGTGGGGGAGAGGGGGTGGGGGGGAGGGGGGGGAGTGAGGGGGTGGGGGGGGAGTGAGGGGTGGGGAGAGGGGGTGGGGGGGGAGAGGGGGGGGGGGAGTGAGGGGTGGGGGGGTGGGGGTGGGGGGAGAGAGGGGTGGGGGGGGGTGGGGGGGAGTGAGGGGGGGGGGGGTGGGGTGGGGGGAGAGAGGGGGTGGTGGGGGTGGGGGGGAGAGAGGGGTGGGGGGGGTGGGGGTGGGGGGAGAGAGGGGTGGGGGGGTGGGGGTGGGGGGAGAGGGGGTGGGGGGGAGTGAGGGGGTGGGTGGGGGAGAGATTGTACGATGGGATGAAAACGCGTCTTTTTCGTTCATTGTTATAATGGTTCATTATTGTGTGGTATCGATGCAGAGAACTGTGGAGGTGTGGGGTGGAGGTGTGGGGTGTGGAGGTGTGGGGGGGTGGAGGTGGGGGAGTGGGGGGTGGAGGGGGAGGTGTGGGGTGGAGGTGTGGGGGAGGTGTGGGGGGGTGGGGCGGTGGGGGGGTGGGGAGATGTGGGGTGTGGTGGTGGGGAGTGGGGTGTGGGGGGGTGGGAGATTGGGAGGTGGGGGAGTGTGGAGTTGGAGAGGTGGGGGAGTGTGGGGTGGGGGGGAGTGGGGAGGTGGGGGAGTGGGGAGGGGAGTGGGGAGGGGGGGGAGGTGGGGGAGTGGGGAGGTGGGGGGAGTGGGGAGGTGGGGAGGTGGGGGGAGTGGGGAGGTGGGGGAGTGGGGAGGTGGGGGAGTGGGGAGGTGGGGGAGTGGGGAGGTGGGGGGAGTGGGGAGGTGGGGGGAGTGGGGAGGTGGGGAGTGGGGAGGTGGGGGAGTGGGGGAGGTGGGGAGGTGGGGGGAGTGGGGAGGTGGGGGGAGTGGGGAGGTGGGGGGAGTGGGGAGGTGGGGGTGGGGGGAGTGGGGAGGTGGGGGGAGTGGGGAGGTGGGGGGAGTGGGGAGGTGGGGGTGGGGGGAGTGGGGAGGTGGGGGGAGTGGGGGGAGTGGGGAGGTGGGGGGGAGTGGGGAGGTGGGGGGTGGGGGGGGTGGGGGGGAGTGGGGGAGGATGGGAACACAGTGATTTTTTTGCAGATCGTTACATTTCCTCCGAGAGAGAGAGAGAGTCCTGAGATACCGTTTGATCTGTCACTCGCGATTTTATATATATATATATATTACAAACTTCTTGGGATAATCGTCAACTCCCATCTCTCTCTCTCTCACACACACACCCACACCTTATAGCAACATTTTGCTGTCAAACTCGGATCACTGAGACAGACAGACAGACAGACAGACAGACAGACAGAAAGAAAGAGGAGAATTGGGTTCACATTAAGATTTTCGTTGACATTAATCTGAACAGCATGAATTGGGAATAAATCTCTCAAATAAACCCCCAAGATCTATCCAGAGGGAGAGAGAGAGAGAGAAAAGGGAAGTGTTTTCACTTTTTTATATATATATAGGATTGATGCATTGATAATAAGATGTCTAACATGTTTATTTGTTATATATATATATTTATGTATACAGGGAAAAACCACAGCACGTGAAACTTTTTGCGTCTGACTACTGGTTTGGTAATAAGATCGTTTAGGTTTTAAATTAAAATAATGTTTTCATACAGGGGAAGATCACAAGACGTGAAAGAAGGAACAGGATGAGAAGCAGCGGAGTCGGGGATTTGCTGTGAGTGTGTGTGTGAGGGTGTGTTTGTTCGTGAGGAAGTTTTTTTGGGGGGGTCAAGACGAAACAGAACTATTCCAGTGAAACCCCAAAACAGGCAAAAACAAACAGCTAACAAGCAAGCGAGAAAGGCAAAGCCAAGGCGACTTGTCAAGGCGAGATCATTATTTCTTGGTCAAATAAAACGACAGCAAATAACAACAAGCTGGGCAAAGTGATAAATAATAATAAATAATAATAAAGGCAAATACAACATCAAAGAGAGAGAGAAAAGCAGGATCGGAGTCTGTCTGGGGAGAAATCAGCTTTTGCAACAAACCCCCTCCACCCCCCCTCCCCACACACACACACACACACAAAGACCAAAAGATGTCTTCAAGTCTGACTTGCGTTGGGATGCTGTGGGCGATGCTCTCTCTGCTCTGTGCCGCCGCCTCCTGCACCGGCTTCTTCATGCCTTACTGGCTGCTGGGCTCCCAGCTGGACAAGCCCGTCAGCTTCGGCATCTTCCGAAGGTGCACCTACCCGGTGCGGGAGGAGAGCCGCCTGCAGTCGGTGGTGATGGTGGAGCAGTGCGGCAGATATGCCTCCTTCCTGGGCATCCCCAGCCTGGCTTGGAAGATCTGCTCGGTGGTGACCGGCGTGGGATGTGGTCTGCTCCTCCTGGTGGCACTCACCGCACTCATGGCTTGTTGTGTCTCAGAGCTCATCTCCCGCACGGTGGGCAGAGTGGCAGGAGGCATCCAGTTTGTGGGAGGTAAGTCATCCAGCCATCCCTCTTGTTTGGTCACAGTGTATTTTTTTTTAACGACCTCATCATTAGAAATAACAGAATATTAATAATAATAATAATGATCATCCTTGCGGTTGATACAGCGCCTTATCAGTTTGTCTCAAAGCATTTATTTTGTTGGCCAATCAAAGAGTTTGTCTAATGGGAAGTTTGAACCTTTACATGAGTCCATACCATAAGTGAGCAACAGAAAAAATCACTCTTGAGCCTAATGTCTGACTGTTTCCAGAAACGTTATAAATAGAACATTTTCAATGCATTAAAGTTGTCCGGGGCTGCAATGTACTGTTGTAAATTCAGTAATTTGGTTTTATTTCAACTAAGGGTACGTCCAACGATTCTCAGTCCCTTCCTCCATTCGGGGTGTAGTGGCTGAAAGTCTTAACTGCCACGCCACATCATGAATCCCAGTGATAGCTCTGATCAAACAAGCTGAAAGGAGGATGGAAGCAATAAAGTGGGTTGATTCCACGGTACCTGTTACAAAACATAATATCAACACACATTGGAGTGATTTCCAGGCGGTTATCACATTCATCTCAGGATTTAGGAGACAGTAACAAACCACTGAATGTCTCAGTTTACTAAGTTGAATTTTGAGGGGTGAGATCATTGTTCATTGATGCCATCATTCTTTTGTACATGATGTAAATGGAATCCAGTTGCTATTTATGCCAGTAAAAACAAAAGGATCCCGCTATTGAGACTGTGGATGGATAGAATCAATCAGAAAGGATCATGATAAACACCCGAGGAGAGAAAAATATTAAGGGATGGGGTGAAAGAATTGGAAAATTGAATTTTTTAAAAAGAACTGAATTCAAGAAACAATAGATAGGAGTGGAACAGACATAATGGGTTCAATGACTTCCCTACTTGATGAAAATATCGTGTTTCTAAGATCCTCCTTCAGGTAATTGTAATACTCTTGTAAAACGTAAGTGGTTAAAGACAGCAATGCAAGTAATACATCTAAAGTACAGAGGAATTACTTACAGTAACAATCCTTTCCACCTGCGTTTGGCGAATGATGAGAACTGAATTTAATACCTTTTGGTCTTTATATGTGGGGCTCTTCTACCTTGGTTTGTGTTTTAAGGAGGTACAGTGATTAATTGTGCAGAATTGAATTGCATAACTCACTCTGGTGAGTCCAAAGTCTCAAATTTTCTCTTCCCATTTCCAATGCAAAATTGCTGAATGAACCATTTATTTGCGTGCAGTATTTTTGGCCCTTAGTTTGAACTCACTTCAATATCTGTCTGTGGTTCAGGTAGTAACTTAACTAGCAAGACAGGGATCAGAAATTTCACAAAAGTAATATGGAATAAAGAAGGCCAGTTCAACCTCATCCTTCAAGAATACCTGTCGCCCCCTCAAGCTGTTTCCAGTCAAACTTGGAGTACTGAAGTGTATTGGTTAGAGCACTCGCCTTGCAAGCAAGAGGACCCCTGTTTGATTCCCGGGAAGGGGGAAACCTTAGGCAAGTTTCCTTACTCCACACACCTCTGTTTACCAAGCAGTAAGTAGGAAACCGATTGTTAGTCGATTAGCAGATCGCTTTCCGGGGGGGGGGTAATGTCTCCAAAAAAAATTGGTCAGCCTTTCTGTCCCCACCCTCTGGAGCTCCATCCACGAGTCTCACTGCCTCGTCCCTTCCCTCACCTCTTTCAAGGTCCATCTTGAGACCTTCCTCTTTGTCGGTGCCTTTGTTCATTTCTCCCACCACGCCGCCCTTCACTCCCTTTGGGCCTCACCTCCTTCTCCAAATCCAACGCTCAGCTTGGGTGCAAACCTTCAACTGTCCAGTCCCTTGGGATGTGCTTCTGACATGAAAGCTGCTGTATAAATACAGTGTGTTGTTGTTATTGACAAGATTTCAGAATATACTATCTTAAGGAGAGAAGTTGAGTATTTATCTTCATTTGTGGAGTACGACAGAGCCTGAGATGATAGACTGAGCCGTATTATAGAACTCCAAAGTTGTCAGTACTGTGGATCTGCCCCCTTTACACTGAGACAAAATCTAAAGACATGCTTGCATTTGTGTGAACTCACTCGTGCACAATTGTTTCAAAGTCATAAAATCTCAACTTTAGCTTTTGCCCACTGTGACTTTGCATCGCTCATCTGCACTGGTGGACCAAGAACTCAGAACATACACGACAGCTGTGGCTGCAGGAGACAGCCTCCAGTATTGCTGGTTCTGAGTCCATGCAGCCAGTGCCTCTGGAGGCCCTACAATATAAACGAGGCACAAATTAGTGAGAGGATCAAAGCACTTCATTGCCTTAGTACTTTGCACTGTTTTCTTTCCAACCCTTTGAAAAGATCAACCACTCCCAACAATCATGTTATTTTTGTGCATGATTGTGATCGGAGACTGGTGGTCTATTTGTTATAATGGAGATTGATTGCCTAATTGCATAACATGCTTTAATTGTATAAAAGTCCTACAAGAAGGGGGGAGCTATTAGATTAAATGAATTGTTCACCTCTTGTGCTGGCTGATGAATTACTGTGATTCAAGTCAGACTTGTTTTTATTAATCTGATATGATTCACATGCATCTCAGGGTCAAATATACTGAGAGAGAAATGTGTTTGCATTTCAGAATTTGTATTGTTTCCTTGGGACAAAGGGTATAATGTTGCTGTATATGTACAGTAGCATAGAAAAGTCTTGTAGCGTATCGGTTAGAGTACTCACCTTGCAAACGAGAGGACCCAGGTTCAATTCCCAGTGAAGGGGTGTAACTTAGGTAAGTTTCCTTACTCCACATGCCTCTGTTTACCCTAGCAGTAGTAGGAACCTGGTTGTTAGTTGATTGGTGGATTGTTTTCTGGGGGTGATAATCCCTTCAAAAACATTTGGTCACTCAATCCACGACTACTTATGGGATACTGCTGTTTGCAGTTGGCTGCCATGTTTCACCACAAAATATACAGTTAATTCACTTCACTTTACAGCATATTCTGTGAAGTGCTTTGAGATGTTTCAACAATATGATAAGGTGATATATCAAATGCAAGGATTGTTATAAATTGGAGGCAAGCAATCCTTGTTTCTAGTACTGCATAGACTACTTTTACAAGTGAATTTAAGCAGACACTGAATTTGTTGCTAAGGGAGAGTATTGATGAAATTTGCATTTTTAAATAAAAATGTATCTCGGAGATCTGACGTTTCTTATTTACTCTTTGTCTCTGGGTCACTAGGTTTTAAGTTCAAGCCTTGTGTCAGGACTTTAGGCTGACTGACATGGGGGTGGGGAGGAGGAATCTTGGCTGACTGATATGGATGGATGATCAGGGAAGGGGAGAGACATACTGCAGCGTTGGAGGTTCTTTAAGATGGACTTTAGAGATCTCGGACGATTAGAGAAGGGAATTCTTCCCAATATCCTGGCCAGCTATTCTCATTATTAATTAGTCATTCACCTGGTGGCTATTTGTGGCACCCTTCATGGTGCAACTGGCTGTCTTGTTTTCCTTCTAATACCGTCACTACACTGGACACTTGTTGCCTGTGAAATGTTTGGAGGCGGGTTGATGTGATAAGGTGCTATAAAAATGCAAGTGGAATTATTTGTGAAGGTCTTGGAGATGTTTTGTTTTTATTGGAGCTATACCAAATGCAAGGGTTATCATTTATTATTAAATCAGATGCAAAGATTCTTCTACTTATTGTTATGCAGTAATATGTTCTTTCCTTTTATGAGAGGACTAGATTGTGATGACGAGTGGATGAGCTGGACTCATTCTAATGCTGTCCTAGCTCTGCTCAGTTTTCAGTAATGTTACTGTTATTTTCCCAGGTTTCCAAAGCTTTCATTCTGTTGGTAGACAAATCCATATAGAATCAATTGCTATCAACATCTCCATTATTATAGTATGTGACGACCAGGATAGTAGAAGGCAGACTAGATGGGCATTGGTATTTTTTCGTCTAGTAATTAGTATGCTTGTACTATCCCCTAACTTGAAACCTACTCCAAATGTCTCCTTGTTAAAATGCATTCTACATAGATGGGTTTTACATTATAAAAACATAATAGCGTAATGCTCAATGACACCATTATATTGGGGGCACTCAGCAAAATGTTTTACTGTATGGTAAGCGTGCCTGGCTTCTGACCTGGTGGGTGGATGAATGAAACGCTGCCTGAAATAAATGTAATGCTGGAGCAAGGTTTATACTTCATGGTGATTGTAGGATTATTTTTCTTTAATAAACATATGCTCATAATATCAATAGTTGAATGGCAAAAACTTTTGGTTATGCACAGAATTTTAACACATCATTTCTCTCCCACCAAATGTATCTGTCCATTTTCTACCTTCATTTTCCTCCCCTCCCAAAGGTGGTTGACCTCTTTTCCTTCTTCTGGGGTTGCTTCCAAGTGAAGTGGAGGGAGTGACCGGGTATGTAGAATTTCTGTAGAAATCACAAAGATGGGATGGGGCAAGACCATGGTGAGGTTTCAAGTTTAGGGTGAGAATCTTGAACTCAATTTGTTGGGGGATGGGGAGCCAGTGGAGACTGGCGAGGAGGGGGTGATAGCCTAGTGTTGGAGAATCTAGGATTTTTTTGAGCTGTATGATTAACAGAGCCATTGGGAGAAACCCCAAAATAAACAAGAGTTTCTGCCACTCTAGGTCCAATAGACCTGGGCAGCGACACAGCCCGTTAAATTCACTCTGACAAATCCAATTTGTCATGTGCGCTTAAGGCACACATGAGGACCACGGTGGTTTCAGTGGAGGTTTTTCTTTTTCATTCACGCTCACATCCAACTTTCTACAAAGAGGATTAATAACAATAGATGATGCTTATTGTTTATGTTGCCATTTCCGCTACAGCTGCTACAGTAAGTTCTGCGGGCCAGGCATGTGATCTTACTGCACGTTTTTACAGCAGTTCAAAGCAACAAGCAAACTTTGTTGGGTTGACGAATGAGCAGTGTTTATCATATATCATAAGAGCATCCTTAAAAGGGCACTCACCAACAAAATACACACAATCCATCCACTTTACATTGTGCGAAGAGCTTTGAAATGCCTTGACGATGTGCTAATGCACTGTATGAAACACAAGGATTATTATTATTCTAAAATGTGTGTTGGTTTGAGCAAAGGACGGAACTGTAGCAGTCACTTGGGTAGCTGTGATGTGGGATATAAAGAAACATTGTCATCTTTATCGTCACTTTCAAGCGCTCCGATATTCTACCCCATGCGAAAGGTGCTATATAAATTTAAGTTGTTGTTGTTTGATGCAAACACGGGGGAGAAGAAAATAGAGGGGGTATAGGAGAGGAGAATAGGAGAGGTGCGGTATATTGGATCATAGGAACAAGAGTTGGCCAATCAGGTAATAATTCCTTCAAAAAAAAATTGGTCAGTTCAATCTATGACTGTTTGTGGGACATTGTTATGTGCAATTGGCTGATGTGTTTTGCCCACAAAATATACAGTTAATTCACTTTACAGTATTTTCTGTGAAGCTCTTTGAGACGTCTCAAAGACTTGATAAGGCGCTGTATCAAATGCAAGGATTATTAATATTAGATCATGGCTAATCTGTACCTCAAACTCCAAATATCCGCCTTTGCTCCATATCCTTTGATACCCTTACCTAACAAAAATCTGTCTTGAAAATTTGAACTTGTGCACAGAACTGTTACTTGGGCAACTATCCCCACCTGGACTATATGCCCTGACAGTGTTTTTCTCATACTTTTTGACTTGTCACACGTTTTGTGATTACTTTCTATAACCTTTATTCCTCACAGAATATTTGTTATCTTTATCACTTTTTATAATAATAATAATCCTTGCATTTAGTATAGCCCTTTTCACATCTTCTAGACGTCTCAACCTTTGCTCCTATCCCTTTTTTTGTTTTGGTTACTGTTATTTCCACCTGAACCCTTCCCCCCCCCACTTTACTGGTTTAAAGTCCTTTCTACAGTCCTATTTATCCTTTCCCCAAAGACCTTGTCCCAGTCCAGTTCAGGTGTAGCCCATCCTAGCAGTATAACTCCTTCCTATCCGAGTATTGTGGTGAGTAGGTGAGCTTGTGTGCCGTGTAAACACCAGCATGGACTAGTTGGCCTGAACACAGCATCAGTCTATGTAACTCTATGTTATTTCTTGCTTTTATCAGATAGTTTGGAATTCAACTTGTGTGGGAGTGGTTCTATATCAATGAGAATTCTAGTTTGGTGCAGCAATGTTTACGGGGATAGAGATACCAAAGAAATGGTGTCAGCTTGATTCATTTGGAAGCATTACATGCTAAGCCAGAAGGTTCAAGTTTGAGCTCACGTTACAACTTTAAGCTCATAGTCCAGGCTGACACTCTAGTAACAGTACCTGGGAAGTGAACACAATTGGATTACAGCAACAACAAATTACATTTGTATAGTGCCTTTCATGTCAGGAGGACGTCCCAAGGTGCTGGACAGTCAGGGATTCGCACCCAAGCTGGTGGTTGGGATCAGGAGAGGTGGAGGAAGGGTAGGGGTAGGAGGGTGACTGAAGACATGGTTGAAGAGGAGGGTCTTTAAAGAGGCAAGGGAGGGGGCGAGGCGCCGGGACTGTGGGATGGAGTTCCAGAGGCTGGGGGCAGAGAGGCTGAAGGCTCACCCGCCAATGGTTTGGCGGGCAAAGCGGGGGATGAGAAGCAGGCCAGATCCCGCTGAGTGGAGGGAGTGGACAGGTTGGTAAGGGGTTAGGTGGTCACAGAGATAGGATGGAGTGAGGCCGTGGAGGGCTTTGAAGGTGAAGACCAGGATCTTGAACTGTATCCTCTGAGTGACACTTTCAACTGAGGTCCTGTCTGCCTGTTCAGGTGGACATTTGAAAAGTGAATGCTTTCCTGGCCAGCAATCCTTCAACTGAACTGACCACTGACTCTGGCTGCTTGTGGGTCCTGCTGTGCTCAAATTGCCCGGCAAGTTTACCTACAAATGAACAGTCACGACACTTGAAAACAATTAACTTTACAATGTTTCAGTGCTATATTAAATGCAAGAATTATTGCTGTTATATGTATTAAAAAAAGTTTGCAATAAACTTGTAATCCGTCCATTGTAAAATGTGTGTGTGTGTGTCACAGACAGGATGAGTGCTTCCACATGCTTCAGTTGAGTGCTTCCACATGCTGGCGACTGGTCATGTGCGCAGCCCATTGCGAAATCCATGCCCGTGGGTTAATGAACACATCGATGCCAACCAGGTGGAACTGTTGGATTTCTTTACAGTTTTGCACATTGTATTACAATTCCTCTTGTGGTTACGCAGGGACGTGCCAATGGAATGCAAGGAAAGTCCAATCATGATTTGGGAACACGCCATGATTTAGGGGAGAAAATGCAAGTTACAATGGGATACAGTAGTTTCTCATGATTCTTTGTGATGTGCAACGTAACATGGCTGGAGCTAAATGTAACTGTCTTATCTGTACTGCTGGGGGTGTAAAGCCAGTAGTTGATGCAAAAGTGTGTCCAAGTATTTATACACGCACACACACAGATGTGCACGCGCATACACTATCATAGTGAGCATCTTATTTATGTGATTCTGATGATCCCATTAGAGAAATTCTGAAAATATACTTTTTTATGTGCAGGAAGATTGAACTGTTTGTGAAGTGCAGGGGAATTGGCAGCAATGTAAGTGCATTATAATGGCCCATTTATTTGTGTTACAAGTTCTCATATTTAGGGAATTTGCAGCAGAACTGCAGGAACCAAGCCAGTGCAAATGATGCAGAATCATTTACTTTGATTGGATTTCAGAAGGAAAACTCCCACTGGTTAACCTCGGAGTTATCTGGCACTGTAAAGTGGGAGATTTGCATCAGGCTGGCATCAGTGAGTCTCCTGCTGATTTTAACTGGAGATCCAAACTCTTTGAATGTAGGTAATTTGATATCTTCCAGCCCATGATAAGTATTCCGTATCAACTTGGTGGGGAATAGTATATTGTGCTTGTGATGTGCTGTGTGGGGCCATTATATCAATTGGACTTAAGACTACTAGACATTGCAATGGAATGGTCCAATCGCAGAATGAAAAGCCTATGTGTTTCTCCTGTATATTTATAGGTCACGTTCGAGAGTGTGCTTAGTTTCAAGAGTGCAGACTTGAAATACTCAAGTTTAGTCTGTCTGTGAGAAAATCAAGAGACTACGTTTTCAAAATCATGTGAACTGTGTCACATATGTTATTAATCTTTGAGTAACCACTGCCATATGTGCAGCTGTCTACCTCCCCGGTTGTATCCGATCATATTCACTTGTAATTATTAGAAAAATAAAACAAGAAGAATAGTGCATTTTGAATCTGTACAGGATGACTCCTAGTTGGGGGGAGGGGGAAACTGCAGAATCAGAGAAAGCAGCAAAGGACTTATAACAACAACAGCAACAAACAAAACATTTATTTATATAGCGCCCCTTATGCCGGGTAGCGTCTCGGAATTCTTAACAGTCAAGGAGCTTGACGCCGAGTTGGGGAGAGGGGGGAGATGACCATACATGGTCGAAGAGGAAGGTCTTCAGGTATGATCTGGGTATACACATGGGCTGATGATTGGCAAATTAAGTTTAATATAGATAAAAGCAAGCTACTGCATAAAGGAGATGAGAATAGGAGGCACACTTACTCCGTGGACAGGATGGAACTACCTTCACGTTTATTCACCAACTGTCTTGTCTCTGTTCCACCTGCTCCAATGAAGTCATGTAAACTGGTGACAGAAATGCTGGCTAGACACAAAAGGGATAAAATTCTACTTGGGTCTAGATTTACTCTAATTAAGTAGCATTTCAGAGCGTACAGAATTCGGCAAATTCTTAAAATACAACCTTAATTATGGAAGCCATTTTTTCCCCTATAAGTTTCTTTTAAGAACTAAATAAAACCAGCTTCATGGTTACGACTGAATTCAACAATTGGCCAAATTCTGGACTCTATTAAAGTGCTACATTAACAGAGTAAATCTAGATCCCGATGGAATTTTACCACAATAACTCTGTTTGTTTCTCTGAACGTTTGGGAGATTGGCTTAGGATGAGTATGATGGAGTTGAGTTGGTGGGGGAAGGAGGGAAACTTGATAGAAGTTGGTCATGGAGGTCAGTAATCAGCAGGCATTTCACTAGCGAAACAGAATGCTGAGCATCACAGTGTGCATATTCCAGCTCTGATCTGATGCATGAAAATTTGAGCTTAGCTGGCAGCTTGTGCATGTGTCACTGACTTGATTTTTCTTCTGCTTCTCCACGCAACTCACAATCATGTCCAGTCAGCTTAGCGGCTCCCTGCCTGGTATCTGTTTTTAAAAAATTGAAGCTGGCAGACCATGATTTAAGTGCTCAGCAGGTCTCATTAGATTATGTGGGAGTTAGCTTACAGTCCTTCATGCTTTATAGTTTTCTACTCTTTCATTCCTCAGGATTCTCAGGTATTTGTATTCCTTCAAGCCTTCTCACTTTGTGAAGTGATCAAGGAAAAGTGTAGAGAGTGTTTCAAAATCTCAGGGGATCTGTAACGTTTTATTGGTTCCCTAGCCCAGGAATTCAGTTTGGATATCTGCACACTCTAGTTAAGATAAGTTTTCATTTACTCTTTCTTTTGTATGTTCATGTATTGACTCACTCATAAGCGTCAGCCTGTCTCAGTTGGTAGCATTCCCGTCTCTGAGTTATTAGGTTGTGGGTCCAAACTTCTCATCAGAACTTTGAATTCATAGTCTAGACTGACACTGCTTTGTGGAGTGAAGTGCTGCACTATCGGGGGTATAATCTTTGGGATCATATGTTTGCCTACAAAATACGCAGACATTACACTTTGTAATGTACTTTACAAAGTATTTTGAGACATCCTCCCAATGTAAAACACGTTGTATCAAATGTAAGAGTTATTATTATATCGTTGAAGTCAAGGCCAGTCAGCCTATTCTTCAGGTGATTGTTTAATTTCCCATAATAATACAGTATACATATTGATTGATTGATTTTTTTTGGTCAGCTGGGTGTCTGACACATGTGGAAACCCATCACCATGTGTAAGGGTATCAAACCAAGCTGAGATTTCCATGCATCCATCTACACATGGAAATCCCAGAGATAAGTTGTTGGAATGGAATGGAATGTGCACTATCTCCCTGGAGGGACACATCCTGCTTCCCTAATTCTGGAAAATATTATGCCCAGGTTGGCAAGAGCCAAAGATTGGGGAGCCAGAGTGTGCGTTGTTGTAACATAATTTATTATTACACAAAAGAGGACAGGGTTTCTCCCTGTGTCTTAGACAACAATAGTTAATTGGTGATTCACCTCATGTTGTTTGTGGCTTTCATAACTATGCTACTGCTGTCTAGTTTACCTCTCAGAAGAAAGCTGAGTCAGATGCGGTTAAACTGTTTTACTTCGGCTCAGTACGCAAATATCAGTCTTAAAAGGAACCAGCCTTCTTTTAATATAATAATAATAATCTTTGCATTTGATATAGCGCTTTTCACGTCTTCTAGACGTCCCAAAGCGCTTCACAGAATATACTGTAAAGTGAACTGACTGTATATTTGTGGGCGAACGCGGCAGCCAATTGCGCACAGGAATGTCCCACAAACAGTCATGGATTGAAAATGACCAATTTATTATTGTTTTGTTTTTTTAACCTAAGTGTTCACAGATCAAGTTGGTACAGATTGATTTTAAGCTCTTTAAATACTCAGGGGAAGATTTAAAAATCAAACTGTAACAAGTTTGCAGATTCCGACTTTATTCCAAAGAATTAGAATTGTTACTTCCTTCACAGGAAGTGCTGCTGATATTACTTTGTGAAGGAAGTGAAGTCAGCGCATTTCCTGTGCACAGTGCGCAGGAAGTGATGTCGCTGTGCTACCTGCACACAGTACACAACACACAGGAAGCGGCATCGTCAGCTGTGACCCAACGAGCCAAAATTAGACCGTTTTCTCGCTTACGATATAACAACGCAACAACTTGAATTTATACAGCACCCTTCACCCCGAACAGCGTTCAATGGCAACAACTTATGTAGCATAACGTCTCGGAGCGCTTTACAGTGACGGAGTCCGACACTGAGCAAACGAGATATTGAACCCAGTCACTCACATTATAATGGTACTGCCCTTTAGTAACTGGAAACAGGAAACCCAGCTCATTTTACCTGTTCCCCAGTTTAAGATTACTGAAGCTAATTGTAGCATTTCTACTGCTTCCCAAATGAGATCATTAAGGTCTTAAGGTTGAAAATCTTAAGGTTGAAAATCGAGAATACATCTAGCATTTTGACAGTCCTAAATCTGCTAATAATTTTTTTTTAATACTCGCCGAAATTGCATTGCATCTGAATTGCTTCAGTTAACATTGTTGGAATAAACATTGCATCTGGTTCCAAGCAAGGAGGTTTCGCCTTGCAGACACAACACAGGAATTGTCTGCTCCCTTTAGCTTACAGTACATTCCTGCTGCCCCATTAACTTCAGCCCAAATTGGCTGCAGCATTCACCAACATAATACACAGTCACTACACTTTGCAGTAAATCCTGTGAAGTGCTTTGAAACATCCTCCTGTTGTGAAAGCCACAATATCGAATGCAGCGATTATTATTATTTATTATTACAAACAATTGTCAGAGATGCAATACTACTGTACAACTTTCCAATACATACGATCTCCAGAAGTAATCGCGGAACAACATTTGAGTGTGAGTGTTGGCTACCCAGTCTTTCTCCAGCTACGGAAGTGCTGGATTTTCAGCCTGTACAGATCATGAATGTGGCTTTGGCATCTGTGGACTATCCATATCTTTCTTCAGAGCTTGGAGAGGGTGGACAGAAATAGGTCTACTAGTAGCAACTAGTAAGAAAGTCCACGGACAAGGTTGCGAAAATCTTAATTATTTCCGAGTTGCGGTGGGTGCCTTGGATTCCTTCTGGCAATATGAACGGAACAGAATGCAGTCAGCAGCTGACTCGGACTAGGCACAAATCAGTTCATTTTGAACCAGCTCTGAAATAGTCTGCAACCAAAATGCCAGATCAAATTGTAGTGTTCTTCTGCCTGTGACGCCACACTGAGCAACAGGCAAGTCAGACAGCTGAATCACTCCATGCAGTTAAAGCGACAGACACCACCACATCAAGTTCCTTAATCATCTGAAAAATGTTTTAGATGCTTTATCTGACGTGATTCGTGAACATAACAGCTGTTTGCTCATATTAGTCCTTTGATGCATTCCTAAATGATTGGACAGAGAGACACAAATACAACAATTTCTAAATGACTGATCGCAGAATCCACCTGGCTCCAATCTGTACGCAATCCTGTCAACAGCGTTCCGTGTGTTCACCAACGCAAAGTAAATCAGAGGGATATTTTTCCGCAAATATTTCCACAAGTGAAAATACTCAACTGGAAGAGGGCTAATTTCAATGAGTTAAAAAGGGGCTTAGCCAAGGTGGACTGGAAAGAAAGATTGGCAGGTAAAAGAGCTAACAAGCAATGGGAAACCTTTCTTCAGAAAGGAGGAGATAGTTCGGGGACCGAACAAATACATTCCCACAAAGGGGAAAGCTAGGTCATCCAAACCTCCCTGGATGAATAAGGAAATTGGGATTAAAATAAAACAGAAAAAGGAGGCTTATGATAAATGTCAGGTACTAAATACAGAAGATAATCATGTAGAGCATAGAAAGTACAGAGGAGAACTGAAAAAGGAAATAAGAGGGGCAAAGAGATTTTATGAGAAAAGATTAGCGGGTAACATAAAAGGGAACTCTAAAGTATTTTATAAACATATAAAGAATAAAAAGTTAGGGTGGGGCTAATTAAGGACCAAAGAGGAAATCTTTTGTGGAGGTAGATGTACTGAATGAATATTTTCCATCTGTCTTCACAAAAAAAAGAATGCAGCCAATGCAACAGTATCGGAAGAGAGGGCAGAGAAATTGAATAGGTTAAGAATAAACAGAGAGGAGGTCCTAAAAAGGTTGACGGTGCTCAAGGTAGATCAGTCACCCAGTATGGACGGGATGCATCCTAGGTTACTGAGGGAAATAAGGATGAAAATAGCGGAGGCTCTGGCCACAATCTTTCAATCCTCCTTGGACATCAGTGTGGTGCCAGACGACTGGAGGGTTACAAATGTTACTCCCCTGTACAAAAAGGGACAGAAGGATAAACCCGGGAACTACAGGCCAGTCAGCCTAACGTCGGTAGTGGGGAAACTTCTAGAGACTATAATCCACTTCAAAATAAATCTTCACTGAGAAAAATATGGGTTAATAAAGGACACCCAACACAGATTTGTTAAAGGCAAATCGAGTCTAACAAATCTGATAGAGGTTTTTGATGAAGTAATGGAGAGGGTGGATGAAGGTAGTGCTGTTGATGTAGGTTATATGGATTTTCAAAAGGCGTTTGATAAAGTGCCATATAAGAGACTTGTCAGCAAATTAGAAGCCCACAATATTAAAGAGACAGTGGCAGTATGGAAACAAAACTGGCTGGGAGACAGAAAGAAGAAGGTGGTGGTGAACGGTTGTTTTTCTGACTGGAGGGAAGTGTGCAGTGGTGTCCCTCAGGGATCGGTATTAGGACCACTGCTCTTTTTGATCTATATGAATGACCTGGACTTGGTTATAGGGAGTACAATTTTCCAAGTTTGCAGATGATGCTAAGCTAGGAAGAGTAGTAAACAGCGAGGAGGATAGTAGTAGACCGCAAGGGGACGGAGACAAACTGGTGAAATGGGCAGACACGGGGCAGATGAAGTTTAATGTGGAGAAATGCAAAGTGATGCATTTTAGGAGGAAGAATGAGGAGAGGCCATATAAGCTGATGGTACAATCTTAAAGGGGGTGAAGGAACAGAGAGACCTGGGGGTCCACATAAGCAAATCTTTGAAAGCGGCAGGACACATAGATAAAGCTGTTAAGAAGCATACTAGGCTTTATAAATAGAGGCGTAGAATAAAAAAGCAAGGAGGTTATGATGAACCTTTATAGAGCATTGCATAGGCCTCAGCTAGAGTACTGTGTTCAGTTCTGGGCACCACAGAATGTCAAAGCCTTGGAGGGGTGTAAAGGAGATTTACCAGGATGGTACCAGGAATTAGGAACTTCAGTTATGAGGAGAGGCGAGTGAAGCTAGGACTGTCCTCCTTGGAGCAGATAAGGTTAAGAGGAGACTTAATAGAAGTTTTCAAAATTATGAGGGATTCGATAGGGTGAACAAGGAGAAACTACTCGTACTGGTGTGTGCATTGGTAACCCGAGGACACCAATTTAAAATAGTTGTTAAAAGAAACAAAGGGGAGGTGAGGAATTTTTTTTTCACATAGCGAGTTGTTCGGGTCTGGAATGCATTGCCTGAAAGAGTGGTGGTAGCCGAATCAATAACAACTTTTAAAAGAGAAGTAGATAATTATTTGGGGAGGACAAGTTTGCAGGGCTATGGGGAGAGCACGTGAGAGTGGGATTGATTTGGGTAGCTTTTTTAAAGAGTCGGCACAGACATGATGGGCCGAATGGCCTCTTTCTGTGTTGTATAATTCTACAATTTTAGTTACGTTTGTGCATTTATCCCTCAAACTTTATGATGGGAGAGAAAGCTTCAGGGATACATTTCATCTTTATTGGAAAGAACAATAAGGTACAGATATGGTTGGATAATCCAGGTCACCCTAACCTCACTTGGCTATTGCACTTAGTTGCAGTTGCTGTTGTGTCCCATCATCTGGCATCACATTGTGTGTCAACGTGATGTTTATGTATTGCTGTCCGATACATTGAGTCACCTAATGACAGCTATTTCGCTCAAAGTGGCTTGTAAATTTCTATAGATATAATCATCTTACAGTGTGGTTTCTGAATAAACAAATTTCTATAGATATACTCAACTTACAGTGTAGTTTCAGAATAAATAAGAGTTTGGGCTGTAGATCTTATAAGTGTACCAATACAACAACACCAACTTGCGGTTATATAGTGCCCTTCACTGGATAGCGCCTCGCTGCCTAAATGAAGCTTCTAAGTCTATCCTACCTCATGCAATGGGATGAATGTTGGATGAAGCCTGGGATACACTGAGCACTGATCTCCCTCATTGTCAAATGGCCATCACAATGAGGAGTAGAAACATTTGGGCGAGTATAATAATGTTTGATTTTTAGATTAATGTTTAGAGAATGGTGGTCTCTCCCAGTGTCTTGGCCAACTATCTGACAAATAAAATTGGTCATTTGTTTTAGGGCTGTTTGTGGGACATTGCTGTGTGCAATTGAGCTGCCACATTTACCTACAAATACATTACATTTCACAGTGAGGCATTTTGAGATGTCCTCCCAAGATGAAAGGCACTATAGCAAATATAAGGATTATTATTATTATATTTTTTGCATTTTTTCCCACTATTTCACAATTGTAATGGAAGATTGTATTGGTCGAGGGGAATGTGTTAGTCACACTGCACACTTGTATATTGTCCGTTGATCTGGTGTTACACTGCTCACTGGATATATTGTTGGAGGTATGCTGGTTACAGTGTTCAATCTAGGTGTGCATCTATTCCCAATTGATGTGCTAGTAACTGGATTAAGTAGCGCCTAGGTACATCTAAAATCCATAATGAGCCTTGTCTTCTGTGTTTGCCGGGGGATCCATTTTTCAAGCTACAGTATCGCACACTTGGGTCCATTTGCACTTGGCCTTTACTTTCAAGTAAATCAGTCCCTGGTGCATTTGTGCACCACCGTCCATTCGTCACTGCTAACGAGGCAATGAGTGTACTGTGGGCACAAGTCCAGCATAATAATTGTCAATCAGAACTGTAACAAATGTGGAGCTTGGAAGTCTTGTACTTTTTCTCTTGATATATTAATCCAGGAGAGATATTGGAGATGACAATAGCAAAATTATATTTTATAGAACTGACTGGTAGTTGTTTAAAGTCATTTTCACCTCCTCTGGTTTCCTCTTACTCTCACGAAGATGATGATACAAGATGAGTTCAGTTCTATGGATGTCGTGCAATACATCACCCAAGTGCTCATTATTTGCCTGCCCGTTCAGCGTGGACACTGCTGAGTCCTGGCAAGATGAACTTGTACATGGTGTCCACAAAGTCCTCTCGCCCCCCGTTACAAAACAGTGATATGAGACGACAGAGGAGCTGTCAGAGATACATTTTGTCTCGTCACTCCATCCATGTTATGGAAGATGTCACACTGAACATGGACATGGCGACGGATTATTATCTGCCATGAAAATGATGGTGCTCACACTCAACACCAATCCTCTGGACGTCTAGATACAGTGAAACACTTGTAATGAATACAATTCTAAATATTCTAAATACAATTCTAAATAGTTATCATCATTCTTCCACATATTTCAGTTGTTGGTCAGTACACTGTAGAAACAAAACATGGGGATGTTGGGACATTATGGACAACCTATGAGTTGAATCATTGCTGAGTCAATTCAGTTAATAATAAGGTGGAAAAGGAGGACCGGGGCTTGTATGAAGCATAATAATAACAGTGTAATAATACTAATCATTGCATTTGATATAGCACCTTATCATGTCGTTGACATCTCAAAGCACTTCATAGAAAATATTGTAAAGTGGATTGACTGTGTGTTTAGTGGGCAAAACACCGGTTCAATCCACACTGGCAGGGACCAGTTGGGCTGTTTTGCCTGTTTTCATGCCTATCACTATGCCGTTCTATGAAACCTTTACAGTACAATCCTGTGAAGTGATTTGAATGTCTTCCTGACATGCAAAGGGTCGACATCAAGTGTAAAGGATTATCAGAGGAAAATGGAGTTGAAGGGGAGAAAACCAAGAAGGAATAAAGATTGACGGGAAAAGAAAGACAGAATCCAGTTCAGTAATTATCTGGGTAGTTTGTTCTTCTCAAGGTGCTGCAAAGATGTTGCTGCCAATTCACATTAAAATCAAAATTAAAGTAGATGTTTCTAACCAATGCTTTAATTCTGACACATACATAGTATAAAGACGGAGGAAATGGAATTCATTTCAGATCCTGTGAGCTTGATGGGATCTGGTTGGTTCTGGTCTGCAGTGAACTCTTCAGTGGGTATCCTAAACGTTTGGTTCAGTTTGGGTCTTTGACCAACAGAAACAAGAGCAACAAAATTACATTTGTATAGTGACTTTTATGTTGGAAGGACGTCCCAAGGTGCTGGACAGACAGAGTTTCGGACCCGAGCTGGGGGGTCGGGATCGGGGAGGGTGGAGGGCAGAAGAGGAAGCAAGGATGGGGGTGATAGGGTCACGGAGCCTGGTGTGGGAGAGGACACGGGCTGCAGAGTTCTGGATGATCTGCAGCCTATGTATGAGTTGGGGAGGCCGACAAGCAAGGAGTTTGATTAGTCAAGCCTCAGTGTAATGAAAGCGTGTATGAGGGTTTCGGTGGCCTGCGGAGTAAGACAGTGGCTGAGCCTGGCGATGTTGTGGAGGTGGGGGAAGGCAGAGTGGGTCATGGCACAGATGTGAGGTAGAAAGAATAGTTGAGCCCAATGTTCCAGACTGGCTTAGTAAGGTGGAATGTGCATCCATGTATGCCTGAGGCGTGGAGGCGTTTAACTGAAGAACATTAATTCTCATCCAGAACTTGATGTCTGACAGACATTCTGTCAGGACAGCAGTGGTCCTGGAGTCAAGGATGGCGGCAGAGAGGTACAGCTGGGTGTCATCTGTAAACATGTGGAAATTGACCCCATGTGTGCGGAGCATGTAGATACTGAAGAGGAGGGGACCAAGGACAGAGCTTTGAGGAACGCCACATGAGACGGTGCGGGGGCCAGAGGAGAAGCCATTTGTGGAGATGAAGTGGAGGCGGTGTGAGAGATATGATCTGAATCTGTCAAGGACACAGCCATGAAGGTTGAGGTGAGAGGAGAGGTGGTGGATGAGGATAAAGTGGTCGACGGTGTTGAAAGCAGCAGAGAAGTCAAGGAGGATGAGGAGGCAGAGGGTGCCCTGGTCGCAGATGGACAAAAAACCCTGACCAACCAACTGACACGTTTCCAATCCAGCTTCAGCTCCCTTTCTGAGGCCCAGGTTCAAACTTTGCTTCTGACGAAGGATCGTGGCCCCAAAATGTTGACTCACTTTCCTTTCTCTATAGATGCTGCCTGACCTGATGAGTGTTCCCAGCGACTTCTGCTTTTGTTTCAGATTTCCAGCATCTGCAGTATTTTGCATTTTGGTCATTCTAATCTCCTGTATCATGAGTGATTACATGGGTGTTTTAGGAGAAATCAGTCACTTTCCACTCAGCTCCTATTAACTCTCAAGCCAAAGCCCTAATGGGCGGTCCTAGCTGGACAAGCAGCGGTAACCTTGTGGACAGGGCTTTCAATGGCAAAATATGCGGTTTTAGCTGGTTAAACTAAAGCAGTTGCCTAAAGCACATTTTTTAAAAAATGTTAATCAAACAGTCTTGAGGCTAAAACTAAGATAAATGTGGTGCTCTCATTTGTTTGTGTGTTAAACTGTGATTTTCCCTTCTCCCCACCTGTTTGATAGTCTGCTGATGCTCACTGTCTGGGCTTGGGAATGGAGTACAGTCACTAGGGTGATATACTGGAGGCTTTTGCTGAATTTATAACCATAGCTTAGCATGAGTTACTGTCAGGAAAAGGAGCGGAAAGGGAGAAAATCAAAGGGAAATTTGGAGGGAGGTTGGTGGGGGGGAACTCTTCTAATTCATTTAATTCATTTTCATGAACGTAAAATTGAAATCATGAGAGTCCTACTGCAGAGACAGTAAAATAAATCGATCTTCATTGCTCATCTGTTTATTTGGCTCAACTTCAATAGCTCAACTTAATTGAAGTTATAAAGAACTGAGTAACAATGGCTTTGATTTTTGAACAAGATCCCCTTAAGTCAGGACTCAGTCCTGCACCTTCTTGATGTGAAGGGCCATGAATTTCCAAATACTGTGTCAAGCAGCATCAACTACTTGAGTTAGCAGACAGAACTTTGACAGTGATGGTCCGGAGTCGATGTATAAATGAGGCCCCTCAGATCTGACACGCATCCAAGCTCGTTCAGCTCCTCGTTCCTCCTTTGTTTGTTATAAAGCCTTCCATCGAAGGCTTCTTTGTGCAGGAACACCTCAATTTTGTCTGTTTCTGTGATTAATATTAATCCATTTGAAAACAGCCTGTGAGATGAAAGGCTGACATTTGTTCACTTGAGTGTCCCAACGAAAACTGGATTCTCACACAAATTAGAAAAAAACGATATCTTACTGCAGGATATGTAAATCCAGTGCATGTACCTGTTTCACATTGCTCTTCATTTCTCCAAAGCTCATAATTTATTCAAATGTTAATATTGCCTTTATGTTTAGACCCAGTTTAATAATCATTGGTGTCCATGTCACTAGAGCTGCTGATTTATGCTTCTATCAACGTTGAACTCCCCATGGTGAGAAAGCAAGTGAGGGAGTTGCTCATACACCACTCTGACATGTATCCTGGCTCTGGTTATAGTCCACTGCAGGTTTGGCTTCGCGACATTAAATAGCGAAGAAAATGAATCCATAAATTAATGAAAGGACATGGTAAAGGAGCATTAGCCAGACTGAACAATTCTATCAGCAGCTCACGATACACAGCAATTACATCCAAACTACCCTCACATAATCAATGAAATGGGTCCACGAGAGTAATTTTAAGGCTGTTATTGTATTTTGAGCTTCTTGGATAATCGCTTCCATGTCTCCATTACTGAGATGTGAAGGTGTAATGGGTTTTCTTATTGAAAAGGATGGACAGAGAGCCACAGCACTGGTCATAATGCTGCTGCTTGCTGAGACAATATTAACGCAGCTCCTTACCACACTGTCGAGACATCTCCAAGCGCTTCACAGGATATATTTTAGAGTGGTGTACTCCTTCCATTGTGCTCAGGATAGCAAGATACACAGTAGTAGCTGGTTAAACTAAACCAGAAAAAGTTTAGCCGCGCTAAACAATTCTAAAAGTCGCTCACAGCCCACACCAATATATACAAAATAATAAGAGTAATCAGAAATTTTTGCATTTGATCATTTTCACGTGAAAATGACTGAAAGCTCTTCACGGAGTTTTCTGTAAAGTTTAGTGCTTTTGTGTTTTGTGGGTGAACAAAAGCGGAGGTGTTTCCACAACGCATGGTATTTTTTAGTAAGCTCAGCATCACATGTATAAAATTAATGTTACTGCTTAGAAAAACGAAGAAACTTTAATTTGAAGTACAGGCGGGGGTGGGTAGAAAAACAGTCTGGTGGGTGGGCAGGGAATGTGTCTAGACTGGTGCCAGATGATATTGACTTTTGCCTGTGTTAGTCCTCTCGTGAATTGTGATACTTATTCTGCTCCTGTTACTGATTAGGAAAGAGCTATTCATCTGGAACACATTACATTTGAATTGGGTCCGAATCAATTTTTGTTTAAAAAAATAAGCAAGCCAGGCAGTGAACACTTAACTGTCACAATTCTTTTATGTTTAGAATTTTGTTTGCCTACAAATACGTAGTCACTATACTTTACAGAAAATTCTGTGACGTGCTTTAAGGTGCTTTCATATGAAAAGGAGCTATATCAAATGCAAGGATTCTGATTATTCTTATTATATGGTATATATTGAGGATGGCCTCCCGACCTGAAAGGCGCTACACAAATGTAAGTTGTCGTTGTTGTATATCGGTATGGGTTGTAAACGACTGATAGAATTGTTTAGGGTACTTTAGCTTCTGTCCACCTATTCATTATTGGATACCCGGCTTTCTGAAGGAATACACAAATGCTTAAAAAAAAATTCAGTGAAATTGGAGTGTACAAAAAGTGGGTTGGGCTAACAGATCCTGGGCTAAATATGATCAAATGCATATAGGTGTCCTTCATTATGCAATTAACCAATAAAAAGTGTTACAAATCTGTATTCATTTTCAATGGTGGTTAGTTACGTAATGTATGGCACCTGTAAGCGTTTGAACTGGGTTTGAGTCCACGGGATATTAGCCCAACCCGCATTTTTTGCTCCATTTATATGACTGAGGAATTTATATGGAAACCTCCTCCCCACTTGCCATCCCCCACCCCGCCATGAATTATTAATTGACTGATGTAAAAAAAGAAAAATATTTGCAACCCAGAAATGAGCAGAACAGCAAACTTATAACATTGAGGTGTGACTCATTCATGGGACATCCAAAAGGAACCTGACATAAATCAAGTAGACCTTAGTGAGAGCTCCATATTAGTTCATGTAAAAATTATGCATTTTTATCTAATTTTCTATCTCATTGGAGAACAACAAGCTATAATAGTTGTCCTACATTATATTTCTTTTATACCTTCTGTTAAACTTTATATTACTCTGTTAAACTTGTGGAGTCCTGTAGCTCAATGGTTACAGCACTCATCCCGCAAGCGTGGGTTCGATTCCTGGCAGGGTGAATCCATAGGCAAGTTTCCTTTCTCCACACGCCTGATATTAATCCCTCAAGAAAAAAAACAATAATAGATTGGTCACCTCATTCCACAACTGTTTGTGGGACACTGCTGTGCGCAATTGGCTTCCCCGGCCCACAAATATACAATCAATTCACTTTACAGTATATTGTGTGAAGCGCTTTGAGACGTCTAGAAGATGTGAAAAGAGATATATCAAATGCAAGGATTCTTATTATTATATGCTTGGGGATATATAACCACCAGACTGAATGATTAGTTTTGATGTTATTTTAAGATAGTGCTGTACAGTTAAAGAAGTGAGTTGCGTTTATTGGTTTACATGTTGTCTCTGAGTACTGCATGAATTGTGAGCTAGACTCGGTTGGTAGCACACTTATCTCTGTGTCAGAAGGCTGTGGGTTCAAGCCTCAGCTCAGGCCTTAGAGCTCATAATCTAGGCTGACACTACAAAATAGGGGAGCACTGCGCTGTTGGGAGCTGCCGTCATTCAGATGATACAAACTGAGATCCCGTCCATCTGTTCTGGTGAACATTAAATATGCTGTTCCAACGATGCAATGAACCCCCATCATTGTAAGTTGCAAATCCCAATGTGGGGCGTTGAACACACAACCTTCTAACTCAAAGCTGAGAGTGCTACCACTAAGCCTGTCTGACAGTCTTATCATCAAGAGTCAATCAATCAAAAGCAAAGACCACTCAACCAATACTGTTTCCAGTTCTCAAACTTGACTAGAAATCCAAAACATATATGTCTGCATGGCAGCATTGTGTCATAAAAATATACAGTCAGTATTTTGTCTAGTGCCTTTATGATACAGAGCTGCCACATACACTTATCAGTTAATCCCAACAAACACGATTAAGGTTTACCTCAATAGTGTTTGTTGGGATTACACTGTAAAATCTTTCACTCTTTCAATTCCTCTGGAGATTGTATCACGATTACTGTGCTCCCAAAGTAGGCAGGTAACAACACTTGCATGTGAAGAGTTTTGAGATGTTTCAACCTTAATAATAATAATTATCCCTGCATTTGATATCACATTACAAAGCACTTCACAGGATTTACAATAAAGTGTAGAGACCGTATAGTTTATAGGCGAACGAGCCAGACAATTTGCCCAAAGCAATGTCCCACAAGTAGACATGAAGTGAATGACCCATTTGACCTGGTGGATTATTGGCCTAGCCATGTTATGTGCCAAATGTCCAAATTATTATAATAATATGTGATATGTGATTGCAATGGCACTACACTCGTCAGGTGGCAACAACAACAGCGGAGACTGGAGGCTCATTGAGGACCCAAGGGCAAGGATTATAATAGTAACAATCATAATAATAATAGTATTTCTTGCATTGGTGTGGAGAACTGTTTTATATTGCTGTTATTATATCTGAAAAGAAATGTTGCCATAAATCTGACTGATCATAAATCGCAGGTAAATTTGCCCTAGGAAAGATTTACCTCAGTATAATTTGTTGGGATTACACTGTAAAATCTTTCACTCTTGCAATTCCACTGGTAACTGTACTAGCGATCACTGTGCCTCCAGTGATCTGGTGTTGATAAGTGTATCATCTTTCTTTCATTCTCGTTTGGAAAGCAAGTGTTTGTGGTATTTATAGCAAAGTTATTATGCTGCAGTTGGGAGATCACATATGTTTGTTCACCAATTATGTCTGCAGTGCCAAAGTCTCATAAAGAACGATCGTTCATTGTAGGAGAGAGCTGTTTCATTGCATACAGAGCAAAGGACTTTGAGATTCCTCTTTAACAGTGGCATAAATATTGAGGGTCCTTTGCCCTGAGATGATGAAGCTGTAGATACAACAACGCACATTACTTAAACCCTGTTTTCAATATTTTCCTGAATTGTGACTCTGTCCTCTGTAAGCGAAACAATAACACTTTCAGCTTAAGTTCATTGAGAATAATGTGAGCATTTGGGAATCAATGCAGAGAGAGGGCTCTGGTCAATTTTGGGGAAAAATTCCATTCAGAGTTAATGAATAACATTGAATGGAATTTTTACCCCCTGTAATCTTGCTCTAGTCTGACTGAATCTCGAGTCACATTCAGTGCAGGAGATGATAAAAAATACTGCATTGTTTTGATAGAAAAATGCATTGGGGTAACAGGATAGCATTATAAGGTAGATCCTGTACATCCATTGAAAGTAAATCACGTATGTGCTCACAGTCACTTAACTGCATTTAATAGTAATACCATTTGTTAGGCTTTTTGAGACGTTTCAATGTGATAGGTGCTATATCAATTGTGAGGATTATTATTGTTGTTATAAATTTCCTCATGAGATCAGGCCAATTTAAATGTAAATTATAGTTGAGATTTAGAATGATGGAGCTCAGTAACTGTTGAGCCCGAGGTTTCCCTCTGTATTTCTCCTCCCAGCTCTTCCTAGAATTTGCTTAACAATGGCAGAAACAAAGTGGAACATTTTCCTAGCTTTATCTCTTAAGCTTTATGTCTAACTGCCTGACACATGACAATCAGAGGCAATTTATTTCAGCACAGAAACTGTCGGAGTGTGTTGGACCTAAGATGTTGCAAAGTTCAAAGTAGAGAAAAGGGTCTAGTCCGTGACTGAAAGAAGCTGCCTTTGATATTGAGTTTGGAAGCTCATTGGCGGGGAGCAGGCAATCTCCAAGCTCAAATGAAGCTCCCCCAGGCCTGTCAATCAAGTGCAAAGCAGTGCGAAGCAGCTGAACGTGCGTTCAATCTACATCACCAAACCTCGATGTAAAATTCAGCTGCAGAGTTACCACACACTCCCTGACTATGAATGTACATTAATTAACGCAAAGTGAATTCTGGGGAAACTCTTGATAGGATACAATGTCTGTTGGAGATACACTTATTCCACCTAGTTCATTGTACTGGCTCACTGGTTTGGCTGCTTTTTTGTTCAAGACAGCCGGTGTCTGACACTTGCGGAAGCCCATCACCATACATAAGTGCCCTTTACCCATAGTGAAAGGGATTTCGCTCTCAGGTGGGATTAACTCTCAGGCTTTTCATAACCCAATTCAATGCGATAATTATCAAGTGTTGCATGTTGACCCCTCCATGTCTAGGAAGCTATCCTGCACAGATCGTACATAATAAGCAGAATAATTCTTGCATTTGATATAGTGCCTTTTGGATCGGAAAGATGTCTCGGAGTGCTTCACAGGATTTACTGTAAAGTGTAGTGACTGTATTTTGTAGGCAAATGTGGCAGCCAATTTGTGCACCAACAATGTCCTGCAAACAGCCATGAAGTGAATAGGAATGTTTGTTTCTGTGCGTTACTCATCCCGTCTGAAAGGCCAAACCTGTTTTGACTTTTGTTAGTTTACTGTGGTAATAAATTAGATTTGGAGTGACAGATAGTGAGCAGTCACTTAACTCCCTGATAAAACTGTTTACGGTTCAGTTCCCTGCGCAGAGGTCTGTGCTGTAGAATAATTGCAAAGCTCCGCAAGTGTACAGCTTTAAGCTCTGAGGATGTGGCATAGGCTGTGATGACAGACTGATAGCCCAAA
The DNA here is from genome assembly GCF_018977255.1 of Callorhinchus milii. NCBI lineage: Eukaryota > Metazoa > Chordata > Chondrichthyes > Chimaeriformes > Callorhinchidae > Callorhinchus > Callorhinchus milii. The sequence continues at coordinate 73,771,220 of NW_024704745.1, read as the reverse complement.
TTGGACACGTCTTGAGAGGATTGAGTGTCGCATTGCACTAAGGTTGTTGCGCCATGAACAAGATAGACGTTACAACATGGGGTGGGAGGGGGTGCATTCAAACAGACAGCAACCCACTGTTCCCCACTGTTTTCACAGCATCACGCACAAGACAGCTGAGACATGCACGAGTACAGTGCTTGGGCTTGTTGGGAAGTCCCAACCCTGTGATGTCTTGTTTAACATTTCAAGTCTATTCTCACTTTTTGTTCCCCTTTTGCACCTGTGCAATTCATCGCCTTTAACTTCATAAAGCTGCGCTGTTCATCTTACCCGATTGTCTGAATGAGCTCCTCACCCTTCTCTGTCAACGACATTTGAAAGAGAAGAGAGGCTGAATTTATCTCATGCTTTCCTTTGGTCCATGCCAGAGAAAGGCAGGTGTTCACACGTATCCTAATTTACTGCAACCAGAAGCCTCACACGATCACGGATGCACTTGGTGACCTTTTGTTTTGGGAAGGGGTGAATTGGACAAATTACTGCCCTATTTCCCCCCNACCACCCACTGCCACAAACTTCATAATTTTTTAAAATTCACTTTATGTCTCCACCAGCTCAGACAGCAGAGGAGTTTTTTTTTATTTTAACGCACAATTATCCCCAGCACCTGGTGCTATAGCTCATTGCTGAATGGAAGTGGCCAACACACAAAGAGTTTACAGGGCACTTTGAAGATGTGGCAACAGGCCCTTTACCTCACAGCCTAGGAGCAAAGAGTTCAGCTCCTGTGCTGGGATTTTGTTGGGAATCCACTCACATTTGTGTATTCATACAGTGAGATGTACTGTTGATCATGACGCATTACACCATGTTGACAATTAGACTTCATTGATTATTTGCCTGGTGCTGCAGTTTCCTGTGCAACCCATATCTTATTCAGAGACAAATAGCAGCTGTATATTTTTATGGTCCATTGCTTATGTTCACAGCCCTTTATATAACACTCATAGTCCTTTACCAAAAGCTTACTTGAGCAACGTTTTTTTTCTCGCTTGATAATTTATTCTTCTCCAACCCTCTCTTGTCCTCTCTTCTGAAGTACTTTACACTCCTTTTACTTCCTGGCTGTTTTTGGAAATTGCTGTGTGCAAATTGGCCGCAGTGTTCGCTTACAAATTACACACTCACTACATTTTAAGATGCCCTCCCGACTTGAAAGGCATTTTATCAATGTAAGGATTATTATTTGACTTGAATTATTATAGCTGTCTCTTCATTCTACTGGAGTACAATTCTATGGATATGCTTCAGGCAAGCTGCCATTCTTTATGTGCAAACCTTTCTGCTGTGTGTGTGTGTGCTGCTGGGTGGGGGGGCAGCATTGAATAAAGAACCAAGAACAATTCCAACTGCTAAGTCCTATCAGATATCCTCCTAACTTGAAAGGTAGGCGTGTTGGATATTAATCAGACGATTGACATTTTTCATTGTCTCAGCCATATCGTGAGTTATGGTAAAGCTTAAAATCATGCAGATTATTAGATCTACTCAATCATAAATTTTAAGAAAAACAAACAAACATTTTGGATTTATATAGTACTTTTAACGTCAGGAGGACGCCCCAAGGCACTGGACTAGACAGTCGAGGATTTGCACCATCAGTTGTCCCAAGGCAGTGGTCTTTAAATCTGAGACTTTAAAGACCTCAGGAGCGAGGAACTCTGGTTATTTTCTCTCGCCTCGCTCAACTGTAAGGGGTAACTGCTGCCCGGCTGTGTTTGGGTAATGCAACACAGACTGTGGTTTGAACCTGCAATGTTGTAATCTGGATGGCTTATATTAACAGTTCTTGACCCACTAAGTTAACTCCGGGCTTGTTTTTTCCTCTGTTATACATGCAATTGCTTGTTAAAGTGAATGGTAACAATATTTGGAAATGGAACTATTGATCCATTTCACACCCAATAATAGCACCAAGTATTCTACAGCATGGCCATATGCAACAGAAAGGCTCTTATTGATTCAACCCTGGAGAACCACTTATGTTAGCTTGTTACTGAGTATTGTGGGATCACTGAGAGACACTGGTTTGGGTCATGATTAAGTGCTGGTCTCTGGTTATGCACTCTGCAATGCTTGTGATAGGGGATAAACTCTGTCACTGTCGTTTATGTATTGACACTGAAGCAACAACAACTTGCATTTATATAGTGCCCCCTCACGCAGGGTAGAGTCCCAGAGCGCTTGTGAAGTGAGCTAACAAGTTCCAGTGCACCAGCCCTAAGTGATAATTGAGCACCAGTATATAGCTGGGAGCTAATGAGAAGTTAGGGGAATCTGGAGAAGATGAATATAGAGCTTTTTTTCAAAATAACCTTTCCTTTTATTGTTAAAACCGCTTCGCAGGTTTTGTATTCCAGGTCAGACCCCACACCCTCCTACAGTGCTATGTAAATGCAAGTTGTTGATCTTGTTATGTTATTTGGCACAGTCGAGCCCAATGATTAGAAATGATCCCGTGGTCACAGGCTGCCTTTTATAGTTCATTAAAAATACATCAAAGCAAAGTAATTCTGCATAATTTACAAATCTGATTACTAGCAAAGTATGATGATGTAGATATTGCACACACAAATCTTGCCTCGGCTTGTTTTCCACCTCATAATGCTTTCCGTGCATGAAAGTGTTTTTGACAGAAAAGTGTTCCCAGGTTTGGGGAAAGAGTCTTGCTGTTGATGTAACATGTGTAACTGTACAGCTTTCTCTGATCCACTTTGAACCGTTCTTAGTGGAGCACAGCAAGATCACAGGCTGAGCAGCTTAGATTACAGAATTTTTCTCTGCACACAATGTTTCCTAGTACTTAGTACCACTTTGAGCCTAGTCCTGGGGAGTGCTCTGTGCCAGTACCACTGTGTGACAAATTGCAACCTGTGTTAATTAAGCACTCAATCCCACTGAGAACCATCACTGTGAGAATTTCTGGTACCACATTATGTAGCGAGTAACAGTCAACATCCACTATGATTCTGTGTGTGCAGTATCCTGTGGAGCATTGCCAGTGTCAGTGAGCACCTCATATCACTCTGATTTCTCAGCATTGCCCTTTTGTACTGTACATTGGATCATGAGAAATCCATGTGATCAATCCTGCCCTGTCCTGCTTCCATCCTCATACCAGGACAAGCTGCGTGGTTTTAACTGGTTAAAAACCCTGCAAGCCAAAGCCCTAACTGGTAGGGTGGTGCTAGCTGGACAAGCAGCCGGAAAGCTTGTGTAGGTGGAATGCATGGAAATCTCAGGTTGTTTGGAGCATGGTGATGGGTTTCTGCATGTGTCAAGACACTCGGCTGACAAAAAGAAATTGGCTAAACTCCATTAGTACTCCAACACGCACCCTGGGGCTTCCAAGCCTTGGTTCTCACCAAACTCCACCCAGTATTTTCTGGAATTGGATAATCAGGGTGCATCCTTCCATGGGGGAGAGTGAGCATTTCATTACCCACTCATGGATGTTTTCAATGTGTAGGTGGTATACATATGTGGAACTCTGTCTGGCATGGAGATAGATTTCTTTACTCGTGTGTCAGATACCTGGGGCTGATGAAAAACAAATCTTCAAGACATATATAATTTACCCCACCTGAGGCCTGAAATTCTTCTGTAAGACAAACCGTTCTGTCTTCAAATTTACAGTGGAGTCCTGTAGCTCAGTGGTTAGAGCGCTCGCTTGGCAAGCGAGAGACCTGAGTTCAATCCCAGGCAGGTCAGGGCGAAACCTTGGGCAAGTTTCCTTACTCCACACAGAGCCTAATAATAATCCGTCCAAAACCAAAAACAATAATAAATTGGTCATTTTCAATCCACGACTGTTTGTGGGACATTGCTGTGCACAATTGGCTGCCGCGTTCGCCCACAAATATACAGTCAATTCACTTTTCAGTGTGTTCTGTGAAGCGCTTTGGGACGCCCTCCCAACGTGAAAAGCGCTATATCAAATGCAAGGATTATTATTAAGATCAAGCAGAATTATGGACACTTCTTTAATTCATTCTTAATTTGGAAATTGGTTTGCTAATTAGGACTGCATTTAAGAATATTCTCAATTCTGCACAATCTTAAAGTTTAAGACAAAATGGTCTCGAAAAGGCTAGGAATGGGTGAAATTTAGTTTCTAATTAATTTGCCTAAATCTGCAGTGGCAAGATGACTAAACCATGTTTCACCTACAGGGAATTAGTGGGTAAATCACTAGTAACTGAAATTAAATGTTATCCATTCTTCACTGGCCCCAATGTTCAAAAGAAAAATAAGGAGGCCATGTGATGCTCATTCATTGCGGCTTATGTTAGAACCAATGGCTTGGAAATTACAAATTTTAATCTGGGTAAATAGAATGAGACAAGTTCTCTGTGCAAATCTGTCCGCTAATACTCCACCATCTTACACGCACCGATAATTTGATGCATTGTAACAAACGACAACTTTTAACAGAGGTGTGTAGTGAGGCAGACCCGTACAGCTTCCGTAAACAATTAGTGTTTTCATCCCAATCAATATTTAGAACTCTGGATCTATCTTCCGTCACTTGTTGACAGAGGCATTTATATTTTGAATCCTTTTCTTCCCTGATGAATCGATACATGTCTTCGTTGGTATCACTCTTTGCCTGTGGGGTCAGAAGGTTGTGGGCTCAAGACCCACTTTGGATTGAGCTCATGACCTTTGACTAACAGACATTGCAGTACTGGGCAAGCATTGTATCGATGGAGGTGCCCTCTTTTCTGTTCAACCTGACCTACACTAAACTAGCATCCTATTTTCAGGTGGATACAAAAGATCCCAGGATACTATTCGAAAAGAGAAGGGAGTTTCGCCCGGTTTCTTTGGCAACAATTGTCCAGATGAATTAATTGCACATTCTCCTCATAGATGATTGTGAGACCTCCCTGTTGCAAAGTGGCTGCAACATTTGTCTACAACTGCACCTCCGCAAAACTAATGGGGCCTGACCTTCAGCCACTATGGCCCTAAACTCTGGAACTCTTTCTCTCTATTCTTCCATCTCACTCCTCTCTCTATCTGTTTCTAAAAATTGACCTCTTTGACTGTGCCCATGGATGCTTCCATTCCCCCACTCCCTGACTCGGTGTCCGACCATGTCTCTTTGAAGTGCTCCGAGACGGTATCCTTCATGAAGTGCATTATATAAATAAAAGTGAGTCAGATGGTTGTAGGTTCAAACCCCACGTTGGAACTTTGAACTGACATAGTCTATGCCGACCCTCCAATGCAATGCTGGGGGAAGGGGTGCACTGCATTGTTGGCTGGCCCTCCGTTGGATGAGACGTTAAACCGAGGTCCTGTCTGACCTACTGAGTTGAAAGGCGCATATAAAAATGTAAATTTGAATTATATTGTTAGATCAAGTGGACATTAAACATGCTGTGGCATGATTTGAAAAGAGAAGGGAGTTTCTCTCACTGGCCTGGCCAATGCCAACAAAATTTCACCTACAAAGTACACAGTCATTGCACTTTACAGTATTTCTGTGAAGTGCTTTGAGAAATCCTCCCGATATGCGCTCTACCAAATGTAAGGAATCAATGTTATTATAATTCATACTAATAATGCAAGACAGCATCTCAGAGTGCTGTACGGTGGTGGGATGGGATCTTTAAACTATGGTGAGATTTAATGATAGGTGTAGAGGCAAAGTGCAAAGAAGAAACGAAAAGCCAGAGAACAGAATGACCTTGCTGGTTAATATCGCAAATTAGTTCCCATTTCCTGGAACATCAGCACTCGCTCAGACTTGGTGTCTGTGCTACTTCCACAAATAGAATAAAACGGGCGAGTGTCTGATAATTACCGAGCATCTCTGCTGAAGGTAGCAGCTTACACTGAAGTCAGATTTAGATAAAGTTGTGTCTCCACAGACTGGAAAATGCAAGGGCAACCTCGCATTCTGAACCTCTGTTACTGTTACATTGTCTCTGTCACTATTACACTGTCAACTGATGGCCAAGAAGGCATGGACATCTCTGCGTTTGGTGCCATTGGGTAAAGTATTGTGATGGCATCAGACTTTTCTGTGAGCAAGGAAAGGTATTAGAAATATAGTTTGGACAGCTCCGCTCCCCTAAACCACTGACCGGTCAACTGATCAGATAATGCATAACGGCCACTTGGGACAAGGTAACATGGAGCCACTGATGCCCATGGAACTGTACCCAAGTGGAAGGTAAAAAGGAGTCACTTCTGCAGGAGAGAAGGGGGAGAAGAATTGAGGAGAGCGTTTGATGCGAGGATGAAGAATCAAAAAATAGAACTAAATGAGGTATGGCAGAAAAGAACGTCATTTGATTGTATTGGGTTTCACCCAGAAAATACACAGTCATTGTTATGTCAAAATCATTCTGATTTCAAAGAACTTGTCACAGCTTGGACCTTTTAATGAGCTGTCTCCTGAAGGTCAACCTGTCTTCACCTCCAGCATTACAAGCACTCACTGCTCTGCACTGCACACCACAACTAAAGGACACACGCCAGCTTTCCACACACCAGCTGGTTCAGAGAGGGGCCTGTTTGTGCTATACTTACAGCAGCATGCCTGTAACAATAATCCTTGCATTTGATATGGCATCTTATCATGTCGTGGAAATAGCTCAAAGTGCTTCACAGGACCTATAACAACAATAATAATGATTGCGTTTGATATAGTGCCTTATCACGTTGTTGAGATAAGTAATAATAATAATCCTTGCATTTAATATAGCGCCTTATCACGTCTTTGAGACGTCTCAAAGTGCACAGAATATACTGTAACGTGAATTGACTATATTTTGTGGGGGAAATGCGGCAGCCAATTGCACACAGCAGTGCCCCATTAGACAGGCATGAAGTGAACGACCAATTCTACCTGGGGAATTGTTGGCTGGGACACCTGCACACTATAATGCGCTGGAGCACGCACTCACTGCACCTCTCTCAGGAATAGTTCGATGGGCACTCAGCGTAAGTGCAACTGTTGACAGGATTATAGTATGGTTGTACTTCGTTAAGATGCAATGGTTTAAACTATAAGATTGGACCCTGTCTTATAATGGGCTGTGTCATAAAAAATGTACAGCAGTTCCAGGTTGTCCGCTTCCACTGTCATCAGTAAACAGCAGTAGCTACGAACCCACAGATGCTGGGAGGCCTTTCACATCTTTGTGCTACTCCCAGGTCAGTCAGTGCTGTAAGTGTGCTGTGCTTATAGTATATGGTGGACTCACTTTATATAAGGACCCTCACTACACTGAAGCGCAGAATAAAGAGGATTGTGCTACAGTTAAAACTCGCATCAGTCTGATCTGTATAAATCGTATCATCGCCTAAGTCGTACATCTGCCCAAGTCGCGTTCAAGAGTTTATACTGTATTCAAGTTTGACATAACTCGTACTTTGCATAAGTTGTATCAGAGGCATGACTTATCACATATTACTGTATGTCTTCCATTCTTTCTGTATTTGGGTCAAATTTGTGAGACTTGAAGGGTCAAATGTAAAGCGCTTCCAAGTTGTTATGACGTGCTTAAACTCCTTAAAAGTGCCACGTTAATGAATGGCGGTGCCAAAAACCTACTGATAGTAGGTTCAGCAAGATAATTCAGCAAGGATCAGCTAGCGGAGAGATCAGAATCTATGTAGGAGGGAGAGCAGTGACTTCAACTGTGCATTTCTGGGTCAGGAGAGTGCCTTATTTTCTTTTCGCCTTTTTTCTTTTACTCGTAATATATTGAGTGTTAAATAGAGGCTTCTTTGTCTGAAAGACTCAGGAATAGACAAGGAGACAGCACCAACACTGGAACGATTGGATTCCCACCTAGAGAATAATCCTCAGCATTCCTCTGTGGGTGGGCCTGCTGATCTCTCGCTGACAGTCAAGGGTGAGAGAGAGGGGGGAAGAAGAGATCCCTTATTGCTCCTCCGTCTGGTATGTTACTGACTGATCATCCAACACCTCCCAGTGTCCCGGGATTTATCCACCACTCTCTTGACTTCTGCTGGAATCGTGTGGAAATAGGGAGAGAAAGTAAAACAATCATGCCGTTGAAAACTAGAAAAACACAGAGAAGAGAGAGAGAAAAAAAAAGCAAGGTTTTGTAAGTTCACAGGCTGGGCTTGCTCTGAGTCTACCCATGTGTATATAGTGTTTGCATTTCTGTCATCGCTCACCAGAAATGACGGAACGTGGCTGCTTGGAATTCTCGGGATGTGCAGCTACATGTCAGTAATACCGCAGGCTCTTTGACAGACTTTCCATGTGAAAGCAGCTTGGCCCAGTGGCACCAGTGTAGAACTGATAAGTCAGTTCATTACCGTTATCTGAGCCCCCTGAAGTGCGCAACGTTAAGTCAGCCCTAAATGCTTTGTTTATCTCATTTGAAAGGCATCATAAAAGGTCAGCTTGTGCCAGTAGTTGTATCCGCTCATCTGCCCTGCAGGATATGGAACTTACAAATTGACTTTCAACTAAGAGCTGAAAACTCGTCAACAAAATTTCACATAGTGAACCCTATATAGTGCTTTGAGGCGTCCTCCTGACGTGAAAGGCAACAACAAATATGTGTATAGCGCCTTTCACATCGGGAGGATGTCCTAAGGCATAGGACAGTCAGGAATTTGGACTGCAGCAGAGGGTTGGGATCAGGAGGGGTGGAAGGCAGAGAGGGTGACCCAAGGTGTGGTCGAAGAGGAGCGTCTTGAAACAGGTCTTGAAGAAGGCAATGGACAGAGTGAGGTGAAGGGACCGTGGGATTGAGTTCCAAAGGGTGGAAGCAGAGAGGCTGAAGGCTGTTTCTTTTACATTCTTTTTTTATATAAAGTTAAAGGCACTATATCAAATGCAATAATTATTATTATTAATATTATAAGTCTTTTGTGAAATGCGTGTTATAAGGTTACTATTGGAGGATGTCGCAAAGCACTTCACAAGATTTACAGTATAGTGAAGTGACTGTCTTGTGTAGGTGAATACAGCACACAGCAATATCTCACAAATAGCCGGGGGATCAATAACCAATTTTATTTTGGAGGATTGTTGGCCAGGACATCAGGAGAAAGTTTGTACTCTTTTCAAATAGTGCCACTGGATCTTTAACGTCTACCTGAACAGGGAGGTGGGGCTTCGATTTAATGTCTCATTGAAGTACAGCACCTCTGACAATTGCAGCACACCCCCAGCACTGCATTGGAGCGTTACCTTGTCATGTTTTGAATGAACAATACTGACAAGGCAAGTACTTGGTTACTCAGGGTTCCTCAGCTGGAATAGGTAGTACAAGCAGCAACTCTTACTGTTTGAAGCAAGTAAACCTGTACTGCGATCCTTTCAAACCTTGAATCAATTGAGAAGAGAGACGAACTGCCTGCAGGAGCTATTGAATCCAGGCTTGCTCCAGCTTAATATCACAAGATTGTGTTGTAAAACAATTTTAGATTCCCTTAGGATCGTCTGATCAGGAGGTGAAGCTGTAATATATAATGATTAAAGCGCATTGATATTTCTTAAGGGCATGAGAGGAGGTGAAACATTAAGCTCTTACCTTGAACACACTTAAGTTGCAATCAATAGTAAAAGCATTGTCTTTCCCACTGGGAGGGTGGGAGCTGATTGATTAAGGCAATGTAATAATGATAATCTGTGCATTTGATATTGCGCCTTACCTTCGAGACGTCTCAAAGCGCTTCACAGAATATACTGTAAAGTGAATCAACTATATTTTGTGGGCAAAACTTTCTTGTAACATACACAAGGAAGTGAATTTTCCTGCAATATGCTCGCAAATATGACTGGTTGATAACACGTGTCTCATATCCCCAATTCTACTCGTCTTTAGGTTCTTGTTGACTGTTTGTGGGACACTGCTATGCGCAATTGGCTACCGCGTTTTCGCCCACAGTCGTGGATTGAGTGACCAAGTTCTTTTTTTTAATTTGAAGGGATTATTACCCCTGGAAAAGCGAACCACCAATCGACGTAACAACTGGGTTCCTAATTACTACGTTTTGCCTACAACAGTCGATTCACTTTACGGTATATTCTGTGAAGTGCTTTGAAACTTCTCAAAGAATGTGATAAGGCGCTATATCAAATACAAAGATTATTATCATTAGGTAAACAAAGGCTTGTGGAGTAAGGAAACTTTCCAAACATTTTGTCCTGCCGGGAATCAAACCCAGATCCTCTCGCTTGCGAGGTGAGTGCTCTAACCACTAAGCTACAGGATTTCACACTAAGCTACTGGACTCCAACCATTGAAATGTCACCATCAGATAGCAGCTGGAAGACCTGTTATCCTTTCCCTCAGAACAAGCCAAAGTGTTAGTAAGAGTAAGAGAACGCAATGGAAAATTCTAAAGAAGCAGCTTGTTTAACTGATGAATTTCTGGTTTGCAAGCTGGGAATTTCTGTTCACAATAGTTTCTTTAACAAGATGTCTCAGCGCCTGCAATTGCCGACAATTGCCATCTGGAATAGACTGACTCCCCTGACTAGGGGCCTCCAGTACGTGAAGAGAAATATTAAAAGAGCTGTTTTTTTGGAAAACACATGTTTGCACTTTAGATAGCATTCCGAGATCCAGAGCAGTCTCCAGGATGTGATGCAGAACACAACCCAGCTTCATAAAAACATATAAACTTTTTCATCTATCAACAACAATGACTTAAGCTACGACTTTATCCAGAAAAAATGTTCTTTTTAGTCTCCAGTTAATATTTAAGGTAAATTGTTAATTTAGTTATTCTCCTGGTAATAATTAATAGTAATAATCCTTGCATTTGATAGAGCGCCTTTCATGATGATCTCAAAGCATTTCAAAGCGTTTACCTTAAAATGCACAAACGCAGCAGGCAATTTGGACGCAGCAAGGTCCGACAAACAGCCATGAAATGAATGGCCAATTTTATTTTGGGGGATTGTTGGCTAGGAATCGGGAGAAACTTCCTTCTCTTTTGAAATAGTGCCATGGGATCGTTAATGTCCACCTGAACAAGCAGACGTCTAGACCTCAGTTTAATGTCTCACCCAAAACATGGTACTTCCAATAATGGAGCACACCCTCAGTACTGCATAGCGCTGTCAGCCTAGATTATGTGAGTTCAAAGTCCCAACGCAAACTTCTGATTCAGAGACTGGCTGACTGGCTACGCATTTCACGCCAGACAAATTGAAATTTCCATCCACATGTGGAACTCTCAATGGTTTGGTGGGGAGATTCTTGTTTTCCGTGAGTGTGTGTGAGCCAAAACAACAAATAAAGTGGGTCTGAACCAAAAAAAATCAAATTTCCTTCCACCACCAGCTATGATCAGATGACAGAGAAGATTGCCCCTTGATCTCAATAGTTTAGCTTCGTATCGGGTAGTGGATTTGCCATCAGAGGCATCTCTGCACCCAAACAGATTCAAAATGCATTAATTGTCAAGGTAGTGGAAGGCATGTGACTCCAGTTATTTCTCATGGCTTGAAGTTATTACGAGGCCAAAATATTTCAAGTAACTTTGATTCTTTTTCATGGCCCATAGAGGGATACTGAGTCTGAAAATTGACTTTAATCTACTTCATAAAGCTGCAGGTTGTCACTGCTGCAGTAACAATGAAATTCCTGCTGCTCTTAATACAAGTTGTGTAATTTAATGTAATCCATGCTTTCTTGTCAGGCTTCCAACTTCCTACCACAACACGGAGAAACCTTTTCATGTAGCAACCTCAGAACTGTTGCCTTCCAAAAAAAAGATTCTTTTCTCTCTGTCTCTCTTTCCCTCTCAATGTTTGATCTCTGAGAGCATATTTTCAGCCCTTTTGTACCCATCTGTGTCTTGTAGTCGTGCAGCTCAGACTTCTGTAACAGTGAAGAGATAATCATCAATTATACAACAGCAATTATTTGAACCCTTCACGCTTGGCAAAGATTAGTGGTTCAGAATCCATTAAACAATAGCCAGCGTCACATCATGTTAACGTGTGGACACAAGTGTTTGATCATTGACAGGATTTTTATACCGCTATTTTTTTCTCCAGAATCCAGCCCGTCTCCAGAGGCAACTGACAATGTACAAAAAACGGGTGCGTTCCTCGGCTCTGAATCTCACAGGACCCGACTCTGAGTTGGATCAGCAGTTTTTTCTGGAGCGAGAGCTGAAAGGAAAGGAAAGGCACATATTCCTGAGTCGAACAACTGATTGCCAGCCTTGCTGTTTGATAATAATAATCCTTGCATTTGATATAGCGCCTTATCACTCCTTCAAGACATCTCAAAGTGCCTCATGGAATATACTGCAAAATGAATTGACTGTATATTTTGTGGGCGAAAAGCAACAGGTAGTTCTGCGCAGCAGTGTCCCACAAACAGTCGTGGATTCAGTGACCCAAGTTATCATTTTTTTTCTCAAGGGATTATTACCTCCAGAAAAGCGACCTGCCAATCGACTTAACAACCCGGTTACTACTTACTGCTAGGTAAACATGGGCCACAACCAGGTTTAACAAGGTTTTTCTCAATTGGGTTCAATGTCATGGTGGAGTTTTTGGATTTTTTAATTTGTCTCTACTTCAGCTCCATCGTGTTTCTCTGATACATTTTTCCACGTCTAACATATTGTACTAATTGTATTCTACCTCTCGGTTATTTTCCATTGTATAATTGGTACATGTGCCCCGTTGCTAGCTCATTTTTGTCCATTGTTATCATTTTGGCTCAGTACGTAGCAGGTTGTGGATTCAAGCCCCACATGGGGTGTTCAAATTCACAGTTTAAGTCAACAATCCAGCAATGCTGGAGGAGTGTGGCTTTGTTGGAGATGCTGTCCTTCAGGTGAGACTTGAACCTAAGTTCTTTCTCAAGTATGCATTAAAGATCCCATGGCACCAATCGAAAGGAGGAGGGAGATCCTGGTTTCCTGGCCTAGAATCCCGAAGATAAAGTACTATTAGGAAAGGAAAATGGTCTTTCCATTGCTGTCTGTGTGGCAGTAAGCATATCAGTTTAATGTCTTACCCAAAGGCCAGTATTAGTTAGATATGTGCGTGTCTAAATGAGTGCCCCCCACGCTCCCCGCCCCCACCGCCCACTCACTACCAACTTGATGATGTGATGCTGTCCCTTAACCATCCCTGTTGCAGTGAAAACGTTTCCAACAGCATCTAATCAGTCTCGAGCAGGATATGAAATAGGAGATATACTGTGCGTCTGCATCGTGCAACGTATCGTGCCCTGAATCAGTATTTTCCAGGGTAATATAATAATTAATAGGTTGCACAGCACCATCATTTGCTATGTCAGAATCTGGGTTGGAATTGACGTCAGAAGCCACAAGTTTCGGATATTTTCTCATTGCTCAACAGTGAAAGCAAACCAATCTCAACTGCCCAAAGCCTCTGAACTGGTTAGTTATAATTTATACTGAATAATACTTTTCCCAGCGCACTCAAAAGCCTTTCAGGAATGAAGAAAATAATCTAATCTAATCTTTTAAATGAGTGCACTAATCTAATCTCAATGGGGACAATGCATTTACATGACTGATAGCCATGGCTGCCCTTGTTAGTTGTTAAATGCTTTATGATTATGCAAGCTTCCAAAGACCTTCTGTCCCACAGGATGTGTCAACGTTCATGAAATTATATGGGTTTGTTTCCTCTCTTATTCCTTTCCTAATAGTGTGAGCTAGCACTTTGGCATCCAGGACCAGATGGGACATCACCCTAATTTGTGCTCTAGGTCCTTTCTTCAAAGGCATGTATGATTTTTGCCTAGGATTTCATCTCTGGAGACAGTAATAATGATGGTGATTTTGAATAGGTGTCAGCCTGGCTCAATTGGTAGCACTCACAACTTTGAGTCATGGGTTTCCACGTCCCATGTCAAAAACAGGAACAGCAACTTGAATTATATAGCACCCATCACGCAGGGTAGTGTCCCAGAGGGCTTGACAGTGGAGCAAGCCACAGGGAGGTGACTGTAGACACGGTCAAAGAGGTACGTCTTCAGTCACGACCTGAAGACTTTTAATTAAAAGGTGTCAGGACTTTGAACTCACTGACGAGTCAAGATTTGATAGTGCAATTCAGTGTTTGGGAACGCTGCATTTATTGGAGGTGCCGTTCTTTGAATGAAACATTAAAAGAAAAAGATTCATCTGCCTGTTCAGGTGGATGTTAAAGGTCTCGTAGTACTATTTGCTAAGAGAAGGGTGTTTCTGCTGGTGTCCTGGCAGCCAGTTTGTTTTTCACTTGTTGGTGAATCCCAAATGGCGGGTAGGATGGTGGTGGTGGGCACAAGTCTAGAATAACAATAGCAGATCTAAAAGAGGGTTTAATAGGCACTTCTTCAAGCAGAGGTTGGTGAGAGTTTGGATTTCACTGACAGAAGCTGTGGTTGAAGCAAAAAGCATCAATGTATTGAAGAGGAAACTTAATACATGTATGAGGGAGAATGGAATAGAGAGGGATAAGAGGGCCTGTGGGCTTGTGTGGAATATAAACACTGGCAGGGATTAGTTGAGCCAAATGGCCTGTTTCTGTAATGTAACTTTCTATGTAATTCCATTTAAAAGTGAAATTTTCTGACTTTCTCTCCCCCCCTTCCCCCTTCACACCTTCGAGTAAGGAACCTGCTGTGCTAATTATCGGGCCGCTACCACTTTTATGAGGCTTGTGAGAATTCTTCTCACCTTTTCAGCCATGCTTTCATCTCATAGAAGCCTGTTCCAGTTGGCAAACACAGTTGACTGGAGCAGCTTTCAGACTGGAGTGGGGGGGGGGGGGGGGGGGGTGGAGATAAGGGAGGTGGGGGCTTTAATTAAATGATAGCAAAATCAAATTGCATCTTGATGAATATTGCACCTCAACTGCCTTTGTCAAGCTTTGAATGTGCAGATTGGAGAGCAACAGGGTGGGGGGGAGATGAGGTGTTCTCCAGGCATATTGGTTACAGAGCACTTCCCTGAAGTTATTCTTTCAATAAACCTACCAGCTTTTCTCTACAGTAGCTGCTGAATTGCTCAGAAAGAATGTCGATTGTATACCGCTTAAACTCTCCTTTTGTTGCTCGTTTCTCCGCGTCGTATTTACCTTGCCTTTGAGCGGGTTTTTAAGTGCCCAGTCGGATGAGTGGTGTGGTTTGCCCTGGAGGCATTTGTGGGGCTTTGGGGAACAAAAGCTTAAGCTGCTTTTGTGAATTCCAGTATGATGTAGAGAGAGAGAGGGGGGTGGTCCGCAGAGCACTGTTTGCACCCACAGGCTATTTGAACTAGTTCTCAGCCGCTTCCTGCGACTGTGTGTCCTTTCTAATTCCCTGTCAAAACAGAAATGAAGCACGGACGCTCCCTTTTTGTCCACTGAACTGCACCGATGGTTGAAAAAAAGTTCAGTGAACTACAATTTCACTTTGGCAAACAGCAGCCTTCTTCATAAAAGCAATCGTGTGGCATTCTGGAAAGAACTGGTAAATGCTGAAATATATTTAATAATCCTTTGATATAATTTGATATAACGCCTCACCACGTATTTGAGATGTCTCAAAGCGCTTCACAGAATATACAGTAAAGTGAATTTGGCTACATTTTGTAGGCGAAAAGCAACAGCCAATGCGGTCAGCAATATCCCACAAACAGTGGTGGAATGAGTCACTAAATTATTATTTTTAAAATTTATTTATAGAGTGATCGCCAATCGACTAACAACTGGGTTCTTACTTACTGCTAGGTGAGCAGAGGTGTGTAGACTCATGAAACTTGCCTAATGTTTCATCCTGCATGTGAATCGAACCCAGGTCCTCTTAGTTAGCTATTTTAGATTACTGTATTAATACTAAATAATAATAATCCTTGTATTTTGGTACAGGCGTCTTTCAGGTCAGGAGGACATCCCAAAACGCTTTGCAGGATTTACTGTGAAGTTGAGTTGACTGTATTTGTTGGCAAATGTGGTAGCATAATTGTGCATAGCACATACCCAGGGCTGCATTGGAGTGTCAGCCCCACAATTATGTGAGTTTAAGTCCAAGTGTATTCTGAGGCTGGTCATTTATTATGATCTTAGTCTTAAAACCATTGACCTAAAATTTAAGATGATTTTACAGTGTTTTGGGGTATTGTGGAAGGATGTTTTCCCATAGTTTTATTTACTGCTTATTTACTGTTCATCCTGCAAGCTAAATCATAACGGGTAGGGTGGTCTTAGTTGGACAAGCAGCAGGAAGTTTGCCAGACAGTGCTCTCAATGGCAAGCTTTGCGGTTTTAACTAGTTAAACTCCAGCAGTAATCCAACATACACTCTGAGGTTCCCAGCCTTGCCTGCTCATAATGCTCACCAGAATTAGATCAACAGGATGTGTCCTTTGAGGGTGAGAGTGCACATTGTACTCCAGACACAGGGACATTTCCATGTGTAGATGGCATGCATATGTGGAATTCTCAGTCTGTGGTTTGGATACTCTTAAGCTTGGTGACGGGTTTCCTCATGTATCAGACAGTCAGACACCAGTCTGATAAACGAAACTGTTTCCCTGTGATACACATTTCTGACTGCAAAGGGGAGTAAATGATTGTCAGAGGCAGACACCCACAGTGGAATTTCTGAGATTCAGTTCTGTGAAAGCTTAGCCTCCAGGTTAAGACTGAATGTAAGATTGTTTTCTCAGGTAGGTCAAAGACCTTAAACTTTATGACACAATGGACTTGAGCCTAAGAACACAAGAAATTTCAGACCCCAATTCTTTCTGATAAAAAGATCAGTTTCCCTTTTCCTGATAAAAAAAGATCAGTTTCCCTCTTCCTATGTTTGACTCCTCATCTGGCCATGTGTCGTTCCCAGGAGAGAGAGGGTCTGACCACTTCTTCTCAGTTTCTGCCTGTGTAAGTGGAGGAGTGTCTTCTCTCACCCGGGTCTGCTTGTAGGGCGCTATTTAAACGCAAGTTATTGTTGTTGTCTTGCTACTTTCAAACACATCTTGCTAGCTCACAGGAGTATATCTCTCCATGTCAGTGTCCAGTTAATGGACATGATGAGGTAGGGACAGGGAGGAGTGAAAGGCAAAAAGGAGGAAGATTTTGACTGGTGTGGATGAATTGAAGAGGTTGTAAATGCACTGACAATCAGGTCTCGCCGCAGGGTATGAGCAGCAGGACAGCGCGGGGAGGAGCCTGGGCCTACTGACCCAGGTACTTAAACTCGACGCCGGAGCGAGTGCAGCTCGGCAGTGGAGGGAGGTGTGGGGGCGGAGCGGGGGAACTGCGACGTCATAGATTAGTTTTCAGGTGAGTGCGCGCGCACAAAAAAAAAAAAAAAAAAAAACCCTCCCCCCCCCCCCCCCCCCCAGGGCTCACATCAGAGCCCACTATGGTCCTGTTGGGTTCGATGCCCCAATCTGCGGGATAATGCCATCCACCTGACCGCTCGCTCCCGGTCCCCGCGTGCGCACTATGGCTGCCGCTTTGACCCGAGCCCCCTCACCCCCTCCCTCCCTCCCCCCTCCTCTCTCCCCCCAAACCCTCCCCCCTCTCCATCTCTCCCGCTCTCTCCTCCTCTCTCTCCGTCCCTCTCGTCTTCTATCCCCACTTGACCCTCCCACAACCTCCCTCTGTTCCAGTCTGGGAATCCTCCGCCGGGCTCACCGCGGCACTCGGCGTTGGCTGTCCAGCAGCAGCCACACCGACTGCCCCATTCCCCACCACTCTCGCCAGCCACCCCGGACACAGACCCGGGGAGTCAACCTCTCCTCCCTCATCCCCATCCCCCCACCCCTGCCTCACAACCTGGACCCCCCTCCCCTCCCACACACCCTTCTGTCAACCGCTCCCTCCACATCGGACTGCAAAATGTCCGCTCCCTCTGCAACAAGGCCCTGGTCATCAACGATCTCATCCTTGATGAGAACGTTGATATCATGGCCTTGACAGAAACGTGGCTCACCCCAGGCGACACCTTCCCCCTCACGGAGGCCACGCCACCCGGCTACACCTCCCACCACATCCCCCGCCCCAACCGCCGTGGCGGTGGTGTTGCCCTTATCTCAAGGACACCACTTGCCCTATCCCCCTACTCCTCTGGCTCTTTCCCCTCCTTCGAGCACCTCACCCTCTCCCACCCCTCATTCCTCTCCCTTAAAATCCTCCTCCTCTACCGGCCCCCTAAAACCTCTCCCACCTTCATCTCTGACATTTCAACACTCCTCACATCTCTTTGCCTCTCCTCTGATCGCCTCATCATCCTGGGCGACTTTAACCTACACTTCACCCCCTCCTGCTCCATCTCCACAGACTTCTCTTCCCTGCTCTCCTCACTCAACCTTTCCCTACACATAAACTCCCCCACTCACAGTCACGGCCACCCACTCGATTTGGTGATCACCCGGGGCCTCAGTGTCTCGGATGTCACTATTACCGACAAGGCCATCTCCGACCACTACTTCATCTCCTTCACCACCTCCACCCCCCTCCCCACCTCCACCAGACCCACCACCATCTTCTACCGCCCTTGGAAGAAGTTACCCCCACAATCCCTAACCGATGCCTTGGAGTCCTCTGAACTCCTCTCCCTCTGGCCTTCAACCCTCACCGACCCCTCTTCTCCTCTCTCCCTCCTCCACAATATCCTCTCCTCCACACTCGATACTCTTGCCCCCATCACTTCCCGCACTGTCTCCTACTCCCGCTCCTCCCCCTGGTACACCACCCACCTCCGCTCACTGAAATGCCAGGTGCGGGCTGCTGAGCGCACCTTTGTCAAATCCGGCTTAACGGTCCACCGACAAATCTGGCTGGACCTCCTCAAAATTTACCGCTCCACTCTAGCCTCGGCCAAGTCGTCCTTCTACTCCAGGATAATCCTGGAGGCGAAGAACAACCCCAGGCTACTGTTTTCCACCACATCCCGACTCCTCCGTCCCCCCCGCCACCCCGCGCAGGTCATCTCCTCCAACCTTCACTGCGAGGAGATGCTGGATTTCCTTGAATCCAAGATCAAGGGAATCCGCTCCGCGGTCACTTCCCCTCCAACTTCCACCCACCACCCACCCCTTCCCTCCCACACTCCGACTCCTACCCATCCTCCCCTACACACCTTCGTACCCGTTTCCCCACCCTCTGTCACTGAACTCATCCTATCCCTAAAACCAACCACCTGCTCCCTTGACCCCATCCCCACTCCACTCCTTATCTCCCAGCTCCATTTTCTTGCCCCACACATCACTGACATCATAAACCTGTCCCTCTCCTCTGGCTCTGTCCCCATTCCATTAAAAACTGCCATCATCACGCCCACCCTGAAAAAACCCTCCCTTGATGCGTCGCAGCTATCAAGCTACCGGCCCATCTCCAACCTCCCCTTTCTCTCCAAGGTCTTGGAAAGAGTTGTCGCCTCCCAACTGCGCTCTTTCCTCTCCACCCATTCTCTTTTTGAACCCCTTCAGTCAGGTTTCCGTGCTGCTCATAGCACAGAAACTGCCCTGGTCAAGGTCACCAATGATATCCTGACCATCTGTGACCAGGGCTCCCTCTGTCTCCTCGTCCTCCTCGACCTATCGGCAGCATTCGATACGGTCGACCACGCTATCCTACTCCACCGCTTGTCCTCCCACCTCAACCTTCAAGGCACTGTCCTTGAATGGTTTAGCTCTTACCTTTCCCACCGTCTTCACTTCGTCTCAACGAATGGCTTCTCCTCCACCCCCCGTACTGTCTCATGTGGTGTCCCTCAGGGCTCTGTCCTCGGTCCCCTCCTCTTCACCCTCTATATGCTCCCCCTCGGTGACATCATCCGCAAACATGGGGTTAACTTCCACATGTATGCGGATGACACCCAACTCTACCTTTCCTCCTCTACTCTCAACTCCACGACCACCGATGTCCTGACAGCCTGCCTGTCCGACATCGAGTCCTGGACGAGAGACAACTTTCTTCAGCTCAACGTGCGAAAAACCGAGGCCCTCCTGATTGGCTCACGTCAGCGCCTCCGCACCTCAGGCGCTGACACCATCAGCATCCAAGGCTGCACTCTCCACCTCTCAAAGCCAGTCAGGAACCTCGGCGTTTTGTTCGACCCTGAGCTGTCCTTTCTCCCTCACATCCGCACCACAACTGGCACCGCCTTCCATCACCTCCGGAATATCGCCAGATTACGGCACTACCTCACCCCTCACGCTGCTGAAACCCTGGTTCACGCCTTTGTCACCTCAAGGCTGGACTATGGGAACTCTCTCCTCGCCGGCCTTCCCGCCACCTCCCTCCACAAGCTGCAGGTCATTCAGAACTCTGCAGCTCGTGTACTGTCCCGCACCAGGCTTCGGGACCACATCACTCCCACCCTCGCTCGCCTCCACTGGCTCCCCATCCCCCAGAGGATTGATTTCAAGATCCTCATCCTCACCTACAAGGCCATTCACGGCCTTGCTCCCTCCTACCTCTCCAACCTACTATCCCCCTACCTACCTGCCCGTACCCTCCGTTCCTCTGGCTCCGGTCTGCTCCACGTCCCCCGCCCCAACCGCCCTACTATCGGTGGTCGGGCCTTCAGCCTCTCAGCCCCGAGGCTCTGGAACTCCATCCCCCAGTGCCTTCGCCTTGCTTCCTCCCTTTCCTCCTTCAAGGCCGGTCTCAAAACCTTTCTCTTTGACCGTGCCTTCAGCTCCCCTCTCGACTCTCTTCCCCCTCCTCGCTCCCTCCCTTCCCTCCCCTCACCCTGACCATTTCCCCCTCCTCTCTCCCTCCCTTCCCTCCCCTCACCCTGACCATTTCCCCCCTGCTCGGGTCATGACCCAACTGTGCAGCGCCTTGGGACGTCCTCCTGACGTGAAAGGCGCTCTATAAATGGAATCTTGTTGTTGTTGTTGTTGTTTACAAGGTTGGTTTGCATGAAAAAGGCCTTTTGGCCCATTTAATTAACAAAGCACTCAATTCCCCATTCCACACACAACAACAACAACAAAATTACATTTATAGAGCGCCTTTCACATCGGGAGGACGTCCCAAAGCACACACACACACACTAACCCTTACTTCTCATCTACTGGAGCTGAATGATGTCTCTGTTTCAAGACCTACCCCTTTGTCTTCACTTTTGGTCATGTCTCCCCTCTCCTCTCCATTCGAATCCAACCCCCACCTTGAGTGACAAGCCAGGACTGTTAAGCACCTTGGGGCATCCTCCCGATGGGAAGGCGTTATATAAATTTAAATTGTAAATTGTATTGTATGACTCCTACTGGGGCATGTCGTTCCATAGGTAGTGTAATACAATGAAAGGCACAGCAAGTAATATTCCCTATGGAGAGTGGAGGTCCATTATATAGCCCTGGGATGGAGTTCCAGGACTTTATTGACTGTTACCCTGGGATAAGAATTGCTGCCTGCAATGGGGAGTAAATGATTATCAGAGGCATATTGGACACAGACATTTGGATTCCTGAGATTCATTAACTCTAGTTCATTTATGTAGTGTTGTGCAAATCCTCTCGGCTGGTGCTGCCAAGATTCTTTGTATGTTCCGTTTTGTCCCAGGTTGTAATAGTTAATACAAACAGTCTTATTTGTGTCTGTCGGTGTATGTCATCAATCACTGAACTGCTTAAAACTGTACATTGTACGAGTATGTTACATTTTCGCTATAAGAGCACATTTAAATTGGCTCAGGATGAGATGTGCTTGGTCATCGTGCTGTGACCTGGTTGATGCTTGCTTTTTTGCGTTCAGATAAACTTTCCCTCCTTTTCCCTCCCAGCATCGCACACACAAACGCATGCACGGATGTACAACAATCCTTCAGATAAAATGGTTATTCGCTTCATGCTGTTTGTGAGACATTGTGTGGAGTACTGTAGCTCAGGGGTTAGAGCACTCGCCTCACAAGCGAAAGATCTGGGTTTGATTCCCGGCAGGGCGAAACCTTGGGCAAGTTTCCTTGCACCACACGCCTGATACTAATCCCTCCAGAAAACAAAACAATAATAAAAAAAATTGGTCACTTCAATCCACGACTGTTTGTGGGACACTGCTGTGTGCAATTGGCTGCTGTGTTTTGCCCACAAATATATACAGTCAATTCACTTTACAGTATATTCCGTAAAGCGATTTGAGACATCTCGAAGATGTGAAAAGCTCAATATCAAATGCAAGGATTATTATTATTATTGCTGTTTGATCCGGACGAAAGCATGATAATAAAAATAATAATCCTTGCATTTGATGTAGCGTCTTTCATGTCAGGTGGATATCTCAAAGGCTTCACAGGATTTATTATAACATGTAATGACTGTGATTTACAGGTGAACATGGTAGCCAATCTGTGCACAGCAGTGTCCCACAAACAGCCATGGAGTGAATGACTAATTTTAACTGGGAGGATTAATTTGAATAGTGACCTGGGATATTTAATGTCCTCCTGAACACTTTAACATGTCATCTGAAAGACAGATAGCAGCATTAACAGGCTCCAACTCTGTTTAAATTTCTTGGTGCTATAAATAATAATTCCTGCATTTTACCTAGTGCCCTATCATCAAAAGTCTCAAATGCTTTGCATTAATTGCTGTCAAGGCTAGGGACTGTAGGTCAAACCCCAATGCAGTTGAGAAGCTGTGTACAGGAGGAGATGTTCTGCACTGCAGTCCAAAGTGGGAATAATTAAACATTTCAGTGAGCATTTCCATTTCATATCATTGGCAAATTTGCTACGCGCAACTCTGCTGCTGGTTTCTCCCACAAAACACACAGTCACCACACTTTACATCACAGTTTCACCCACAAAATACACATTCAATTCATGTTACAGTACATCCTGTGAAGTGCTTTGAGACGTCTCGACGATGTGATAAGGCACTATGTCAAATGCAAGGGTTTTATTATTAGTACATCCTGAGAAGCGTTGTGGATGTGCTCTTGATGTGAAAAGTGCTATAAAAAATGTAAGGATTATTATCAGTAATAATAAATTTGCAACAAATAGCGCTTTGTGACAATAACACAAACAGAGCTATTGGCAGCAGGTACGAGCGGAGGCAAGTTTGCAAGAGATACAGTCTGCTGCTGGAACATAAGTCAATGAAAAAGTCATGAGGTGGAAAAATGATTATGTTGAACAAACTGCACAGACCGCGCATTGTCCCCATTCTCCTGGGAAAGGGGCTTCAATTAATTTTGATGAGCTTCCTTCAAAGAGGAATTCCGAGAGACTGCAGTATCTTGTAAGCTCGGAAATCGAAACACATTGCAGTGTGGATCAGCCTTTACTCTCCAGGGCACTGACTGTTGGATAAGCTGCTGCACTGAAACCTTCTGAACCCCTAAGGTAGTTCAGAATCACACAGGGCCATTTCAGGCCTGTTCCCTACCTGGATTGTGAACAATCTACCCTACCCTGTGCTACATATTTATTCTTCATCATACCGTCCGTCCCCCACTACCACCCACCCCCACCCCCCCCCGCCAACCGCGCCCCTTCTTAATAATAATAATAATCCTTGTATTTGATATTGCGCCTTATCACGTTGTTGAGACGTCTCAAAGCGCTTCACAGAATAGACTGTAAAGGGGACTAATTCTGTATTTTGTGGATGAAACGCGGCAGCTAATATCATCAAATCTATCTTTAAACCCCTCCTTAAGACTTAACTCTTTGACTGCGTCTATGGTCACCTTTACCCGACTCCAACTTCACTCGATGTCTAATCCCACATTGTGCAGCGCTCTGAGACACTACCCTGCACAAAGAGCGCTGCTTTATAAATGCAAATTGTTGTTGTTCTTTGGGACGTACTCCCAACGAGAAAAGGGTTATACAAATGTAATTTGTTGTTGTTAAAGGCAAAGTTTTGCATAAATAGCCTCAGATTCTCAAACATAACAACAATTCAGACTATTCTTTCCCCACATGCCTATTCTTCAGTCTGCTACCTGTGCCCTCTCTTCACCAAACATGCCACAGAAACAATTATGTACGATGGAATATTTCATCTATAAAACACACACTTTACAGTAAATCGTTTGAAGAGCTTTAAGTGTAATGATTGTGTATTTTGAAGCTTTCGTTTTCCGGGAATTAATCAAAGCTTTGATGAGTACGTACTCTGGAGGGTGGGTGGGTGGGGGGGGGGAGAGGAATTTTCTGAACTCTCATCTTGCCAGAATCTTAATAATTTGGCTTATTTGTCCTATCCCTCCCCACCCTCCACCCCTCCTGATCCCAACCACCAGCTCAGGTGCGGATTCCTGACTGTCCAGCACTTTGGGATGTCCTCCTGACGTGAAAGGCGCTATACAAATATAATTTGTTGTTGTTGTTGAGCCCTATACCGCGTGAAGGACAATTTAGCCTTTGCACATGTCAGCTCGGCTCAGTTGGTAACATTGGGTCAGAAGATTGTGGGTTCCAACTCCATTTCTGGACTTGAGTTTATGGTCCAGACAGATACCCTGGGAGAGACTGGTGCTGCCGTTCTTCAGATGCAATTTAACTGAAGTCCAATCTGTTAATTCTTCAGGCAGAGCTTTATAGATCACAGATCATGTGATCAGATCACGCCTAATAATCCTCAAAAAAAAACAATAGTAAATTGGTCATTTTCAATCTACGACTGTTTGTGGGACATTGCTGTGCGCAATTGGCTGCCGCGTTCGCCCACAAATATACAGTCAATTCACTTTACAGTGTGTTCTGTGAAGCGCTTTGGGACGTCCTCCCGACGTGAAAAGCGCTATATCAAATGCAAGGATTGTTATTATTATTATTATTATTATGTTTCATAGCAGAGAAGGGAATTTGCCCTGGATAGCAATCTTCCATATAATAATAATAATGTCTTGCATTTTTTATAGCACCTTATCATGTCGTTGAGACGCCTCGAAGCACTTCACAAGATATATTGTAAAGTGGATTGACTGTATTTGTGGGCGAAAATATAAATTTAGTCACTAACCTCACACTTGTTTGTGGGGCCTTACTGTGTGCAAAATACAAACCATAAACAACAACTTGCGTTTATATAGCATGCTTCACGCGGGTAGTGTCTTGAAGCTCCCAGCTCCTGCACTTGGCAGTGAGATAAATTGAGACAATTTGATGGGATCATCTCAAATGATGTGACATCAATCTTCCATATAGGTTGAAAATGGAAATGCAAAATACAGTGTGAAAATACAAGTTCCCTCTTTCTTCTTTACACTGGAAATAAAATTGGTCATTGACTTCATGGCTTTTTGGTAGGACATTGCTGTTATCAAATTGGCTGCCGTGTTCAGCCTACAAAATACGCAGTCGCTACACTTTAAAGTAAAATCCTGCAAACAGCTTTAAGATGTCTCAACGAAGTAATAAGGTGCCAAATCGAATACAAGGATTGTTATCATAAGATAGGGTGCTGGAGGCAGGCACTTGCTTTCATCAGGCACAGAGTGAGGTGAGTTGGAGCACGAGAGCCAGTGAGACTCGCCAGTACTCACTGCATTGCCAGATAATTAGAAACTTGAGAAGAGGATTAAACCTTTTTGAGATCTTGATCAGGCTTGCCACGTCTCCCAAGCACCGCAGTGAAATGAGGCTGAGGCGTTATATCTTCGGGGTCGATCGTAGGGAAGCACTGAGGGTAACCGAGGTGGTCCTTGTTAACCAAATCAGACACAGCTCCTGCCATCTCAGCTGCCTGCCGACACTTAATTGACAATGACATTGGCAGGGCCCTGGAGCCAGATCAGTTGTCCGCCTCTCAATCAGGGAATCAGATGGGTGGAGTGCCTAATAAAACAAGGGAGGAAGAAACAGCTTGCATTTTTATAATGTCTTATAATAAATCCTGCCTTTGATATAATGCCAATAGCGCCAAAAGGGTCAAAAAAAGGCCTAATAATAAGTATTAAGCAATGGTAATTGCTTTTGCAGGCAAACACATCAACTGTTTTGCACGCAATGATGTCCTAGGATCACATATGAGAGGAATCAATTATAAAATATAATAATGAATCAATTACTTTTTGAATGGTGTCTTGGGATATTTAACGTTCACCTGAAGACCAGACAGATGGGCCCTCAGCTTCAAATTCTCATCCAAACGACAGGGCACTTCTGATAATGCAGTGATCCCCCATTATTACACTGAAATGTCAGCCTAGACTGTCAGCTCAAGTCCTGGGGCTTAAACCCACAATCTCCTGACCTAGAAATGGGAGTGGTGCCAACTGAGCTCAGCTGCAGAGGCAAGGGGAGAAAATAAAGAATCATAAATGATATTAAATGTCAAAAACACATTATGTTTAAGAGAACTAAACATTGACACTTCAGACTAGCACTTCAGAACCGTAAGTGGCAGTCTGGTTCAGTTGCTAGCACTCAAAGTATTGACTTTGACAATATATTGTGGCAGACAGGATTCAAATAAGGTTCAAGGAGGGCGACTAAATTTGAAGAGTTACAATTTTAAGAGATTTTCGAAGGGAGGCGTAACATGGCAAAGTGATTACATGCTTTAACATCTTCACCTTGGTGGTACTGTCTAAGGTGCAGTCTTGAGATGAAACATTAAACTGCAAGGATTTTTATTGTTATTTTTAACGTCTCACCTAAAAGACGGCATTTCTGCTGATCACCGCACTCAGTACTGCACTGGAGAGTTAGCTTAGCCTATGAGCTCAAGTCCCAATGTTTTGCTGGAATCAATAATCATTTGACCCAGTAATATAGTAACATTGTCCCTCCTTTAGTATTCCTGTTATCCACGGATAGGAGGATATGCATGCTAATCCGTCAGTGGGTTTAAAATTGCCCGACTGTATGTAAGCCAGAAATAACAAAGGAAAAACTTAAGCAAACCTTTTCAGAGAAAGAATTTGCAGAACGGTCACACTATAACACAGCTCCTAATGCCTCTAGTCCATTGAGCCAGTGACTGCGTTTCTGATCCTTGTCCTGCACCAACATTCCTCTCTCACAGCTGGCTGACTGCTTGCTACCTGCACTCTTCAGTACGCACTGAAGATCTGTCAGCACACAGCAAGCTCCAACCAGTGAGAATGTTTCTCAGGAAGAAAAGGAGCCTTCACAGGGTGTACTGTAAAGTAGATTGACTGTATTTTGTGGGCATGGAGTGAGTGACCAATTTCATTTGGGGGATTTGTTTGCCAGGATACCAGGAGAAACTCCCTTTTGTTTTCCAATAATGCCATGGGATTTTTAACGTCCACCTGAACAGGCAGACAGGACGTTTGTTTAACTTCTCAGCTACAGGACAGGTACATCCGCAGGACAGGCATTGGAGACCTAGAGTTGAGGGGCGTAGTGGCTGAAGGCTGGTAGCACGAAGGCGGGAGGGGACACTTGATGCTTCATTTTTTGGGGGGTCAGAGGTTGTCTGATACATGGGGAAACCCAGCACCACACTAAAGAGCATCCAAACCAAACTGCATGCCATCTACCACAGGGACATTCTCACTGTTTGGAATGGAATGCGCACTCTCTCCCCAGAGGGATGCATCCTGCTTACCTAAATCCCAGAGAGTATTAGAAGCAGGCTGACAAGAGCCAAGGCTAGGGGACCCCAGAATGTACATTGGGATTTTGCTGGAATTTAACCAACTAAAAACACGTAGCTTGCCATTGATATCACTATCTTGGCAAGCTTTCCCGCTGCTTGCCCACAAAGTAGCACCTACCCATAAGAGCTTTGGCTTGCAGAGTTAACAGGAGCTGAGTGAGAAGAATCCCTGCTCCCCAAGTCCTACTGATGTGCCAGGCTGGCCAGTCTGTTATCAGCAGTGACCTGCAGACCTGCCTGTCTCAGGAACTGGACTACGAAGACCGCCACAGAGGGTTGACTTGATTCTGAGATTCTGTTACGAAGCACGTCATCTCAGAACAACTTCAGCACGCTGGACACACGGCTTGCCTTTCCCTCTCCCCCCCCCCATCCGCACACACACACACACACACACACAGATAATGGTAAAGGCTGAGTTTCCTGTTTAATCATATTTTTAAACATCTGGCCTACCCCAATAAACAAAATTGAATGGTGGATGCGGGGAGTCGGGGAGAGGAGGAAAATTGCTGCTGGAAAGGTTGAATCCAGATAGCAAAGTGAATTGGCATCTTCTGCACACTAGCCCCTCTCCCTCCCCCACCCTCCGCTCTGAATCCTCCTCATAAATCAAAGAAAAGCAATTACAGGCAAAACAATGAAGACATCCGATCCACTGTGGCTCTTCTGACCGAAGATCATAAATGTCCAGAGAGACGGCGTGTAATATGTTTACCAAGATTAAAGTTGATGATTGCTTGGAGCAGGCCAATAAGCACCTAAACACACGGGCGCACCAGATCGATTAAAGAACTGGAGATTAGGTTCCTCGCTCCTTTTTTTCTCTCATCGCTATAGTTTGCAAAAGGGATTAATTAGTCATGGAGCTGCAGCTGCCTGCCCCAGCAATATCAGGGAGGAATTTATTGCCCTGATGCAAAATATATGAGCTGCAGCATACGAACGCGTAAGATGGGTAGAAAGGGAGAATGAAAGGCTTGCATATTAGCGCAATTTTTACAGTATTTTAGGAGGTTGAAATGCTCAAAGCGATTCTCAGTGATTACTGTCCCAGTGCAGCGACTGTTCAAACACGCAAATGCTGCCTATATCCTGTGAACCTTCTGACATGAAGGAGCTGTGTTAAATGGAAGGATTATTTTTATTATAATTATTATCAAGATCCTATGAATAGTGATGAAGCGAAGAACCATAAATCTGTAGAATAATATAAAAGTTCCTCTAAAATATTAGCCAAAGTGGAATTTTAAACATAAACGCCAAGCTTTCCTTGTGCTGCCTTTAGAACACTGAATGTCGATGTAAAATATTTGTCACTGTGGCTCAGTTGGTCACACTCTCACCTCTGGCTCAGAAGATTGTAGGTTCAAGATTGTGGGTTTGAGCTGATTGTGGGTTTGAGATGATTTGGTCTATCAGTCTGTTTGAGTCCAGCTGACACTCCAATGCAGTGCTTGGGAAGTGTTGAATTGCTGGAGGTGCTGTACTTCGGATGAAACTTTAAACTGAGGTCCTGTCTGCCTGTTCAGGTGGACATTAAAGATCCCATGGCCCTACTTGAAAAGGGAAAGGAGTTTCTCCTGGTGTCCTGGCTAACAATCCCCTAAATAAAATTGATCGTTCACTTCACGGTAGTTTGTGGGATATTGCTCCGTGCAAACTGGCTGTTCACCTACAAATACACAATCTCTGCACTTCACAATCTTTCCAGCGAGTGAAATGGTTTGAAACGTCTCAACGCGTGATGAGGTGCTATAACAAATGCATGGATTGTTATTATTATTATTGAAGGAATTAAACAGCCGAAAGGAGCTGAAGCTGGGAATTAATGCGCAAACTGCAGGAGAGTTTTAATCCTGTCATTTGTTCTGCTTCAGGGGTTGCAATCTTCCAGCATTCAGCAGTTTCCTTCCTGTGTTGTCCCTTTTGGTCTTGATGTTGAAATGAGAAGGTGCTTTTCAAAGTGAAGCGAAACAGTGGCCTCTTTCACCCAGGGGCTGTCTGTCTGTCACCTTTTCAACAAAGGCTCCAAAGAGTTTGATCTTGCGCCTGTTTCCCAGAAGCTTATTGCCTTCGCTCAGTGCACCTGTGAGATGGTGGCAGTTTTGGATCAGTCTTTACTGGACTTGATCCACTGTTTAAATTTCCTTATTTCACTCATTGCTGTGCTGCTGTTGTTTTGCCTTGACACACAGTGTGTTGCTGTGTATGCAGTATGGGTAGAGCTCGGGGTTATACACAAGTGGTCCTGAGTCAGCTGCTTGATCTTATTTCGGGGGGTGGGTAAGGGGGAGTTGGAGGAGTTGGGAGGAGCGTGTGGTTTAATTGACATCTTCTCCCCTACTCCTTCCTCAACATCTAGATTGGTCTCTGAAAAGTGCGCCAACATGTTATCATACCTGAAGGAAGGGTATGATATGAATTAAATTGGTGTGATGGTGTATGCAGTGAAAGTTCAGTGTCCATCCGCTGTTAGTGGAATGAGTTTGATTCCAAGCTTTGCACTCTGCAAATTTCCTGGTATCTGTCCGATGTTATTTGAGTCGTTAAAAGTGCCCATTGTTTGTTGGTTTGTTTGTTTGGAAATTATACACCTTCCTTCCCTCACTGGCTTGTGTTTGTTAGCTCCCTGTGGAGAACAATCTGGGTTTTAATCAGCACCTGCCCATCTACAGTCACATGGGTGAAATTGGGATTTTATCACGTGGGGTGTTAGGGATGTCACTTCCTTCTGGAATAGAGCTGTAAGTCCATCACATCATTTCTCCCACAAAATATACAGTGAATTCACTTTATAGTGTATTCTGTGAAGTGCTTTGAACGTGTCGAAGACATGATAAGACGCTATATCAAGTGCAAGGATTATTATTATTATCATGCCAAATGCACCAACGTTTGCACCATATCAATACAGCACAGTATGCAGGGACATGAGTTCACATCATTTACAGTTTCAGTGAACTTCACTACAGTGCAATTTATCAGGATGTATCATGGCAGTAATAAACTCAGGTCATTACTATAGGAAGCATCATGACAGCAGAACAAGAGGTCACCCTTCAGAGCTGTAAAGGTCAATTTCAGAACTAGACACCAGAAAGTTTTTCTTTATGCAAAGGGGAATGATTGGGACAAGTTGTCGGGAAACTCGGTACTGTTGGGGGCAGTAGGATGGGTGTTCCGGAGGGATGAGGGGGGCCTTTTTTCTTTATCCAGACCAACCTTGTGATTTTGTTATCGTGTAACAGAAATTGCTAATAACGACTCCTGACGATAACCAGGAAATATTTGCTAGCTCAGGGTATTAAGGGATATGGGGCAAGGGTGGATAGTTGGACTTGAGGTACAGGTCAGCTATGATCTGATAGAATGGCGGAACAGGCTTGAGGGGCTGAATGGCCTCCTCCTGTTTCTATGCAACCCAATGCCATGGGAATTTTGTTCCAACACAATCCCAGAATTCCCAAGGGCCAGCCTGGCGAACTTCTGGATGTCAGTAGGAGTCCCTAAACTTATCTGAATCCTGCCCCCACACCCCTCACGATTAATTTGTTACAACGAGGGCGGATTAAATTGAAAGTTGTGGGTCTCTGGATAAAATCTAACACCCCGCAAACAGCCTTTCCTATCGACCAAAATGCATGTGAGTGAACATCAATTGAAATTTCAAACGATACCATGAATAAATTGGTGAGATTCAACTGTACTGGGAATTCCATGCCTACAGCTGTGCGTCCACTCCTGGCTCAGAGTTATGTTCTTTGCATTCGGAAACAGATCCTTGGCTTTTACAAGCCAACAGAATTTTCTTTAAAATGTAATGAATATTGAGCAAGGTCTAAAGTTCACACACTCGCTTAAAATGCATTTAATGGCTCACAGGTCAAGCCACACAATTTATTTTATTTTGGGGTCAGGGACTGATGTTTTCACGAACACTTTCCTGGGTAGAAATTCAACCTGGATCTAGATTTTTGTTCTATTAACGTAGCATTTTAAAGTGTGCGGTGGGTGAGGCGGCAGGGAGGGGGCAGGGGTTTGGAGGGGAGGGAGGAAGGGAAATGGGATGTGAAGCAGGTTGGTGTTTGCTGGAGACCTTCCTCTTCGACCCTGCTTACGGTCCTCTCCTTCCTCCCTCGGGCTCTGCCACTGTTAAATGCTCCGAGAGGCTGGCTCGTGTGAAGAGCGCTATATTGTGGTTGTGGCAAGTCCATAGAGGTATTTCAATGTGAGAAGACAATCTTGAATGCGAACTATGGGAAGCAGCCAGTGTAGCTGATCGGAGTGTGTGTGGGGGGGTGTGTGGAGGGGTGGGTGTGTGTGAGTGTGTGTTATGGGCTCACGGAGCCTGGTGTGGGAGAAGACATGGGCTGTAGAATTCTGAATGGTCTGAAACGTGAGTAAGGAGGAGCTTTGCTGGGAAGTGAGTTTGTGGAACAAGAACTGATTTCTCTCCCTTCCCCATCTTTGTGGAAATTGTACGTCCTCCTTCCCTCACTTAGCAAAGCTGGGAGGATGAATCCTTGGTCTGTTTGCATGAGACTGTTGTTCCTGGACAGTATACCTTTAAGGGATGGAGTGTTGGGATCACCTATGTGCAATGTTGCTTTGGCCTCAGATTTGACAAACGGGGTTGTTTGCAAGTCTCTGCTCTGGCATTCCTCCTTTGGGAGGAACAATTGTGTGGCAAACATCAACAGCTTTCCTGCTAGGCTTTCACAGGCTGTGCAGTCACTCCTGGACTGATTTGCTACTTCAGCGCAGTAGAAACTGTCACTTGAAAAGAATCATAAAAAGTTGTTCAGTTCATACCAGATACTTCGGAGACTGAGATCTACAGGTAGATTATAGATAGACCACATGACTCTCTGGGTTACATATTAATTTGTTTTATAAAACTATGCACCAAAGTTAACAATCAAACAAAGACATTCAGATCTCTGGTAAATCTTATCAATGCAGTTGAAGTGTCCTTTACATTGTGAGATAGAGAAAGGGCACTTTACCCCAGGTTGTTTTGACCTCTTCCTGGGATGCAAATGTTCCACGTTCCTAAATTCTGTGTTGTGACACTGCCCTGTGTTGAAAGAGGCTGTGGTTGTGGAAACTCAGGATCCGTCACAGTGATTGTGGAAGTAGAAGGGAAGCCTAAGGGAGGTAAGAAGTCCGTCCCACCACCCTTTAAATCTAAGGAAGAAAGAAGAACAAGCTTACACTTACAACGTGCAGAAACTTTTACGTAGGAAAATGTCTCAAAGTGCTTCATAGGGATGAAGCACTCCGATCAGCTACACTGGCTGCTTCCCATAGATCGCATTCAAGATTGTCTTCTCACATTGAAATGCCTCTATGGCCTTGCCACAACCACAATATAGCGCTCTTCACTCGAGTACCGTGGGGCATAAGGGGGTAGGAGGGAGTTGACCAAAAGCAGTCAAAAATGTAGGTCTTAGAATAATAATGATAATCTTTGAGTTTTTATATACATTTAAACTTTGAAAAATGCCGGTCAACCCTGGTACCGGAATGGTAATTATTTGAATCCCGCGAGCAGAATAAGATACCATCCGCTCACGGGATTCAAACAATCTGAGTCAAAGTGGATATCCCTGGCCACTGTGAGGGCCAGCAAGCATGTTGAGATTTTTACTGTCAAGTGTAGTAACTGTGTATTTGTAGGCAAACTCGGCAACCAATTTACGCAGAGCCATTTCCCACAATGCCCAACAGGCTGACACTTAGAACTCTTCAGAAGAGTAACAGTAGGAGAAAATTCAGCTAATGTGCAGTTTACTTCAAGAGATTCACAGTGTATCAGATGTACTGCAGGCAGAATCCGCCCCTCTCTCCCCACTCCTCCATGACACTGATGTCAATGTCACCGCCCATGAAGCTCGGTCACCTGTTCAACGCTCAGATCAACTCACTGAGTTCCAGAATCAGCTTAGACTCAAACAGACTGGATTAACATATCCCCTGGATGCTGGGTGGGATTACTTCATGCATTCTATTTAGGAACCAAGCATGAACCATGAATTCTTCGCAAATTTGAGATGCCGAGAGCCCAGAAGAATAGAAGAAATAGGAATGTCACACTGATGTGGAGGCGGGCTTTAAAAGATATTTTGCAAGGAGTGTTGAAGAGAAAGCAAATGACCTGGTCCATACTTAACAGGGAGTGCCTGATGATATCAGCGAGCGATAAATAATAAAACCTTCTCTTCCACAATTGTCCCTCAGTTTACAAGGCAAACTCGGCAGGCATTATGTGGAGCGATGAAAGATTTATAACTTTTTAATGTTGTTTGCAGAGTAATATTTCGGCCTTGTGAAATGTCATGCTTTCAGTAGAAAGGATTGATGTGCACTGATATAGCTTACTTCAGTTATATGGGAAAGCTTACTCTCTCACCCCTACATAAGGGGGAGGGGAGACACTACATGTTTAAGTTGTTATTTTTGGTTCCAGTGTCGGAACTTTAATTTAAGTGCCATGGGAAGTTACCCTGCATAAGGGGCGCTATATAAATGCAAGTTGTTGTTGAAGTTGTTGTTATTCAAGATTGGTGCCGGAATGTGAGCATCAGGTGAATGTGAAGTTCTTTGCAATGTGTTTTTTAAAAGAAATGTTTCAAGGTTTTCTAACCAAGTTGCAATTAAGAACAACAACAACTTGCACTTATATAGCGCCCTCCATGCAGGGTAATAATAATAGTAATAATCCCTATATTTGATATAGCGCTTTTCACGTCTTCTAGGGTAGTGACTTAGAGCGCTTAACAGGGGCGGAGCCTGACTCCTAGCTGGGGGTGAGGGGAAGGTGGCCATAAGCCCGTTTGAAGAGAAAGGTCTTCAGGCAGGACTTGAAAAGGGGAGAGAGGGGGCAAGGCGGAGGGATTGAGGGAGAGTTTTGAGGCATAGTGGCTGAAAGCGCGACCTCCGATGGTGGGGAGGAGGGTGCGAGGGACGAGCAGAAGGCCAGTGTCAGTCGAGCGGAGACGCTGGATGGTGGATTGGGGGGGAGTGAAGAGGTCAGAGAAGTAGGGAGGTGCCAGAGAATGAAGGGATTTGAGTGAAGGAATTAATCACTTTTGGGTGTTAGCCTGGTTCAGTTGGTAGAACTCTCGTCTCTGAATCAGAAAGCCCACACTGGAACTTTGTCCACTCAGTCTAGTTTGGCAACGCATTGTTGGAGATGTTGTCCTTCAGGTGCGATGTTAAACGAAGCTCCCGTCTGTCTATTCAGGTGTATGTTAAAGATCACATGCATGGCACTATTCAAAAAGAGAAGGGAGTTTCTCCTGGTGTCCTGGCCATCAATGCCTTCTTCCTTTGACTGCTGGAAATAATTGTCAGCAAATTGATGAGACACTGCGTGCAATGTAGGACACAATGTTCAGGGAAAAGTTTGAGTTTGTAGAAAGTCAAATGAATGCTAATGTTGTTGAAGATTTCCTAGGGTGTGGGAATATTTCAGCCTTTGTTAGCTTTCCCGTGAAGACTAGAGACTATTGTAAAGGCCTGAGGCCCCACGCATTTAACCTCTACTCAGCAACATTTTAGCTCTGAACCATGTTTTTAATCTTCAAATGTGCCCCAGTCATTTGTCCTGGAAATGACACCAAGCAGTGGCTTGCACAACACAAAGACCGCTGTTCAGTTCTGGGAAACTGAGCCTGCTAGTGACATTAGCACCCGCTCTAGTCCTACAACAGATGAAGGAATGTGGACAATGTGCCAAATATAGAACTAATAAACTCTCAGTGTTCAAAGCCAAGACAACACAGTCTGCTTGTTCTGTTATATTGAATCTGATCTGGAGTTTCCATAAGTAATCTTTCAGTGTTCTGCCTTCAATTGTGAGTTTGGCGTAACTGATATTAAATAAAGACAGGTCATCATAATAAATCATTACGATGCATTTCTTCCCGTAAAGAGCTTGTTTGCTTATCGTGGCTTTTCTTTGAATAGCATCAAAAGCAAAAGGCTTGCCCCCAGGTTAGCTCGGTTGTATCTGACCAGGGTTTTTCTTCCCTTCTCAGCAGTGACCTTCAGAGTGGAACAGTTAATCTGCAGTTTCCTTTTATAAGAATTTAACAAGGCTAAAATGGAAGGCAGGAAAGAATGTGGAGCCAAGTCACGGAGGATGAGAATCCAACGCATTGTATAACAGGGACATGTGAGGCAGCCGGTGGCACAGAACATTGAGCACATTGCACAGAGAAATAGGGCACTGGTTCTGTCAACTATTTAATCCCCTTCCTTCTTCCCACATGGGGATTGAATATATGATGATTCATAAAAGCATATATCAAAACAGAACTCTGCATCAGTCTGGCTCAGTTGGTAGCGCTCGGAAGGTCAGAAGGTTGTGGAAACAAGCCCTACATTGGGACTTTGAGCGACTAGACTAGGTAGACATTCCAGTGCAGTGGTGGGGGAGCACTGCATTGCTAGAGGTGCAAGCTTTCCAATGAGACATTAAGCCAAAGTCCCGTGTGCCTGTTCAGGTGGATGTTAAAGATTCCATAGAACTATTTTGAAAAGAGAAGGGAGTTTCTCTCTCCCACTGTCTTGGCCAATAGTCCCCAGATAAATTATTCATTCACCTCCTAGCTGTTTGTGTGACTCAGCTGTGTGCAAATTGGCTGCCGCGTTTGTCTACAAATACACAACTCACTCCATTTAACCGTAATTATCTTGATACATTCTGATGTGATCAAATGCAGGCATTATTACAGGGTAATCTCATTGTAACACGGTTGTCAAGATCCAATACCTCAGGCATTGCCTTAAAAGGGAGAGTGTAAAAATGGCCACTTCTAGGTCATCGGGTACTGCCATCACTTCCTATGTGCTACACATACATGTCCAAAGGGCACCCCCATTACTTATAACATACACGGTCACTACACTTTAACTTTAAAGCCTGTGAAGCTGAGTGAAGCGGGCAGGCAAAGGAGTAGACTATGAACAGGTCAGAGAGGTAGGGAGGTGCAAGGGTAAGAGTGGATTTTCAATCATAAACTGCAGAAAACAAGTTTCCAGTAGATCAAAACAGGAGGGAAAATAAACTGGAAATCCCCTGGTTTCCCTGTGAAATCCCTTAATGCTTTTAAACAGTTTTTGTCATCACAAACCTGTCTCACACCCCGGAACATTCCTGCATACGAAATAGGATCAGTTCAGTGTGACAGACACTGAGCCAAGCACAAATTCTGCACAGTCTTTACAATGAAGACACAGAAATGCTGCAAAAAGGAGCTTTATTCTAAAAATAGCAGCACCAGCAAATTCTTGCCTCCGCTGCCTTCTATGAACCCTCAAATTGTCCAATTAAAGCAGGATATTTCAGGATTTTTCCACTTGCAAGTAATGGTTCATAAGATGGTACGTCACAAGAGGTTTAGATGAAGAAGGCCCTCTGACCCATTTGATCGCATCCTTCCCGCTCTACTGTCTTCCCATCACAGCGTCAAGCTGTTTTCTAATGTGTCCAGTGACCTGGCCTCAACCATCCTTCCTGGTAATCTGTTCCAAGGTGTTAGTTACCCTCTGGGTAAAAAAAACTTCCTGGTATCTGTCCTGAAATTGTCCTTTGCAACTCTGAACCTAAGTCCTCTTATTCTACTGTCTTGGTGCGTCTTAAAGTATTGATTTGGGTTTACTTCTCAATCCCTGTAGCATATTGAACAGAGCACTTGACTCGCAAACAAGAGGACCTGGGTTTGATTCCTGGGCAGGGCGAAACCTTAGGCAATTTTCCTTACTCCACATGCCTCTGTTTATCTAGCAGTAAGTAGGAACCCACTCATTAGTCAATTGGAGGATCGCTTTCCAGGGGTAATAATCCCTTAAAAAAAATTGAACATGACTGTTTGTGGGATACTGCTGAGTGCTATTGGCTGCCGGGTTTCGCCCAAAAAATATATAGTTAATTCACTTTACAGTATATTATGTCCAGCGCCTTGGGACGTCCTCCCAACGTGAAAGGCGCTATACAAATGTAATCTTGTTGTTGTTGTTCTGAGTGAAGGTCTGAACAACTTGATAAGGCCCTGTATCAAATGCAAGGTTTATTATCCATTTATACCCTTATAAAGACCCCTCACGGACTTTAGTGTTCAACAATGATTTGTTAGTAAAAGGGACTTTTTCTATTATCTTGCAGCTTGCAACCCAGGATTCATGGATTTGCTTGACTGGAGGGAACAGTTTCTGTCATAGTTTCTTTTACAATATGAAAGTCAGAAATTGAAAAGGAAAACCTTCCTTTATTGGAAATAGGTTCAAAAAGAAATGGGGAGCAAGGTGGGGGAGAATATCGTAATGCAAAGTGACAGGAGGGCTGCGATCAATGAAATGTGGTTCATGTCTTAATTCTGTGCTTTTAAAATACTGAAATGTACAATGGTTGTCATAGTCCAGACATTAATGGGAAGAAACTAATTGCTGAGAGATAAGATTATCGTGGTAGAGTCCATATTAATAATCTCTCCTCCGTTTAATACAATACAATGGGATTTACACTTGTAAAGTTCCTCTTACATCAGAAGGAAGTCATTTGACAACGCTGGCTGAAGGTGGGAGCCCAGAGGGGTGGGCAGGGGAAAGACGAGCGAAAGCACAGTTCAAAAATGAAAGCTTTGAGATGTGTCTTGAACGAAGGAAGAGAGGGAAGGATTGAGCAAGTGGGGGAGGCGGTGGGGACATTCATGATGGACGGACTTCTAGATAATACTGTAAAATTCGAAAAGTCCATCGACATTTTGCTCAGTACAAGACTGAGTGTGTTTCGCTTTGAATGTTAATGATGTGTCTACCTCTCGCTGCTGGGTAAACAGGGAACCCAGATAGCCGAGTGATCAGTTTAAGAAGCTTGACAATTCTTAGCTGACCTCGGCCATGCTATCTTAAACTGTTTAAGTTGTGTTTCTTTTTCCGCCCCGCCAACAGCAAGTTTCCCAAACCGTTGAAATCCCACTTCATAGCTGGCATTCGAACTGTGGTCGAGCACAGCATCCTGTCACACAACACGCACGTGTGAACATTGTGCAGATGCCGCTGGTCCATTGTTTAGTTGGGGTTGTTTGTTTAATATGTTCCCAAATTAAATCTGTGAGTGCTGTAAACAAGTTCAGTTAAACACTGGTACTCGTAGAGTTTACTCAGCAGAGAGAGCTGCTTAACATGGAACAAAGAACTCATTAACCAGTGAATTCGATAAAGGGTGAGTTGTCCACTCCTGGCAGTGGTGTGTGGTGTTCCTCGGGTGCTTTTTTTAACAAGCCAGACCTTTGTATGAATCCTTCTGTGTAATATGAATGCTTGTGGCTGGGACAGACTCCAGCAGTGTGAAGTACTTCCTCTGCTATTTTAACTGTTCCACGTGTATGCTGTGCTTTGTGCTCTCCACAGAAATGTAGACAAACTGCAAAAGACCATTGCAGTCTACACAGCTGGCCCTAAAGTTAAAAAAGTATATAAACATACCAAAAATAAATGGTCCCACACCACTCTGTCTCAGTCAGAAGGTTCTGGTTCAAGCCCCATGTTGGGAGTTTGAACTCACAGTCAAGGCTGACACTCTTAATACAGAGTTCGACAACAACAACAATAACAACTTGCATTTACGTAGCACCCTTCACATAGGGTAGTGTCCCGGAACGCTTTACAATGGCGGAGTCTGACAACGAACCAAGGGGAGATGGAAGTGACCATGAGAGCGATCAAAAAGGAAGGCGGGATTTGAAGGTCGGGAGGAAGGGGATTATTATTAAATGGATAATAATAATAATATAATAAGGGAGTTCCACATATTCATTCCACCGACACGTGGAAATTTCCCTCTGTTGGGAATACAGGGCAGCCCTGTTATAATGCACTTCACTATAGCGTACTTTCATTAATAACAACAAAGAGAACGACAGGATTTATACAGTGCCCTTATCCTAGAATATCGACTCAGAACGTTTTCCAATGATGAAGTTGGACGCTGAGTAAGGGAGAATGAGAAGAGAGAATCCCTCGGATTAAATGGTCTTTCCTCTGATGAATGTTTGCAGGACCTCTCTGGTGCAAAGAGCTGAATATTTGCCTTTGATTGCAGTCTCTACATTAGCCAACAATTGCTTGTGAAGTTCTACAAGACATTTCAACCTGATAAGGCAACTATCAAAATGCAAGTTCTTTCTTTTTCTGACCAGCTCTCATAAAGCTATATACAAGAAATACCAGACTGGCTCGTAGGTTTATGTCGGGAGCAAAAACACAGAATTTCCAACCTCAGATTGCAAATAGTGACTCCTGACGGTAATCGGACATATGTCACCCTGTCTTGCTGGAACCCCACTCTGACAACAACAACAAATTACATGTCTATAGCACCTTTCGTGTTGGGAGGATGTCCTAAGGTGCTAGACAGTTAGGAATTTGGACCCGAGCTGGGGGTTGGGAGGGTGGGAGGGTGATCAAAGGTACGAAGAGGAGTATCTTCAGTTGGACCTTGAAGGGAGGCAATGATGGGGTGAGCCGGGCAGGAGACGTGGAGCAGGCTGAGCAGAGAAATCGGGCAGAGTTCCTATGGGTTGGTATGTCACACACCTGGTCACCTGCAGGAGTGGTTATTTGAGACTCAGATATCAGGTATCCAGCTTACACATTTTCAAGCCCTGTTTGCAGAGATTGTGAAATCTACCGAGTGCAGAAAGGACAGTGACAAGAAATTGTGGCAAGAACGGCCCCCAAACTGACAGACACCAAAGGTAGAATAGAAAGCCATGTGTACTCAATATTTGATGTCCTGCTGCACTGCCTGACTAAGCAGATCCGTTTATTTCAGACAAAACAGGTTAGGTGCTGGGAAAACTTTGGCGATCGGTATTCAGTGACCTTTTTAAAGCAAGCACTGGTCTACACAATAAATTCTCTCGCATAGCAACTAATGATGTCTTTGTGCTTTGACTGCATACCAGCTCAGACTTGCATGAGCAGATTAATTTTTCTAGGTGACTAATGAAGCATTTCACGTGGCCCATCAGATGCCGATTCATTTCCAGTAACGAGTTGGACAGGGCATCAGTTGTTTGGAATCTCATTCTCGTTTTTAGTATTGTTTATTTGTCAGTCTGGCTCATTTATTAACATTCTCATCGATGAGTCAGGAGTTGTAGGTTTGAACCCCCTCCACCCCCATTGGGTCTTTGAGCTCACGGTCTAGGCTGACAATCCAATGCATTGCTGGGGGGTAGCGCTGCATTGTTGGAGGAGCCATCCTTTGAATGAAGTGTTAAACTGTCTCTGTTCAGGTGGAACCGCTGTAAAGGAAAAGTGAGTTTATGCCATTTGAACTATTCTTGTCTCCTGAAACCAATCCCCTCCTTTTGGTGTTGGGGGCCCAATTGGCAGGGATTTCCCCACTCTACCATCTGGCATCAACATAATTTAACAGCTGAGCTCGCTGAAAAACCTCTTCTCTGGTCTATCGTCCTACTGATGTGAAAGACTATACAAATGTGATTTGTTGTTTGTTGTTATCTGCCTGCCAGTTGAACTCTGGCAGCTAAACCTCACTTGACAGGGCTCTGACCTGATTCTACAACCCAAGGAGTGAAGAATCTGGGAGAAAATTACAGCCACTGAATGGGGGAATGGCACGCATCAATAATAATAATCTTTGCATTTCATATAGCGCCTTATCACGTTGTTGAGATGTCTAAAAACCCTTAACAGAATATATTGTAAAGTGAATTGACTGTATATTTTGTGGATGAAACGCGACAGCCAATTGTGCAGTGTCCCACAAACAGGCATGGATTGAGTGACCAAATTTTTTTTTGAAGGGATTATTACCCGTGGAAAGCGATCCACCAATCGACTAACAACCGGGTTCCTAATTACTGCTTGGCAAACTGAGGCGTGTGGAGTAAGAAAACTTGCCTAAGGTTTGCCTAGCCCAGGAATCAAATCCCTTGTGAGTGAGGCAAGTGCTCTAACCAATACGCTACAAGATTCCATGATGTATAAGAGAAGCTTCCCTGGGATTTTATTGTGATTGTTTCTGTCAGTGCAGAAAGACCATTTTCAAGATTCAGATTGAGATGTTCTCTTGGTACAGTATTAACAATGGTATGGGGGACTAGAGGAAGGGCAGGTAAATGGAACTGAAAAGATTGCTTTTTTCAACACAGAGCCAACACAGACACAGTGGGTGAAATGGTCTTCTTCTGTGCTGTTCTTATATGAGCCACCTAATGTGATCCCACTCTCCTGCTTGTTCCCAATATCGTTTAATGATAATAATACTTTCATTTGATATAACCCCTTATCACGTCTTCAAGACGTCTCAAAGCGCTCCAAAGTATATTCTGTAAAGTGAATTAACTGTATATTAATACACCTCTTAATGGAGAGAAATGGGTTCACAACATTGGATTTGGATGAAGAAGGCCTCCACAATATCCATCCAATCATCTTCGCATCACAGCATCAAGCTGTTTCTAAAACGAATCCAGTGTCCTGGCAAACTGTTCTAGTTATTAATTGGGTAAATGCTTAACAAAATACTTCCTTGTGTTTGTTCTAGATTGAGTTTTGCATATCTAAGCCTGTATCATTTTGTTCTATGGTCTTTGCACATCTAAAAGTATTGTTGTGGGTTTAAGGTCTCAATCCCAATTTAAAATCGTACATACCTCTAGAAGGCCCCCTCAGAGATGTCCGATTTCAAGACTGAAGAGCTTGTCAAATACTGCACATTCCTTCCTCAACACAAATTATCCCTGTTGTTCTTTCCACTGTCTCTTGGGTTTAGGCAGCCACTTTATGTTGCAGAACACTTAATCTTAAGTACGCATAAAACAGTACAGTTTTAGACAGAATTCCTCCTCCCCCACCACAAGTATCCTCACATTGTTTACTTGGCTGAGTCTAGCCAATATAAATATATCATTGTATAAGCAGTACTTTTGACCTTAAATTTGAAATGGAATTTTCCCAAATAATGTCGTAACATAGCAATGAGTCAGTTTTTGTGCTGCTACATTCTTTATATGGCCATCTCTCCAGTGCATATCCAAGGAAATGTATAAATAGATTCTAGGAAAACTATCTACAATCTCCTCCAACAGTAATCTCATGGCCGAACTCTCCTCTCCACTCCCCCATCACTGCTCTATGATCTGTTGCTCGTTCCTCAGTCCCTCCATCCACCACCATTGTTGGCTGAGGTTTTACCCTCTGCCCCCTGACTTGTGCAACATTTCCAAAAGCTGTTTCCCTCACTTGCTTTTCAGAAGTGCCATGGGAAGATGGGCTATATATTCACTGGATGTCATGAGAGACGAGTTGCAGATGAAGGATCTTGTTGTTTATGCATTAATTGGGTTTAGGGCAGATATAGCTTCCCAACAGAGCAATCTCAGAGTAACTTACCATTGGCAAATCTGATACTTCTTGGCTTAGTTGCATTGTTTGAGATCCAGCGCACATATAGCTCAGCTCGTTCAGCCCGCTCCTGAATTTCAGGAGGCTCCAGTACTGGATTTCTAACCCCAGGGAGCCGCCTTGTGCCTTTTGAGCAGGGCAATTTCCCATGACCTCAGTGCTCACCCCCAAAGAGAAGCACAACAAATGGCCGACCAGAAATGGCAAGAGGCAAACTGTGCAGTCCGTCTAGGATTCGATTCTTTAATATTGAGCTTGAACAAAACTCATCGTTGGTGATTTTATTTTGTGAAAATAATGCAGACTGAAATTGCGTTCCATTTCTGATCAGTTTGCCTGGAGGTCGATAGCTGTGATAAATCGCAGACCGGACGGAGTCTGTCGTAGCCTACAGGAACGTTTTGTCTTAAAATTTAAGATGGCACACAATTGTGGAAAATTCTTAACCGCAGTCTGAATTTCGAAGCCATTCCTTTTTGAGACCTACAGAAAACAGAGGTCAACCTGGTTCACTCTTGAGTCTCAGTCAGAGATTGTGGGTTCGAGCCCTGGTCAGGACTTGGAATTCACAATTGCAAAGTGCAAGAATTTATATCACTAACACTTCCTGCGTATTGTGACACGCAGGAAATGACATCAGCAATAACCTAACAACAACAACAACAAGATTACACTTGTATAGCGCCTTTCACGTCGGGAGGACGTCCCAAGATGCTGAAACCCACAATTTTAAAGGCAGGAAGCTGGCTAGTTAGCGGCAGAAGCATTTCTGTATTTTATCTGTGCTCAGCCAGGCTAATAATAATAATAATAATAATAATCCTTGCATTTGATATAGCGCTTTTCACGTCGGGAGGACGTCCCAAAGCGCTTCACAGAACACACTGTAAAGTGAATTGACTGTATATTTGTGGGCGAACGCGGCAGCCAATTGCGCACACAATGTCCCACAAACAGTCGTAGATTGAAAATGACCAATTTAATTATTATTTTTGGTTTTTTTTTTGGAGGGATTATTATTAGGCGTGTGGAGTAAGGAAACTTGCCCAAGGTTTCGCCCTCTGCCTGGAATTGAACTCAGGTCTCTCGCTTGCAAAGCGAGTGCTCTAACCACTGAGCTACAGGACTCCAAACCATTCAGGCTACAATCTATAGAGAGTTTGTGTGAATGCTTTACATATTTATGCACATTTGTGCATGTAGGTGTGCACGCACATGAGCGTGTTAATGTATTTCTCTCTGTGTGTGTCCATGTGCATGCATGCATTTGTGTATATGTGTGTATTTCTGTGCAACTATGTCTTTCTATGCACATCTAAATGTGGTTGAGTCTGTGTGTACACATGTGTATCTCTGTACGTGTGTGTGTGTGAATATACCTAAGTTTGTACGTGCCTTTGAGGTGGGAGAGGGAGAAGGACTACAAAATATACCTTCTTTATGGTAAAACACGTCAAGGACTTGGGAAACATCTTCCTGATGTGAAAGACGCTGTAACAAATGCAGGGATTACCATTAACTTTATTATTATAAGGAGCGACAGAAAAGGACAGACAGTACTGTGTGTCCGGTGTCGGTGTGAGACCTTGTGTTTTATCCAGCTCAGTGAGGTAATTGGTAATCAAATCCCACGCTGACCATTAATTATATGGCAGTGCTGGC
Source organism: Callorhinchus milii (assembly GCF_018977255.1). Lineage (NCBI taxonomy): Eukaryota > Metazoa > Chordata > Chondrichthyes > Chimaeriformes > Callorhinchidae > Callorhinchus > Callorhinchus milii. Next base: position 73,726,559 of record NW_024704745.1, on the reverse strand, counting down.
CTGCAGCGGGGCTGGGAGAGGCTATTCTTGTCAGCAGTGGGAAGTATCAATCTCTCTCAAACAAAGTTCCACTAATGTTATTCAGGTGACAGCCCATTGGAGTGATTGTTGAATCTTACTGTTAACCCTTGACCTCACTGATTTGCTTTCACCTTTAATGACAGCAATTACGGTGGTGAGGCCAAAAGACTATCTCTGTGGTGAGAGCGCTTTTACATTACTTATTTCCCTGCAGAGACAAGCCCACAGGCCATAAAGGAAAAGTGGTCGAATTTCCCATTGCAAAATCCTTTCTGATCTGCCAGTGTTTCTGCAGACAATTGCCTCTTGGTCAATGATGGAGGGAAGAGACAGCTTATATTCTGTGAAATGTAATTTTACGAAAATTGACATTGAGACATATGCAAATACCTTAGAAATGTACCTTTCCGGATATTCAGGCACATGCCAATCCCTTTAATAATAATAATAATCCTTGCATTTGATTTTGCACCTTATCACGTCGTTGAGACGTCTCAAAGCTCTTCACAGGATATACTATAAAGTGTCGTGGACTGTGTGTTTTTATGGGCAAAATGTGGCAGTCAATTGCCCACAAACAGTCGTGGATTGAATAACCAAATTATTTTTTATTTTGATGGGATTATTACTCCTGGAGAAGCATTAGTTAGGTTCATCTGGCAAGTTTTGATTGATGTTGCGTAGGGGAGAGGGTGCACGGCCCGTGGACAGGGAACATTTAATTCCTGTTTCAGTCTCACGCTCACACTGTCCATAGCTCCTGAGCTCAGAATTTTAAAACACGTAAACATTCTGACATTTGTTACACACTGCTGCCAAGTTCGTACAAGTCTGTTTCAGAGTCTTGCCTATTCTCTCGTAAATCCTCCAAAGCTTTACTGTTCTTCATCCTCGTCTCTTCGTGGATGGGGTAGAGTTTGAAGAGAATGACTCCGATGCCAATGAGGAAAATGGCTGCTGTATCTGATGTCATTGTGTCAATCCTGCAATAATCCTTGCATTTGATACATACTGTATATATTTGATGTATATATCTTGCATGTCAGGAGAGACATCTCAAAGCACTGTATTTTACTGTAAAGTCTGGTGACTGTGTATCTTGTAGGTGAACGCAAAAAACAATTTTCGCACAGCATTATCCCATGAACAGCCATGAAGTAAGTGAACAATTTTATTTGGGACATTGTTGGCCAGGACGTTGGGAGGAACAAGAATTATGATGAATACTGTAATGGGAAAACCTATTATATGATTCCATTATATACCATTTTGCCCATTCCTTGCATTAATTGGCACAAGGATGAGTTACAGAATGACTGCAGATTTTACCGTCTTATTTCAGTGCATCGAATTCAAAGTGCTCACTTCATGGAATATTCGTGTAGAGAGTTTTTCAGTGTTGTGTTACGGAATGTAAAATTCAAAACTCAGTCGCCTGTGGATACTCACCAAACCAAACTCTACACCCACATTACCCAATCCTTGCAGAGCTCCACTGGCTTCCCGTTGCATAATGAATTGATTTCAAGATCCTCCCACAACCAATTTATACCTTGGCACCTCCCTACCTCTCCAACATGCTCACACCCCACTCCTCTGCTTGCCTCCTTCGCTCAGCTGGCTCAGGCCTTTTGTGTTTCCGTCGACCCCCTCCGCTCAACCACTTGCAGGCGTGCTTTCAGCCGTTAAGAACCAAACCTTTGGAACTCGCCATCTCAGTCCCTGCGCCTTGCTCCCTGTTTGCCCATCTTCAGTTCGCATCTGAACACTTTCCTCTTAGACCATGGCTACAGTCACCTCTTTCTTCCTGGCTTGGTGTCAAGCTATCCCATTGTTAAGCGAGTTGCTAACCTGTGTGAAGAACAATGTATAAAGTTGCTGTAAAATGCCGTTTCTTACTAAGGATATTGGAGAATTCAGCTGTGAATGATGGAGATGGCTCCTCAGCACAGGTGAAAGCACAGCCTCACTTTTCCTGTGGACCAGAAATCCCAGTCCATTAGTGCTGATTAGCAAGAAGTAAAAGATAATCCTTCTGTAGCAATGAGGATTCTGGGAGGGAGTGGGGGATGAGAAAAATGAGAACAGATGGTTCTTTCCTGCTCTGATACCCTGCATTAGCTGCCTTCAGTTGTGAAGCCACTGAAACCTGATCAAGTAACTGTATTTCCTGAACGTCTTAAGGAGAAGGTGAAGAGACAATGTTAATCACCAGCTTCTACCGGGAGCCATTGTCCACTGAAAGGAAAGGATGTGCTGTGTAAACATTATCTCCAGACAATAATTGGCTGTGTCAGTCGTCCTGTGAAAGGCTATGAGGGAATCAATTCACAGAGTATAAAACTGTGTTGACGCAGCAGATAATCCCTCACATATTGCAGTTCCCCACTCTCTCCCATTGTACAAGTCAATGGCTGTTCCTGATGTTTTAAAGGCCTGATTGAAGGATTCAAGTGGAGAATGCACTAAGTAAAGCACAGAGTATTGTTCCTTTTTCATTTTACAAGCTCCCTCAGCTTTTGGACAAGCTTTGGGGGAAACTCCACGTGATTCTAGATTGACTCTATTAATGTTTCATTTTAGAGCGCTGGGAATTTGGCAAACTATAAAAATAGCAATCTTTACAATTGGTATAACGCCTTTCACGTCGGGAAGACAGGGTTGTAGTGTAATGTGCAATGAATGTATGGTTTGTCAGCGAACTAGATTGAATTCAGTCTTGACTCTGAAATATTTTCTGCAAGTTCTTAAAAGAAATTTGCCAAATTTTAGAAACTCTAAGATACTTCATTAATTAATGGAGCAAAGCTGAACCCAGTTAGATATTCTTTTAAAAATTTTGTTATAATCTTCTGTTCTATTAATACATGAACAAGTGCCTGAACCTGGCAGTTGATTGCATCCCAATCCCTCCCATGACTTTCAGTCTGCAGGCGTGATACAAACTGTAAATAACGCAGGTGCGGAGAGGAAGGCAGGTGCTTTCTCCCCCAGGGAGGGGAAAACAATTAGGTCCATTACCTCACTCTGCACCTGTAAGTTTCCTAAATATCCTCATCGAGAGGAGGATTGCAGAAACTCTGTGAGCTGATTGAATCATCAACCTCTCAGCCAAAGGGCAAGACTGAATATATACAGCTCTTTCAGTGTTCTGTAGCTACCGCTATAAATCCACTGCATGACAATCGCTAATCCTTTTAACGTCATTTGTTAACATTCATTTTGGTTAGGAGTTGTAAAGTGGTTGTACAGTTGTACAGTTATAAAAATTTTGAATTTTGCATTGCAGGTTGAATGATGATGATAATAATAAAAATAATAATCGTTGTGTTTTATATACAGTATAAAGCTTTCACTGTATCAGAAGGCTTCACAGGATTTCCTATTAAGTTTTTCCCACAAAATATACAGTCAATTCACTTTACAATATATTCTGTGAAGAGCTTTGAGACATCTCAACGATGTGAAAAAGTGCTATTTGAAATGCAAGGATTATTATACCATTATTATATAAAGTGTAGTGACTGAATTTCATAGGCTAACATCTTCACAACTATATCATGTGATGTCAAATGCGAGAGAGGTAGCAACACATGTATTTGAGTTCATTACCACGCGAACAAAGGGAGAGATTAGGAGAGATTTTTGTAAAAGATTTACAAAGATTGTACGGCACAGAAACAGGCTATACAGCTTTGAGACGTCTTGACGACGTGATAAGGTGCTATATCAAAGGCAAGGATTATTATTATTAAGTTGTCACTGATGCATTTTTTACCGAAGCTAATGAGGCAGAAACCTCGCCACTTCCATAAGGAAGATTGGTCAGATTATTCCTCGGAGCTCGTGAGAACGCTAATTATAGCAAACTGTCTTCTCACTGAATGGGAACCAACTGCAGAGATTCACCTCTGAACCGTGCCTCCGATAAACCACATTCACAGTGAAGCAAGAGAACCAATTTTTTTTTCGTTTCCCCGTGTAATTGATGGAGAGCTTCGCAGTGGGGGGATTTTAACAATTATATGAAAAATTAGCTGTCAGATCGACATTAAATTGGTTCAGCTGAAGACACTGGAATAAGCTACTCGGGTTAAAGGCCATCTAATTACACTGCTGTCTCTTCCGTCTGACGTTCTGCCTCCTGCTTTGGGCCTAATCTCCCGCGCAGTGTTATAGGATTAATTTTTTGCAGGTTCCGGGGACGCAAGTTTCCCGTCTGCTGCTCCTTTCAGGAATTTTCATCCTGCCATCACAGAGACGCTTTCAAGGCTGTGGTTGCAAGACTGTGTTTAGAAAGCAGCTGCCGGAGACCTTGAGTTTGATTTGACCAGACCTTTCACACACACCCCACCCTCCTTCTCCACTGCTGAACAGAGTTACATAGAGTGATACAACGTTAAAAAAATTTGGTCACTCAATCCACGGCTATTTGTGGGACACTGTTGTCCGCAATAGGCTGCCGCGTTTCACCCACAAAATACCCACTTTACAATATATTCTGTGAAGCCCTTTGAGATGTCTCAACAATGTGATAAGGCGCTATATCAAATGCAAGGATTATTATTATTATTATAACACCATCTTGCATTTATACAGCGGCCTTCATGTGTATAGCGTCTCAGAGAACTTCTGTAGAGCTACATAGAGTTACGTGGAATAGGCCGTTCAGACGACCAGTCAGTGCTGATGTTAATACTAGTAAGAATAATAAACCTTGCATTTGATATAGCGCCTTATCACATCCATGAGACATCTCAAAGCGCCTCACGGAATATACTATAACGTATAGTGACTGCGTATTTTGTTGGCGAAACATGACAGCCAATTGCTCACGGCACTTTTGCACTTGTCATGAGCCACCACTCCTGTTTCCCTCACCAAGCTATAACCCTCTATTCCCTTCTCCCTGAAGTATGCATCAAGTTTTCTCTTGAATACATTGATGCCATTTGCTTCAACCACAGCTTCGGGCAGTGAGTTCCACATTCTCACCAGCCTCTGCGCGGAGAAGTTTCTTCACAACTCCCTGTTAGATCTACAGTATGCCCTGAGGGGCTGCCCCAGTTAGAGGCTGCAGATGACTGGCTTGCTGATAGGCGCTAGTGCAAACACCAGCTGACATCAGCATCTGTCAGTCTGACTGACACTCAGCTTTTGTTCATCAACTGTGGCAGGAGGTTAACCCTCACACATTACAATTACAGATTCACGCGGATTTACATAGAATATTCCAGAGGAGCCAGTTAACTATTATATTATCTGATTCAAAAACGTCCCCCGATGGTGGGTTGAAGGGAGTTTCTAAATCCTCCGAACAAATCCGTGGCTCTCTTCACGGCCGTTTGTGGGACGTTGCTGCGTGCAAATTAGTTGTCTCGTTCTCCTAACAGAATATACACTGTCAGCAATTATCTGTGAAGCACTTTGAGAGATTTAGACATTATTAAATAAATTATTATTATTGATAATAATGAGAAGAATAAACGCAGCACAATCTATTAAAAGCCCAGTACAGCTGTCATAGCTACAATATTTATGAGTGGATGATATGATGTGATCTAAACTTTACCTCGGGCCTGTATCACGAATAGATGTCACTATAGATGTTTCTGTGCTTCCTCCTTCAGAAGAGGAATGTGTCTTGCTTCTGCTGATTCACAGGCATTTGCACTGACACTGAACTTCAGGTCTTTGCAGGATCAAAGCGACGACAGTACAAATGATATCCCGAGGAAAGGGCTGAACGACATTAATATTAAAATTTATCGGGATCAAAGAGACAAATCACCACAATGGCAAAACGCTTTACAAGACCCTGAATCCTGCTCCTATCAGGATAGCAGCCTTAACTTGCTTTGTGGTGTGAGCAACTTGCTCTTGGATTTCTGGGTTAGTGTCTATAGGGGTGGGAAGACTCTAACTCATCCTTGAGATGTCTCAATTATGAGACAAGAATAAAAGCCGTGGCCTGACATTTTAAACTGGGAGTGCGGAATACGGCTCACAGAATCTTATAGCACAGAAGGAGGCCATTCGGCTGTTTGAAAGAGCTATCCAACTAGTTCCACTCCCCCGCTCTTACACCGTAGCCTCACAACTTTTTTCTTTTCAAATTACTTTTTGAAAACTTCTATCGAATCTGCTTCCACTACCCTTTCAGGCAGTGCATTCCAGATCGTAACAACTCGCTGCGTAAAAAAAAATTCTCCTCATCTTCCCTCTGTTTTTCTTGCCAATTGTTTTAAATCTGCGTCCTCTGGTGATTGACCCACCTTCCAGTGGAAACAGTTTCTCCTGTTAATAGTTTTACTCTATTAAAACCCCTCATAATTTTGAACAGGGGCGGTATTGTGCTGTGTATGACCAGCTCTTTATGTGGGAATGACAGGTGATGGCTCTGTGTGTGGTCCTCTCCATGGTAATCCGCTGACTCCTCTCTCATAAACCAGCAGCTCTTTAACTTTGCCTGGGAGTGGAGAAAGGCATTGCACAGTGACCATGCAGTAAAGAAAGCACCGTAATAATAAATCTTACATTTGATACAGAACCTTTCACTCTGTTGATGTCTCGAAGCACTTCATAGGATGTATTGCAAACTTCAATGACTATATTTTGTAGGTGAAAAGCAACGGCTAATTTATGCACAGCAATGTTCCACAAACAGTAAATGAAGTAAATGTTCTATTTTATCAGGGGCAATTTTGGCCAGGAGAAACTTCCCTCTCTATTCGAGTGGTGCCAAGGGATCTTTATTGTCTATTTAATAGTCAGACAGGTTCTCGGTTTAATGTTTCATCAAAAGGACGGTCTCTCAAACTCTTCCCAGCGCTATATTGGAGTGGCATCAGAGACAATATGAATTCATGAAAGTCCTGATGGGCTGGCTTGAACCCACAATTCTCTGATTCAGAGGCGAGAGTGCTACCAACTGAGACAGGCTGGCACACAGTATAAGGCAGTCCTATAAAACAGCTTTAGTGCATCAAAACACCATTAATAATTCTGTCGGTACTTGCTCAAGGTTCCCTTCCCTCACATCCCTTTGGGCATGTGAAATGTCTTGGGATCTCTACGCTGTTGTTCTCTGTCATAGAATACTGGGGGTTCTGCTGTCAACCTTTGCCTCAAAAGCCCTCCTTTGATATCTCTTCTTCATTCAAGTAGATACGTGTATGTCAACAGGGTGAGAAATAATGGGAGGGGGTGGAGGGGAGTCATAGAGACAGGTTTTGAAAACAGAAGAGAGGAGGTCAGGTGCAGGGATTTAGGGAAACAGTCATCTCAGAGGAAAAGTGGCTGAGAGCTTATAATAATAACAATAATAATAATAATCGTTGCATTTGATATAGCACCTTGTCACACCATTGACACGTTTCAAAATGCTTCACAGAATATACTGTAAAGTGAATTGACTGTATATTTTTTGTAGCAGCCAATTCTGCACAGCAATTTGCCACAAACAGTCGTAGATTGAGTGACCATATTATTGCTTGTCCACTGATAGCGAAGAGGAGGTCAGGGACATGAAGTTCAGCGGAGTGAAGGGGAGAGGGAACTGGACAACAACAACTTGCACTGACTTAGCATCCTTCACCCTGGGTAGCGTCTCAGAGTGATTGGAGCTTGACACCAAGACAGGAAGGTGTGGGATGGAGAGGTGACTGTAGGCACGGTCAAAGGGAAGGTATTCAGGTGCAATTTGAAGGCGGTTAAGAAGGGGAAGGGTTTGAGGCAGAGCGTTCGATAGTTTCGGGATATAGTAGCTGAAAGCACGGCAGCTAATGGTTTCCAATCAATAAAACGTTTCCATAAGAATAAGAATAAGAATACTTGTATTTGATATAGTGCCTCATCATGACTTCAAGATGTCTCAAAGTGCTTCACAGGATGTACTGTAAAGTGAATTGATATTTTTGTGGGAGAAATAATAATAATAAATTCTATATTAATCCCAGGCGACAGATTTGGTTAGGAGTGTCGCATTGTTGACCGCTGTATAGTTGGCCAGCAGTGGAGAGGGATTTTCACCCTCTCCTTGGAATCGTCAGATTTGACACCAGTCAGTTTCACTTGCCCGGCGTTGTGTAATTTGTGCCTTTGTGCTGCTCTGTGTACTCTGGAGATTCCCCTCCCTGCCCATTGTGGAGAAAGAGCAGTGCTGGCTTCTTTGTGTGCACATTACAAGCCTCATTAGTTCAGAGCAACACTAGAATCGATTGCTCAACACTCTGCCCTTCAGTGAAAAAACAAGTACAAAAGAGCCGGCAGTCAGATTGAACTATTGTAAGGCCTGAGATTGTTTCCGTTTGTGTGTGTCCCACAAATAGCTGAATATGAAACTCAAACGCAGAGCAATGCTTTTGTTATTTCATTTGCTGGTGAGTCCAAAACTAGAGGACATTGACGAGAAGAGATCTAAAAGGGAGTTTAGTAGAAACTTTTTGTTATTAATAATAATTCTTGCATTTCATATAATTGCCTTTCATGTCCAGCGAACATCTCAAAATACTTCACAGGATGTATCGTAAAGTGTTGCGACTATGTGTAGGCGAATGCGGAAGTCGATTTGCACATAGCAATTTCTCACAATTTTATTTGGGGGATTGTTGGTCAGGACATTGTGAGAAACTGTCTTCCTTTTTTCAAGTTGTACCGTGGGATCTTTAGGGTCCATGTGAACAAAGACAGGCGGGACCTCAGTTTAACATCTCATCCAAAGTACAGCACCTCAAACAATGCAGAGCTGCACCCAGCACTCTATTGGAGTGTCAGCTTAGACTGTGAGCTCAAACTCCCACAACCTTCTGACTCAGAGGTGAGAGCACTACCAATTGAGTCAGGCTGACAGATTCTTCATGCAGAGTGCAGTGAGAATGTGAAACTCGCTGCGGGAAGCTGTGGTTGAAGAAGAGAAATAAACTTGACACATATGAGGGGGAAGGGAATAAAGGGGTAGAGTTGGGGGTAGTAGGAAGGGTGAGGGCTTGTGTGGAGTATAAACTAGTTGGACAGAATGGTCTGTTTGCATGCCATATCATTCTTTGTAATTTTTGTCTCACTCTAACTAAACCCTAAAGCTCATCTGAAGCAATCTAATATTATAATGTAAACCGAAATTCAGCATAATGTGCCTATTCTTTGTCCAATTTTCTCCCCTAATCAGTCACACTTAGCTGAAACGGCAGCACCTCGTGCCTCTGGCTACATAATAAAATATAATGATAATCCTATCATTTGATGCAGCGCCTTTCACATCGGGAGGACTTGTCAAAGCACTTCACAGGATGTACTGCAAAACATAGCATTTAGTTCGATTCCTGGGCAGGACTGAACCTTAGGCAAGTTTCCTTACTCCACATGCATCTGTTTACCTAGCAGTAAGTAGGAACTGGGTTGTTAGTCGATTGCTTTCTGGGGATAATAATCCTTCAAAAAATAGATTGATTGATTGATAGATAGATAATAATAAATAATAATAAATAATAATTTCACAACTCAGTCCATGACTGTTTTCCGCATTTCGCCCACAAAATATACACTTTACAGTATATTAATAAGAATAATAATCCTTGCATTCGATATAGCGCTTTTCACGTCTTCGCGACATCTCAAAGCGCTTCACAGAATATACTGTAAAGTGAATTGACTGTATATTTTGTGGGTGAAATGCGGCAGCCAATTGCACACAGCAGTGTCCCACAAACAGTCGTGGATTGAGTGACCAAATTATTATTGTTTTTTCTTTCTTGAGGTATTATTTTCAGGCGTGTGGAGTAAGGAAACTTGCCCAAGGTTTCGCCCTGTTGGGAATCAAACCCAGGTCTCTCGCTTGTGAGGCAAGTGCGCTAACCAGTGAGCTGCAGGACTCCATGAAGCGCTTTGAGATGACTCAATGACGTGATAAGGCGTTATGTCAAATACCAGGATTATTATTATTATTTAGCACCGGTTGGCAGAATCGGTCCTAAGAGCCTCTCCCTTGGTTTGCCACTTAGAGCCGAGCCAATTTGGAGGAGCCACGGGCATGTGTGTCTGCGTCTACCTGCAGGCTGGTCCTGTTTACTGGCAGACTGTACGGTTCCTGCCTCCACCCCTGCAGTGCCCTGGAGCTTGCTTGACAGCCCCACTAGCAGGTGTTGCCAGGCTCTGAAATAGAAAGCAATTTACATGCTTGAAAAAACAACCACGAGTGTACAAATTTTGCCTCCGCCTCGCCCCCTCCCTTGCCTCCTTCAAGACCCATCTTAAGACCCTCCTCTTCGACCTTGCCTTCAGTCATCCTCTTCCCCCTCTGCCTTCCACCCTCCCTGATCCCGAACCCCAGCTCGGGTCCGAAACACTGATTGTCCAGCGCCTTGGAACATCCTCCCGACGTGAAAGGCGCTATAGAAATGTAATTTTGTTGTTGTTGATATGAAAGGCGCTCTATCAAATGCAAGGATTATTAATATTTATTATCTGGGATACCACACAGACATGATCTGCCAGCGTGTGATGATGTGAATTACACAGCTGCCCTGTAATACAATGAGAAACCAAATTGCTCAATCAAAGAACAAGAAGCAATGTGTTGCATTTAAAACAAATAAAAAAAGGAAAAGATTTGTTGGCCATTAAACCCTTTAGCAATTAATTGGTTAAGTGATGCATCTGTGCTTCCCGCTTCACACATCTCTCAGACGAGCCCCCTGCAGATTTATTCATTGCTGGAAAATCAAGTCCAAGTGCAAGCGGGGCCGTAGCAAACTGTCACTTCACTGTCTTGTCACTTTGCCGTGACACAGTGTCAGGCTGATAAACAATGGCAGCCTGGCAGTGGGTCCCATTATCTCGATAGAAATTCAAATGACTACTTTCATCATTAATGGAGCAGAAAGCATTGAGGGCCTGAGAGTGCCTTTGGTCTTGCCTCCCGTCGTCTGAGCGACTGACTTATTGAATGGCAGAGACTTGAGACAGCAGGAAGAATGGAGGGTTGCTTCTGCGACCCCTATTGTGGCCCTATAGTGAAGGCAATTCCTCAAAGCTAAGTAAACTATCTTTTGATTCCTCCGCCTGGCACACCTTCCACCCATTCCCTATGTCGACCCAGGCTGTCTTGAGATTATTTGCATGGGAGAAAAGACAAACCAAGCAACATTTCCCATTCTACGCAATTTATCGTGTTAGCGATTGATGTGATAGATTTCCTTGAAACAGAGGATCCCGTTCTGAATTAGAGATTCACCTCTTGAAATATTTATAAGTTAAGGGAATTTGTCCCGGTGTCCTGGCCAACAATCCCCCAATTAAAATCCGTCATTTTAGGCTGCTGAGTATACCTACACCTACAAATACACAATCACTGCACATTGCAATAAATCCTGTGAAGTACTTGGGGTAATTTTGATTGCTATATAAAATGCAAGAATTATTATTATTAACAAGTGGAAGGAGTCTATTTTTACCTTATCAATCCCCTTCATAATTTTAAACACTCTATCGCTTCCAACATCTCTGAAATTGAGCATAATCTCTCCTATTTAATGCAAATTAAGTGCATGGTTTTGCTCAGTTAGAGGAGAGAAGGATACTGTACATGCTATTCTTCTGCAGTGCTGTCCAGAGATGCTCTTAATATAGAGCTGGCACACAAATCTTGGCAAACTGCACAATGTCCGGATCAGATTTACTGAGAAAACATCACACATGATTAATATAGGATTTAAGAGCGTGCTTGTCATTCACACATGCTCCCTGATGGCCACAGATGAAAATTATGAGATTGGAGGCAAAGAAAGATCAGTCATTGGCTACAAATCCATCTCACACGGCTACAAAATGTTGTAGCCTTCCATGTCTCAAGCGTGTGGGTCAAATAGATGCAATTGGCATTGTCATCAGCCACTTACTTGCTTGCGAGGAAAAAATGTTGAAATTGTCTATATGTTCACCTGAATGTCAGAGATTTATAATAACAATATTCCTTACATTTCATGTAGCACCTTTCTCATTAGGAGGTCTTCTCCAAGCACGCTGAAAATCTTTCTTCAGTGCAGTTGTTTGCTATCACGAACACTATCTGACAAGCTTTGTGCTGCTTGTCCAACTAGGACCACTCTTACCCGTTAGGGGTTTGGTTTGCAGAGATATCAGGAGCTGAGTGGGCGGAATCTCTGCACTTAGCTGACTGGTCTGCCCCTCCAAGTCCTGCAAATGAGCCAGGCTAGCTGGTCTGTTATCAGCAGTGCCCTGGAGTACTGTGGACCCATCTGGTTGAAGAACCAGACTACTGAGACCGTCATAAATAGCTGACTCAATTCCAGTATTCCATTGCCAGGTAGGTAGGTCACCTTGGAGCCACCTCAGCCTCAAGGAAGATTATTTTAAGAGGACATTCTAACAGGATTCCTTATTAAGATGTACAAAGTAGAACCCATTGTCCTCCAAACATCTCATTCTACATCACATTTAAACACAGTTTGGCTGCTTTTTACTAACGAAACAAAATGTCATCCAATTTAATCAGAGTGAGTCACCAGGAGGTGGAAAAGCACACAGATTAGAAAAAGAATACAATATGATTTGACAGTAATATCTGGAAATTCTCCATGAGGGCCTTAAGATCATCAGAAGAGATGAATCCCTGGCTCCTCATCTCTGGCTCAATGCTGCTAGGATCAGATGCCAATTATCTCTTTAACATGAGTTGCATTAAAACAGCTGCAGATATGATGTGTGAAGCTACAGGGAAGCATCATTCACTAACAGGCTAAAACCTCCATGAGTTCCTTTATAATCAGCCCCGTGCAGCCCACTTTGACTGTAATTGACTGGGGCAGACTATTTGCTGGGCTAAGCATTTGAATCAGCTGTTCAGAATAATGCACAGGGAAAGGAGGAGAGGAATAAGATAAAGCAGTATGTGCAGGTTAGTGTTTCTTCGTAGCAAACTGATAACTTTAAAAAGATCATGATATTGTGGAATAATAAACAGTAAGCAGATGGACAATTCCAATGGCTCAACAGCAACTTACATTTAGAAATTATATATGGGCACAAAATGCACAGTCACTGCACCATCACTGTGAAGCACTTTGAAACTTCCTCCTGATGTGATAAGGCATCAACAAACTTAAAAGTCTCCATTAGATTTACAGTCAGACCTGTTAAAGCAACCACTTCTATTCAACAACCACCAATGCTGCTATCAACAACCTTCCTGAAACAGATCCTGTCTGATTTTCCATAATAAAGCATTATTTCCATACTGTGATATTTCCAAACATCTTTCACTCACATGCTAACTTCATTCATCATCAAGGTAGGAGCACGGCCCCTATAAATCATTCAGTGTGATTTTGTTTTGATGTTCCAAAGACATTGCAGAGCTAAGAATCTGTTCTATCTGAGACATTTCAGGAGAAATGTTTATTTTCTGTAAATTTGAAAGTGCTGTTTCGAAAGCGTTCCTTTTGAATGCATTGAACTAGAAACCTGTTCGCTTGACAGATGAGCGGTTGGGGGGAGCATCGCTAGAAAACCTCAGGTCATTCACTTTGAATCCACAAGGCTTGAGGTTGCCAGCACATCTGGTGCTTTGAGAATAAAGAGAGATAAAAATGTCAGAAACAGTCAAGCGCTTCTTCAACAATGTGCATCATTTTAACAACCCAGAAACCAAACAATGCATTAAAATCTATGTGAAGGTGATGGAAGTACTGTCAGACTGACACATGGCAATGAAGCTTTCTAAGCCCTTTGCCCTGATAAAGGATCTAACAGATACAGTACCGACTCAAGCAGAAACCCGTAGCTTGGGGATATAGTTGGTTAGATGAACATATCTTTGGTTCACAGTTGCAGACTGTTGTCAGCCTGATTCAGAAGGATGTGGGTTAAAGCCCCAGGTCAGGACTTTGAACCCCCACTCTTGGGTAGGGTGCATTGTATTTTTAGAGGTTCTGTCCTTCGGAAGAGACATTAAACTGAGGTTCTGTCTGCCTGTTGAGGTGGTCATTGATAATCCCATGGCACTATTTCAAAGAAGAAGTTTTCCCCTGTGTCCTGGCCAACAATCCTCCAAATAAAGTTGGTCATTCACTCTGTGGCTGTTTGTGAGACATTGCTGTCAGCAAAATTGGCTGAAAAATACAGTCACTACACTTCACAGTAAAATCCTGTGAAGATCTTTTTTTAAAGTATCTTGACATCTTGACCTATGATAAGGCGCTGAACCAAATTCAAGGATTGTTATTATGAATACAACCCAACAATAATTCATTTTAATTTGAGAGCAAATCTGGATCGGCAGAGGAGCACAAACCAGGAAATCCGGGAGAAGGATTCAGCGTTTGTTTGAAATAGGGATGTTAAGGCGGTCCCATTATGTCCATCCGAACGGCAAGGCGGACAAAACCTAAAATTAGTAACAATGAATAATTGAGATATTCATCTGTAGAGAAATATTAAAGTTGTACATCATGTAGAATGTATTATGTATAAATAAATATATATATTTATAAATGTATATACATGTAAATTAGCATTGTATTGTGCTGTAGTGTGCCGGCACAACTCGATCATCTTTTATCTGGTATAACAACAAGGAAGGTGAAAAATGTGACCAGAAGCAAGAAACAGAGTTACATGTAACAAGTGCAGTTTTGCTGAGAGTTGCCAGAGGTTTAATACCATAATATCACAAGAGAGTTACAGATGAAGACAGCCCTTCGTCTATTTTGTTGGTGGATCGCTTTCCGGGGTAATAATCCCTCCAAAAAAAATAATGTGGTCACTCAATCCACAACTGTTTGTGGGACACTGGCTTCCATGTTTCACCCACAAAATACAAAGTCAATCTACTTTACAATGTATTCTGCGAAACACTTTGAGACCTCGCAACAACGTGATAAAGCGCTGTATCAAATGCAAGGATGATATGTTATATTATTTATCACAGCCTGTCATCTTCCAATTCCAGCCGTTTCTTACACCAGATGTGTATTTTATAACAAAGCCACATTGTACTCACGCTAAATATATTGATTTGCTTTACCCTTCCGCAGGGATCCTGATAGGCTCTGGCTGCGCTCTGTATCCCCTGGGCTGGAACAGTGAGGAAGTGCGACAGACCTGCAACAATCTCTCAGACCAATTTGAGCTTGGTAAGTCTGTCATAAGCTTTAGATTACCAGGGTTTAAGAAGTTAAATTATGAGGACAGGTTGCATACACTTGGCTTCTATTCCCTTGAGTTTAGAAGGTTGAGGGGTGATCTGATTGAGGCGTTTAAAATGATAATGGGATTCAATATGGTGGTCACAGAGAACTATTTCCTCTGGTGGGGGGATCCAGAACAAGGGGTATAATCTTAAAATTAGAGCTAGGCCATTTAGGAGTGAAATCAGGAGGCAGCTTTTCACGCAAAGGTTAGTGGAAATCTGGAACTCTCTCCCCCAAAAGGCTATGGATGCTGGATCAATTAAAATTTTCAAGCCTGAGATGGATAGATATTTATTAGATCAGGGTGTCAAGGGATATGGGGCAATGGTCGGTAATTGAAGTTGAGGGACAGATCAGCCATGATCTAATAGAATGGTGGAGCATTCTCAAGGGGCTGAATGGACTTCTCCTCTTCCTATATTCCCAGATTATCCTTTTAAACAACTGTGAGTCTGATGAATAAAACTGACTATCAATTTATCACAACCAAATGTGACGGTTTTTCTTCAGCCTTTTCTCTTAATGGAATTTCACCACCAGCAAATCCTTCAGGAGGATTAAAGAGGAATTCAGTTTTATCTGTTGGGGTTATGTGAAACATAAAAAGGTATAATAATAATAATAATAAATAATAATAATCCTTACATTTAGTATGAAGCCTTTCACATCAGATGGATATTCCAAAGCGCTTAACAGGATATACTGTAAAGTGGCATGACAGTGTGTATTGTGGGTGAACGTGGCAGTCAAAGTGTGCACAGTTGACATATTGAACAGATTGCTCTTTTAGAGAGTGAGAACTGGCCTTCGTCTGTGCTGTATTCGACTGTTTGTGAGACACTGCTGTGCACAATTCGTGTTTTGCCCACAAGATATACAGTCAATTCACTGTACAGTATATTCTGTGGAGCGCTTTGAGTCGTCTTGAAGACGTGATAAGGCGCTATATCAAATGCAAAGATTATTATTCATTATAAATTTCTATGGTGCTATTGTAGTTCCCTTATTCTTCATCCCTTAGTGACCGAGCTCCAGAGCTTCTTCTGACAATCTACACATTTCTAAAACCGACTTGCTTGCTGTCACTTAACTATTAACTATTTCCCCATATCACTCTGACCCATTTCACCTTTGGCGATTTTCTGTTTTTGACCCTTTCCCCTGAGTTTCTGAATTTAAAAAAATTTCAGCAGAATACATTTTCCCCTCAGGCATCTCAGGAATGTATGGGGCAATTGGTGCCAGAGAGATTGATAGCTTTGCTTGTCTGTTTTACTGCACAGCACCTCCTTGTAAAAATATCTCTGATAAGATCACATTTAACGTTTCAGTCTCTCCTTCTATTGGTGATTTTGGGTTAATCTTATCAATTGTTTATTACAGAATCTAAAACAAATTTAGGTTTCCAGTGACGCTGTCTAACACAGAACTTAAATATAGCCTCATACTAAACAAAGCTGCAATACAATACAATTTGCACTTATACAGCACCTTTCACACTTTGGATGATATCCCTAAAGCTTGACAATTCTGGCTGGGCACGGGGCTGAGGGTGGAGCTGAGAGAAGGCTAGGAGGAGAAGGATGACTGAAAGCAACAACAACAACAACAAAATTACACTTACATAGTGCCTTTCACTTCGGAAGGATGTCCGAAGGTGTTGAACAGTTAAGGCTTTGTACCTGCGCTGGGGGTTGGATTCAAGGTGTGGAGGGTAGAGGAGGTGGAACGGTGGCCAAAAGCACGATCAAAGAGGAAAGTTTTGAAACAGGCCTTGAATGAGGGGAGGGAAGGGATTAAGTTGGAGGGACCTAGGAATGGAGTATCAGAGAGCGCGCGGCAAGTGGCTGAAAGTCTGCCCATCAATGGCAGGGAGGTAGAACGGTGGACAATGGCAGCTCAATGTAACATTTACACTGAACCTTGTGAAAATCCCTCAGAAATAGTGAGTTTTTCTCGATTCCTTTTATTTTAATCAGAGCATTGCTGCTCACAAGGTCTGTCAGGCAGACTGGGGCAATTCACCATGTGGCAGATTGAGATCCCAGCACACCACAGTGTTCCTTCCTATTATTATTGGCATGTACAGCTGATCTGGCATAACCTGAATGTGTTTTGCTATGCAGAGTTGGTTCAGTTGATCTTGCCTTTGAGTCAAAAGGTTGTGGTTTCATGTCTCATGTCAAGACTTGGGCTCATAGTCCAAAGTGAGATTCCTGTGCAGTACTGCATTACATTGTTGGAGGTTCCATCCTTTGAATGAGACATTGAACCAAGGTTCCTTCTGCCCGTTCAGGTGGATGCTAAAGATGTTCAAGAAAATAAGTTTCTCCTGCTGCCTTGGCCAACAAACCCCCGAATAAAATCGGTTCCTCTCATTCGCCTACAAATACATAGTCATTCCACCTCACAGTATATCCTGTGAAGTGCTCTGAGATACTCGCCAGCAGTATCAAATGCAAGCATGATTATTTTATTCTTAGCTTTAACCTGGTAGATATTTGATAAAGAGCTGGCAGTGAAACTAAGCTTGATTGATTTAAGATGCTAACAGTTTTTAACTGATTTGCAGGTACATGTCAGCTGGGATGGGCCTATTACTGTACAGGAGGAGGTGCTGCTGCAGCCATGCTAATCTGCACTTGGCTGGCTTGCTTTGCTGGCAAGAAACAGAAACAATATCCGTACTGAAGCCCAAATAAGGACAAAAGACAGTTCTGGGGAAGAGAGCTCGGAAAGGGATAAGTTACAGGCAAAGCGTTTTCTGGAACTTTTCCTGCTGTTTCCTAGCCGAAGAGCACCTCACGTCATCAGAAAACTGGGTTATGGAGAATGAGAACAAATCTAGAAGAAAATAAAAAGAGAGGTGTTGTGTGGTCTGGCATTATAGTTTGCTCTGTAAGTGATGTTTAGTGTTAAGACCGTTCAGGACTGTTCAGTAAAGTTTTCAAAGGACCAAGTTACCAGAAGATGCTTTTTTATATACATGTATGTACATATATATATATTATATATACAAACACACAAACACACACAGATACACACAGTTTTCCATTTTGAAAAAAANCTGTGATATGTTCAAATCTTAGTGACAATGTCAAATGTCCTTTCTAGCAGTATTTTATATTATGCATCTTTTTAAAACAAAAATCAGGGTAGATTGTATTAAACGCGTTTTTATGTGAGTCAATAGGAGAAATTCCACCTGGGCCTATATTTATTTTATGCAACAACAACAACCACAAATTATATTTGTGTAGCACCTTTCACGTCAGGAGGATGTTCCAAGACTCTGGCACTTCAGAGGCCACAAAATACACAGTCATTACACTTTACAGTATATTCCGTGAAGAGCTTTGAGATGTCTTGAAGACGTGATAAGACGCTATATCAAATTCAAGCATTATTATTATTAGTATTGGTATTATTAGTGTTAAAGTTCTTAAACATAGCCTTAATTTTCAAGCTGGGTTTCTGTAAGTTTCTCAAGGTAAAGCTGAATTCAACAATTTGCCAAATCCTGGACACTCAAAAATGCTACGTAAAATAAAATAGAGCGAATCTAGATCCAGGTGCAATTTCTCCCTACATATAGTACAGCTTTGTGCAGCTGTTAGTGCTTTTTCAGAGAATAAGTAAATCCCTTTTTATGCAGATGTTTAGCACACAGAAGAAATCCTGTTTAACGTTATAACCAAAAAGTTTGTCTTGTGTACTTAACAACATCAGAAAACAGTCATTGCATCCTTCCTGACTTGCAAACCAGAGGCCTGAAATTCCACTCAAATGTTTTAGCCTGTAAATTAATTTGTCTCAAAATTTAAGATGGTGCAGAATTGTGGAAAATTCTTACATTCAATCTACGCCTGGAATCTAAATTTGGAAGCTGTTTTTTTTGCAGTTCCTTAGAACCATAGAAATTTGCATCACAGAAGATGTCCATTCACCTGGCTCAGTTGGCAGCACTCATGCCTGAGACAGAAGGTTGTGGGTTCAAGCCCCATGTTGGGATATTGAAACTTACATTGTCCAGGCTGACACTCTTATGCGGTCCTGGGGGAGATTTGCATTGTCAGTGGTTCCGTCTTCCTGTTCAGGTGGACATTAAGTTCCCAAGTTCCTATTCGAAAAATGAAAGTTGTGGTGTCCTAGCCAACAATCCCCATAATAAAATTGGTCATTCACTTCATGGCGGTTTGTGGGACATTGCTGTGTGCAAATTGGCTGCTGGGTTTGTCTACAGATTACACAGTCACTGCACTTTACAGTATATCTGGAACCTCTTTGAGACATCCGCCTGATGTGATAAGGCACTATATCAAATGCAAGGTTTTTTTTTATTAATCGTCCTGTTGTATCTGTTCTGGCTCTTTGAAAGAGCAGTCCTTTCAGTCTTGTTTATCTGCTTCCCTGCCATAACCCTGCAAATAAATCCTTTTTAGATATCTAACTCGTTCCCTCTTGAAAGCTAATATGGATTCTGCCTTGACCACTGTACCGGCGAGGATGTTCCACAACCTTAACAACTCTCTGTGTAAAAGAATTATTCCTTATCATTGCCCCCTGCCAATTATTTCAAATTGATGCCCTTCAGTCAGCGAGTCAATGACCAGTGGAAATAAGTTATCCTAATTTACTCTATCAAAATCCCTGATCTCTATCAGGTCTCCCCCTCAATATTTTCTGTTCCAATGAAAATCAGCCCAGTTATATTAATCTCTACGCATGGGTCAAACCACTCATCCCTGGTATCATCCTAGTAAATCCTAGGCCTTGATATCCTTCCTAAAGTGGGGTGATCAAACAACAACAACAAATGCATTTCACATCAATGATGTGAAAAGGGCTGGACAGTTAAGGGTTTGCATCCAAGCTGGGAGTTGGTATCAAGAGGGGTGAAGAGTAGTGTGGGAGGGTTGGGGGTGGGAGGCAAAAGCACAGTCAAAGAGGTCAAACCTGGACAGGCTGAGTGAGATATCAGTTAAATTCATAAAAGTCATTGGCAGTCAGCCTGTGGACAAGAGGAATTTGCGGCCTCAGAACATATAGACTGGACGTGTAACTGTGCACTTAGCATAGAGAATGCACATCTAGATAGCAACACATCCAGTAACCACAGAAACGGCCTGTTATCTGTAGCAATCCACGAGGGGAGAGGATTCTTTCCAAGAGGCGACAGATTGAGCTGTAACCTTGCTTAAAAAGAGAAGACTTAACATGCACAGTCAGTCAAAAATCTTTCCTCTTCCCTCAGCACATTAATCATTTATGATAACAATTGCATTAGGTGTTGCTACCTCCGTTTATGTAAGTGTAATCTCCAGGCTCGCTCCCATGCCTGCTTTCCTTACAATACTGGAGGCTGTGTATCCAGAGCTAAATGACTCTGAACTAAGGTGGTGATGTGCTTATACAGCACAATGTTACAGACAGGTGACTCTGCAGGTGAGAGGAAGAAGGTAACAGAATAGTCTTGTCAAAGAATGGGTTTGCACATCAGTTACTGGTCTGATGTGTTATAACGTGTCCAGGGCCAGGATGGTTAAGGAGAGTGAGGACTGCAGTTCCTCAATGATCTCAGCGAGTGCACATTCTCAAAGTCTCTACACTAAGCGGAGGGTGAAATACCTTGTTACTCAAGAGTTTATAGAAGAGAGATATTTCTGTAGTATTTTAGAGGATGGACCACTAAGCAGCAGAAATCATCTCTTTAAAGTGAGGCTTTGGCAGCATTTGAAATGTAGCGTTCTCTCTCAGAAAAAAAGGTTTGCTGCCATTTACTGAACTGCAGGTAGCAAGGTGGCAACATAAGCAGACAATAAAGTCAGGCCACAGAGCCCACTGAGTTGGGTAGATGTCTAACCCAGGTAACCCAAGTTACCAATGGGGTTGAAAAGGCACTTGTAGGGAAAATGACGGTATAAATTGGGTTATGCAGTGAGTCATCTGTAGGAACGCTGTGTATATGACCCCTGTATGGATTAATCTACAACAGAGTGGGAGGGTAAATGAAGGGAAAATATTGCTCAGCCCACACTGAGAAAGATTAGCTGCCCCGTTCTAGTTATACATATATAGGCTAATATATCCACCACATATACAACAGCAGCTTGCAAGTTGAACTGATATATACATTTATTATTAATATGTCTCACTCGTGCACATTGCTGCTTGCACTATGTGAATTGCTTGCTCTGCAGAACGGGGCTGTTCCCATGGTATGTTCCCCAGATGTCATTCTGCAAACTCTGAAAGCGACCCTTCGCAGGAGTTCACAAGCAAAGTGCAATTCAGGGTCCATAGACTTCACGTCCTGTGTTCATCGTGTGTGTGTGTGTGTTGGTGTTCTGTCTTTTGACTCTCAATCTGTGTCTCCATTATACTTGTGCACCTTTTAAAGACTCTGTAATGTGTCGGTGCAGCTATTTTATTTAATGATCAATTTGAAGTAACGTTTATGTACATTTGCCCAGACCATTAAAGTACCCACATTTGCTTTACCTGAGAAGTGTAAGAGTTCCATCTATTGTAGGACTCACCATTTGACCCATACTGTATGATAATTGGACTTATATAATCTAGATGGGAGCGTGCTGCATTGTTGTAAGTGCTGTACTTCAGATGAGACATTAATCTAGAATCCCATCCGCCTGTTCAGGTGGTTGTTATAAAGATCCAATGCACTATTCAAAAAGAGAAAGGTGTTTCTTCTGTTGTCTTGGCCAACAATCCCCCAAGTGAAATTGGTCACGCAATTCATGGCTGTTTGTGGGACATTGCTTTGTGCAAATTGCCTGCTGTGCTCGCCCACAAAACACACAGTCACACCATTTTACAGTCTATCCTGTAAAGGCTTTGAGATGTATCAACGACTTCTCAAAGTGCAATATCAAATGCAAGAATTATGATTATCAATGATCCATAAAGTGTTGCATTTTGACTTGATTTTGTCCATGTAAAACTACACACATAAATACAGCAATAAATAATAATCCTTGCAATTGATATAGCGCTTATCACATCTTCTAGACATCTCAAAGTGCTTCATAGAATATACTATAAAGTGAATTGACTGTATATTTTGTGGCCGAAATGTGGCAGCCAATTGCGCACAGCAGCGCCCCGCAAACAGTCGGGGCTTGAATGACCAAATTATTTTTTTTTAAAGGAATTATTACCCCCGAAAAAGCGATCTGCCAATCGACTAACAATTGGGTTCCTACCTACTGCTAGGTAAACAGAGGCGTGTGGAGTAAGGAAACTTGTCCAACGTTTCACCCTGCCAGGATTGAACAAGAGCCTGCGAGTCGAGTGCTCTAACCACTGAGCTACAGGACTCCACATAAGTACTAATTATGTAACTAAGTATTATATGGGAAAAGGTCAACTTGAGGCCCCATTAAACCTACTCCATCAAGAGACCATATGAAAGCTACCCCTCCATGGGATCTATTCCATCTGTTAATATTTGAGCAAAACAGCTGGATCATTGTTCTCTCATCCCCGAAGGTAACAGCAAAACTCCAGAACATCTGCACAGCTAGTTTAAGAATATCCTAACCTGTAAATGTGTAGTTGTTTGGGTGGGATTGCAATTCAGGAGTACGGTTGAGAAAGGATGCGATTTCACACATATCCAGCTGTGGTTTTTGATATAATAAATGTAATACAATCCAAATTTATATTCATGTAGCACCTTTCAGGTTGGGAGGACATAATAATAATAACCCTTGCATTTCATATAGTGCCTTATAAGAACATAAGAACATAAGAATTAGGAGCAGGAGTAGGCCATTCAGCCCCTCGAGCCTGCCCCGCCATTCGATAAGATCATGGCTGATCTTCTGACCTAACTCTAATTACCTGCCCTATCCCCATATCCCCTAATCCCTCTATTTTTTAAAAATCTATCAGTCTCAGCCTTGAAGATGTTCAAGGACTGAGCATCTACAGCCTTCTGGGGTAGTGAATTCCATAAATTCACTACCCTCTGAGTGAAGAAATGTTTCCTCAACTCTGTTCTAAAAGGCTGACCCTTAATTTTAAGACTGTGACCCCTGGTTATAGATTCTCCTACCAGGGGAAACAGTCTCTCAGTGTAGACTTTATCCAGGCTTTTAGGAATCTTATATGTTTCAATAAGATCTCCCCTAATTCTTCTGTACTCTAGAGAATATAGCCCTAGTTTATTCAGCCTATCCTCATAGGTCAGTCCCCTCATCCCAGGAACTAACCGAGTGAATCTACGCTGCACCCCCTCTAAGGCAAGTATGTCCTTTTTTAAATAAGGAGACCAAAACTGTACACAATACTCTAGGTGTGGTCTCACCAAGGGCCTATACAGTTGCAGCAAGACTTCCCTACTCTTGTACTCTAAACCTTTTGCAATGAACGCTAACATGCCGTTCTCCTTTTTAGTTGCTGCTGCACCTGCAAACTAACTTTTTGAGACTGGTGTACAAGGACACCCAAATCCCTCTGAACACTATCTCTCCCCCTCTAGAAAATAATCTGTTTTTCTATTTTTGCTACCTCGGTGAATAACTTCACATTTCCCCACATTAAATTCGATCTGCCACCTACTCGCCCACTCCCCGAGCCTATCTATATCTCATTGCAATCTTTTTGCATCATCCTCAGAGCTTACTCTCCCACCCAGTTTAGTGTCACCCGCGAATTTAGATACGCTACATTCAATGTCCTTGTCTAGATCATTGATGTAAATTGTAAATAGCTGAGGCCCAAGCACTGATCCTTGTGGCACTCCACTAGTCACATCCTGCCAATTCGAGAATGACCCATTTATCCCTACTCTCTGTTTTCTACCCGTTAGCCACTCTTCAATCCATACTAACATGTTCCCATTAATCCCGTGGGCCTTAACCTTGTGCAATAGCCTTTTGTGTGGCACTTTATCAAATGCCTTCTTAAAATCTAAATATACTGCATCTACTGGTTCCCCCCTATCTAACCTGCTAGATATATCTTCAAAAAACTCTAAAAGATTAGTTAAGCATGACTTCCCTTTTGTAAAGCCATGTTGACTCTGCCTAATCTTGTTATGGTCTTCCAGGAATCCCATAACGACATCCTTAATTAAGGACTCAAGAATTTTCCCTACCACTGATGTCAGACTAACTGGTCGAGAGTTCCCCATCTTTTCTCTCCCACTCTTCTTAAAGAGTGGTGTTATGTTTGCAATCTTCCAATCAATGGGAACCGTTCCAGAATCCAGAGAGTTTTGGAAGATCAAAGACAAGCCATCCACTATCTCAGTAGCCACCTCTTTTAAAACCCTAGGATGTAGGCCATCAGGTCCAGGAGATTTATCAGTTTTAAGACCTAACAATTTACCTAAAACCATTTCTTTACTAATATTAATTTTCCCAAGTTGCTCGCTAACATTTTTTTCTTGGTTCCCTTCTATTCTTGGTAGGTTTTCAGTGTCTTCTAAGGTGAAGACAGTAGCAAAGTAACATAACATAACATGTAGGAGCAGGAGTAGGCCATTTGGCCCTTTGAGCCTGCCCCGCCATTCAATCATGGCTGATCTTCTCATCTAACTCCAGCTAATAACCTAACCCTGCCTTATCCCCATATTCCTTAATCCCTTTTACAATAAGTAAGTACTTGTTTAATGACTCTGCCATGTCTTTGTCCCCTACTATAATTCCCCCCCGTCTCTGCCTCTATCGGA
Organism: Callorhinchus milii; assembly: GCF_018977255.1. Lineage (NCBI taxonomy): Eukaryota > Metazoa > Chordata > Chondrichthyes > Chimaeriformes > Callorhinchidae > Callorhinchus > Callorhinchus milii. The sequence continues at coordinate 73,701,635 of NW_024704745.1, read as the reverse complement.
CCCACATTTACCTTTGGCAGCCTCTTCCTCTTTATATATTTGTAAAATCTCTTGCAGTCTGTCTTTATGTTCCTCGCTAGTTTGCCCTCATATTCCATTTTCTCCCTCTTAATCACTTTTTTGGTTCTCCTTTGTTGATCCCTAAAGTTCTCCCAATCCTTGGGTTTGCTACTCATCTTAACTGTTTTATAGGCTTCTTCCTTTAACTTTATACTTTCTCTAACTGCTCTAGTTAGCCACTGTTGGGCCACCTTTCCCGTGCCATTCTTATTCCTCAAAGGAATACGTGCTCGCTGGGAATTTTGCATTATCTCCTTAAATGTCTGCTATTGCTGGTCTACTGTCAAATCCTTAAGTCTAATTTCCCAGTTTATTTTAGCTAAATCCACTCTCATACCAGCAAAATTGGCTCTACTTAAATTTAAGACCTTTGCTTCGGACTTAACTCCTTCTTTCTCTAACAATGCTAAATTCCATCTTATTATGATCATTTTGCCTTAGAGGAGCCTTAAGTTTCAGTTTGCTGATCAGGCCTGCTTCATTACATAAAACAAGGTCTAATATGGCCTGTTCCTGGTTGGCTCCTCGGCATACTGATCTCGATAATTATCCCTATTATATTTTATAAACTCTTCCTCTATCTTACTTTTCCCAATTTGGTTGTTCCAATCTATATGCAGATTAAAATCACTCACAATTCATGTTTTTCCTTTGCTACATGCTTCGCTAATTTCCTGATTGATACCTTGAGAGATACTGTGACTGCTGCTCGGGGGTCTATAAACTACTCCCACTAGAATTTTCTGCCCTTTGTTGTTACGTACTTCTACCCATACTGAATCTACTTCCTACTTTTCTGATTTAAAACCTTTCCTCTCTACTGTTTTTATCCCATCCTTTATTAGCAGGGCCAATCCTCCTCCTCGTTTACCACATGCCTATCTTTTCTATACACCACGTACCCTGGAATATTTAGCTCCCACCCTTGATCTCCCTGTAACTGTGTCTTGGTGATGGCTACCAGATCATACCCGTTTGTTTCTATTTGTGCAGTTAGTTCATCTATCATTAAGATGTCTCAAAGAGCTTCACAGAATATACTGTAAAGTCCTGTAGCTTACTTGTTAGAGCACCTGGGTTCGATTCCCGGTAGGGCAAAACGTTAGCAGTAAGTTGGAAAGCGGTTGTTAGTCGATTGCTGGATCGGTTTTCCTGGGGTAATAATTCCTTAAAAAAAAAAATAATTTGGTCACTCAATCCACAACTGTTTGTGGGACGCTGCCGTGCACAATTGGCTGCCGCGTTTTGCCTACAAATTATACAGTCAATTCTCTTTAGAGTATGTTCTGTGAAGAACTTTGAGATGTCTCAAAGACATGATCAGGCGCTTTATCAAATGCAAGGATTATTATTATTAAAGTGAATTGACTGTATATTTTGTGAGCAAATTGCAGCAACCAATTGAATACAGGAATGTCCCACAAACAGTCATGGATTAAATGACCAAATTATTATTATTTATTTATTTGGAAGGGATTATTAATCCCAGAACGCGATCCGCTAATCGACTAACAACTGGGTTTCTACTTACTGCTAGGTAAACAGAGGGTGTATAGCAAGGAAACTTGCCTAAGGTTTCATCCTGCCCGGGAATCGAACCCGAGCCTTCCAGCTTGCTTGATATGCTAAAGGGCTTAACGGTACTGGCTGGGCACCAGAGATGGGTGGGGTGGTGGGGGGGCGAGTCTGAAAGCATGCCTCAAAGAGATAGGTCTTGCGACAGATCCTTGAGACAGGGTGACAATAATTATAATAATTATAATCCTTGCATTTTGTATAGAGCCTTTCACATCATGAGCACCTCTCAAAGCGCTTTGCAGTATTTATTGTAAAGTGTACTGACTGTGTTTTGTAGATTCCTGGCTTCATGCTTTAATTATTTGCCACCCACATCCCCCGAATTGTCTGAGTATCGAGTGTTAGTAATCGTGGAATTAAACTTCTGTCAGCATGGCTGGGAAAGAGTTAACCAGCTCACTTCCCCCATTCCAGGACAGAGTTTACAAGGAATCCACTACAGATGTTATAGTATAAAAAGGTCTGACCTCCAAATTTACGGTCCTAATACACGACTGTAAATAACTAAATCAAATAGAGCAAAAAATGGGAACGAGACTCTGTACAAGCTGCGAATGGTCTCACCATTCTCACAGTTGTCAATCATCTTGAGCCAATTTCCATCTTATGGTAGCAGAGAAACAGAGATTGAAACTAACACACTGAGAAGAAATGACCTTAGTTAATTTTCAAGAATATCTAAAGAGTCTGGTTTTCTCAATCAATTCCTTCTTGGAGGAATCGCGGTTTGAAAGTTCAAGCAGAATTCCTGTGGGTCTCTTGTTGTATTTTTTCTGATTATTAATAATAATAAGAATTCTTGCGTTTAATTAACATCTTATCACACCGTCAAGACGTCTTAAAGTGCTTCATAGGATATATTATAAAGTGCAGTGATTGTATTTTTTAGGTGAATGCAGCAGACATTTTATACATTGCAAATGTTGCAGTGTTCCCCAAACACTCACGCCAAATTGTATCTGGGAGATTGTTGGCCAGCTCACCGGGAGAAATAATCTTCTCTTTTTGAATAATGCCATGTGATCTTTAACGACCACCTCAACAGGTTGACAAGTTTAATGTCTCATCCAAAGGATGGAACCTCCTGCAATTCAGCTCACCCCAAGCCCTACATTGGAGTGTCAACCTAGAACGTGAGATGAAAGTCCCGACATGGGGCTTGAACCCACAACCTCTGACTCAAGAGGTAGGAGTGCTACGTACCGACTGAGCCAGGCTGACACCTCCTGGTTACTGATTTCTATTTCTGATTATTGGGATCCCCCACTTGTGTGACTTGGAAACCTCACTGACAAACCTATTAGAAATTATACCTATTGAAGTCTTACACAAGAATTTCAGGCTCCATTTTATGTCCTACTTCAATGGGACAGTAAAGGTTATTACTTGGGAGTCTTTCCAGGGTTTAATCTTCTGTGATGTCTCCAGTCCATTGAGAGTTCTTTGCTGCTATGTTTTTTCTCCCTTATATTTACTAAAGAACATCAAACAGCCATTAAAGTGACAACAATCCATTTGAGCCATCCAGCAAAAATTGAATATTTTGAACTTGTAACTGAAAACAGCTCCAATATCACAACACTAAATTCTTTTCAATTCCAACTATGCACTTTACATCCTTTATCTTAGTCTAGATCAGTGCATGCTTGCTTCTATTCCCTCCACTTTGAAAAACACTGACACTATTTTTTGCATTAATCCAATTTTAACTTGCAATGCTATTTGAAACATGTGAACATTATTTAGTGAACCTAGAAGACTCCAATGGGCTGCAAGAAAATAATATCTACTCTGTAAAACAGACAAAGGCAATAATAATAATCCTTGCATTTGATATAACGCTTTTCACATCTTCTAGACTTCTCAAAAGTGCTTCACAGAATGCTGTAAAATGAATTGACTGTATATTTGTGGGTGAAACATGGCAGCCAACTGCGTACAACAGTGTCCCACAAAGAGTCATGGATTGAGTGACCAAATTATTATTGTTTTCGTTTATGGATTATTATCGCCGGAAAGGCGACCCGCCAATCAACTAACAACTGGGTTCCTAAATGCTGCTAGGTAAACCGAGGCATGTGGAATAAGGAAACTTGCCCAACATTTCGCCCTTCGGGGAATAGAATCCAGGTCTCTCCCTTGAGAGGCAAGTGCTCTAAGCACTGAGCTACAGGATTCCACAATGTATAGCAAGCAGCTCTATGGCAGGCAAATTTGCTCCCAGGTTTCTGCCAGTGCTATGAGGAAGTGCAAAGTTCTGATTCAAGTGGACACCTCTTCTTTTGACATTTTATGATAGATCCATTCCCCGTTTTGGGGTAGATTGCAAGATACGCATGAAGGAGGCAATTTCATCTAACCATCCTCCAATTGCAGCAACAAGTGTCAGTCTGGCTCAGTTATAATAATAATAATAATAATAATCCTTGCATTTGATATAGCGCTTTTCACGTCGGGAGGACGTCCCAAAGCGCTTCACAGAATATACTGTAAAGTGAATTGACTGTATATTTGTGGGCGAACGCGGCAGCCAATTGCGCACAGCAATGTCCCACAAACAGTCGTAGATTGAAAATGACCAATTTATTATTGTTTTTGGTTTTGGAGGGATTATTATTAGGCTCTGTGTGGAGTAAGGAAACTTGCCCAAGGTTTCGCCCTCTGCCTGGAATTGAACTCAGGTCTCTCGCTTGCAAAGCGAGTGCTCTAACCACTGAGCTACAGGACTCCACCGCAGTTGCTAGCATGCTCACCTCTGAGTCAGAAGACTGTGGTTCCAAGTCCCCACGTTGGGACTGTGAACTAATATAATCAAGCTGACACTTTAATACAATGCGGCGGGAAAGCTCACCAGACTGGGCATGTACTGCATTGTTGGAGGTGTTATCCTTCGGATGATACATTAAACTGAGGTCCCATCTGTATGTTCAGGTGGATGTTAAAGATACCATGGCACTATTCGAAAAGAGAAAGGAGTTTCTCCTGGTGTCCTGGCCAACAATCCTCCAGTAAATTGGACAAGGTAGTGTAGTGTTGAGTGGGGGGATTGTGAGGGTGAGTGCATGTAAGAGGCATTGGAAGACCCTGACGACAAGCCCACGTTCATTCCCCTCTGTGACAATCAACTTGAGATCAGGAACCATGTGAGTGTATCCATGTCAGACAGTGTCTGCCTGGCTCGGGTGGTCCACAGTTAAAGATTACTCTAGGCTTATTCTATGAATCCATTTGATCTTGTGAGCATGACAGACAAGTGAAGGGTTCTTGTTAGTTGGTATCTGGTTGCTAACTTTTCAAATAAGTCTGTTGTTTTCAGTTTACTTTTAGGAGGAGACAGCAGAGAGTAAATGAGAAAAACGTATTTGGACAATTTAAATTGGAAGCACTGTCAAAATGTGCATTTGGAGTGGCTGGAGGATTTATATGGTTTGTTCAATAATTACAGTTGAAAGAACTCCCATTTCTGACAAGCTGTCAGATTAGTTTATACTGGCTAAGTTCTGCTTAATATTTAACTGGACAGAAATGGAAAGATCTGATCCCACGATATAAACCACTGTTAATGTATGTGAACAAATCTGAAAACATCGAGAAGAATTCTTGAACACTGGAGGAGAAAGAATCAGAAATGCAACGTGTCAAAATGTGATAGAAGATGCTGGTTAAGGGCTTTATTAAATGTCGCGTCTTGCTACCATTTCCTCTGACTTGTGTATTTAATTGCATTTCATTTCCTGCAAAAGCTGTTTATCTGCGGCTACTAACCTGACTCTTTTCAGGCCTCTGTCTGTGACATGCTATGCATATCAATGATGACTGAACCTTCTCCTCATCCCCAGTGTTTCTAGCTACTATTCATCTGCTTCATAATAATAATAATACTTGCATTTCATATAATGCCATATCATGTTGTTCGAACGTCTCAAAGCTCTTCAAAGAATACATCGTCAAGTGGATTGACCGTGTATCTTGTGGGCGATATGGCTAATTGCGTACAGCAGTGTCCCACAAACAGTCGTGGATTGAATAACCATTTTATTGGGGGAGGAGGGATTATTCCCGCCAGAAAACGATCCGCCAACAACCAGGTTTCTACTTACTACTAGGTAAACAGAGGCATGTGGAGTAAGGAAACTTGCCTAACTTGCTCCCTCCTACCTCTCCAACCTACTATCCCCCTACCTACCTGCCCGTACCCTCCGTTCCTCTGGCTCTGGTCTGCTCCACGTCCCCTGCCCCAACCGCCCTACCATCGGTGGTCGGGCCTTCAGCCTCTCAGCCCCCAGGCTCTGGAACTCCATCCCCCAGTGCCTTCGCCGCTTCCTCCCTTTCCTCCTTCAAGGCCGGTCTCAAGACCTCTTTGACTGTGCCTTCAGCTCCCCTCTCGACTCTCTTCCCCCTCCTCGCTCCCTCCCTTCCCTCCCCTCACCCTGACCATTTCCCCCCTCCTGCTCCCTCCCTTCCCTCCCCTCACCCTGACCATTTCCCCCTCCTCGCTCCCTCCCTTCCCTCCCCTCACCCTGACCATTTCCCCCCTCCTCGCTCCCTCCCTTCCCTCCCCTCACCCTGACCATTTCCCCCCTGCTCGGGTCATGACCCAACTGTGCAGCGCCTTGGGACGTCCTCCTGACGTGAAAGGCGCTTTATAAATGGAATCTTGTTGTTGTTGTTGCCTAAGATATTGCCCTGGCCGAGAATCAAACTTGGATTCTCTCTTTGATTAGGCAAAGGAAGCATAAAAGTAGCTTAACACATTAGGTTTGCAAGATGCTGCTTTACAGTGGATCAACTATCCGAAGAGAACAACCAATACACTCGACTCGCGCATGCCTGTTGCTGGAAACACAGCTGGCTTCCATATCACTGACACGATCAGCTATCTTCAGAGTGCGAAGGACCCATCTCTCATTCTCTTAGGAGGCTGTTTCGACAATTTTATCCATCAAGCCAAATTTATTTCAGTTTTCTTCAGTCCCTCGGTTCACAAGGTTGGAGATAATTGGGGAGTTTGATTTACTTAAAATAATACTGTGAGGTGGTCTCAGTTTCTAGGTTCCCGTGCTCGTTCACCCACAAGTATTCAATCAAGAAAAAAACTGGAAACCCACTAGCGATTGAACATGTACTTACCTAGACTTGTGCAATTTTTTTACCAAAAAGATTGGAAGCTGGAACTAATGTGTCATAGTCTGGAAGCCACTTAACACATTTAACAACCTTTAGATGAGATGTTAAACCGAGGTCCTGTCTCTCTGTCTGTTCAGGTGGATGTTAAAGATATTATAGCACTATTCGAATAGCGAAGGGTGTTTCTCCCATTGTCCACAATCTCCCCAGACAAAAATTGGTCATTGATTTCATGGCTATTTGTGGAACACTGAACATTTCCCCTGAGAGGCAGCACAGTTAGAGACAACGCTTCTGTTGGTATCCCTGGATATCTCTTCTCAAATGCAACACATTTTATTCAGGCAGCTGATATTTCACCTCCTGCATTGAGCAAACCTGTGTTTAGAGATGCTATCACTGTTGTATAATCCCTATTGGGATTTATCTGAAACTATATATGTACACCTGATTTCTTTGTACTGTAATAACAAGCTATATTGAAGGCATTAATATCTACACAGGGAAGATTAATTCAGATTTTCCCTATTAATTTATTTGAAACGTGTTTTATGTGTTTAATTAATTGAATACTTGAGGTAGAAGAGAATAGAGGGCTGTGGGAGGTGTGTGTGGAGGTTAACCACGACCATGGATTAGTTGATCTAAATGACCTCCTGTGCTGTGATGTTCTGTGTAATGCCTATTGTGTTACATTTTCTCCGCTGATTTAAACTAAGCTCATTTGGAGTTTTTAATACACCGATGAGCTTGTAGCACTTGCTAAGCAAGGTAGGATAATAAAGAAACTCCATCGCTCAGCCATTCCCCACCCCACACCTTCTTTAGTGCCTTTCAACATTTCCTTAACTTATTTGTACAGATGACCTGTCACCAGCTTTCATCATCAAGATTCAGGTCTGAAATGCAGGGAACTGCCTTCTTTCATGTTTACTCTCTTCCTCCATCTGGTGCCCATGATCAGAATGGCTACACTCCACGAAGTGAATGGTGGACATATCCTCCTTTTGGAGGAGGTAAGTGGGATCTCCTTGGAACTCAACTGGCTCTTCTGTGGTAGTTTTGGCCGTGTTTTGCCTGAGCCAGGCGGGTCCGCAGTATTCCAGGGCACTGCTGATGACAGCACAGGAAGCCTGGTTCATCGGCAGCACCTGGAAGGGCAAATTAGTCACTGGGATGATCACTGTCCAGGGATCTTCCCACTCAGCTGATGGTAATCCTGTAAGCCAAAGCCCCAGTGGTCCTCGGTCCTAGCTGGAGAAACAGCAGGAAAGCTTGCCAAATAATGGCAAGCTATATGGTTTTAGCTGGTTAGACTGCAGCAGTACTCCAATGCACACTCTGAGGTCCCCAAGCCTTGGTTCTTGCCAACCTGCGCCTAATGGTTTCTGGAATTAGATAAGCAGGATGTGTGTATGTGTGTCTGGTGGGGGTGCGTTGGGGCAGGGAGGTAATACAGAACTGGTGTTGGAGAAGTAGAGAATGTAATTCTGAACTACTTGTGAAAGCAACGAGAGCCACATGGATCTCCACTTCACTGAAGCAAAACTGAGAATAATTATTTTCACGGCCCTCTCGCCCCCCCCCCCCCCCCCATTCCTCTTGATTTTCCTGTACCTCACTGATTTCCATTGCCTCACATGGAAATGCTTACAGAGTGATTTCTGTGAAAATTCAGGTCACATGGCAAGTCAAAAGCAGCTGAGACTCAGACTGTTGTGTACTCAATCCACCCGAGTTCAAAACAAGCAGAAAGCTTATAATTACTTTTTCCAGTCAACCTTCTAGTTTTATTGCAGATTACCGAACAAGTGCTCTTTTGAAAAAAACGGGTTAAAAGGCTGTGTCCAGGACAATTCAGGTTTGAATAATGGGTAATATTTCAGCTTGATTTGCCTTGTTCTGATCTGCTCCCTATCCGGTTCCTTTCAAAACAAAGTTGAAATGCGCAACGGAGGTAATATAAGAAAGTGGAACAGTAAATCTCTGGCACTAATCGGTCACATAAGCATCACATGGGACTAAAGGGTTAGGTACACAAGGAGGTTCTTTCTCTGTATTTCAAACAGAAATAACCTCCTTGAGAAAGTGAGGACTCTTTATGGCAGCTCAATATCCACAGTGGGATGTTTGCTGAGGGTAACAAGACAATTGCGCAAGACAATTTCTGGGCATTGCAAATGTTGAAACGAACAGGGGCATCCAAGGGCCACATGAAAAAAAATCTGAACGTTAATTATTCATTCCAGTTTTTCAAGAGTCCTCACTAATAATAATAATCATCATAATAATCCTTGCACTTGATATAGTGCCTTATCAGGTCTTCAGTGCACCATACTTCCCTCATTCACATTCACCAACCTGATTTCAACCAAACTGAATTGGTTCATTCATTCTTTTCACCGGGTTTATGAATCGCTGGTGGAACAGTTTTGGTGAGAGCTTTCTGGTTATTTCACTATGCCCATAAACTCTGCCTCAATCTCTCCGCCTTGCCCTCCACCCCCGCTTTTGCCCGTCTTCAGATCGCACCTGAAGACTTTCCTCTTCGACGATTCCTACGATCACCTCACCCCTCTCCCTTGCTCGCCGTCAAGCTCCAGCATTATTAAACACTCTGAGAAGCTACCTCTGAGAAGCGTGAAGCACGCTATATCATTGCAAGTTGTGATTACTTCAGGTTTTCGAATGCAAAGGAAATGATAGAAACTGGAGGTGTTAGGGAACTTTCCTTCTTTACATTTTTTCCTCAGTCTAAATTTTCTTCCTTGCCCCTCCTGAAGGTGTTGCCTCACATTGGGGGATGGTTCCCAAGTCCACCCTCTTGGACCTCATCTAAGAGGCCACTCTTCATGGTTGAAGTTTAGACAGGGAGCGAGGACTGGTCATTCAGCCATGGGCTGCATCAAAGCCCGATCCTGCCTTCTCCCAACACCTACTCATTAGTTTGCCTCTTCTGTATCCGTACGTCAGGTGTCAGCCTGATTCAGTTGGTAGCACTCGCCTCTGAGTCAGACATTTGTAGGTTCAAGCCCCATGTCAAGACTTTGGGCTCACAGTCCAGGCTGATACTCAAACACAGTATTGGAGAACTATTTAAAAGAGGTGCCGTCCATCGAATGAGACATTAAACCAAGACCCCTCTCTCTGCCTATTAAAAATGTGTTGATGTTAAAATCCCATTTGAAAAGGAAGGGAGTTTCTCGTGGTGTCCTCCAGATAAATATCGATCACTCACTTCATGGCTGTTGGTGGGACATTGCTGCTCGTAAATTGGGTGTGTCATGTTTGAATGACATGATAAGGTGCTATATCAAAAGGAAGGATTCTTATTCTACTTAATTCTCCCCTTATGCTTTGGCTGGAATTCCAGAGCAGCAAATTTTTTTGTACAATCCAGTTCCATTCTTTGCATTAAACATATCTGAGATAGTGCACCACTAATCTCTGCAACTCCTGCCTTGATCCCTCTGCCTCGCCTCCTCTTTATCTGAATTAAATCCCACCTGAAAACCTATGTCTTCGACCAAGCCCAGGACCCCCCCCCTCCCATCTCCCCTTGCTTAGCGTCCACCATTGTGCACCACCATTGTGCAACGTCCAAGATGCTATCCTACGTGAAGGGTGCCATATGAATGCAAGTTGTTGTTGTCATCAACCTACCGCAGATATCACTCTTTCAGGCTTGTAACTTAACACTGACCCCCTGAGTTTTGCATCCTTCCTGTCAACATCATTGATGGTGCAAATCTAAATATAGTGGACATGTCTGCCAAGGATTGTCTGTCAACACTGCGTCTGCAAGATACACAAAGTCACTAGTGCATGACAGAGCTCCAATGGCATAAGAAGAAACGTATAAGGGTCACACCCAATGCTGAAAGCAAGTTTTGATCCCAACAACAACAACAACAAGATTCCATTTATAGAGCTCTTCTCACGTCGGGAGGACGTCCCAAGGCACTGTACAGTTGGGTCAGGATCCGAACAGAGGGTATATGGTCAGGGTGAGGGGAGGGAAGGGAGGGAGCGAGGAGGGGGAAGAGAGTCGAGAGGGGAGCTGAAGGCACGGTCAAAGAGAAAGGTTTTGAGACCGGCCTTGAAGGAGGAAAGGGAGGAAGCGGCGAAGGCATTGGGGGATGGAGTTCCAGAGCCTGGGGGCTGAGAGGCTGAAGGCCCGACCACCGATGGTAGGGCGGTTGGGGCGGGGGACGTGGAGCAGACCAGAGCCAGAGGAACGGAGGGTACGGGCAGGTAGGTAGGGGGATAGTAGGTCGGAAAGGTAGGAGGGAGCAAGGCCGTGAATGGCCTTGTAGGTGAGGATGAGGATCTTGAATCTCCCTCAAAGGCTCCCACTTGGATAAAGCACAACACAACACAAAGTTAATTTTGAAGGAATAAGGAGCCAATCAATGATAATAAACCTTACATTTCATATAGTGCATCGCCACATCTTTGAAACGTCTCAATGTGCTTTAAAGGATTTACTGTATAAAGTGTAGTGACTGTGCAAATGCACACAATGGAGGTTTATGATGCATTATTATAACTCCCGTTGTTTACATTTGCCTACAAACACAATCACTTCCCATGACCTTGCCCCATCACATTTCTGTGTTATCACAATACACAGTCACACCACTTTACCGTATTTGAGGTAATAATAATAATAATCATCCTTGCATTTGGTATAGTGGCTTATCATGTTTTTGAGACATCTCAAAGCGCTTCACAGAATATACTGTAAAGTGAATTGACTGTATATCTTGTGGGCGAAAAGCGGCAGCAATTGTGCACAGCAGTGTTTGACAAACAGTCGTGGATTGAAATGACAAATGTATTTTTTTTTGAAGGGATTATTACCCTGGAAAAGTGATCCGCCAATCAACTAATAACCGGGTTCCTACTTACTGCTGGGTAAACAGTGGCGTGAGGAGTAAGGAAACTTGCCTAATGTTTTGCCTTGCCCAGAAATCGAACACGGTCCTCTTGCTCGCGAGGTGCGCACTGTAACCATTACGCTACAGGACTCCACTGGGTAATTACCTTCTGGGTAAACAAAAACATCCTGGTGTCTATCCGGAAATTGCCCTTTGCAGCTCTGATTCTGTGTCTGCCTATTCTTCGTATTAAGAAGTGTGTATGAAGGAAGGGCAGGGCTTTTCTTAGTAATTTCAGTGTTGCGTGAAATAACTCAAACTGATATGATCTACAGGTACTTGAGGAACAGAGATCCCCCAGGCTGAAAGCAATTCCAGCAGGGCTCACATTGAGAAACGCCACAAATTAGAGCCAACATGAATGAACGTAAAGTAAAGTGACGACAGGCAATTCAATTACAAATGTAATCTACAAATCCCAGGCTTTGAGCTTTCATTTTATCCTTCAAGATAATTAATCGCATTGATCTGTGACTTGATGAATGCAAAGGTAGTACTTTGTGATTGAACAGAAAATTATACGTTAAATGTTAGCATTCTAGGGGATGAGTGATATTGACCAGCTAACCTGGCTCATCGGCATGACTTGAAAGGGCAATGAAATATTAATATTGAGCCAACCCTTTGTGGTGGTCTCTAGTCCGGTTCCTGAGACTGACGGGTGCTTAGTATCCGGGGCATTGCTGATGACAGCACAGCCAGCCTGGATCATCGGCAGGCCTCGGAGGCAGCAAACCAGTCACTGACAGCAGCGATTCTTCTCACTCAGCTCTTGTTAACCATGCAAGCCCAAACCCAAATGGTGAGGGTAATCCCATTTGGACAATCAGCCAGAAGCTTGCCAATCTGAGTTCTCAATGGCAAACTGAGTCATTTTAGCTGGTGCGTATAATTTCATGTGTGACTACTATAAAATTTTTCAACAAGAGCATGTTCATCCCCACTCTGTCCCTCTTCTCAGAAACCCTAGTTTAATCTGCCATGCAATCAATAGCTGGCCTGAGGTTATTGAAGAGCAGTCTTGACAAGTTCATTTGATATCTCTGAAAGTGGAATGATTGCCTGTACTGTACTGTACTTGCAAGGAAAGGCGAACACCATCCTCTTTGTATAGTTACTCTCTTCCCAGGCCACTGTCATGCAAATAGTGCACGATTGGATGTGTGCGGTGAAAGAGGGCAAGTCAACTAGAAAAATATTTATTTTACTGCATGCCAAGGTCTTCTTGGAAACCTCACAGCAAGATGCTGGATGGAGAAATGCATTTGTTTTATACCTTTGCACTCAGTATTACATACCTTCTTGGAAATACGTACAGTATTTCATTGCCCTTTCAAGTCGTGCCGATGAGCCAGGCTAGCTGGTCAACATCACTCATCCCCTAGAATGCTAACATTTAACGTATGATTTTTTGTTCAATCACAAAATATTACTTTTGCATACATCAAACCACAGATCAATGCGATTAATGCTGGATTGAGCGACCAAATTATTAATAGTATTTTTTTGAAGCGATTATTATTATTAGTAAGTGATCCGCCAACTACCGGGTTCCTACCTCAGTGAACAGAAGCATGTTGAGTAACAAAATGTATCCGAGGTTTAGCCCCATCTGGGAATCGAACCTTGTGGGAATAAGAAGTTGAGAGACAAGGCTTCCACTTACATGTGTGTCAGCCTTGTGGCTCAAATTGGTAGCTCTCTCAGCAATCAATCAGAAAGTTAGGAGTTCAAACCCCACGCTGAGACTTTTAGCTCATATAGTCTAGGCTGACACTCCAATGCAGTGTTGGGCGTGGAGTGGAGGAGTGTGTTTCATTGTTGGAAGTGCCTTCCTTCAGATGAGAAGTTGTATTGAGGTCCCATCTACCTGTCCAGGTGTAGAATTTCATACAATCCTAAAAATAAATTGTTGGATTGAAGGAGGCCATTAGTCACATAAAGCCTTTGCTGGTGCTGTGTCCACATGAGCTTGGAGCTTCACTTCTTAATTCCCTGTCCTTCCCTGGTGCCCCTTTATGTTGTTTTCTCAAATACTTATCCCATTTCCTTTAAATTGTCATTACTGTCTGAGATTCAGTGGTTGCTTGTGGCAAATCTTTCTACGTACTAATAACTACTCGTGTTAAAACATTTCTCCTAACCTCCCCCTACGTCTTCCCATTAACAATCCTGCTTATGCTCCCTTGCCACAAATTACTACAACATTCTGAAGTGGATTTCCTCCTCATGGGGCTGCAACAGTTGTAAAGCTATTGTGAGTGAGTCTGAGTAATTCGCCCTTGCAGTTTTCTGCAGTAAGATTGCGTTTTATGCTTGCACGGCAATTTTCTGTGACTGCTTTTGTGATCTGGGATACATGAAAGACTGGAGAGAGATCAGTTTGTTTAGCAGTGATAGTTGCATTGAAAGCAAAAACGTGTCTGCGCAGAATAATTTTAATGAGCTTCAAGGAGTCTTCCTTTTCAATAGATATCACAAAGATAGGTTCGGAAAGTGCTATTCATCATAATTGTAGGACTGAGCTCCAGGATCACGAGTCAGAGCTATTGAAATGAAAGGTTTAACCCTTCAAAAGCAATTTATATGCTCTCCTGAAGCCGAATTGGGTAAATGAAAGGCACTGGAAATTGCCCACTGCAGACCAGTGTGTATGTGTGTGCATGTGGGTGCGCGCTTGTGCGTGTGTGTATGTGTGTGGGGAGGGTGAGGGGGGGGTGGATGTGGCTTGTGTATGTGTATAAACACATACACAATAATAATAATCACAGTCTAGGCTGGCATCCAATGCAAGGGCTGGTGGAACGTTGCACAATCTAAGGTGTCGTCCTTCAGATGAGATTCTAAACCAAGGTCCTGCCTGCCTGGCCAGGTGGTCATTAAATATCCCATTGGCACTATTTGAAAAGAGAAGGGAGTTTCTCCTGGTATCCTGACCAACAATCCTCCAGATAAACTTGGTCACTCACTCACTCACTCACGTCCTGGCTATTTGTGGGACAATGCTGTACGCAAATTGGCTACCTCGTTTGCCTGCAGATACAGTCATTACACTTCCCAGGAAATCCAACAAAGCCCTTTGAGATATTTTGACAACATGATAAAGTGCTCTACCTCTTCTCTTTCCAAATATTCATGGGATCTAGTCATAAAATCCACCTGAGAAACATCAGATAGGACTTCAGTTTAATATCTCACTTAAAGTGCTGCTCTGACAATGCAAAGATTTACCCAGTACCTTCCCTGGCATGTCTGTCAAGTCCACGAGCTCAAGGCCCAATGTGAACTCATAGCCTTCTGACCAGAAATGAGAGTGCTATCAATTGAGCCAAACTCAAGCACGGTAAATGGCTTTAAAACGTCTCAATGACATAATAAGATGCTATATCAAATACAAGGATTATTATTATTATTGTTATTATTATTATTACCATTTCCGTGCTTAAAAGTATTCAAACCATATTGAGTGTTCCAAATATTGTCCATATGAAAATGTCCCAATGTCTGGAAAGGAATATGCACTCTCTCCCTGGCGAGATGCACCCTGCTTATATATAATTAAAAACTCAATCCTTTGTTTTAGTTCCAGTTTTTAATGTATACTGTTACACATAAACTGTTTGAATTACACCTCTCTATGCGACTACTATGCAATTTTCGTTTAAAATTAGAATAAGTTGTGGTTTACGGGTAGCTTTGTACTTTTTCGATTCACTTACTCAACAGAGAGCAGGTTTGTGGCTTTTGGTACAATTAAATGTTTCATGTTTTTATTTTAAAATGCTACTTCTTCAACGCTAAACAAAAACAATGGCACTGGCCAAATGCAACAAGGTGGAGTAAACTGTACACAAATTGTGTAAGCCTTTGCCAAGTTTGGGTTTGTGTATGCACTTTTAACTCACTAAATGCCTTAAGGTGCTTTAACAAATGCAAGAATTATTATTAAATTGTCCTGATTGACTATTGTGTTGTGGTACCACCTGCTGGAGAACTGGCAGAACCGTAGGCATTTATGCGCGCGAAGAAACTAATCTAAAGTCTCACTCAAGTGGCCATTGTTCATGTGTGAATCCTATGAATGAGTGTCGATGGGCACTCCATCCATCCCACAGTCCTTTCGCCTCGTCCCCCTCCCTTGCCTCCTTCAAGGCCCATCTCAAGAGCCTCCTCTTCAATTGCGCCTTCAGTCACCCTCCTACCCTATCCTCCCCGCCCTCCACCCCTCCTGATCCCAGCTCAGGTCTAAATCCCTAACTTTCAAGTGCTTTGGGACGACTTCCTGATATGAAAGGCGCTAAACAAGTGTAATTTGCTGTGGTTGAACTTTGACCTCCGAGCGGAAAGGGAGAATGATGTAAACAACTTGTAGTCTAATTTCAGGTTGCTTAATAAGAAATCCAATTGGAATTCCCACCCGATCAAGTGGACGTTAGAAGATCCCATGACACTATTCGAAAAGAGAAGGGAGATTTGCCCAGTGTTTGGGCTAGCAATTATCCAAATAAAATTTGTTATTCATTTCATGGCTGTTTATGGGACATTGCTGTGTGCAAATTGGCTGCCATATTCGCCCATAAAATACACAGTCACTGCACTTTACAGTAAATCCTGGAAGTGCTTTGGGATGTCCTCCCGACATGAAAAGTGCTATACCAAATGTAAGGATTATTATTATTACACACAAGATCAGAGGAGCGGTCCGGGTGAAGAAATCTGATCACGTACTTCCAGATCACCCACCCTACCATTCACTTCATGGCTGTTTGTGGGATATTGCTATGCACAAATTGCCTCCTCTATTCACCTACGCAATACACATTAACCACATTTTATAGAAGATCCTACGAAGCACTTCCTAACTTGAAAGACGTTATATCAAATGTAAGGATTGGGATTTTAATTTGTGTGAATGTGCTTCATTGTGCATTTAGTATAATCAATAGACATTCGACGTGATAAGGTGCTATATCAAATGCATGGATTATTATTATTTTGATTATTATTACACAGCTGCTGCTAGATTCAGTGCTTCTTTTTGCAAAACAAAGTAAAATGCATAGTTTGCAATTATAACATTCTCACAGCGAATTTTTAATTCTGCACATTTTAATACGCTTTCAAAGATAAATTTTATGAAAATAAAGCAGATGGGCTTGTTTTGTGCTGGATGGAATATACTTTACACCAGAAACAATAACCAGCTGACAGACGGCAACAATGCCTTTACGACTTGTTATGATGTTCCTCATGAAGACATCAAGTGTTACATTCAGAGACTGACCGTTGAAGAACTGAAGCCTTAATAGCCTATGGCTTTTCCTTTTCCTTTTCCACTTTGTTTCTGTAAATCATTTTTCTCTGCTGTAAGACAAGCTCAGAACCCGTTGTCAGGGTCCCTGTCCCTCCTGAGACTGTAACCGAGAAATGAGTGACTTTGACAGGATCTGACCTCTTAAGTCCAAACATGTCACAGGGAAACTACATCCCAGGCATACTGTCACACAGCTCCTTCCTACCCCAGTGCACAATACCACAAGGTCACCGTTTAGAGAAATTCCACTTCCATGTGATTCACACGAGAATTATTGTCAGCTGCAGATGGCTTGGACTTAACTTATGAATTTAACACAAGCTGTTCACTTCAGTGCCGCCCAGGGAAAGGATTCACTGGAAAAACTGGTAACTCAGGAAAAGAAGAATCCTTGCATTTGATATAGTGCCTCATCACATCGTCGAGACGTCTCAGTGTTAAACCGAGGTCTTGTCTGCCTGTTCAAGTGGATGTTAAAGATCCCATGGCACAAATTCGAAAAGAGAAGGGAGTTTCTCCTGGAGTCCTGGCCAACAATCCTCCCAAATAAAAAAAAATGGTTATTTGTTTGTGGGACATTGCTCTGCACAACTGGGCTGCCACATTCGCCTCCAATACACAGACACTCCACTTCATTGTAAATCCTGTGAAGCGCTTTGGGAAGTCCTCTTGACATGAAAGACACTATACCAAATGCAAGGATTATTATTATTATTCACATCCTTGTAAATCTACATCTCATACTCCTACCCTCCCTGCCCTCCACTCCTCCTGATCCCAACCCCTGGTCGGTTCCAATTCCCTGACTATCAGGTGCCTTGAGACGTCCTCCTGACGTGAAAGGCGCTATACAAATGCAATTTGTTGTTGTTGTAGTTTCAGTGTTTGAAAGCTTGGCTACTGAGGGTGGGATTGAGGGGATGAGTGACATAAACCAGGAATGAATATGGTGTGCCATTTGAATCTAAGCACAGCTTTCAAACCAGTAGGTCATTTCCCACAGTCCTCAAAATTCCAAACATGGTTGGAAATGCTGCGATATCTCCCTCCGCCCACTCCCTCCCATCCCCACCACCCCCCACCATCTCCTCCCAACAGGCCAGGAGCTAGGAGGTTCAATGGCTCCTTTGTTGTGGGCATTACAAGAAATGGATCTTTCCATGTGAACCATTGCTTCACTGGAACAAAGAATTCAGTCTCAGGGTAATATGCTCTGATTGTGACTTCTGCTGACATTCCCTTCCCCTATCAATAGAACCCCATGAATGAACCACATTCAATTCACTCAGTCCATGACTGTTTGTGGGACACTGCTGTGTGCAATTGGTTGCTGCGTTTCGTCCACAAAATATCCAGTCAATTCACTTTACGGTATATACTGTAAAGCGCTTTGCGATATCTCGAAGATGTGATAAATATGTCAAATACAAGGATTATTATTATTATTATTCGTCCTCGGAGATCAATGGGCTCCCTGAAGGACAGCAGTAAATGTGAGTTATTTCGACTGATTTCTCCTATGAGAAGCCAAGTAACTGAATGTGCTTTAAGGCTATTTACTGGGGCCAACATGCCTCCCCTGCTCTTCTGGTATATTCCAGTGGGTGAGATCAGATGGTCTGAAGGACTTTCTTTGATCTTGTGATGACACGTTGAGCTTTGGTTCCATGGCTCCCTGATGCACTCTGGTGGCCACATGGCCTTTCTTCGTGTGTAAGATACAGACCATTCCATCCCTCCACGGTCTCGCTCACCCTCTCTCTGACTCTGCGACCTCCTCTACCACACTGCTCCAGTCGCTCCCTTTGCTCAGCACACACTGACTTGCTTCATGTCCCCCTCCCTATCTGCCCCAACATCAGCAAGCAAGTTCTCCTGCCCCTGCTCTCTGGTACTCCAACCCGGAGTCCTTCTGACTCGCACTCTCTCGTCCCTCTTTCAGGACATGTCTCAAGATGAACCTCTTTGACTGCATTTGAGGTCATCTTTCCCCTCCCCGCACTCTTTGTCTCCCATCCCCAGCTCCCTCAGATCAGATCAGGGATTGTACCTGGAGCCTTATTGGTGTGCATACGCTCAGTAACACACTGAGGAACCACAGCGAACATTTAACCACCGAGCCATCGTCACCAGATCTGCAAATTCCTTTATACCTGTTGGTTTGTAACAAAGACCTTTAGACATTAACCCAGCAGTGAGGTGAGGAATAAATGCACCCAGTAAATCAGCCATAAGTTCACCCTCAAAAGTCTTCTACCTTCAAATATATTCTATGAAGTGCTTGGAAACATCCTCATGATATGCAAGATCCTATATCAAATGCAAGGGTTATTCTTATTGTAAATGAATCCTCTCGTTCATCTCAGCTCATTTGTAAATTTGATTTCTAAAAGAGACATTAACGGCAAAAAAACTCTTTTATGTGCTTGGAAATAATTACTGTCGGACTTCTCAGAATCACGATAATTATGATATCAAAGTCACAGGACAGGGTAATGAATTGGGCTCCAGTC
Organism: Callorhinchus milii; assembly: GCF_018977255.1. Lineage (NCBI taxonomy): Eukaryota > Metazoa > Chordata > Chondrichthyes > Chimaeriformes > Callorhinchidae > Callorhinchus > Callorhinchus milii. Next base: position 73,682,103 of record NW_024704745.1, on the reverse strand, counting down.
AGGCCCTGAGGGATTAGTGCTTGGACTCAATGCTAGTTCTGGCATCAGCTGATCCAATCTCTCCTTTATGCGCTTTACAAATGTAGCAGTTTCATTTTTATTGCGGTCTTCAGTCTTCTATTTATGTAGATGTTAATGTCACGGCGTAATGGCGTGAAGTTGTGACTTAATTGGAGCTTGCCCGTACGATTGAAATGATAACATCATCCTGGATTGGAAAGCTAATTTTCCAGCCTTGCCTGTCTTGCGCTAAGACAAAAGAGATGCCTATTTAAAAAACAATTCTAAGTGCAAATTTCCAAATTTTCTGAATACAGGATTCCTAATAAGAGCTGAGCTATTCACTGCTAATCACCACTGTACAAAGCGTGCACAATTTGCAGTGGCAATGAAGCTAGGATCTGGTGTGGGAGATATCTTACTTCTAACTGCACTGTCTGATGGATTTTTCTGGAAGCTTTTAAAAGGTTGCTAGGTTGTGCGTTCCCCACTTAATAATAAATAATAATATTCCTTCCATTCCATCTAGCACCTATCACATCATCGAGACGTCTTGAAAAAATAAATAAATAAAAATAATAATTTGGTCACTCAATCCACGACTGTTTGTGGAGCACTGCTGTGTGCAATTGGCTGCTGTGTTTCGCCCACAAAATCTACAATCAATTCACTTTACGGTATATTCTGTATATGATGTGTATTTTGCATGTAAATAAGATATTGTGCAGAAATTCAACATTAGTCTTGATGTATTGCATTAACATAATATTTCAGAGCATCCAAAACTTGTCAAATTCTTAAATTAAATACATTCTGCAGAAAATGAGTTAAAAGTTAAAACTGAATTCACCAAGTTGACAAATTCTGCATACTCTGAATTAGTAATAATAATAATCCTTGCATTTGATATAGCACCTTATTGCGTCTTTGAGACGTCCACAGGATATACTGTAAAGTGTAGTGACTGTATATTTTGTGGGCAAAACCCGGCAGCCAATGGCGCATAGCAGTGTCCCACAAACAGTCCTGGTTTGAATGACTAGTGTATTATTTAAAAAAAATTTTTTTTTAAGGTATTATTACCCCCAGAAAAGCAATCCGCCAATCGACCTACAATTAAATTTCTGCTTACTGCTAAGTAAACAGAGGCATGTGGAGTAAGGAAACTTGCCCAACATTTCGCTCTGCTGGGAATTGAACCAGGGTCCTCTCACTTGCGAAGCGAGTGCTCTAACCACTAAGCAACAGGACTCCATGTGGGGAAATCCGTTACCGTGTAAGAGTATCTAAATCAGAGTTTCCCATCTTGTATGTATGCCACCTACACAACTTACCTTCACCTATATTTGCCTAAATCCAGAAAGTCTTAGATAGGAGATTTTAACTGATTCTAAACCCAACACACACTCTGGGTCTCCAATCCTTGGCTCTCGCTAACCTGTGCTTCATACTCTCTGGAATTAGGTAAGCACTTTGTCCCTGCAGGTGGAGAGTGGGCATTGCATTCTAGACACGGGGAAACTTCCATGTGCAATCAGCATACATTTGTGGAACTCTCAGTCTGTTTTGGATACTCTTTAAGCATGGTGATGGGTTGACACATGTGTCAGACACCCGGCTGGCCGAAAGAAAAAACACAGCATGAATAAATGTAATGCATCTTTGGCTTTTGAGGGACCTTTCAGTACAGTAAGTCTAGTTGCCACCTGAAGCTTTCCACTCTAACACAAATGGCACTTTCACAAAGCCATCTGTTTATTGGATTCATATATGTAAAGAGTTACACAGATGAGCAGAGGACAGATTCAAGGACAGACAGATGAACCCATCAATGAACTGAAGACTATAACGCTAATAAGAATACAGCCACCAAAAGTGATCAGTAAAGAGGGCTGCCGAATTGTCACACATTCTGTCAAAGTTAGTCCTGCTGCACGTTACTCAGCCTGACAATGCTCACAATAAAATGCTGTGATAACACATTAACCAATCCAACAAGCATCATTTATCATACGTTGGCAACAAGGATAGCTAACCATCATTAAATAGCATCAATTTATCATTCATTTCAGCTGATTTTGACCATCAGTCACCTGCTGTCTTTGGCAAGGCTTTGCAATGGCCCCGCTAAAATGCTGAAAATTAATATTCCAAAATGTCAAGATACATAGAGCGCTTCAATTAACCTTTAGAATGCCATTTACAGGTTCCCAGGGAACTGCATCTTAAACACACAGTGATTGCAAAGACTTCACGGGATATTTCCAATGCCAGATTATAAAAATAATATTGTCACAAGTCAAAATGTACACTCTTGTCCTCTTAAATTTAACATAGAGCCATTAGCACCTTCTTTGGATAGGAAAATGCCTCTAGGAGAAAATATAAGAAATTATCAAGTTTTAAATTGGAACTTATAGCACTATAAATACACAGTCAATTATCTTTACAATATATCCTGTGAAGGGATATGAAAAATCTCCATAATGTGATAAGGCACTATACCAAAAGCAAGGATTATTATTAACATTAAATCCAGAACGATAAAATATTCATATGGAAAATGAGTGTGAAATGGCTCAGCTGTCAGGCAAAAACTATTATTAAAAACACAATAGATGCCTATTATAAAAATTAAGCAGTTGCTATAATTTGAGAGTGCAGAGAAAAGGTGTTGATTTATCCTCGAAGCAGGTTCATCAAGCCCAGTTCCTTCAGTGTCTAGATTCCAGACTATTCACATCAAACACAATAGATTCATCAGAATTCATTAACAATGAATAAGTAGGTAGATTATAAAAGGTATTGAATTATGAATATTTTACAAGTGGATACCAACTTGCTATTCCGTGGACAATTAACCATGACAAGAATCATAATACGGATGGAATCACAATTCATTATTCTGCATGCTTGATGATCACAGAAAGTGTGCTGTATTCACTGGTCACGTACGCTAAATTCTATAATAAAGATACCTGCTGCTGGATTCAGCTCTTCACAATCTTTTATTTTTGTTCCCCATATGTGCACAGCACTGACCATTGCATTTACTGCAGCATTTGATTGTCAAAAGCGTACTAGTCACCAATTAGTCAATATCCTGCTTAGGGTGAGATAAGTGGGGTCAGCTTGGAGCTGAACTGAGTGGGAAGAATCCCTGCCCCCAAGGTGACATATATTTCGCAATAGAATGTCAGAATTGAGCCCATCCTCTGTGGCGTTCTTGGTCCACCCTGTTAAGTGCCCCGACACGCTACTCTGCGTGAAGGGCGCTATATAAATGCAAGTTGTTGTGGTTGTAATTCAGTTGCTGAGCCAGGTGGTAATCCAGAGCACTGTTGAGGACAGCCTATCCAGCCTGGCTAATCGGGAGGACCCGGAAGAGCAGACCAGTCACTGGGGGCAGGGATTCTTCCCGCTCAGCTCAGCTCCCAGTAACCCTGCAAGCCAAAGTCCCAATGGGTAGGGTGGTCCTTGCTGGATAAGCAGAGGGAAAGCTTGCTAGATAGTGTTTTCAATGGCAAGCTATGGGGCATAGATTACTCCAGCAGTACCCCAACACGCACTCAGCGGTCATAAAATATAAGTGTAACAATGGGAGATTGGTAGTTGGATTCGCTTATTGTAACTCCTGCTGGATAGCAGAAATGAGTCATGAAAACGCTGGGATCATGCAGTAGATTAGGTTGGAGCGGATTTTTCTGTGGGTCAGTGTGACATTCTTCTGGTTACTCTCAGGATTACTCTCACTATTTGCGATTCGGAACTGCAATGAGCAGCTTCCGCAACAAATCTCATCACGAGGTTCAGATGAAGAGGGTCCTTCACCCCGTCTGATCTCATTCTTCTTGAATACCCACTTTACCTTATGTTGGAATCAAAACTCAGCACGTTCTACACCTCAAGCTCATTGTTCCTGAGGACCTAAAGATGTGGAGCTACATCACTCCTTCGCCCTATATGAGGTCCTTTTACGTACGTGGGTAAAACTTTCAGAGACGTATTGAAAGCAATTTTTTTGCCATATATTCTAAATCTATGCATTGCACGAAAGCAAAATTTTTGGCACAGTCTTGAAGAGTTTGTACATTAATATGTATCTTAATGAATTAGTCCACATGCAGCTTATACTGAATTACTACTGTAATTTTGTCTTTAGAAACATGTTGGTCTAGATCTATCGTATTTTGCTGTCCTCTGCAGGAAGGGAAGTGAAACTGCAGAATTACACAGACTGGGAACTGAGGTCAAGAGAATTTTTGGGTTCTCAATAAATTTTTCAATGGCAATACTCTGCCTCAGTAGTACCTGATTTTCCAATGTTCTTACGGCTTAAAGCTGCAATAGGCACATGTGAATGGGCCTGTGAAGGTATAGCAATTGTTATCTGCATCTACTTTGGAACTTAGTTCCAATGTAATAGTCAGGGCAAACAAAATTAAAATTTTATTTTATTTTTGACAAAAAATCCTTTAAAAATTGAAATCTGGTAAACTATTTGCAATTGGAGAAGTTGATTTCCTTTAAGAGGAGAAAATTACAAACAGCTCATTGTCGCAGCATGATTTCAGTGGATGGTGGGAGGAGGCTGGTCATTTCATGTTAAGGACACACAAGGAATGGAAATATTAATGTAAAGGCGGATGGGTTTGACAGTCAGGCCCGTGAATGGCAAAACTGGAAGTTGTCTATTACTCACAGTGAGGAAGTCAGGTTATTTGTCTTTCAAATTGGATTGTTTAAAATTCACAAGGTCAGTTTGGATGAGGAATGAATCTGATCCTTCCAGATCACCTACCTTAACATCCCCCCAGCACACCATCAGCTGCTTTTTAAATGAATCTAGCGTCCTTTTCTGGCTACCTGTTTCAGTTGCTCATTACCCTCCAAGTAAAGCTTCCCGGTATTTGCCCTGCAATTGCCTTTCTATCTCTCCTTGTTGCATTATAAAGTATTGATTTTTACCCAAACTGATACTTAGTTTCAATTATGCTGGAATAAAATGATTTGATAAAAAATGGAGTCCCAAATAGTGGTTAGCGGGCTTGTCTCGCAAGCGAGAGGACCCGGGTTTGATTCCCGGATGTATCAAAACCTTAGGCATGTTTCCATGCTCCACATGCCTGTTTACCTAGTAGTAAATAGGAGTCCAGTTGTTAGTCGGTTGGCGGATCACTTTCCAGGGGTAATAATCCCTCAAAAAAAGTTGTCACTCAATCTACGACGAGTTATTCGAGTCTGGAATGCATTGGCTGAAAGGATGGTAGAAGCCAATTCGATAACAACTTTTAAGATAGTAGAAAATTACTTGGGGAAGACAAGTTTGCGGGGCAATGGAGAGAGAGCGGAGTGGATTGATTCAGAAGTTCTTTTCAAAGAGCCGGCAGACACGATGGGCCGAATAGCCTCCTTCTATGCCTTATAATTCTATGTTTATGGGACACTACTGTGTAATTGGCTGCCGTGTTTCACCCCCAAAATACAGTCAATCCATTTACAATATTTTTGTGAAGCATTTTGAGATGTCTCAATGACATGGTAAGGTGCTGTATCAAAGAATTATTATAATCAAATTGTAACACTATTCCTATGGATTCCAGTTTGAGAAAAATCATTTGGAGCCTCCTTTAATAGAGAGATCCTTTGCAGCAATAGAGTGGACTGTCACACACAACCTTTAATAGCCGACACAACACGAGCCTGTGGATAGATTTTAATTTTTACAAATACAATTGGTATAATATTACAATCAGCACAAAGGAATAATACTTTTCTTCCATAATAATCATCTTCTAGAATCACAATCAATACATCCAGTTTTCACGAAACAAACATTACACTGGCACATTTTGAGTCAGAGATATATCTACAGGAAAGCTCTTTGTAAGGTCTATTCATATTAAGATATCAACAGAAAATGATAAAACACATACAGTATTTCAATACAATCAAAGGTTACTCCATTTATCCCTGGATTCTCCACATAATATTAAAAAACAAACAGTAAACTTGTCATCATTTTAAAGCAGCCCACAAACAAGCTACCACTAAAGCTAGACATCACAGAGGTACTAAGAGGGAATCATTAAAAATCCAGGCTGTTCCACAGTGCAGATTTCTGACCCAATTCTGTGGTTTACCAACAAAATATACAGTCACGACACTTTACAGTAAATCCTGTTACGAGCTTTAAGATTGTCTGAAAGGCGCTACATGAAATGCAAGGATTATTAAAATGAGAGCAAGACAGATACTTGGGTCGTAGAGGTATTAAGGGGTGTGGTGAAAGGACGCGATTAGAAGATCTGCCAAAATTTAAGAAACTAATAGAATAGACTTCATGGCTGAATGGCCTCCGGTTCATGTTTTCTATGTTCCCAAGTCTCACAAAGTGGGGTTGCTTAAACATTTAGAATCTTGCAGCACACAAGGAGGCCATTTGGCTCATTGTGCCTTTTGAAAGAGCTATGAACTAGTCCCACTGCCATGCTCTTACCCCATAGCCTTGCAAACGTTGCCTTTTTAAATACCGATCCAATTCCCTTTTAAAAGCTATCGAATCTGCTTCTACCACCCTTTCAGGCAGTGGATATCTCCGAGTAAACATTTCTGCCTGATTTGGAGAGAAGAGTGCGGGCAATTACATAATATGACGCAAAATGACAGATCAAGAAATGAAAAATCCATTGTCACAGAAACTGGATAGAAATGTTGGTGAAGAACTCACATAAACAGGGAAGCCAAATTTAATAATCCTTGCTATGTAATCAAGTTATCACTAAGCACAAATAACAACACATAAATTTGTATAGCGCCTTTCATGTCAGGAGTACATCCCAAGGAGTTGGACAGTAGCGGGTTGGGATCAGAAGAGTTGGAGGGTACGATTGGCTGATGTTTTGGCTATTTTTTTCCCAATGAGCATTGTTTCACCCCTGAATCATAATGCTCAACAACCTTTAGCTTTACCATCAACAGGACGGAGACCAAAATGTTTCAGATTCTCTGCACTGGGATCACATCATCCATATTATTATTGTAAACTGCTCAGTGCAAATGTTAGAAACTGAAATTTGAGCAGCAGTACACAGACGCTTAAATTGTTACCCTGTCATAGAAGGAAGAGCAGTTTCAGTTGAACGGTACAAATTTTTGAGCTTGCTGAGCACCAATTTCTGCTACATAAATGGATGCAGTTTTTGAATTCACTCCCACCAAATGCGGTTTGACGTCATCTGCCATTTGAATGGCATCCACTATGTGGCACTTCCCAATGTCTCCAACTTGTGGGGCAGTCAAAAAAGACACCCTGTTGATGTTCAGCTGAGCCACGATGAAGTACTTGTTATCGGATGTCAGCCTATTGAGTGAAAGAGGAAAGAACTCATGTAAAGAGAATGAATTGATTTGGGCATGACTTTCTGTGAAGATAACTGAACACAAATTGGCTAAAACTATTAGTAGTCTAAAACATATCATCTTCCTAAGCTTGTGTTCTATGACATTCTGGGCTCAAGTTCAACATTGGAACTTGAGCTCGTAGTCCAGGCTGATTTCCTGGCCAACAATTCCCTGGATTAACTTGTCATTCATGGCTCTTTGTGAAATCTTACAGGATATAATAACCCACACTTAACAGTAATTCTGTAAAGCATTTAGGAAAGTGCTATAAAATTCAAGCTATTTATTTCAAATGTGCGGAAATTATGCTTCACCAGGAAAGTGGGAGCTATGTGACAGAATCCGAAATCACAAACTTTTAAACAAGTTACAAGTCTTACAATCTTTCAGCAAAGGTACTTTCAAAGGGGTCATGTAGCTTACTGTTTAAGAGTACTCGCCTCGAAAGCGAGAGGACCTGGGTTCGATTGCCGGGCAGGGAGAAACGTTGGGCAAGTTTCCTTACTTCACATGTAGTCGATTGGCTTTTCCGGGGGTAATAATCCCTTTAATTATTTTTGTTACAAAAATAATAATTTGGTCACTCAATCCGTGATTGTTTGTGGCACACTGCTGTACACAATTGACTGCCTCGTTTTGCTCAGAAAATATTCAGTAATTTCACTTTACAGTATGTTCTGTGAAATGCTTTGAGACGTCTCGAAGATGTGATAAGATGCTATATCAAGTGCGAGGATTATTATTATATTCATGGTAGAAATAAAAATGACAAGGGAAGATAGAAAATCAAGGCCAGTTGCTTACACACAGATAATAATAATCTTTGCATTTGATATAGAGCCTTATCACATCATTTGATGTCTCAAAGCGCTTCATAGAATATGATGTTAAGTGAATTGACAGTATATTTGTGTGCGAAATGCGGCAGCCAATTGCACACAGCAGTGTCCCACAAACAGTCGTGGATTGAAAATGACTAATTTATTATTGTTTTGTTTTGGAGGGATTATTATTAGGCGTGTGGAGTAAGGAAACTTGCCCAAGGAAGACAAGGTGTGGGGAGCCTTCTGAAACTTAACTCAGAATGAGAACTAGCACCTAAGAGCTAAGAAAATAAGTTTTTATAAAGATTAATCTAAAAGAGCAGGCAATGTTATACCATGGATTTCACTGAACACGTTAAAGGAATTGACCTAACTTATCAGCTCACCGAACAGAGTAAGGAGCGTCATCTGTGAAGCAGCTGTCCCACGATCCTATCCATTGTCCCGAGGCTGCCTCGAAAGCCTGAATACGCTTATTCCCCCGGTCAGCCACCCAAACCTACAATCACACAATAATGAAATTACAGACAGAACCATTTACACATTTTCTTCACAATTATCTCTTGAATTTTACTGCTCACTTTATCTCCCAAGTGAAGCCACCATTTGGAATGGAACTCTTGGACAGCCTATGGTTTGTACTTCTCAATAACTACAATCAACATTGCTCTCTAATTAGCTAACAGCAAGTTACTATTCTAAAATAAATTCTTCCCTTGGGTCAGGTGAGGTGAGTGGGTTTTCCCTGCTGTTGAACTAGCTTTGAGGAGACAAGTTTAGTGAAGCCAGACATGTCCCTGTTTGGCTCCTATGTGAGACCTGGAGACATAGGCAAGCCATAGCCCAATCAGTAAGGTGGTCCTAGCTGGAGATGTACTGCTGCACATTCTTCTTCAAGGCAATGTCAGATTTTTCTTCCTCAATCCAAGATTAACCTACAATAGAGAAGCAAATAATTTAATGTATTGTTGAATACTCATTTCACTGACCTAGCACTGAGTGATAAGTGCTGAGAATGTTCCATTTTCCAGCCATCAATAGCCTGGGTCATCTGTAGGAATATTGTATGCTAAGTAAAGATACTTATCTCCAGCCCAATAATATACCTAATCTAAACTGTTCTCCTGGTCTCTGTTCCAGTTTAGGAGTGGCTTTCTAATATAGGTTGACCCTAAGGATTGTGCTAAGATTACCCAAGTATGTTTCACGCAAACCTTTTATATGAGAGAGTTGCAGAGATTTCATCCCATCAATTAGCTTGGGATAGAAGCCAGGTTCAAGAGATAAGTGCACAGATGTAACACTCAGTTTCCATAATTATAAACAAACAGATATGGATTGTTCAAGTCTATGAAATAGATTGGGGTAAATTTAGCAGTACATTTTACATTTAGCATAATGAATCTACCATTTTCTTCAACCAATCATAAAATCGGTCATTCATTAAACACTCATCAATCACATCTTTTTCATAAATGCCAATTGGCACAACACTGATAGTGCTAAAAAAGCTCATCTTTCAAAGCACATTTTATTAGCATTACAGACCTCCGGCAAAGCTTACCCTTTCTTCAGCATCGACAGTTACACTGTGTGGAATGTAGAACTGAGAAGGACCAGATCCTTTTTCTCCTCTGACCCAGACTACCTCCAAGGCTGCAACATATAAGAGGATGAAAAAGACAAGGCCTTTCTTTAGTTCTCTAGTATTTTCTTTAGTTATGCATTTCCAACATGGAACAAAGCCTATTACTTCTTTGACTGCGCTTTCGGACATCTTTCCCTTCCACCCTCCCCTTAGCTCTCACTCCCCATTTCAGGTGCTAACAACGGATTATTAAGGACATCTTGCTGACATGAAGGGGTGGTATAAATGCAAATTTGCATTGTAACAAATTAATCAGGTAAAATAGTGCACCTGCTTTTGGCAGCATCCCAGTATTTTGCCGGCGTGTCAACATAGACCTTGAACTCGGGGACCAACACATGGTTTGAACCCAAACCTTCTTAACCAGAGGTGAGTACCATCACATCCAATCTGGCAATGCTTTGAAAAAGCAACAAATGCTTACTGGGATTAACATAAGTAATGACCTTGTGATAGTTTGACGAGCCTGTTGTTCAACCCTCCATCTCCATCCACAATATATATATCGCCTTTGGAGTCGACAAACACCTCTGCCGGCTGATCAAACTGCAAGGGGTACAGGTCAGAGCCAGGAATTCCTGGCGTCCCCAGGATTTGAAGAAGTTTTCCAGAGTAAGTGTATTGCTTCACAGTGTGTCCGTACTTCCCTGGAATGCAGGAGCAAAATAAGAAGTCAACATAATGGAGAGCTGAGACGAAAATCATTGAAAAGCAATGATGAATTTGAGCATTGGTATGGGCTACTAACTGGGTTACATTGCTGGAATTACAACCACGTTTATTTTTTCACAAGGTGATAAATAATGGGGTCTAAAACAAAAGCTACAAAGAGGCATTATATAAATTGATGCACATTTTTGAAATTAAGATATAATCATTTTTAGCAAAACATAGCCGTGATGACAGAGTAATCAAATCGTGGATCAGGCTCGATGGGCTGAATGGGTTCCTCATGATCTTGTTTTCCTAAATACGTTTATATAATTATGTGTGTTCATATCATACAAACATAATTTCATAATTCTAGTTGTTGCATGTGCTATAAATAGAAGACACAGGCAGGTGCAAAGAGTTTACACTTTCTATGTGAGTGAATGCGATTGAATAGTGCATAAGAGATGTACTTTCTGTTGTAACATCACTCTGATTCAGTCAAGTGCGTTAAAGATTTAGTAAAGCGCTCACCTACAAAATAAACGGTAACTACACTGTACAGTAAAATCCTGTGAACCACTTTGAGGTGTCTCCTGATGTGAAATGTGCTATACATTATTATATATAATAGACACTAATCTGCAGGTCTGTGTGATAAGAATGGAGTGGAACTGATTGGATAGCTCTTCCAAATAGCCGGCACAGGCACCACGGGCCGAATGGCCTCTTTCTATGCTGTAATATTCTATGATATACATCTGATTACTAAAAGGGAACCTCATCTGCACGCCTTGGATTCCTTATCAAGAAATCGCATCAAGAAATGCTGCATATTAAACTAATACATCGCTACTTCTAGACTGAATAAAATTCTTACGAGACAAACGAGAAAAAGTGTTGTTTTTTTTAATAAACTGATTTGCCGTTCAAAAATCTGAAACTCTAGATTGTTATATCAATTATACCATTTCCAACATCCGTTACCCACACAGATGAATATGGTGATGAAGCATTGGCTACAAATATCCCATGTGGCATCTCGATGGTTGTGGTGTTCCACGAATGCAGGAAGTATCCATCCTCTGTGAACATCAGAACTTTTGGAATAGAATCTCCTCTCTGTAACAAGTAAAAATAATCCTGCCATTTCCTTGTAATTTTCAGAGAACTTTACAACATTTAAAAAAAATCACTGTGGTGCAGTATTTCACACCTTTGCACCTAGAACCCCAAAAAAAGGAACTGCTATGAATTCCGTTTTCATTCCAAATATTATCTGGCAGTTCCCATTACATATAATTGTCAGAAAGTAATTTCAGCATAAGAACAGAAAATCATAAGAATTGCTAGACGAAAGAAGACCAAGATCCATCCAGTTCGCCTTCCACTATCCTGGCAATCACATGCAACTGCCATGTCTCACTGTGTATATAATGTGTCCCATCATATTATTTCCTAAAAGAAATCTATCTAATTTGCTTTTGAAAGAATCAATACTTTCTGCTTCCACCATCTCCCTAGGGAGCCTGTTCCATACATTTACTACTCATTCATTGAAATATTCCGCAGGAAGGCTCACAGTGCTTACTAAACTATAGTTTCCATCACAGCTTTAACCGCACCTTCCTCTAAATAATTTAAAGAAGTGGCGTGAGCAGACTCCACTACTTTTTAAAAAAATGTTCTTTTTTCTGGAATGAAATAAATTGCAATACAATTTTTGGTGATTCAAAATGCTCTGCTGTGGAAAGACATTTGTGTCTAATTTACCAAACTGCATATTTCTGCAAAAGCAGAGGCCAATAGCATTCTCACAGGAAGGGATACGATTGACTACTCTCGGCTATTTTCTTGCAGTCTGATCAGGAGTGGCAGCTACAAGCCTATGATCAGTGATTTTCCCTTTGAATCACTCACAATATGCAAAAAGACAGGAGACATAAAGAGGCAGAAGAAATTTGGGGAGAATTAAAAAAAATGACGAATTCAAGAATTAAATAATTTCAAGCATGCTGATGGCACAAATAGTCAAATATTTGACTTACCTGAGCCACATAAACAATTCCAGCTACTGGATTCACGGCAACACCAAATACTTGACCTGTGAAGTATTCAGGAAACTTGGGCCATCCTGCATCCAGTTTGTAGAAACTTTTCACAGTCAGGGCATGTGACTCTAACGCAACTCCAGCAAACACCTGATAGATAAAGGAACAATATTAAAACAACTTCTCCAAAGGAGGTGAGGTGGGCAGGGCTGGAGATATGGAGAAGGCACGTGCCCCCTGAGGGGAAGGAACAGGAAGGTTGATAAGGTGTTAGTGGGTCACATAGGTAGGGAGCAACAAGGCTGTGGAGGGCTTTGAAGGCGAGGATGAGGATCTTGAACTCGATCCTCTGGGGAACAGGGAGCCCCGTGAAGCCGGGCGAGGGTGGGGACGATCGGGTCAAGGAGCTTCTGCAGCTTGTGAAGGGAAGAGTCGGGAAGTGAAAGGGAGCAAGGAATGAGCGTGAGGCGAGCATAGATGCGATTGAAATGTGAACGGGGGACCTGAAGACAGGTGAAGAGGGGGCAGGCGAGGCGGAGGCACTGAGCTCCCGAGGTTGGGGGGCTGTAATGGCCAGAGGCCTCAATAACAATAATCACGGCGAAAGGCCTGCTTTACCTTTCACCCCCCCCCCCCCCAAAAACAGACGGTCAATCCACTTTACAACAACAACAAATTACACGTGTAGAGCGCCCTTCATGTTGGAAAAACGTCCCAGGGCGCTGGACAGTCAGGGGGTTTATGGTCTCGACTGGGGTTGGGGTCGGGGGCGATGGGGGGGGGGGGGGGGGCAGGGAGTGGAGGTGGGAGGGTGGTCGAAGGCGCAGTCAAAGAGTGAGGTCTTTCAACAGGATTTGAAAGAGCCAAGAGAGGGAGTGGGGCGGAGGGGTCGCGGGACAGAGTCCCAGAGGGTTGGGGGAAGAGATGCTGAACGCCTGACCGCCAATGGTGTCTGCGGAGCGGAGGGAGCGGGACAGTCTGATATGGGGTTACGAGGCCGGAGAGGTGTGTGAGGGGGGAGGGAGGGGGGGGGGGAGCAAGACCATGGAGGGCTTTGAAAGTGAGCTTCTGCTTAACGGTATATCCCGTGAAGCGCTTTGAGACGTCTCGACGACGAGGTGAGGCGCTGCATCAAATGCAAGGACTATTCGGAGGAGGAGGATGATGATGATGATTATCACCTGTTTGGCGTATCGCGCGAAGGACAGGATCCAGACGCTTAAAAAGAGGGCCGTCATCGCCAACAAACAGCTGATCTTCACCGCCCGCTTCATCCGCACGAACCGCTCGTCCGGCACCTACCCAGGGGGGTGTCTTCATCACTGCCTGAGAGGAAGCAGCTGAGAGGGAGGGGTGGTTTCAGGAAACCCGACCCCACTCCCGAAGCCGAGGAACGGCCGTCGAAAATCACGAGTTTTAAAAACATAACCGTTGCGCGGACGGGAACCCAGCGGGTGAGAAGCGGAGGAAAACGAACCGGGACGTCATCAGTGCGCGGCGATGGGTAGTTCAGGCCCAGCCCCTGCGCCCGCGGAGGTCCGAGCGACCGGTTTGCTGACGGTCGCGAGCTGGGCTCGAGCGCCTGGTTTTTGAACTGGATGACGTTATTTCCGTTAGCCGGCGGTTTCCCGCCCCCCGTTAGAGCGGCGTCGGCTGGAGGAGAAGGAGGGGGTGGCGTGCAGGGCCCGCTGTCGGCCGCGGGGAGGAAGGAAGGAAGGAAGGAGGGAGGGAGGCCTCCGTCGTGGAGTGTGTTCGTGAGGCTCTCTTTGTGACAGATACCAACCCGAACCCCGCGGGGGGAGAGGAAAGCTCGACGCCACCGTAATCCATCCCCAAGAGGAGCCCGAAACCGACATTAACTCTCTCTCTCTCTCTCTCTCTCCCCTCCAATCCAACCCGCAAACAACATGGATAACAAGGCGTTTGCAATTGTTCTGGATGAAGTCAGGAAGGTAAAGGAGACGGATAATAGAGGCCAAGTGTTACAGGGAGTTATGATGATAACAATAATAATAATAATCCCCCGCCCGCCCCACCATTGGTGGGGGTGGCCTTCAGCCACTTTCCATCCCATGGTCCCTCCGCCTCGCCCCCTCCCCGCCCTCGCCTCCTTCAAGACCGGTCTCAAGACCCTCCTCTTCGACCGTGCCTTCGGTCACTCTTCCCCCGCCCTCCACGATCCCGACCCCCAGGTCGGGTCCGGGACACTTAACTGTCCAGGACGTTCTCTCGACGTGAAAGGCGCTACACAAATGTAATTTTGTTGTTTAGTTGAATGCTCGATCGCCGGTTCTCCAAGCTTCAATGAACACCGGTGGCTGTTTGAGTAATAAGCAAATAATAATCATCTTTGATTTTAATGCACTGCCTTTTGCATCATGAGGATGTCCCAAAGTGCTGACATGAGGACGTCCCAAAGTGCTATACTGTACTTGTAAGTCAAATGCGATGGCCAATTTGGTAGAACAGTGTCCTCACAAACCACTGTGAAGTCAATCACTAATTGCATCTGATACCAGAAGAAACTCTTTGCTTAGGGCCATGGGATACTTTAACATCTCAACTCAAAGGAATTGTCAGACTCCACCATTGTGAAGCACTTTGGGGCACTACCCCGCGTGAAGTGTGTTATCGTAAATGCAAGTTGTTGATGTTGTTGAGGGCACCTCTGTCAGTGCAGCCTCCAGCACTGTATTCGAGTGTCAGCCAAAACTGAATTTATAGACCTGGTGTGGGGCCTGAACCCACAACTGTCTGATGGCAGTAGTGAGAGCAGCCCCAGCTGAAACTGGCTGGGGTTCTGTGATCTCAACAATACAAACACATTGCTCAAACCCTTTATAATTGTAAACATCCCTATAACAGTCCCTCCCCATCAAGCTTCTCTTTAGGAGAGAAAGGATCCCTGTTGGCCAACCTCACTATCATAGTTCTTCCAGCACAATTAACACCCTCTGCTGCCCGTCTTGAAACCTGCCTCTTTGACTGTACCTTCGGTCATCTTCCCACATCCACACCCCTCTTGCCCTCCACCCCTTTCGATTCCAACCCCCAGTTCAGGTGCAAACCCTTGACTATCCAGTGCTTTGTTATGTCCTCCTGATGTGAAAGGTACAATACAAATGTAAATCTGTTATTTGTTGTTATACTGCAACCCCTAAGGTGGTAAGTAAATTTTGTTAACAGAAACTCTTCTAACCATTCACTGCTGTTTGTCAACTTTATTGCATCTCTGTGTAGTTTTTGAAGCAGGTGTTTAACAGAGTTTCCAGAAATGGAGTCCTGTAGCTCAGTGGTTAGAGCACTAGCCTCGTAAGTGAGAGACCTGGGTTCGATTCCCGGCAGGGCAAAACATTGGGCAAGTTTCCTTAATCCACACTCCTCTGTTTACCAACACTAAATAGTCGATTTTTTTGGCGATTAGCCTACCCTATACAGGGGGTAATAACTCCTTCAAAAAATAATAATAATAATTTGGTCACTCAATCCATGACTATTTGTGGGACACCCCTGTGCGCAATTGGCTGCCACAAAATATACAGTCAATTCACTTTACAGTATATTCTGTGAAGCACTTTGAGACATCTTGAAGACGTGATAAGGAGCTATGCAAGGATTATTATTGATATAGTGCTTTCTTATTTAAATTTAAGAACATAAGAAATAGGAACAGAAGTAGGCCATTCGGCCCCTTGAGCCCGGACCGCCATTTAATAAGATCATGGCTGATCTTCTAACCTAATTCCATTTAACTGCCCTATCCCCATATCCCTTAATCCCTTTAGTTTTTAAAAATCTATCAATCTCAGTCTTGAATATGTTAAGAAATTTGATGTCAAAATATCTTTACCCCTAGCTTTTTGCTGTCTTTTGTGAAATCCTACATTGCCATCTTAACTCAGGTTAAACCAATAATCAAGTGAACAGGTATTGTCTTAACCAGGCTGTTGAAATGCCTAGTGATAATAATAATAATCCTTGATTTTGAAACAGTACCTTTCACATTCTGAGGACATTTGAAAGTGCTACACAGGATCTGCTGTGGAGTGTGGTGACTGTATTTTGTAGACAACATTTTTAAAAATATTGGATAACCTTATAAATTATGGGGTAGTTTTAATTACAGATACTTATTTATCAATAAATATATTGTTACCTCCAGTGTTACTTTATGTTTCACTTGAAGAGGCAATATTTGTGAAATTGTTTTACCAGGCTAAAAGGAGGTTAAAGAAAGCCTTTAAACAAAGCCTCAGTAATGTTATTGTTTAGCTGATGGTATTCACTGTTGCATTTTGATATATTGTTTGATAAAAAGAAATTAAAGAAAATTTTAAAAGAAGTTAAATTAAAACCAATGCTAAAAAGCAAAAATCCCATTATAAATTTCATGATTCAGCAGAAACTGCACCTGTTGCATTGCAAGCCAGTAGCCATGTTTTGTGAAAATGAGTGTTAAAACTAAATATCATGTATTTTCTTTGTTTCCATTCAGGGTGTTCTGACTGAGCATAAACTAAAGGCTGTTGAATATGTACATGGATATTTCTCAAGTGAACAGGTATTGTCTTTTAATATGTATAAAATGAAATGCCACATCCTAGACCTAAGGCACCGTTTCTTTAAACCCTAGCCTGGAAGGTATTGTGCTCTGCATGGAACTGTTTGTAAATCAAATTGAAGTTCTATGATGTCTTTAAAAAATTGTGGCTGGGAAAGATTGAAAATATTAGTATTTATTAAATGGGTTATTGAATAGTAATAACAATAACAGTGATTCTCTTCCTGTGTTTTTTCAAAAAAAAATGATAGAGGAAGAAAAGTCAGTGTTGCATGTTTGTTTGAGTTGCTATAGAATTGAATCAAAACCTTTCTTGCAGGTAGCTGAACTCCTGAAGTATTTTTCTTGGGCAGAGCCTCAGTTGAAAGCACTTAAAGCTCTACAGCATGTAAGTATTACAAACATCTTTGCCTATGTTGGTTACTGTTAAATGACTTGTTTTTCAGAAATGTGTGATCAGATAAGGTTTAAAGTTTATTGCAGTGTAAGGTATGCTGCTGATCTTTAGACAATTTAATTAAATTGAGTGTTAATGATCAATTTTTATTAAATAGGCCAATACCACTTATCTTGCTTCATTTTCTTTTTCCAGAAAATGGTAGCTATCCACGTTTCTAAAGTAATAAGTATCCTCAATTGCCTCACGTTCAGTAAAGATAGACTCATTGCCTTGGAGCTAATAGCATTGTAAGTATATCATCATTTTACTATAATATGTACTTTCCTTGCCACAGTTCATGTTTTCCCATCAGTAAGGCCCTGTATCATTCTCTAAAATAGTAATGTTTCAGGGCTCTATGCAAATATTATCTTTATTGCTACTATATTCTGAACCATAAAATGGTCTGTTACAGCTGATTCCTGACTTGCAAAACAGACAAGTTAGAAATGTTGAATAGCCATTTATTTTCCCAATTCCTTATGATATTAAAGGTCCTTCAATTTGGCTCCAAATTCAGCTATAAGAACCTCAGATTTAGTTTGTGGACTTTGAATTATAGCGGTAAAGGGGAATAACAATTGGGTTCAAGTTGTTTATAGGACTTTGATGTGTGCAAAATGGCTGCTGCATTTGACTACAGATAGTCACTGCACTTGATAGTAATTACTGGAAAGTGTTTTGAAGCATTTTGATATGATAAAGAACTGTAAAAATACAAGTATTTCTTTCAAATAATAACGTGTTCTGTTGGGATAATAGTTTTGGTAGACATTACAAACATGATTAATAAATATTTTTTCCTGGTAGGAATATCATTGATCCTCATAATTATCGTCCCATTGAAGATATGTTCCGTGTATATTTACCAGAAAAGAAGCGATGCAAACGAATTCTTGATCAGGTTAACTTTCAATTTTATTGCAGCAATATTTTTGACCTTATCCATTGAATGATTTGCAGTTATAATTATATAACAGTTGATGTCTTCCTGAATCTTTATATTGTTTAAAACTAGATGCATCATGTAGGTGATATCTACTGTGGACTAATATCAAGTGTACCGAGCCATTTACAAAGTGACCTAACGATTATCCAAGTTCATCAGTCAGCTCCTGTCACCCTCTTTTATATGGGTTGATGCTGTGTGTAGCTCATTTCAACACAAAGCAGTGCATTTATCAACTGATCATTTAACATTGGGGGGGAAGTAAGCATTTATACATTTTCAAACTGATGAGATTGTTGTAGGAAAAATATAAACCGTTTATTTTCAAATGAACAAATGTTTGTGAAGAAATACTAAAATATTCCCTTACTGGTAGCAGCATGGCTCAATTGATAGCACTCTTTACTTGAAGTGGGAAAGTTGTGGGTTCAAGTCCCACGTTGGTACTTTGAATTCACATTTTATACCTAGGCTGACACTTGGACACTGTGCACTGTTGGGAGAGCACTGCATTGTCAGAGGTCTCAGATGAAATGTTAAACGAGGTCTCATTGACCTTGTCAGATGGATGTTTAAGATCGCATGGCACTAAAAGGGAATGGAGTTTGTCCCACTGTCTTGGCCAACAATCCCCCAAATAAAATTGGCCATTCACTTCATGGCTGTTTGTGGGACATTACAGTGTGCAAATTGGTTGTTGCATTCGTCTACAAAATACACAGTCACCACACTTTACAGTATACCCTGTGAAGTGCTTCGAAATGTCTTCCTGATGTGAAAGACACTAATCAAATACAGAAATATTACATTTATTATTGGCGTAAGAATAATGGAGTTTAGCATATGGTTTATTCTCTGTCATTAAAATTTAGCAACCGTAAGAATGTCTACTTGCCACCAAGGTTGGTAAACCTACCAACAAGCAGTTACCTCTGTGAAGTTTATATATTTCTCTGTCACAATTGTTCTATCTAAAAATTTAAGTTATATTACTTAATTTTACTTAAGTAATTATATTACTTAATTTTATTATTTGTTTTTCCAAAAGCTTTTTTTCTTCAGGATGCATCTTAAGTGATTAGCCTATCCATGAAATTGAACGTGATGTACTATCTGAATGTTGTAATTGCAATGTTGCTTCCTCTACGTGAAATATATAGCTTGAGTTTCTCTGTTCGTATCCTAATTCTTGTTGTACCAGGCTTCCAAGGTTGGCTGTAAGGCTCCTCTTGCCATGATAACATCATGTGGAATGATCCCAGGAAATCCCTACCCAAAGGGTAAACCCAGTGTATTAAATGGATTGTTAGCTGTAAGTATGATTTTCTTTGACAGTTGACAAGATTGCTTTGGATGAAAAAAAGCCCTTCAGCTCATCTTATCTTGTTCTTCTAGAACACACACTACTGTCCTCCTGTCACAGTTTCAAGTTTTAATGTGTCTGTTGTACTGCCTCAACCACCTTTCCTGGCAACATTACACTCTGGGTAAAAAAGAAACTTCCTGGGGTCTGTTCTCAAATTGCCCTTTGTAACACTAAGTCTGCGTCCTCTTGTTTTGTGTTGAAGACAAATATAATGGCTTTAAGCTTGTAACTTTTTCCCTCTCAAAAGACTAAGAGTCATAGCGGAACAGACATATTGCTAATTGGGGTAATGACTAGTCAATTTGCATCTTTCTCAAGTAATACTACAACTCTTGTTTCCATCTCGGCTATCAAAATTTTCAGGACCGATGAAGTTCTACTTTGCTTTACGGTAGAGCAGGAGAGCATGTTTCATGCTTCTGGTCCTATGCATACAGAATTCCCCATCTTATCTCTGCAGCAAGAAAGATACCGAGTGCAAGCCTGATGCTTCCCTGTGGAAAGAGATAGTGATTCCAGTTGCTGTTGATCTATTTCTATTGATTTATTCTCAGTTGCATTTGCAAATGCCTGCCTGAGAGAGATTTTTGTATGATGTGTACTGCCAAGTCGTGTGAAGAAAGACAAAGGGATCGATCATTAGTCCCGTAACGCAGCATTCTACGTTGTATGCGTCTGTTTATAAAAAGGAAATGCTAACAAAATATTTTTGTGCCAGGTTCTTTCGGTTAAAAAAGAAAATGAAGATGCCTACAGTGGTGGCAAAGGGATTGCAACCTGCATCCTTGGACCTTCTAAACCAGTAAGCTTGGTGGCAAAATTCCTAGCATAACAATGTTAGACACATAGATTATATAAATCCTCATTCTGGTTCTCAAACTTACGTTTTTTGCATGGTGGCTCTTTGAAATGTAGTTCTTTCTGGTTATTTATTTGCTTTGTTCAACAACAACTACTTGCATTTATAAAGCACCCTTCACGTGAGAAGCATCTCCGAGTGCTTAACAGTGGTGTGGTTTGATGCCAAGAGAGAAGGTAACTGAGGCACAGTTGAGGAAGGTCTTCAGGTATGATTTGAAGACTGAGAAAGGGGAAGCAATATGGAGGGATTGAAGAGGGAGTTCCAGAAAGTTCAGCGCTCTGTTGTGTAATGTGTGCTAAATAAATACAAGTTGTTGAGAATATGTTACAACATGAGAGGCATAATTGTAATCTGGTGGGGCTGGGGCCCAATACATTTAAAGAAAGTTGAAACAATTCTAACCAAGGAATACATCAGTTTAGCATTTTTATAATAAAATGCAGTCTAATCTTGGAGTCAATTCAGCTGCAAGGAATCCCCACTTACCTCCCTCTCTTTTCCCCGACCCGCTGCCCAAGGAGGATAGTCACTAATTGGTCATTTGACATCTGACAAGTTTGAGCCCTCACCAGGTGAATTGTAGGTACCAGGAACTACCTGCAAGTTTCCTGATGAGCAACACAGCTCAGCATGAAATGCGTGAGATCATTGCTACCATCTTCCTGTCCCTAGCTCGGATGCTCATCCCTTCCCATTGCAAGCCAATCAAGGTTGGTTCCAGGCGCTGAATGTACAAACGCAGGTTCACGAATACGGATTCCGGGTAACGCCTTCCAGCGGCTGTTGACCCAGGGTTCAGAGTTTCATCAGCTATCTGGTGGACATCTGCCTTCAGGGTTGTGGTAGGACCTTTACAGGGCAACTTATCTGCTTATCAGGCTTACTCCGAACTAGCTGCTTAATCTAGGTCCTCGTGAGGGGCCTTGGCAAATAGATATGCCCACTGTGAAGCTACCTGTGCCTCCAGGGGGCTTAGAGAAGGTCAGTATAGGCCGGAGCCCTCCCTCCCCTCAGCAACTTCCTATGTTTGCCACAGATCTATTTCACTACTTGATCCTGATTTTGCAAATGGGCCAGAAGAAGCTAGTCCACTGCATCTCCCGGAGCTCAGATGAAAGTTGTAATTGATTGAATGCTAATGTTATTTCGTTGGGGTTAGTTCAATGTTTAGGTTTCAGTTCAACACATCTGGTTTATACTGTTGTATTGAAAGATTGTGTCAGGAAATCTATTAAACTTATGTCGCAGATTAACTAAATTAATTTATAAATGTACTGCAACATCCTGTTCTAATTCTGCAGGAAAATCTTTTGGTTCTTAAGACTGTTTAGTGCCATTTAGGTTAACATTTATCTTTAGTTTAGGCACTTAATTGAAATATTATGATCTTTAATCATATTTTCCACGTTATTTTGCATAATATTGTCTTTAAAAATTATCAATTTAAGTGAATCGTTATTCTTACAGTTTTAATCTATCAAAGGAATTGGTTGTGTATTATACTTAATTTTCCTTTCAATTTCATTTAGGCTCCAAAATCATACAATCCTCATAAACCTGTCCCTTACCCTATACCTCCCTGCCAGCCACATGCAACTATTGCACCAAGTAAGACTTTTATTTGCATTTTCCTTCGTTTTGGTTTACTTTAGTGAGCTGGGCTATAATGCAATGCCAAAGGTTGATACAACAGAAAATTATATGAGAATAAGCATGCTGGGTTTTGCCTGCAAACTGTAAATAAGAATAAATGTGTGTGTGTGTGCACACGTGCGTGGAAATGAAAACATCTGGTGCTCACAATAGCTTTGTGTTTAAGTCTTTCAAAGTTGCTTGTTATTCATTTGGAAAAGTACTTTAGAAACCTTTTATGCCTGAAAATGTGTTTTGCATATAGAACATGGAGTCCTGTAGCTCAGTGGTTAGAGCACTCGCCTTGCAAGCGAGTTGCACACTACAACTCACCAAGCTAGGAACCTAGGTATCTTGTTCGACCCTCAACTGTCTTTTCTTCCCCACATCCAAGCCATGACCCGCTCTGCCTTCCCTCACCTCCGTAACATCACCCGACTCTGCCTCTACCTCACCCCTCAGGCCACTGAAACTCTTGTTCATGCCTTCATCACCTCCAGGCTCGACTGTGCAAAGGACCTGCTTGTTGGGCTTCCCAACTCCTCCCTCCACAGGCTGCAGATAATCCAGAATTCTGCAGCCAGTGTCCTCTCCTGTACCAAACTCCGTGACCCCATCTCCCCTATTCTCGCCCGACTCCATTGGCTCCCTGTCATTCAGAGGATCCAGTTCAAGATCCTGGTCCTCACCTACAAAGGCCTCCATGGCCTCGCCTACCTCTGCGACCTCCTAACCCCTTACCAACCCGCCCGCTCCTTCTGCTCAGCCGGCTCCGGCCTGCTCCACGTCCCCTGACCCACCCGTCCCACCATTGGCGGGAAAGCCCTCAGCCATTCTGCCCCCAAACTCTGGAATTCAATTCCCCAATTACTCCGCCTAACCTCCTCCTTAGCCTCCTTCAATTCCCGCTTCAAAACCCTCCTCTTCGACCATGCCATCGGTCACCCCCCTTCCCCTCCTTTGTTGGGACACTGCTGTGTGCGATTGGCTACTGCGTTTCGCCCACAAAATATACAATCAATTCACTTTACAGTATATTCTGTGAAGCGCTTTGAGAAAACGTGAACAGTGCTATATCAAATGCAAAGATTATTATTATGACTTGTGAATGATGATGTAAAATATGCCTCTTGAATCTGATGCAAAAAAAAAAGTCTGTTTTATTGTCTATTACAAGCCATTTTTATTTGTTTTCTTAAGGTGCATATAACAATGCTGGTCTGGTCCCAATGGGAGGTTACATGGCTTCTGCTGTACCACCACCTTCCTATGCTCCTCAACAAGGTCAGGACAACTTTTGACAATGTACAGCCTCTCATTACATACATTACATCGAAAAACTAAAGGGGCAGATATTCAAACTGTTTCATGTAAAGGCACTTAGATGGCTATTTATTGATAACTATTGTAGTTTATCACTGAGCTACAAATATTGAATATTTGAACAGTTTCTTGTTAGAAAAAATCTTCCTTTTCTCCCTTCCTCTCCTAAAGGGCTGACACTTACTAGCATATGGCTCTTTTTGACATCAGCGGGTAGTGAGATATAGCAAGCTTTATAGCCTATGAGAGTTCAAGAGGAAGTCTAGTCCTAGAACACTAAGGTAACTTGCAGCATCCTCCCAGCTAATGTGTATGTGTGTGTGAAAGAGAAAGGCTTAGAATCAATTCTATGATCTGTTATTTGTGCTTTAGTGCTACATTGCCTTTAACCACTAGGCATAGAATTTTTACCTACAATTTAAGTATTTTTCTTTAACTGGAAAATGTGAAACATTTTTAATGCCCATTTTATATTCAAGTGAATAATATTACTTGCATTTGATTAGCACCTTATCACATCTTTGAGATGTATCAAAGCGCTTCACAGAATGCACTTGTAAAGTGAATTGACTGTATATTTTCTGGGTGAAACGCAGCATCCAATTGCGCACAGCAAACAGTTGTAGATTGAGTGACCAAATCATTTAAAAAAAAAACATTTTTTGAAGGGATTATTCCCGGAAAAGCGATCTGCCAATCGAATAACAAACTACGTTCCTACTTACTGCTAAGTAAATAGGCGTGTGGACTAAGGAATCTTGCCCAATGTTTCGCTTTGCCCGGGAATTGAACCCAAGTCTTCTTGCTTGTGAGATGAGTGTGCTAACCTCTAAACTACAGAACTCCACATCAAGTTTCACATGTCTAAATATCTGTAGCCTAAAAGCATCAGACCTCTAACTCAGAGACCTTTGTTGGAATTGCTGATTCGCTTTAGCTTTCCCAAGAGACAAGTTTCACCAACTATGCTAGATGACCTAAGGAAATTACATCTTTGCTGAAAAGAGGTTCCTTACCTCCCTGCTCATGACTCTTGATGGGTCAACCATGTAGAAAGATTGGAATGGCTGTTAGAGATCTCTGTGGCCTGCTCAGTTCTAAGGGGACGAATAAGAGGGCAGAGAAAATAGTGGGTGAGAAATGATCACTTAATGTGCAGTTCTGAATTTTACCCTCTAGAATTTTTTATTAATTGGCATAGTGATAGATGATTTAACGAATTTTCTTTAAATCATTCTTAATTTTGTTTCATGATATATTATCTTCCGACTGACAATAACAACAATAACAAAATTACATTTGTTTAGTGCCTTTCATGTCAGGAGGATGCCCCAAGGCACTTCACAGGATATGCTGTAAAGTGAATTGACTGTATTTTGTGGGAATGGGGTTGTGGGGGGGTGGTGGTTGGGGGTCAGAAAGAGAATTTTCTTTTGTACAGGTGATTGCAATATTCTCTGCCACAAACAAAAAAGATCTGGAGTATAAAAGTGGGTGCTAGCATGCTCCAGTTAGAGAGCTGGACAGACCTCAGTTGGAGTGTTGTGTTCAATTTTTGGCAGCTGATCTTAGATTAGATGATGTTTCTAGCGATGATTCATTATGTCAATACCTGAGTTGAAATGATTGAGCTATGATGCAAATCTGGGGTTATATATATTATAATAATCTTTGCATTTGATATAGTGCCTTATCACGTCTTCGAGACGTCTCAAAGTGCTTCACAGAATATACTGTAAAGTTAATTGTCTATTTTGTGAGCAAAATGTGGCTGCGAATTACGCACAGCAGTGCCCCAAAAACAGTTGTGGATTGAATGATTATATTATTATTGTTTTTTTTATATATATATATATGGAAGAGGTGATTTGATGCAGATATTTAATAATGAAAGGAACTGACAGGTTAGATAGTGGACAACTCTTCCCTCTGGTAGAGGGATCTCTTACAGGGGGAGTTGAGGCATAACCTTAAAATCAGAACCAAAACAACTGAGGTCACAACAGATAGGATGTGGGACACTCTACCCCAGGTAGATACTGCGAAAGGGCAGGACATTAAAAGATTTGCCAAAGATCTTGTAAACTGGTGGAACAGGTTCGACGGGATGAATAATACTATACAGGGAAGGAAAATTGAAGCACAGTAAACTTTCGGCTTAAATAGTATCCAGAATTTGGGTGGGCGGGGATATCGTTCTGCTTGTCGGATTCAAACAATTACAATAGCAGTACGTTCCTATTTATCTATTGTGTTTTAAAATCTGGTGACTGAATGATTTCATGGTTTTCCTTGTATTCCTGAGATTAGAAAAGAATGGTAAAAGAAAGAAACTAAAGGAAGGCAGTGTATACTATTATCAATATTTCATGCTTTGATTGAAAGAAGCTTCTCTTTTTCTTCTATTCAGCTTATTCCAGACCTCCCAGCCAACTGGGTTACAACTCACCTGCTCCAAATTTACATTCAGCTCCATTCTCGCCACACGGCTCCTACCCATCAGCTCCTTCAACACCTGCCGCAGCCCCTACACAATCACCAGTCAATCCTATGGCTTTTCCTTCTGCACCAAATACTCCAGTCTTTTCGAGGCTTGGCACATCCACTCCAGTACCGTCTGTTTTCTCAGCTCATCCTTCTTCAACCACACCTTCTGGCACCCCTGCACCCCCTCCCTACCCTGGATGCCAGACCCCTACAAGCATGGCATCAATGGTACACCATGTATCGCAGCCTCATGGCGATGTAACATCAGGAAATATGGGCACAGTCACTCCAGGGTTTAGCAATGCGAACTGTAGCCCTGTTATGATACAACACACTGGGTAAGTCCATTCTTTTATTCTGTACAACCATTGTGAAATATTGCAAATAAAAACATATAATAAATGGCTACATTCTTAATGTGGATCATATCCATATTACTAGTAATAATTTTCAGTCTTTGCTTAAGACAGGTCTTAAAATTTAAGATGGTGGGATTTGGGGAAATTTCAAATAGATTCCATATTTATGGATTCTTAAATTTATTATTAATTGGAAACTTTCTGAAGTTTTTAAAAAAAACTTTGGAAAACTGCCTTCAGAATTAAGATTGAATTTAACAATTTTTAAAATTCATACTGTTCTAATTTTAAAATTTTGACCATGAAGAATTTTGGTTCCTTTTCATCTGTCGAAAACTATCTTCAGTAAAAGGGTGGTTAATATCAGATTATAGTAACTAGTTCTTTCTCATATAGTTTTAGAATGCATTGCCTTTGGGATTTTGGCAGTTTAAATTGCAAATTCACTGATTGTCGGCCTCCCCAACTCCTACCTTCACATGCTGCAGATAATCCAGAAACCTGCAGCTGTGTCCTCTCCAGCACTAGGTTCTGTGATCCTATCACCCCCATCCTCGCACGACTCCACTGGCTTCCCATCACTCAGAAGATACAATTCAAGATCCTGGTCCTCACCTTCAAAGCCCTCCACGGCTTTGCTCCGCCTTATCTTTGTGACCTTCTAACCCCTTCCAACAACAACAACAACAAGATTCCATTTATAAAGCGCCTTTCACGTCAGGAGGACGTCCCAAGGCGCTGCACAGTTGGGTCATGACCCGAGCAGGGGGGAAATGGTCAGGGTGAGGGGAGGGAAGGGAGGGAGCGAGGAGGGGGGAATGGTCAGGGTGAGGGGAGGGAAGGGAGGGAGCGAGGAGGGGGAAGAGAGTCGAGAGGGGAGCTGAAGGCTCGGTCAAAGAGAACCTCCAACCTCTCCCCTCAGCGGGCTCCAGCCTGCTTCACATCCTCAGACTTAACCCACCATTGGCGGGCAGGCCTTCAGTCTCTCTGCCCCCACCGTCTGGAAATCCATCCCACAGGCCATCCACCTTGCCCTCTCCCCTGCCTCCCATCAAGATCTGTCTCAAGACCCCCCTCTTTGATTGTGCCTTTGGTCACCCTCCTAATCCTACCCTCCGTGCCCTCCACACCTCCTGATCCCACCACCAGCTCTGGTGAAGATCCCTGTCTGTCCAGTTCCTTGGGACGTCCTCCTGATGTGAAAGGCGCTTTTCAAATGTAATTTGTTGTTATGGCAGTCTGGCTCTCTCTGAGTCAATGACTGAATCTCACCTCTGAGTCGGAAGATTGTTGGTTAAATCCCTACATCGGAACTTTGAACTCACAGTCTAGACTCGTACTCTAATGCGGTGCTGGGTTAGAGGTA
The DNA here is from genome assembly GCF_018977255.1 of Callorhinchus milii. Taxonomy (NCBI): domain Eukaryota; kingdom Metazoa; phylum Chordata; class Chondrichthyes; order Chimaeriformes; family Callorhinchidae; genus Callorhinchus; species Callorhinchus milii. Next base: position 73,654,181 of record NW_024704745.1, on the reverse strand, counting down.
CCAGCAGAGCCCATGGCACTACTCAAAAAGAGAATAGAATTTCTCTTTGTGCTTTGGCTAATAATCCCCTAGATTTAAAAAAAAAATTGAGTTCATGGCCATTTGTTGGGCATTTCTGTGTGCAAATTGGCTGCCACATTTGCCTAAAATACACAGTTACAATAAATCAAGTGAAGCTCTTTAGGTATCTTGACGATGTACTAATAAGCTATACCAAATGCAAGGATTATTTACTTAGCTTTTTGAGTAATTTCTTTTTATTTTAATCGTTTCAGTTCAACTTCAGGCTATCAGCAATGTCCCACGTCTGGCACATCTTCATCAGTGACCACCTCCTTTCCAAGTCTTGTATCTTTCCCAGGAATATCCATGTTTACCCAGAATCAGTCCATATCTCCCGCATCTCTACCTGCACTGCAAGCTGGAATGACATCCTCAAATCTACATGGAATTCAGTCTGTTGCAAATGCTGTAACTTTGGGTGGAATTCAATCTTCTGGGGCTAATGCATCTTTGTCTGCAATGCAGACTGGAATGAGTGCTACAACTCTGCCTGGACTTCAACCCATTGCAACTGCTGGAACATTAGCTGGACTTCAATCTTCAGAGGCTGCTGCAACTTTGGCTAGACTTCAATCGTCAGAGGCTGCTGCAACTTTGGCTAGACTTCAATCATCAGAGGCTGCTGCAACTTTGGCTAGACTTCAATCGTCAGAGGCTGCTGCAACATTGGCTAGACTTCAATCTTCAGAGGCTGCTGCAACATTGATTAGACTTCAGTCTTCTGGAGCCACTGCATCTCTGTCTGCACTTCAGGCTGGAATGACCGTTTCAAACCTGCCTGGTCTTCAGTCTCTTGTAACTGCTGGAACATTAGCTGGGTTTCAGTCTTCAGAAGCGGCTGCAACATTGGCCAGACTTCAGTCTTCAGAGGCTGCTACAATGGCTAGATTTCAGTCGTCAGAGGCTGCTGTAGCATTGGCCAGACTTCAGTCTTCTGAAGGGGCCACTGTGTCTCTGTCTGCACTTCAGGCTGGCATGATTGCTGCATCAATGTCTGGATTTCAGTCAGTTTCCTCTGTTTCTGGACTCCAGTCTGTTGCTGCTTCTCTTGTCCAGTCTGCTGCAGATACTTCCCCTCTCTCTCAGCTCCAATCTAATGGGGGAAATGCAGAATCACTTGCTGGAATTCAGTCAGCTCCTGGTGCAGGCCCTCATGTTGGAGGTCAGTCTGCTGCTGTAGCTTCTTTCGCTGAATCCCAGTCAGTTGCTGGAGCCTCTCTGACTGCAGCCCAGCCTGTTGCTGCATCACTTCAAGCTGATCCCCAGCCTGCTACTGGAACCCTTCTGGCTGATACTGAGTCTGTTACTGGAGCCCAGTCTGCTGCTGGAGCCCAATCTGCTGCTATTTCTCTCACTGGATTGCAGTCTCCTGGGTCTTTTTCTGGGCTTCATTCTGTTGCCTCTTTACCTGTGATGCAGTCTACTACAGCTGCTGGATCCCTTTCTAGTTTCCAGTCTGCTGTGGCTGCTTCGTCTCTGCCTGGTCTGGAGTCTGCCATGGCTGCTGCTTCGTCTCTGCCTGTTCTTCAATCTGCTTTAGGTGCTGCCTCTTTACCTGGACTTCAGTCTGCAGTGGGTAGTCCGTCACTCCCTGGTCTCCAGCCCACTGTGAGTACGGCTTCATTTTCTGGTCTCCAGTCAACTGCAGGTACCACCTCTCTGCCTGGCCTGCAGTCTGCTATGGGCACTGTGTCTCTTCCTGGTCTCCAATCTGCTGTGGGTCCTTCATCTTTACCAGGCTTTCAGACCACCATTGGTGCAGCATCTCTATCTGGATTGCAGTCTTCTGTAGCTGTACAGTCAGCATTACTACAGGTGAGATGAAATGAGGCCCTATTTTATTTTGCTTCTGTGGTGACTGAGAAATAGAGCTTGTAATAATATAAGTGCTCATTGTGGAAAATATTCAATGAGTAAGTTCATCACAAAGGTACTAAGCTGTAGAGTCAAACTTGTTTTTTTCCTGGTCATGCTCCAATTTTAATATTTTCCATCTTCATCTTTTTGGTAAAGTTTTGCTCATATAATGAAAGTGTAGATGGATGGGACCCGTTTGATCCATTTCTCTTGAAAACATTGCAAAGGTGTGGTAGGATAGTGTTGGTTAACTTCTGTACTGGAGACCAGTTAGATTGGCATGTTTCCAATGATTTTCCTGATGTTACTTGACTACAAATACCAGGGCCAATAGAAAATTGCGGAAATACTTGCCAGAAATTAGAGACACACAGACAGACACACACTCACACACAAGTACAGAGGAGAGAGAGAGACACAAACAATCACAACAGCGGGGCCTTGGGGTGAGCAAAGCTCATTTCCTACTCGCAGAGTGCATGTGTGTCCGGAGCCACTCTGTCCATAGTAGTGGTGTCGAGTAACTAGCCATCAGCTGTGGGTGGAGGCTGTTTTTACAGGTTTGTAGCGGACCAGGGTGTATATGTGTAGTGGAAGAGGAGTGTGTGTAGCGGAGGGAGTTTATAGTGTATTCCACAGAAAATTTGCAGTCGCACTTTTCTATTGGCCCAGGTCAGACCTTATGATGTAACGAGACATGGGTGTCTTATAAAACTTCTACTGAATAATTTAAAAGTTCAAAGGGAAAATAGAAAAGATCATTGTCAAGAGAAGTAAGAACACTTGGTAAAGAATCTGATAACTTCGAGTTCTCTGATTAATTATAGTAATTGCATGTCTTTGATCCTTTGTTCAGGCACATTCGGCTGCAACTATGGACAGTTTTCCAGCTCAGGGCAATGGTTTTGCATGCTATCCAGCTGCACCAGGAACCCCATATTCCCTGCAACCTGGCTTACCTTCTCAACTGGGATGGCAGTGAATAACAAACCACATTTATGGGCATCTACAAAGCTTGAGAAATGAAGCTGACTCAGTGAATTTACCTAGTTCTTTGATTGATCATTCAGCAACAACAACTTGCATTTATATAGCACCCTTCACGCAGGCTAGCGTCCCGGAGCACTATGGACAGTACATGTTGGTGAATTAATCGATACCTATTTCTCTGGTAAAGAAAGTCCAAAGATAAGGAATTGAGAGTGAAACAATCTTGCATTTGTAATGCTGGATAACTTGTTCTGCCATAATGGTCCTTTTCAGTAAACTAGTGAGCAGGTTAGACAAGAGCATGGGAATCCACGGGTGTATGCATATCTGTGGATTCCCATATTCTTCTTCTATTGTATGGAGTATTAACTGTATTTTCATTTATTTTCAGCTTGTTACTTTGCTTTTATCGCTATACTTTACTCTTATTTGTTCTTAGCACTGTTGCTAGTACTTATTTTTTCTAGTTATGGAAGGGTTAAAGTTGGAGTCTGAATCTTAGTAAATGTAAAGACACTCAGTATCTGCCCAGCATGGTCACATCCAGGCCCTAGAGATGGTTCAGGAGAAAGCAAGAATGTTGATCCCCAAGTTTTCCCACAAAATATATAGTCAATCCACTTTACAGTATATCCTGTAAAGCACTTTTAAGATGTCTCAACAAGATGAGAAGGCGCTGTACCAAATGCAAGGATTATTATGTGTAAGTTGCTTTACCAGAATAAGGAGGCAGGTTTAAGGTTGTGAATGATTTAGGATATAAATAAGGAAGTATTTTCTTAGCACAGACGGTAATCAACAGCTGGAATCAGTTATGAGGAAGGGCCATCAAGGTCAGGACACTGGACTCGGTTTAAAAAAAGTTTGATGGTTTAAATAAGATCCAATAGGTCATCCAAGCTTTGCTTGGGAGCATTTCACTCACTGAACAGGTGGCATGTTACTTGTGTAAGGCGGGATAGAACACAGTTCATTAATTTAGTGACCTCAGAACACATTACGCATTTGATCACAATATTGCAATGGGCCGGGCACTAACCAATTGGTGACAGTGGTGCATTAAATTAATATGCTGTATTCTTTCACCGATTCACTGGGTAGGCAGAATGATATGCTGGTGGCAGTATTGTACCAATTATTCTCTCTTAAGTATTTATTAACCATATGGCACATTTGGGTTATTGATGAATAACTTTTGCACTTCACTCATTCACTGCCCAAATGTATATTATAATCGGTGGCATTGTTGTGATGACTATTCTTCCCCTTATGGCAAGGTTTAACAATCCTCATCAGCATGTATGGTTATCTCCAATGATGATGGCAAATTACAGTATCACTTCTTCCTAAACAAATCTATATTAATATATGGGATTGTAAATTACTATTAGATAGCTCATCAGCTCCACTCTACTGTCTACATCCTGGGTTGTTAGACGCAGTCTCTATTTTACTCTTGTTGTCTCACATTGACTTCTGCAGTTTATAATTGGTTTACGATTTCTACCGAGTCTGGCTAGTTTAATGAAAATTGATCATGATGCATCTTCAAGCAACTACTGCAAAGATTGACTTGTTTAGTATTGATCTCTTACCTTTTAGTTTTTATCATATCAGTGTGGTGGAAAAAAATAATTGCCAAATATACTTGAATGCACCACCCGGAGATGAATCTATTCAGAAGAGCTTAAAGAATTGCATGTAATTTTTTAAAAAAATCCAAAATATAATGGTTGACCAATGAAAAGAACACTGGTATTAATCAACTGAGATAAAACGTGCACATAAATGGATAAGTGTAAATGTTGCAATGTTTGTTGTGTTTTAGCTGTGAAGCCTTTTACCATTTTTAAAAATCGATTTTCTCCTCTCCAAATACTTGAAGTTGTACAGATAAGTCCTTTGAGTATTTGAGTTTTCTTTATGAGATTATAATCACGTTTTAAATCATAATCTGTATTTAACAGTGTAATGAATTATAATGATGAAATAAGTAATAAGCGTGGACTAAAGAGGAAATGTATTAGTTTTGGAAAGCAAAATATTTAAATGTTCAATTGGTAGGAGTCTTGCATTAGATCACTTTCTTTCATCTCTGAAGGTGAAGTTGAATCCATGCTGTACTGAGGGGCCAAACCTCGCTTTATATTGCAAACTCTACGGAGGTTGATCAGATTGGGACTGAATTACCATTTCCTTCAAATAGGCTATAAAGTTAGCTAGCATAGGAACAAAAAATTACAATACGACAGTAGGTGGGTGGCTGGATGTTGGAATGGTGGCACATTTTTAGTAATTAAAGTGGGATTATTTATGAGAAAATATCCAGCCTTTACAACCCAGAAAATGATTTTTGTACCTTATATCCCAGGCTCTCCTGCTGCCTCGCTGATATTTATTGTTATTTTTCTGAGTTTCCCATTAAGGCCTGGGTTTCTTATGCTGGCTACTTTTATAGATTTTAAAAAATACTTCCTGGAATATTGAATAGTGGACCATATGACTTATTCTGTTTGTCACGTAGGTGTTCCAACAGGAGGCTTCTGCTGTGATACGATATTGAAGTTATACATGTTCTCCACTAGTGTTGTACAGTTCAAAGTAAGCTGGTAAAATTTATCTTAATCAATCTGTAGTCATTATAATTTAACAGTCTAGGGTTTTGATATGTGTTGGTATGATGGAATAGTACCAACTTTAAAATATTTTTTTAAGGGTTAAGCTGAAAAGCTTATAAAACAAACCTGCATCTTTAACATTCTTTTTAATAATACACAAATAATGCGGGTGCACGATAATGCTCATGGAGGCACTTTCAGAAAACTTCAGTCCTGTATCATCGCTTTTTGAAATTTTATCATAAATGAATTGTGAGGATAAAATTCATTACTTCTAAAATGTTCTCTGTGCTTGTCAGTTAAAATGAATTTTATCCCAAGTATAATATATGCAAGCTACTTTAGCTCTTAGTTTTGTGTGCACGTTTGTCTTGGCAAACTGCACAATCATGTCAGAATATGCCTATTAGTTTTGTAATTGTACACATCACATTTGGTTCCTTGTTGTTGCAAAATCAGTCACTTTTTCTTTGCTGACCACTTCAGCTATGTCTTCAACTTAACCTTTGAATTCATAGGCAATAAAGAATAAGTTACCTTTTATACAGTATATGATGCAAAGCAACAGATGGTCAAGGGAAAAATTACAGTGTGCGATCCTGAATTGACGCGTCCAATCCTACAATCAAGGTGCCCTTTGTATATCTGTAATCCACCCATTCCATTTGTTATGTATATTGTCCATTTTATTCTTGATACAAGACTGGACTTTTAGTGAGATAATGAAACATTAAGAATAATGCTTTAGGAAAATTACTAATAGATGCTGTGTTGTCTCATATTATGCTGGTCCTTGTTTTAGATATTTTTACTCTTAATAAAAAGATTTAGAATTGCAATCGCACTGATTTTTGTATGGTAGTCAGAGACACAATCTGTTTCTCATTAAATGGGACATGTTTATTTGTGTTTAATGTTGCTGATTTTAAAATATTTTGCAATTCGTGTCCGAGAGCTTGAAGGAAATGTATGTTAATACACAAAGGTGGGATTTTTAATAATTGTACAGATACAAATTGCAACAGTGCTTAGTTATTATTCAAACTGGATCCAACATTTTTACTCCCTGCCTCTCCAATTGTTTTGCTGATTTTAAGGGACTGACTCATTCTCGGGTGGTAGCTCCCCTCATGTATGTTGCCCAACTAGCCATTCTATAATGTGTTAGCCTAGAAGTGGGGCGGGCAGATTTCAAGCTTTTCATCCAATTCATTTGACACTGTTTCAAAATTATTTACCAAATAAAAATATATTCTGCTTTCCCCTTTGAGCAATCGGCAACCAGTCTAATGTGTCGCTGCTGATTTCATTTAAAGTGTAAACCTCTTAAGCAAACAAACGCATTCAAATAACGGACCACCAGGCTTCCATCGAATAGTTGATTAAGATTAAACAATCAGAAGCTGAATAAACAAAAGACAAACTGGAAATGTATGTAGAATTTAGCAAGTGTAATCATGGTAGCTGTGTACATATTGTGTGTAACACGGTTTGTGTTTTCTGAAATATTAGAGACCTGTTAATTTATCCCCCACTCCCCCAGGTTTTTAAAATGCATTCTTCAGAGATCAATGTTGATAGTTTTTATATTCTGTCTCAATTATTGTTTAAAGTTTCTCATCTATATGCTCCCTCTGGGCGATGTCATCCGCAGACACGTGGTAAACTTCCACATGTATGCGGAGGCGACACAAATCTACTTTGCCTCCTCCAGCTGCAACTCCAGGTTCACCGATGTTCTATCAGCTTGTCTGGCAGACATCAGGGCCTGGATGAGTTCAAACTTCCTGCAGCTGAATGTGGACAAGATGGAAGCCATGCTCCTTGGCTCCTGTCAACGTTGTCACTCCTGTGGATCTGACCTCCTAAACCTTCCCAGCCTCTCCCTCAGACTCACTGAACCAGGGCGCAACTAGGGGTCTGGTTCGACCCCCAGCTGTCCTTTCTCCCCCACATCGGGTCCCTGACCAGGACCACCTTCTTCCACTTCCCACACATTGCCCACCTCTGACTGTACTTTACCCCAACTGCAGCCGAAACCACGTGGATTACTCAAACACGCTCATCTCCGATCTCCCCAGCTCCACTATTCAAAAGATCCAGCTCATTCAGAACTCTGCTGCCCGCATACTGATCCAAACCAAACTCTGTGCCCACATCTCATCAGTTCTGGTCAGGCTCCACTGGCTCCCCATCACTGAACAGATCAACTTCAAGATCCTCACACTCGTGTTCAAATCCCTTAACTCTGGCACCTCCCTACCTCTCTGACCTCCTCACTCCCCAATCCACCACCTGATTGTCCCTCGCACCTTCACTTCCTGGTTGTTTGCCCACCAAAAAACACACACTGACTACACTTTACAGTGTATCTTGTAAAGCCCTATGAGAAGTCCTCTTGAGGTCCTCACTTGTTTTCAAATCACTTAATTCCCTCACACCTCCTTACCTATCTGACCTACTTACCACTCCACCACCCCTGCCTCCGGTCGGCTGGCTGCGGCCTCCTATTTGTCCCTTGTGCCCCCCGGGGGTTCCACCATCAGTGGCCGTGCTTTCAGCAATGTGTTATGAAGATGCTTTTGTACATAGATCTCTTAAAACTTGAATAAACGACAGGTCTACTTAGCACAAACATTGGTGCAAAGCAGTTTGTTACAGGTTAAACTCCTTTAGTTGCCATTTGTTGGGTGGAAAAGATGTAAATGTTTGCTTAAATATTTACAACCAGCTCTAACTTAAAACAAATGCTTCTTGTAAGCAAAGAAAAGCAGTTTATTTTTGTCAACTGATGAAAACGAACATAATTGTACGTGGTAGTAAGTTAGTAAATAGATTTCTGTTGAAAGCAGGAAAACAAAGAAATACTGTACAATATAACTGCTTTGGGGTCTGTAACTTATTACTCATATAGAGTTGTTAATTAATGGGACATTCGTTTCTCAGTTGACGTTTGGACAATTTGAATCATCTTGATTTTTTTCCGAAGCAAATCATGTGATTTAATTGCATTGCTTCTCCATCCTCACTCAACACCCAATTTTCAGTGGAACTGTTATGAGGCAGCAATTAGGATTTTACTAATATTTTATTGGTCCTGTGCTACACTGTGCCCTTCAAGTTAATATTTCTGTGGTTAATGCACTCTATTGAAAGAAGTACAAATTTTCCCTCCACCTTCTTGATTGTTTCTGGGTAAGTGGGAAATACGTTAATACTTCATTTTGTGGTGTATTAGAATAGATAGTTAAGACATAATTGCACATTATCTCTTCTATTGCAGCTGTCTGCTTTTGCGGGTTATGAAAAATAGCCTTATTATTAAATAGTAAATATATTAATATTAAATAAATAACCACATTCTCACCTGCACTAAACCCCATATCCCCATTACCCCCGGTCTTGTCAAACTCCAGTGGCTCCCTATCACAGAGCAGGTTGAGATCCTCACTCTTGTATTTAAATCCCTTCACGCTCTGGCACTCCCTATCTTTTTAACCCCCTCTCTCCCTACACTACTACCTGCTGCCATCACTAGATTGGTTCCGGCCTCCTCCTTGTCCCCAGGACCCTCCGCGTCTCCATCGATGGCCGCGCTTTCAGCCGCGACACCCCGAAGCTGTGAGACTCCCTCAGTCCCTTCGCCTTGCCCCCTCTCCCCATTTTCAGGTCGCGCTTGACCTTTTTCTTTGAACGTACCTGTTTAGTTTCTGAAAATGACACGAATTTTGAAACTAATGCTTTTGCTTTTAAAAAAAATCTTTGGAAAATGTATCATTGTATGTTTTAAAAAATGATGGCAGATTGGTTTTATAAAGAGTGATGTGTTAGACCATGCAATTCAATAAAATGTTCTTTAAGGCACATCTGTGGCTAAAAGCTCACTGTGTTTATTTGCAAAACATCACAAGTCAGTAAAAACATAACATGACACACGGAGGAAATGCGTTCACCTGCACATATTTGAAGTTGCTAAGCTAATTATTGTTGGCAAACTTTTAACCTAAAACAGGGACTCTTCGTGTCCATTTGAATTAAAATATACATGGGATGTAAATCAGGGAATAAATAATGTTTAACATGAAATTCATTTTTGCCTAAAATTGAAAATTATCAATGATATTTATGATCACTTGTAAAATCATGGACTGTTCTGTTTATGATGTTCTGGTAGTTAATTCCAATGTACAAGAGTGGGGCTCAACCCAAATCCTTAACACCTTACTAACATTGTTCCGCAATGAAATCAGACTTGCTTCAAAACGTCCTTGAGGTGAGATGAGCTGTCTACTCCTTTTCTCTCACCATTTAAAAAAAATAGGTTCAATAGGCTGCATAATTGAGCACAATGTATATGATTTGTAGAAGGACTAAATAATGGGTTGAACAGTTTTCCTTGTTCCACGGTAGCCTATATTTTTAATTCAACGGCACCTCTGAAATATAAACTTTGTTGCGGTTGCTATTTAATGCAACCTTGCACTAGATTGCATTACTCACTTGGAGCCTCCAGTGACAACGTCCAGTACTACACCAGTGCGCACTTGTCTAATTTGCGAGATTCAGAAAAGGATTTGTACGCAGTAAATCCTAGATGTATCTTAGTGAATGCTCTGGAACTCTGGCTGCCAACTCAGAGCAAGCAAGTCTAAAGTTACAGAACTTAGTTCCAGAGGATCACCCTGAAACCCAACTGAGATTTACTATTTACTAATCTGGTTAATTTATATCCAACAGAGAAATTGTTCCCCTGCGTAGATGTGTATAATATGATTTTTTATAATAATAATGATAATAATCTTTGCATTTGATATAGCGCTTTTCACGTCTTCTAGACGTCTCAAAGCGCTTCACAGAATATGCTGTGAAGTGAATTGACTGTATATTTGTGGGCGATATGTGGCAGCCAATTGCGCACAGCAGTGTCCCACAAATAGTCATGGATTGAAAATGACCAATTTATTATTGTTTTGTTTTTTGGAGGGATTATTATCAGGCGTGTGGAGTAAGGAAACTTTTTTTAGATAGTAGTTTACAAGTCTAAGCAAGACAAATTATGGTTATGACTTCTGAAGACACATATTGAAGCTCAGAGGAAACAAAATAGAATAAGATCCAACAACTCGCATTTAAATAGCACCCTTCACATGGATAGCGTCTCAGTGCACTGTGTGGTTTAAGGTCGAGAGGTGACCGAAAGCACTGTCGAAGAGGAAAATCTTCAGGTGTGATTTAAAGATGAGCACAGAGGAGACAAAATGAAGGGATTAGGGCCAAGAGTTCCAGAGATCTGGTGTACAAATCAAATATACAATTTTTTAAAAAAGTATGAAATAAAAAATTAGCTCATTCAGAACCAAGTAGAATAATCCATAAGAACTAAAATACTATATGTTTTATCATCCATTTTCGGCAAACCACAAGCAGTGATTTTAAAATTCAATTCATTTCAATTTCATGGAACAATAGAAATTACAGCATAGCAGGAGGTCAATCAGACCATCAAGTAAAAAATGATGCAACCTCATCTACAGAAGATAATCACAATTCACCTCTCTAGTAGAATAGAATCGTAGGATTTTACGGCTAGTTCCTTGAGTTTCTTGTTTACTCCCGCTCGCCTGTCCTTTCCCCATAATTTTTAATATATTTTGGTTATTTTTTTACACCCCTTTTAAAGCCTATAAGTTACCACAAGGAGCTAAAGCACAAGTCCACTTATAACATCAGTGTCCTGTGGACCTGAAGTTACAATAAGTGCAATACACCAAGGTGCATAAAGATGTCTAGTCTGCCACCATAACTGGGAACATCCTCATGAGATTATTGTGATAAAAATTGTCACAGGTGTTCTAGTCTCTCCTTGTGATTAAAGCCTCTCATTCATTGTATTCCAGTGGATCTCCTCCGTATTCCTTGCACAGCCTTGGTAGCCTTCCCAAAGTAAGGTGCCTTTTTAGATTTTACTTCAAATGTTTATCAAATTACATGTTATTGTTGTCATCTTAATAGCTGCTGCAGCAATGGATTCCATGTTCTGATGACCCTTCTTGGTTTGTCATGAATGGGTCTAACGTCTTTACAAGTCTGACTAATAAATTAGTTGGGGAAGGATAATATTGTCCAAGGCAGTTATTGATGTGTGCAGCATATGCCTAAATCAAATCAAACTTGTGTTGGATTGAAAAGATATAAACTCAATAATTTTTATTGTTTATTTACATTTTATTGTTTTCAAACACAGCAATCCTGGAATTTACTAAGTATATTTATCGTATTAGCCTTAATCAGTTCGAATTTGAATCTTCTAATAATATCTGTTGATTTTACAGTTTGTGTATTTAATATTTCGTATCACACAACCATCTCAAAGTGCTTGCAATTAGGCAATAACTTACACTTCCCACGTAGTGGAGTCCTGTAGCTCAGTGGTTAGAGCACTCGCTTTGCAAGCGAGAGACCTGAGTTCAATTCCAGGCAGAGGGCGAAACCTTGGGCAAGTTTCCTTACTCCACACAGAGCCTAATAATAATCCCTCCAAAACCAAAAACAATAATAAATTGGTCATTTTCAATCCACGACTGTTTGTGGGACATTGCTGTGCGCAATTGGCTGCCGCGTTCGCCCACAAATATACAGTCAATTCACTTTACAGTGTGTTCTGTGAAGCGCTTTGGGACGTCCTCCCGACGTGAAAAGCGCTATATCAAATGCAAGGATTATTATTATTATTATTATTACTGCATTTCACATTGGGAGAATATCTCAAATCACTTTACAAAGGTAGTGGGGGAGAGGGTTAGGTGGCTGAAAATACCGTCAATGAAGCAGAACTTGAAAGCGGGTGTAAAATGTCTGAAAGCTCAATCTTTGAAGGTGATGCAAGGTGGATGGGGGCATCAAACAGCCGTGAGATGACAAGGTGGAGGGACGGTAAGTAGTGTCACAGGAGTTTGCAGAGATAAAGTGGTGCTAGACTCAGGGGGTATTTGAAGATAGGACAAGGTTCTTAAAGTTGGTCCACTAAGGGAAAGGGGAGCCAGTGGAACTGGGTAAAGAAATACTTCCTGCTGTCTGTCCCGATATTGGCCTTTGCAGTTCTAAACCTGTGTCCTCTGTTCTCCTGTCTCAGTACCTCTGAAAGTATTGTTCTGCGTTTACTTTTAAAATTTTATATAGCCGTATAAGCCCCCTTTGAGACTTTTCAAGACTGAATAGCCATAGCTGTTTAATCATTGTTTATAGCTCATTCTTCTAAACTGAGGATCATCCTCTGCTCACTGCAAAGCCTTATGTCACAATAACACAAGCTATATACTGTGATCTAGGTGTGGCCTGACCAGAGAGCTATAAGCATCAGTGTGACTGCTGTCTCACACTCCTTTGACATGGTGAGCAATATAAAACATAAGAAATGCTAGACGAAAAATGACTAAAGTCCATCTAGTTCACCTTCTACCTTCCTGGTGGTCCCATGCACATATGTCCCGAACTACCTATTTGCTATATCCCATAATGTTATTTCCTAAAAGAAAACAATCTAATCTATGTTTGAAAGAATCAACACTTCTTGCTTCAATCGTTTCCCTAGGGTCCACAGGTTCACTATTCACTGAAATAGTGTTTGCGTAGATTTGTTCTGAATTTAACCCCCTTCAATCACAGGCCGTGTCCTCTGGTTTTACTATTCTGGGCAAGTTGAAACAGCCTGTCATGGTCTATTCGCCCACAAATATACAGTCAATTCACTTTACAGTGTGTACTGTGAAGCGCTTTGGGATGTCCTCCTGACATGAAAAATGCTATATCAAATGCAAGGATTATTATTATTATATTGTCAAAACACAAAATACTGCAGATGCTGGAAATCTTGGAAACAAAAAACAAAGAGAGCTGGGAACACTCAGCAGGCATTTATGGAGAAAGGAAAGTGAGTCAACATTTCGGGTCCACGACCCTTCCGTCAGAATGGGTCTGAGCTACAGGACTCCACACACAGTTCTTGCCCCTTTAGAATCATGTTGCCTCTCAATCTTCCCTATTCCAGTGTGAACATGACCAATTTACTTAGTCGCTCCTCATAGTCCTTCCATTCCCTCCCTCAATCATTTTGGTTGCCCTCCTCCATATCTTCTCAATTTCTCCAATGTCCTTTTGGTACTGCAGCAACCAGAACTATCTAAGTATGGTCTCACCAACGATTTATACAGTGGCAGGATTACCTAATTATTTTGGCTTGCTATTGATCGTTTGATACATCCTGACATCTGGTTTGCTTTATTCACTGCCACAGAGCATTGTTGGGAGAGCTTAAATTTATTGTCAATCGGGACCCCCAGGTCCTTTCATTTTCCATACACATTACTTTCCTTCTGTTCAAATAATAATAATCCTTGCATTTGATCCAGCGCCTTATCATGTCTTCTAGACGTCTCAAAGCGTTTCACAGAATATACTGTAAAGTGAATTGACTGTGTATTTGTGGGTAAAACGCAGTAGCCAATTGCGCACAGCAATGTCCCACAAACAGTTGTGGATTGAGTGACCAAATTATTATTGCTTTTTTTCTTGAGGGATGTCAGGACTTGACCTAATAGGTGAGGCTGCAGCTTTGGGGAAAAGCTGCATTTTGAAGGTTGTGCAAACGAGATGTTAGACTCTACCTTACTAAGCCAGTCCAGAACCTTGGCATCTTGTTTGATCCTCAACTATCTTTTCTACGCCACATCTGTGCCATGACCCACTCTGCCTTCCCCCATCTTTGCAACCTGTGGAAGTTGCTGCCTTCGACACCATTGACCACTCTATCCTCATCCACCACCTCTCCTCTCACCTCAACCTTCATGGCTCTGTCCTTGACTGGTTCAGATTGAACCTCTCACACCACCTCTACTTCATATCCACAAACGGTTTCTCCTCCAGCCACCGAACCGTCTCGTGCAATGTTCTTCAGGGCTCTGTTCTTCTTCCCCTCCTCTTCAATACCTATATGCTCCCTCTTGGTGACATCATCCGCAGACATGAGGTCAACTTCCACCTGTATGCTAACGACACCGAACTGTACCTCTCTGCCTCCACCCTTGACTCCAGGACCACTGCTGTGCTGACAGAATGACTGTCAGACATCAAGTCCTGGATGAGAGATAACGTTCTACAGTTGAATGTCAACAAGACCGAGGCTTTCCTGATTGGCTCCTGTCAGCGCCTCCGACGTGGACAGCATCACCATCCATGGTTACACACTCCACCTTGCTAAGCCAGTCTGGAACCTTGGCATCTTGTTTGACCCTCAACTATCCTTTCTACCCCACATTCTGAGCCATGACCCGTTCTGTCTTCCCCCATCTCCGCAACATCACCTGGCTCCGCCACTGTCTCACACCGCAGGCCACCGAAACTCTCATACACCCTTTCATTACATCGAGGCTTGACTATGCAAATTCCTTACTTATCGGCCTCCCCAACTCCTCCCTCCA
Organism: Callorhinchus milii; assembly: GCF_018977255.1. Classification (NCBI taxonomy): domain Eukaryota; kingdom Metazoa; phylum Chordata; class Chondrichthyes; order Chimaeriformes; family Callorhinchidae; genus Callorhinchus; species Callorhinchus milii. Next base: position 73,639,177 of record NW_024704745.1, on the reverse strand, counting down.
TAGGCTGCAGATCATCCAGAACTCTGCAGCCCGTGTCCTCTCCCGCATCAGGTTCCGGTGACCCTATCACCCCCATCCTCGCCCGACTCCACTGGCTTCCCATCACACAGGGGATAAAGTTCAAGATCCTGGTCCTCTCCATGGTCCATGGTCTTGCTCCCCCTAATTCTGCGATCTCCTAACCCTCTACCATCCTGTTTGCTCCCTCCGCTCAGCGGGCTCTGGCCTGCTTCACGTCCCTTGCCTCGCTTGCCTCACTATTGGCGGGCGGGGCTTCTGCCACTCTGCCCCCAACCTCTAGAACTCCATCCCACAATTCCTCTGTCTCGCCCCCTCCCTTGCCTCCTTCAAGACCCATCTCAAGACCCCCCCTCTTCGACCGTGCTTTTGATCACCCTCCTTCCCTTCCACCCTCCCCGATCCCGACCCCGACCCCCAGCTCGAGGCCGAAACTCTGACTGTCCAGGGTCTTGGGATGTCCTCCTGACGTGAAAGGCGCTATACAAATCTAATTTTGTTGTTGCTGTTGTTGTCGACTGTATCCCATCAAGAGGAAATTGGTCAAACTGCCATTAAGATCCCATGATGTTATTTGAAATGAGAAATTAAGTTTTGCTAACAATCCTCCAGATAAACTGATCATCGTAGCTGTTTGTGGGAGCTTTGCTGCACAAAGTCACTGCTGTGTTTGCCTACAAAATTATGTACAGCATTTGATAGTAATTTCTTGTGAAGTGCTTTGAGACCTTTTGACACAGAAAACTCCTGATAACTTGACCCTGGTTTAACTTGTCACAACCCACTTAAGTCATCACACTGTCAATATCCCGGCCGCATTTATTTATGTATTCATACATATGCCTAAATCGCCTCACTGGATAACTTGTCACTGAGCCCCTTTGGAGAAACGAGTTACCAGGAGTTTACTGTAATAGGTAACTATAAAATGCAAGTCCTTTCTTTTGATCTCCTTCTCTCTTATCTCTCAGATTAAATCTGCACCTCTGACCTTCTGGAACAGGGAATTCAACTTTGCAGTCAGTCTGTGTCTCTTCTCTCACTTTCTCTCTCTATCAGGTTAAAGGCAATAACTGGTGTACGTGGATACTTGAGTTTGCTGACATACGACAAGGTAACAGTCACTATCAGTGAGCACAACATGGCGAATGTTTTGAAGGGAAAAATCTGAACGTAGTCATTGTCATGGAAATAACCACCAGGATAGAGAATAACAGCGGGAAAGTGAAAGAGGGGTTCGCCCCCAGCAAGCCTCAGCAACGCTCCAGTCAGAATGCCAGTCACAAAACCAAAGCGAGTCACGCATGGGACGTACAGAACGCAGACAAGCTGAGGAAAGAGAACCACATAGACAATGTCGGAACTTAGGGCATAAAGGCCGTAGATGGTGCTGGTGCACAGAGAGAGAATGGTGGAAAGGGTTGCAACCACCACCACTGCGGCTCTCATCACGTACAGGATTTCCTTCTCCGAAGCCTAAAAGTAAAGATGGAACTCCATGAACACATGCACAAAGAAATCTAATCAAAATAGATTGTTTCCATTTGTTGGTGAGTCCAATATGAGCGAAACCTTAGGCAAGTTTCCTTACTCCACAAGCCTCTGTTTGCCCAGCAGTAAGTAGGAACCCAATTGTTAGTCGATTGGACGATCGTTTTCCAGGGTAATAATCCCTCCGTAAAAAAATAAACATTTTGGTCACTCAATCCACCACTGTTTGTGGGACGCTGCTGTGTGCAATTGGCTGCCACGTTCCACCCACGAAATAGACAGTCATTCCACTTTCCAATATATTCTGTGAAGCACTTTGAGACACCTCGAAGATGTGATAAGGCGCTATATCAAATGCAAGCATTATTTTATTGTTACAAGGAACCTCACTAACAATTTTAACCATAAGATAGCCAGCAGCAGATCTAAAGGGGAATTTAGGAGGAACATCGTTATGCAGAGAGTGGTGAGAAATGTGGAAAATCTGTGATTATAGCAAAAAGCATCACATCATCAAGACATCTCAAAGCGCTTCACAAAATTTTACTGTGAAGTGTAGTGACTTTGTAGTTGTAGGTAAACTCAGCAGCCAATTTGCACACAGCAAATGAAATGAATGACAAACAGCCTTGAAGTGAATGACCAATTTCATTTGGGGGATTTTTGATAAGGAGAGTTTATCAGATTCTTTCCAGGGTATCCAGTAAATAAATAATAATAAATAATCCTTGCATTTGATATCGAACCTTATCACATCATTAAGATGTCTCAAAGCATTTCACAGAGTATAGTGTAAAGTGGATTGACACTATATTTTGTGGGTGAAACGCAACATCCAGTTGCACACAGCAACGTTGTACACACTGCTTTGGAGTGAGTAATCTATTTTATTTGGGGGATTGTTGGCCAAGACACCAGAAAAAACTCCCATCTCTTTTGAACAACAACAACAAAATTACATTTGTAAAGTGCCTTTCACATCAGGAGGATGTCCCAAGGCGCTGGATAGACAGAGTTACGGATCCGAGCTGGGGGTCGGGGTTGGGGGCCAGTGGGGAAGCAGGGAGATCGAAAGCACGGTTGAAGAGGAGGGTCTTGAGGTGGGTCTTGAAGGTGGCGAGGGAGGGGACGAAGTGGAGGGACTGTGGGATGGAGTTCCAGAGGGTGGGGGCAGAGTGGCGGAAGGCTCGCCCACCAATAGTGGGGCGAGCAAGGCAGGGGACATGAAGCAGGCCGGAGCCCGCTGAGCGGAGGGAGCGAACAGGATGGTAGGGGTTTAGGAGGTCATAGAGATAGGGGGGAGCAAGACCATGGAGGGCTTTGAAGTTGAGGACCAGGATCTTGAACTGTATCCTCTATGTTATTGGAAGCCAGTGGAGTTGGGCAAGGGTGGGGGTGATAGGGTCACGGAGCCTAGTGGGGGAGAGGACACGGGCTGCAGAGTTCAGGATGATCTGCAGAGGTGGGAGAAGGCAGAGTAGATCATGGCGCAGATGTGGGTTAGAAAGAATAGTTGAGGGTCAAACAAGACCCCAAGGTTCTGGACTGGCTTAGCAAGGTGGAGTGTGCAACCATGGATGGTGATGCAGTCAGCGCCTGATGTGAGGAGGCGCTGACGGGAGCCAAACTTTTCAAATAGTGCCATGGGATCTTGAACATCCACCTGAACAGGCAGACGGGACCTTGGTTTAACATTTCATCCGAAGGATGGGACGTGAAGGAATGAGTATATAGTTTGGGAGCGAATGTTTCAGTGTGTCCCTTGCAATGTCTGACTTTCTTTTAAGTGCTCTTTGTTTCACTGCGTCCATAACCGTGGCGTTTGCTGATAGAAACACATCTTAATTACCTTTGCCCTGAAGATTTTTCGATAGATATTATGGGTGAACATGGAACTCGAGGAAAGGAGCGAAGAGTCAGTGGAGGACATGACTGAAGCTGCAATTGCACCGATTCCAAATACAGAAATGTAGGGCGGACACAAATACTGCAGCACAATAGGGAGGATCATGGCAGCTTCGTTCCTCTCAAAAGGCGACGGCAAACCAAAAGAGGTCTGATTCCAGTCTGGAAAGGGAGCATTTGAAACAGGTTTATAAACAGTTTCTAACAAACACCACGAAAAACTCGCACTGGTACCAATTGCTTTGTGATATCTTGTGTCATGATTCTTCAATCTGAAGACTATATTCGGAAAATAGGGATTGCATATTGGTAACAGGTATAACATCAAGCTAACCCACGGGAACTCCATACTGACGGGATGTGCTTCCTGAGCAGAGATCTCACTGGCCTATGGGAATCTGAAGGACCCCATATTAAGGAATGCAGCCAACTCAACAACAACAACTTGCATTTATATAGCACCCTCCATGCCGGGCGGTGTCTCTGAGTGCTTAATTCAGCACCAAAGCTTGGGATGGATAAGCTTTAAATTAACAAACAGACATGACTAGTGAAATATTAATTCTGTCAGTACTGTATAAATGATGCATTCCAAATAAACCTGTCATAATTCATAGCTGCTTTGGGTCCATAAACATATGTGCTGTCCTGGAAGGGCAGTGAAGTAAACCAAGAAAGCTACCAAAAATAAACCACAGAACATGTATTATACGTTTTACATTCAAACTCACATAGACTTTTAGCAGATCAAGGACACTTGACTGTCCAACTGCACTTCTACCGAAGATCAAATAATCCATTCATGTCTATATAAAAAAAATCTTTGTGTTTGATAATAGCACCTTTCATGTCAGGACAATCTCTCAAAGTGCTTTATCTGCTGGGCACAATTGGCTGCCACGTTTTGCCCACAAAATATACAGTCAATTCACTTTACAGTATATTCTGTGAAGCGCTTTGAGACATCTCAATGAAGTGATAATAATAATAATAATCCTTGCATTTGATATAGTGCCTTATCACGTCTTCGAGACATCTCAAAGCCCTTCACAGAATATACTATAAAGTGAATTGACTGTGTATTTTGTGGGTGAAATGCAGCAGCCAATTTTGCACAGATCAAATGCAAGAAGTATTATTATTATTGTACTGTAATGTGTAGATACAGAGGGTTAATTTGTAGGCAAATGCAGCAACCAATTTGTACACAGCAAAATCCCCCAAATCCCATAAACAGACAATTTCTTCTCTTTTCAGTAAGTGCCAGGGGATCTTTAATGTGCTCTTAAATAGGTAGGTGGGACCGCAGTTTAACATTTTATTCAATGGGCAACACCTCAATAATGCAGCACATCCCAGCACTGCACTGGAGTGTCAACCTAGACTATGTGAGTTCAAAGTCCCGAAGTGGAGCTTGAACACACACTCTTCTGACTCAGGGAAGAGAGCGCTACTACTGCGCCAGGCAGACACAACCCTAACACCTTGTCACCTTTTTGATATTGGGACAGATTACTGTAGACGTCACTCCATTTGCTGTAGACAAGGGTTGTAGACTCGAGTTCACGTTTGAATTACAAGTTAGCGGAGTACTGTACCTGTAGAGGCTGCAATTGATCCAATCAAGACGGAAGGGATGCCCATTATGCAACTTCCAAATGCTCCCACTATCGATAATATTTGAGCATCTTTCGCTGAGGAAGACGCCAGCACTCTTTGAAAATAAACCTGCCAAGGTATCCCTCCCAGTACCTGCCGAGAGAAACAAATCCCAGTTCATCTGTGGAATTATTGCAGTTACAACAACAACAACCTGCACTTATATAGCACTCACCATGCAGGGTAAAGTCTCAGAGCGCTTAACAGTGGCGGAGCCCGACTGCGAGCTGGGGGTGGGGGAGGGAGGTGGCCATAAGCAGAGTCGAAAAGGACGGTTTTCAGGCGGGATTTGAAAGAGGGGAGAGAATGGACAAGGTGGAGGGATTGAGAGAGAGTGTTCCAGAGTTTTGGGATGAAGTGGCTGAAAGCGCGACCTCCTATGGTGGGGCGGAGTGTGCGAGTGATGAGCAGGAGCCTGATGCCAGTTGAGCGGAGGCACTGGTGGTGGATTGGAGAGTGAAGAGTTCGGAGAGGTAGGGAGGTGCCAGGGAATGAATGGATTTGAACACGAGTGTGAGGATCTTGAAATTGATCCGTTTGGTGAAGGGGAGCCAGTGGAGCCTGGGCCAGAACTGGTGAGATGTGGATATTGGGTCAGTATGCAGACGACAGAGTTTTTAATGAGCTGAATCTTGTGAATGGTGGAGCTGGGGAGACCGGCGAGGAGTGCGTTGGAACCATGGTTTAATGTCGCCCCAAGAGTAATACCAGGAGTTGAGCTAAGAGTTCAAGCTCTGCTGCGAGTTTTGTGCATGCAATAGTTTGGCATAGAACAAGCGTGTTCTCAACTGCATCAAATTGATACCCTTTAACTAAAGGTAATACAGGTCATCATGATGGCCTCTTACCATGAGCAAAAGATGATCGATCCATTGTCCAATAAACTTCTCATCAATTTTTCCAATCCAGGGTTTCTGGTAGACCTCCTTAACTGCTGTGACTCGAATACTGGTAACAGCATCATTGAGAAGTGTGAACGGCACACATAACCACTGGAAGAAAGATCAAGCATCATATTGGTATACTCACAGATTAAACAGTTACATGCAAGGTTTGTAACATACAGAACTAAAAGGGAGTTCGGGGGTGAGTATTTTTGGGGTGAAATGCGGCAGCCATTTGCGCACAGCGGTGTCCAACAAACAGTCGTGGATTTAGTGACAAAATTATTCATTTATTTTTGAAAGGATTATTACCCCGGGAAAGCGATCCACCAATCAACTAACAATCGGGTTCCTACTTAGGCTAGGTAAGCAGACGAGTAAGGAAACATGCCTAAATTTCTCCCTGCCTGGGAATCGAACCCAGGCCTTTTTGCTTGCAAGGCAAGCTCGCTGAACACTACACTATGGTACCCAGTGTGAAGGTCCTTCTTCATCCAAACCTCTGTTGTGATCTTATGAGGAGGTTGGTCTTTAACTCTTCCCAATTAAACACCAGTTACTAAAAGATTGAACTGCAGTCGAGTACTGCTTATACACACGCTGGATAAACCGTGTGTCCATCTCTTCACATCAGAACCGAGATGCAGAAGTGAAACGGTGCTGAGATGTTGGTGATTTACATTTATGTTACATCCCGTACACACGTTGTAACCAGGTTCATGATTTTAACTGAGCAGCGTGAGGTGGAGAGATTCAGTATAGGAAAGTACATGAATTAAGATACAGTTAGAGAGAGTCAGAGAGTCAGAAAGCCACAGAGTATGTCAGATTGAATCAGACAGGGAGAATAAACATTCAGCCTTTTAATCATGAAAAATGGGCACAATATTCATGTATATCTTAAGACTAGTTATTCATTGAACAGTTTGCTACTTACCAACCCAATGAAGATACATCCTAATTGGACAACATCAGTGTATGCAACAGAATAAAGTCCCCCAAGTAATGTATAGATCATTGCGACAGAGGATGAGATCACCACAGAGAGATTCTTATCCAGGCCCAGGATGACACTTGATGTTGTCCCTGAATAAACAGTAAAAAGGACATTCAGTCTCGAACCAATTCAAGAAATGTTTGGTAGGAAGGAACACTTTTAGGTGATAATCAAAAGATGGGAGTTGGGATTAAAAAATCTGCAAAAATAAAATCAACCGGTAGCACAGGCTCAATGAGCTGAATGGCCTCCGCCTGTTCCTCTTTTTCTTTTTAAAAAAGCATATAAAATGCAGGGAAAAAAGAGAGTAAAAAGGAAGCTTGATGATTGATAATAACATCTAGCGGTCTGTTCAGTTTCTGTTTTTCACAGTCTTACCTAAAGCTGCCAGTATTGCCGCAGTCCAGAATATTTCACTGATTACAGCAGGAACAAACAACAAGCTTGCTATACGGGTCCCATACCGTTGCTGGAAAGGGTCTAACATGGTAACATACTCCTGGCTTCGCATTTTCTTAGCAAAGAACAGTGCACCTGGGTGAAAGCAGAGGGAAAGGGACACCATCAAGTGTTTATATAGACTTACAAAGAAGGTACAGCATGGAAACAGGCTTCTCGGCCCAAACGGTCCAAGCCGGTGTTTATACAACTCACTCCTTACTCCATCCCATACAGTTCTGTTCCCTTTACCTTGAGTGCTATACACAGTGCTGGTCACTGCGACATAAAGTGGCTGTCGAGCCAATACGAAACCTCGGTGTCCGTTTTCAACCCCCAGCTATCTTTCAAACCCCACATTCGTGCCGTGACCCGTTACGCCTCCACCTCCACCTTTCTCCACCTCCGCAACATTGCCCGCCTCTGCCACTGCCTCTCACCACAGACTGCTGAGACACTGATCCATGCTTTCATCACATCCCGGCTTGACTACACCAACTGCCTGCTCTCTGGAATTCCCAACCTTGTTCTTGCCCGGCTTCATTGGCTCCCCATCCCTTAGATAATCGAGTACAAAACCCTCATTCTCATTTTCAAAGTCCCCCACGGTCTTGTTCTCCCCTACCTCTCCGATCTCCTAACCCCATATCAGCCTGTCCGTTCCCTCCGCTTGGCAGACACCAGCCTGCTTCAGGTCTCCCGCACTTCCCGCCCCACCTTTGGTAGATGGGGATTCAGCATCTTTGCCCTCACATTCTGGAACTCCATCCCACAATCCCTCCGCCTCACCCCCTCTCTTGCCTCCTTCAAGACCTGTCTAAAGATCTTCCTCTTCTACCATGCCTTCCTCTTGTATAATGTTAAAAACCTCTACTGGATCCCCTAAGTGTTAAGAAGAAGTTTACAACTCCAAGGGCGTTGCAGTCACTATCAAGTGGAGAATATTCGCCAGAGAGCTGAGAACCCTAGAGATGTGTTATTGGGGTTCATTGATACTCACTGATTAACATACACAACAGAGTAGTCCATGGTGCTACGGTCCATACTAATCCAGCATCTGGTCGATACACCATTTCAGCGGTGCCGTTTATATATGCACCACCAACCCAGGTTGCTGAAAATGGATGGAAAGGAAATGAGGAAAAGTCACCTCAGTACAAAACAATAATAATAACCCTTGCATTTGATACAGCACCTTATCATTTCCTAGGATTAGATGACCAGAGGTATAGATAGACCAAACGCTTCAGATGGAGCCTGACAAATGCTTCGATATATTGAATTCTGTCCTCCTATTAATGCAACCCAACATCTTATCTAATTTTTTTTAGTTCTGCAAAGCGCTAACTGTTGACGGTTTCACCAATTTACCTAAACTCATCCCAGTTCTCTTTTCTGATTATCACCCTGTTCTATTTAACACATGTTCCTGTTTGGGTACCTTACTCCCAAGTTGTTTCACATTTATCCTCATGGATCAGCCCATCTACCCAAACGATTCAGACCTTTCTGAATGTAATTGCATTCTTCTCCTTTGTTTTATCTTGAAGTGCTTCGAGGCATCCTCCCTACATTGAAAGGCCAAATGTATCATAGGAATTGCTAGACGAAAAAAGACCAAGGTCCATTTAATTTGCCTTCTACCATTCTGGTAGTCGCATGTTACAATAATGGAGATGTTGAAAGCAATTAATTCTGTATGGATTAGTCTACAACAGAATGGAAAGCTTTGAGAACCTTAGATGTAAAGTTGTCTAGTTCTTCCAATCACACTACACTTACTGTATTTCATGTCTCAAATTACTCATATACTGTATCCCATGGGATCAAATATATCAAATGTAAAGATTATTATTATCATCATCATCAACTGGCTGTCCTATTTTGGTATCATTCACAAAACTGAGAGATTTGCTCATCAAAACCGTTAAGGTCTAAGGTACTGAGTTACAATAGAAGAGAGATAGAATGCAAATCAGTAGAGGTTGTAGGAGCTTATGCCTGAGCTCATGTGGAATACTGTGTGTACCCTATCCCATGTGAAGGGCGAAGTTGTTGTGGTGCAGGTATGGCCATATGAATATTCAGATCCTTCTTGCGATCATTTGGCCTGTCCCATTTCATTAGTTCACTCGCTCTTTATCAATCCATTCGAAAGTAAGAAGATCTCACCGGTGGTTGTTAAAATGCCAAGCACAATTCCCATTTTCCGTCCTGCGATCATAGCCATTTCAGTTCTGTTGCCCTCACAGGCTCCCTCTATTTTGGAGGCTTTCTTCGCTGCGAAAATGCCAACAGCAAGGATAAGAAGATAAAATATGGCCACCGACACAACGCCTGCTATATTTACTGACATGACGTTGCTCTGTCCTTTCTCCTGTGGTATCAGAAAGAAAGTAACGTTACTGTAACAGGGTTAGAATTTCAGGAAGGAATCCATTATCTAATCTACGCATCCAATATCGCATAGATTCCTTCAACAAATTTTCCTCATCATTCATTTCGCTTTGAGAAGTACTTTGAGATGTCTCAAAGAAGTGACAAGGTGCTATATCAACAGTAGTAGTCCTGCCATTTGACGTAGTGCCTTATCACATCTTCAAGACGTCTCAAAGCGTTTCACAGAATATACTGTAAAGTGTATTAACTGTATTTTGTGGTTGAAACGCAGCAGCCAATTGTGTACAGCAATGTCCAGCAAAAAGTCATGGATTGAGTAACCAAATTATTATTTTTTTTTATATACACAGACACACTACAACAACAACAAGAATTACATTTGTAATGCGCCTTTCTCATCGGAAGAATGTCCCAAGGTGCTGAACAATCAGGGTTAGAACCCTAGTGTGGGGGTGTCAGGGTTGGGATGAGGGAGGGCAGAGGGGATAGGAGGCCAGCTGAAGGCACGGTCAAAAGGAGGGTCTTGAATCATACCTTGAAGGAGGCAAGCGAGGGAGCAAGGTGAAGGGATTGTAGGATGGAGTTCCAAAGGGCAGGGGCAGAGAGGCTGAAAGCCCGGCCACAATGATAGGGCGAGTTGGGAGAGAGACATGGAGCAGGCCAGAACCTGCTGAACGGAGGGAGCGGACAGGTTGATAGGGGGTCAGCAGGTCAGAGATGTAGGAGGGGGCAAGGCCATGGAGGGCTTTGAAAGTGAGGACGAGGATTTTGAATTCTATCTTCTGAAAGATGGGGAGCCAGTAGAGCCGGGCGAGGGTGGGGTGATGGGGTCACGGAGCCTGGTGCGGGAGAGGACATGAGCTGCAGAATTCTGGATGATCTGCAGCTTGTGGAGGGAAGAGTTGGGGAGACTGACAAGGAGGGAGGTTCTGTAGTCGAGCCTCGAGGTGACGAATGCGTGTATTAGGCTTTCAGCGGTCTGAGGGTTGAGGCAGTGGAAGAGTCGGGCGATGTTGCAGAGATGGGGGAAGATTAAGCGGGTCATGGCACCAATATGGGAGAGAAAAAACAATTGAGGGTCGAACAAGAAGTCCAGGTTCCTGACTGGCTTGGTGAGGTGGAGTGTGCATCCATGGATGCTGATGCCGCCAATGCCTGAGGTGCGGAGGCACTGGTGCGAACCAATTGGGAGGACCTCTATCTTCTCATCACACAGAGGATACAGTTCAAGATCCTGGTCCTCACGTTCAAAGCCCTCCACCCTTCCTGATCCCGATCCCCAGCTCGGGTCTGATTGATCAGTGCCTTGGGATGTTCCCTCAAAGTGAAAGGCGCTATACAAATGTATCTCCAGGTATTCATCCTCTACATGCTCCCCTTTGGTGATGTCGTCCGCAGACATGGGGTAAATTTCCCCATGTACGCGGATGACACGCAACTCTACCTCTCTGCCTCCACCCTGAACTCCAGGACCACTGGCGTCCTGACCGACTGCCTGTCCGACATCAAGTCCTGGACAAGGGCCAACTTTCTCCAACTCAATGTCAGCCCTCCTAATTGGCTCGCACCAGTACCTCCGCACCTCAGGCGCTGGCAGCATCAGCCTCCATGGCTGCACACTCAACCTCACTAAGCCAGTCAGGAACCCGGGTATCTCGTTTGACCCTGAACTGTCCTTTCTCCCCCACATCCGCGCCATGACCGGCACTGCCTACCACCACCTCCGCAACATTGCCAGACTCCGCCACTGCCTCACCTCTCAGGCTACCGAAACCCTCACCCACGCATTCGTCACATCAAAGTTTGATTACGGGAACTGCCTCCTCATTGGCCTTCCCAACGCTTCACAAGCTGCAGATCACCCAAATTCTGCAGCTCGTGTACTCTCACTCACCAGGCTCCGTGACCCCATAATTCCCACCCTCGCCTGACCCCACTGGCTCCCCATCCCCCAGAGGATCGAGTTCAAGATCCTCATCCTCACCTTTAAGTCCATCCATGGCCTTACCCCCTCCTACCTCTCTGATCTGCTGACTCCCTACCAACCTGCCCACTCACTTCATTCATCGGGCTCTGGTCTGCTCCATGTCTCCCGCCCGACCCGCCCTACCATTGGTGGCCGGGCTTTCAGCCTTCCTGCCTCCACACTCTGGAACTCCATCCCACAGTCCCTTCACCTTGCTTCCTCCCTTGCCTCCTTCAAGGCAGTCTCAAGACCCTTCTCTTCGACAGTGCCTTTGGCCTCCCTCCCACCTCTCTGCCTTCACTCACCCCTACATCCCCCCTCCCCCAGGCTCGCGCCCCAACACCTAACTGTTCAGTGCTTTGGGACAACCTCCTGACGTGAAGGGCGCTCTATAAATGTAATTTTGTTGTTGTTGTTATATTAGACATGTACATTGTATCTCCAATGAGATCTTCAATCCACTGCCAGTTATTAGACATATACAGTATATCTCTAGTGTATCTATGGTGTCAAGTATTAGACACGTACAGATATTAGACATGTATCATATACATTCAATACACTGTACACTATACTCCAATGAGACACACCGTACGTGTCTAATACCTGCCAGTGTAGTGAATGTACACTATATGCGTCTAATATTTGACAATGATTAAATGCACACAACATAACCGTTAAAACAATGACGTATAAGGTAAGACCACGCGAGATTTGGGGGTTGTAGAATACCAGTGACATTTCGCAACCTAATCAACTCTGAATCAGTCAGGTGAACAAAACGTAAAGATCACCATAGGAGCTCAATCCTGGACACATTACTGTTCTTGATAGTCCTGGGACCTGCGTTCCCAAAGCCTTGCCTGAGGAACCAATTTCTCTCCTGACTCAAGAATTTCAACTGCCCCTCTATCTACTGTCACCATCCTCTCAGAGTGCGAAACAGCAAACATTCATGCCTACCCAGAAGAAGGAATCAACTTCAAACCCCAACAGCTTGCTGAGACCTATTGACAGACATAAATCAACATTCAGACCACTTACCCAGTTTCATCTGTGACTTTTCCAAGGAACTGTAAAAACTCAATGGAGGTGTGGAAGCCGCTTTTTTCCAAATAATTTAAATTACCCAACACAGCAAGGTTTATATCAGTAAGGCCGATGGATTTTTTTCTCCCCGTGATCAATTAGCAAAATCTAACTGCCATACAACCAACTCTTTGTGACCAGATAATGGGATCTTTCAGAGGCATTTGGTTAACATGCCACCAGGAAATAGTGGTGTTGGTCCCAAACGATTCTGAATGGTTTCCTTGTGAGTATCTGAGATTGACACTTCTAATTATATAAATTCATGTGATCGTCACAGGTTTGAGTGGTGGAAGGCTTATTTTGCTGTTACTTCCAGTATAATGCACAGCGCTCTGAGACCAAGAAGTCCAGCTGCTAGAAATTTGAGCAAGTCCACCCGTGGCATTGGTTTCAACTGTCATGTATGATGAGAGATTCCTGATCACCACATTATAATAATAATCATCCTTGCTTTTGATAGGGGCCCTTGTCACATCATTGAAAAGCCTCAAAGCACTTCACAGAATTTACTGTAAAGTGTAGTGACTGTGTGAGAAAGCAACCGGAAGCTTAGGGTTGTGCTGGCGGGCAGAATGGAGGTATTCGGCAAATCGATCGCCCAATCTGCGCTTGGTCTCCCCAATGTAGAGTAGACCCCAATGTGAGCAGTGAATACAGTACCCTACATTGGTGGTAGTACACGTAAATTGCTGTCTCACTACATTTAGAACGGAAGATTGATACAGGACTTCAATCGTCATAAGTGCTGTTGTTGGGATATCAAGGTGAGGTCCCACCTGTCTATTCATTAAAGATCCCACGGCACTATTAGAAAAGAGAAGGGAATTTCTTCCGGTGGCCTGGCCAACAATCCCCCAGATAAAATTAGTCATTCACTTCAAAGCTATTTGTAAGTCATTGCTGTGTACAAATGGATTGTTGCGTTCACCTACAAAATACTGCGTCACTATATTTTACAGTAAATCTTGTGAAGCGCTTTGAGATGTCCTCCCAGCAAACATGAAAGGCATTGTATCAAATGCAAGGATTATTACTTTTGTCTGCCTTTACTTAATCCTGTAAATAAAAATAGATGTTGTCATCATTGGAAATAGCATGGGTCAGATTGCTCTCTGAAGAGAGTTAAGAGACTACAAGGAAATATACGAACTATAGCAGATTAATTAAATCCATGGAAGCACACAAGGTATAAATGATTAAATTAAGAATCTCTGCATTTAATATAGTACCTTATCACAGCGTCAAAATGTCTTAAAGTACTTTACAGGATTTTACTGTAAAGCGTAGTGACAAGGTGTTATTAGGTGAATTTTGCAGCCAATTTGTGCACAGCAATGTCCACAAACAGCTGTAAGATGAATGGCTAATTGTATCGGTGTGACTGTTTGCCAGGACACTGAAAGAAACTCCCTTCGAATAGTGCCATGGGATCTCTAACCTGAATAGACAGATGACAAATCAGTTTAACATTTCATCTGAAGGATGGTACTTCCGACAATAAGGCACACTCCTAGCACTGCATGTCAGCCTGGACTGTTAGTTCAGTGTCCTACTGGAACTAGTTCCTGGTTGAAAGCCAATATGGATTCTGCCTCAACCACTGGACTGGGCAGAACATTCCATATCCTGATACAAATGTGTGTGAAAAAATTCTCCCAACCTCCCCATTTGCTAACTATCTTAAACCGTTGCCCTCCAGCCACTGACTCACCAACCACACTCACAGAGGACACACTTGGAACAGGATGGGACAAACACACAGTGATTGGACCAAATGTGGAGACATTTACTCCTTTCCTCACCTCATCTCACGGTCATCTCAAGACATACCTCGCTGACCGTGCTTGCGGTCATCTTTCCCCTCTCCAACCCCTTGGCTCCCACCCTCAGCTCAGGTGCCCAGCCAGCAGTGTGAAGTGCTTTGAGACAATCCTCCCGATGTGAATGGCGCTGTATAAATGTAAATTGCGCTGTACCTAAGGCCAACTCTGAGCTAATGTTGAGCATCATCCACAGCTTTCCTGGTACCACTTAATTCTATTCCATTAGAAGCTCTGAGTTGTTGTCTCGAGCCAGTCATCCTACCCTACCCTGAATCCTAACCTTTCTCTAATCCTGGCATTCAGTAAATTACAGTCTAATCTAATCAATTCATTTCTCAGTCTATTTTGGTCTACACCTAAACTCTATTCTCAGCCAGTGATTGGCTGGACTGAAAAACAGACGTAAAAAATCTTAAATGCATTTTAATCTCATTTCTGAAGTGCTCAGGCGCTGTCAGAGATGATGTTATTAATAATAATAATAGTCCTCTTCTAGATGTCTCAAAGCGCTTCACAGCATATACTGTAAAGTGAATTGATTGCATATTTGTGAGTGAAATGTGGCAGCCAATTGAGCACAGCAGTGTCCTACAAACAGTCGTGGATTGAAGTGACCAATTTTATTATTGCTTTTTTTCTTGAGGGATTATTATCAGATGTGTGGAGTAAGGAAACTTGCCCATGGTTTTGCCCTGCTGGGAATCGAACCCAGGTCTCTCGCTTCGAGACGAATGCTCTAACCACTGAGCTACAGGACTCCTCCTCTTATTCCTTCCCTTTCGCACACAACTGTTTATAGATAGGCTTTGATGAATAGTCCAGTGACTGTGTTGTCCCATCCTGCTCAGAAAATATCTTTTTCCATGACTTGCAAGCTCCCCACCAACCACAGCCTTTAAATTGCTCTCGACAGGACCAATAGAACAATAATAATCTATTTTACAATCCTTGCATTTGATATAGCACCTTATCCCAATCATCAAATCATCTCAAAGCACTTCCCAGGATATTAATAATAATAATAATAATCCTTGCATTTGATATGGCGCTTTTCACGTCAGTAGGACATCCCAAAGAGCTTCACAGAACACACTGTAAAGTGAATTGACTGTATATTTGTAGGCGAACGCGGCAACCAATTGCGTACAGCAATGTCCCACAAACAGTCGTAGATTGAAAATGACCAATTTATTATTGTTTTTGGTTTTGGAGGGATTATTATTAGGTGTGTGGAGTAAGGAAACTTGCCCAAGGTTTCGCCCTGACCTGCCTGGAATTGAACTCAGGTCTCTCACTTGCAAAGCGAGTGCTCTAACCACTGAGCTACAGGACTCTGTAAAGTGTAGCAACTCTGTATTTTGTGGGCAAGCACATCAGCCAACTTGCGCACCAAAATGTCCCACAAACAGCCATGGAGTGTGTGATCAATACAATACGTACTCATGCTCTAGTTTCGCAAGTCTAAGCAGCAAGTCTGGGATGTTATTGGAATGTCCTGAAATCAACAGCATTCATTAACAGTGGGATAAAGAATATTTTATTTGAATGCGATACGAACACATTATTAAAAAAACACAAGAAAGGGGCTACAATGACAGGGCATTAACTGCAGGTTTGGCACGGTTGACAGAGAGTGAGTGTGGCTCACTTTATTGCTGGGTATCAATGCTGTGCTTTGTTGGCCTGTGACCCAATAATATGAAATCTGGTCTCTCCCCACATGGTTGTAAAGGCAAATATCCCACCGTAAAACCATTTGAACCACAGCACTTAAACCCACTCACTGGTGAAACAGGCCACCAGAACACTCTGGCTCAGAGGCACTGAAGTTGTAACAAAATACATTGAATAACCAATTTACAATTAGACAAAGGCTTATACCCCGGATTGCATAGTTTGCTCACGTCAAGTGGGCTGGTTTGACACATTACACAAAGAACTACACAGATGAAATTGAAAACATACAGGCTTATCTGAAAGAGAAACAAAAATCCAAGAGCAGAATTGCAATGAAAAACTAACTAAATGTCACCGAGTGAGGGAGCGAGCAAGCAGAGAACAATTTCAGCTTTTGTTTCATGTCGTTTATATACAGAGCACCTAGTGACCTCAGGCCCTGCTGGTGTTCATAAACCAGTCGGGCACTTTAAAGCATTCAGTTGCAAAACTTGTCCAAAATGTCAGTCTAATAACCTACATATCACCCCTGGAGACGCACACAGAGAACTGAGTGTGCATGGTGATCATACAAACCCAGTGTGTGAGGCCTAATTATTAGCCCGATGTTACTTTCAGTGTGGAGATTACTTGGATCTAAAGTTATTCTGCTAGTCAGGAGCAGACTTTCTTTTAAAAACCTAATACAAGTTTACTCCGCTTCCTATTATATATAGATATAAAAAAAACATTGCATGTGGTGATTTTCTTTTCTTTTTTCCTTTCTTAACAAAAAGATAAGCCGTCACATCCTAAGAGAGGGTCCGAACTATCCCGTCAAACATTTACACCCACCTCCTGCCGCCCCCTCAAGCAAGACAGGGCACAGCAGCACACGTACATGTGGTTAATAGATAGGCCTCTGCAGTCATACAGGCTAGAGCTAAGACCAAACAGAGTAGCTGAACCTGTACAAGAATTTCATACAAGAATACTACAGAAAACACCATGTGGATAACATACACACCACAGGTGTACCAGTCAAATCACCTCAAGATTCCCAGACAGACCGAACTACTACAATTTAACAAAAGCCTAATTTTTTTCTCTTTTTTTAATATAATATATATAAAAAAAGGTTTATCCCACGAAGCGCAATGATTATAAAGTTAACAGTAAAATAAAAAGTTATTTACTCCCGTTGTTTTGCCATATACCTCTCTAAGGGGTGACTTGTGAGTGAAACTGTGCCACATTTTATTGATGTACCTCATTGAACGGTAGAAATTACAGGGCAGAAGGTGGGCAATCAGCCCGTTCTGCCCACATAAAGTTACTTGAGGTCTTCATGAATGAGGCACTCTGTGAATGGTGTCTTGACTGTACAATCCTTGCTCCGCAAAACTGGTCACAGATAAAATGTGGCTTGGAAGAAACAGAATTTAAGAGCAAATGACAATTCATTCCACTTCATAATCATTGCACCCTGTGTCTTTACATTATCATCTACATAAGTTATTAAAGGTCCTCTTCAGTCAGAGAGGAGAAATTAGCACCTTTGGATATGGTTGTCCTCTTTATCCCGATATGGGAAAGTTATTTGAGAATAAAGGTTTCCCCTCTGCTTCCCCCTCCCTCCCGCCCCATCACACCAGTTATGTATTCTGCACAGTGTCTCCAGGTGTGCAATGCATTCCACATCACGTTCCGAATCCGGTGTGAGAGGCAACACTCAAGACCCATTGACTGGGTTTCTGTGACTGTGATGGTGCAATGCTCAGAAACCAAATGTTCAAGTACAGCTGGCGTCAAGTGACAACAGGTATTGGATAAATAATGTTCTGCTGTTCGTAATAAGGCACGGCTCAAGTCCTCTCAGGCACTTCGGA
This sequence comes from Callorhinchus milii, assembly GCF_018977255.1. Lineage (NCBI taxonomy): Eukaryota > Metazoa > Chordata > Chondrichthyes > Chimaeriformes > Callorhinchidae > Callorhinchus > Callorhinchus milii. The sequence continues at coordinate 73,620,959 of NW_024704745.1, read as the reverse complement.
GTATGGTTAAAATGTCACTTGCTGGCGATCGATCAGACCTCGGAGCTGTCACTGTGGTACCTTTGAGCCGTCATGGCTTCATTGCTGGGCGTTTTCTTGTAGTCTCCCTTCTTCTCGGACTGCTTCTTGCGCTTCAGCAAGAGGAGGATGATGATGATGAGGCAAATGGCGAGCAACAGGGCAGCAATGCCTCCAATGACAGGGATGTTGCTGTCTCCTTCCTCGTGGCCGTTGGGAGACTTGGCTACAGATCCTTCAGGGAAGTATTCCCTTTCCTGAACCTGCCTCCTGTTGTTGCGGTCCAAGGTGATGTGCTGGATGTTGGTCCCTCTGTTGTTTTCCACGCCGATCTCCTCAGTCAGTAAGGGAGTCTCCTCGACAGCTCGCCTGTGACGTGAAGCGCTGAGCTCTCCAGTGTGAGAAAGTGAATGATACTCCACACTCCTCTTCCCAATGCCTCTGTTAGCGCTTTCTCTAGACCGCAAAGTGTAGATGGTGTGGATATACCACTCCCGACCAGCAGTGACCTGCAGATTAAAAAAGAGAATGTGAATCTCTACCTTTGTTGGGAGATCGCAATGAAAGCAGCTTCACGCTCGGGCCACATCGACATATCAAATGATAGTGTTGGAGAGGAGTGCGGAATCTGGGCTGACATCATTTGGATATAGACTGAGATAATGGAAAGTCTCGACTAACATAATGGGGAATCGATACTGACACAAAAGGGGATTGAGATTGAAATAATGGGGAATCTAGATTGACAGAATACAATCATAAATATTTTTTTTTTGACACAATCCACAGCTGTTTAAAAAGCATTGCTGGTGCAAATTAGATGCTGCATTTGCCGACATAAATCAGTACAATTCAAAGCAACTTACGGTGAAGTGTTGGGGTGGGGGGGGAGGGGAGGGGGGGCTTCTTGTGAACCTTTCGATCTGTGCTGATAATGGGATCTACTATGGTGAAAGTGGGATGAAACCGTTAACAAACTGTGCGCTCCAGGCCCACTGCGCACAGTCCTTTGTGCTAAGGTGCTGTGTTTAATACGAGCACTGATTATATTGTGCTGCAGCTGGTACTATTCTATTTGCTTGTTGAGCGAATGAAATGGACATTTCCTACCTGGAAGAGGGGGGAAGAATCCACGCGGAAACCATCAGAGCCGGGCTGTTTGGCTAGCGAGAGGGCTTCAGAATCATCTATCGCCAGTTTGGCATTGAAGGGAACACTGCCAAACAGTGAGTCCTGTGTCTCAGGCTGAGCCTTGTCCTGATAAAGAGTTAAAAGAACCACACGTTAGTAAAGCATTATGCAAACACCCTCAACATCGTACTGGATTCAAAACAGCCCAACCAAGAGGTGGCTGCTTTTCTTTCAACAATGTATTTGTAGATTTAAGTGACGAGCAGCCCTATCTCTGAAGTCAAGGCTTATTCTGTGCTTTCAATTCACAAAATCATTAGATTGAATGAAGAAATGCCCTTCGATCCATTTGATCTCATCCTTCCAGAACACGCACTATACCGTCCTTCCATCACAGCCTCAAGCCGCTTTTTAAATGAGTCCAGTGTCCTGGCCTCAACTACCCTTCCTCATAACCTGTTTCAATTGTTAATGTGGAACCCATCATCATGTTTAAGAGTATTCAAGCCAGACTGAGATTTCTACATATGCAAGGAAATTTCTGTGTTTGGAATGGAATTTGCTCTCTCTCCCCTGGTTTCCTAATTTCAGAGAGTATTAGGCACAAATTGGAAAAAGCCAAGACTTGAGGACCCCAGAGAATGTGTTGGGGTACTGCTAGATTCCAACCAATTAAAACTGCTTAGTTTGCCATTTAGAGGATTGTTAAAGTGACAAATGACACTCTGTCCATCGACGACCAGGGCTCCCTCTGCCTCCTCCTCCTCCTTGACCTGTCTGCTGCCTTCGACACCGTCGACCACTCTATCCTCGTCCACTGCCTTTCCTCTCACCTCAATCTTCACGGCTCTGTCCTTCATTAGTTCAGATCATACTTCTCACACCACCTTCACTTCATCTCCACAAACAGTTTCTCCTCCAGCCCCTGCACCGTCTAGTGCAGTGTTCCTCAAGGCTCTTTCCTTGATCCCCTCCTCTTCAACATCTATATGCTCCCTCTTGGTGACATGATCCGCAGACATGGGGTCAACTTCCACATGTATGCAGATGACACCCAACTGTACCTCTCTGCCTCCAGCCTTGATTCCAGGACCTCATTTAGATTCAAGTCCTGAATGAGAGCTAACTTTCTTCAGTTGAACGTCAACAAGACCGAGGCCCTTCCGATTGGCTCCCGTCAGCGCCTCTTCCACACATCAGGTGCTGGCAGCATCACCATCCATGGATGCACACTCCACCTTGCTAAGCCAGTCGGGAACCTTGGGTCTTGTTTGACCCTCAACTATCCTTTCTGGAGTCCTGTAGCTCAGTGGTTAGAGCACTCGCTTTGCAAGCGAGAGACCTGAGTTCAATTCCAGGCAGAGGGCGAAACCTTGGGCAAGTTTCCTTACTCCACACAGAGCCTAATAATAATCCCTCCAAAACCAAAAACAATAATAAATTGGTCATTTTCAATCTACGACTGTTTGTGGGACATGGCTATGCGCAATTGTCTGCCGCGTTCGCCCACAAATATACAGTCAATTCACTTTACAGTGTGTTCTGTGAAGCGCTTTGGGACGTCCTCCCGACGTGAAAAGCGCTATATCAAATGCAAGGCTTATTATTATTATTACCACACATCCCTGCCGTGACCCGCTCTGCCTTCCCCCACCTCTGCAACATCCCCCGGCTCTACCACTGTCTCACACCACAGGCCGCCGAAATCCTAATACACACATTCATAACATCAAGGCTTGACTACGCAAATGTCTTGCTTGTCAGCCTCCCCAACTCCTCCCTCCATAGGCTACAGATCATCCAGAACCTGCAGCCTGTTTCCTCTCCAGCACCAGGTTCCGTGACCCTATCACCCCATCCTGGCTTCCCATCACTCAGAGGATAGTTCAAGATCCTGGTCCTCACCTTCAAAGCCCTGCATAGTCTTGCTCCCCGCCTGCCTCTGCGACCTCCTAACTACCTACCATCCTGCTCGCTCCATACGCTCAGCAGACTCCGGCCTGCTTCATGTTCCCTGCCCTGCCCACTCCGCCATTGGTGGGTGGGTCTTCTGCCACTCTGTTCCCACCCTCTGGATCTCCATCCCACAGTCCCTCTGACTTGCCCCCTCCCTTGCCTTCTTCAAGACACATCTCAAGACCCTCCTGTTCAATCGTGATTTCGATCATCCTGCTTCCCCCTCTGCCCTCCACCCTCCCCGATCCTGACCCCCAGCTCGGGTACGAAACACTGATTGTCCAGCACCTTGGGACATCCTGCCGACATGAAAGGTGCTATACAAATGTAATTTTGTTGTTGTTGTTGTTGTCTGGCAAACTTCCCACTGCTTGTCCAGTTAGGACTACCCAACCCATTAGGGCTTGACTTGCAGGGTTAACAGGGGCTGATTGCAGAGACTCTCTGTTCCCAGTTGATGGAGAAGTTGAAGGATGAACATTTGGTTAAATTTAACCTATTTCCCAGGATGTGACATTCCAGAATCAGGATCAAATTCCTACAGCACAAAGGAAGTCTCTAAAGCAGAATTAAAGAAGCCTCTTCTGTTTTAATGTGATTGCCTTAAATTGATGCCTTTACGTTGCTGATTCACTGACTAGTGGAAATAATGTATAAGTGCCTCTATTGTTATCCTAAATAATCTTACAGCTCTCGTCTACAAAATACAGGGTCACTTTACAGTATATCTGTGAAGCTCTTTTGAGATGTCTTCCTGAAGTAAAAGGTGCTGTATCAAATGCTGTATCAACCCCTCATCCCTGGTAACATCCTTGTGAATCTATGCTGTAACTTTCCCATGGCTTATCAAAACCCTCTTGTCCTTTGGTTACCTCGCTACTGCAAGGATTGAAGACTTCACAGTTTGACTGTGATGAGGGTTTCAGATTCAGCTCATTCCTCTGTGAGGAATCCAAGCATTTCTCTTACTGTACCCGAGGGTGAACTGAATTACCAGGATCTTGAACCGGTAGAGGAGAGAATGCGAGTCGGCCAGGCATCCGTATTCAGTATTGATCGGGTTATACTTGGGTACATAGCCATCAGCTCCAGTACACAGGAATACTTTCTCAATGTTACAGATGAAAGAATCTCCCAAGTTTTGCACGGGATCGACCATCACCCGACCGTACACAATGGATCCTGCGGGGAAATGGCATTTAAAAATTAGGAACATAAGGCAGGACATGGGTTTAAATAAAACTAAAGGACAATGTCAGTCTTGACTAAGAGCTAAAGTCTTGAACACACAGCCTTCTGGAGCAAAGGCAAGATTTTGAGCTAACCTGACACTTACTGAAGTGTTTGATGACGTGTGGCTTTTAAGAGATGGATAATAAAGTCTTTGTTGCACGTTTAAAAAGAATAGAGCCAGCACAGACAGAGTGTGTGAACCCTATATATCCTTCCAGCACGGCAGCAGAGCATACAAGCTGAATGGTCTTCTCCAGTAACATAAATTTCTATTGTTTTACTGATTTAATAGGTTTAATTATAATAATAATTATAATCCTTGCATTTGACATAAATGCCTTTCGTGCTATGAGGACGTCTTAAATTGTGGTGACCTTTGTGTATTTTTATAAGCAAATGTTGCAGCCAACTTGTAGACAACAACACCAAAATTACATTTGTATAGCGCCTTTCATATCGGGAAGACGTCCCAAGGCGCTGGACAGAGAGTTACGGCCCTGGACAGCAAAATCTCACAAATAGCCACAAGCAAATAACTAATTTAATCTGGGGGATCGATGGTGTGGAGACCAGGAGAAATGCCCATCTCTTTTCCAATAGTGCAATGGACTCTTAAACATTTACCTGAACATGTAATAATAATAATAATCCTTGCATTTGATATAGCGCTTTTCACGTCGGAAGGACGTCCCAAAGCGCTTCACAGAACACACTGTAAAGTGAATTGACTGTAAATTTGTGGGCGAACGCGGCAGCCAATTGCGCACAGCAATATCCCACAAACAGTCGTAGATTGAAAATGCCAATTTTATTATTGTTTTTGGTTTTGGAGGGATTATTATTAGGCGTGTGGAGTAAGGAAACTTGCCCAAGGTTTCGCCCTGCCTGGAATTGAACTCAGGTCTCTCGCTTGCAAAGCGAGTGCTCTAACCACTGATCTCGGTTATAATAATAATCCTTGCATTTTTATACAGCGCCTTGTCACGGTCTTTGAGACATCTCAAAGCGCTTCACAATATACTGTAACGTAAATTAACTGTATAGTTTGTGGGAGAAACGCGGCAGCCAATTGCGTACAGCAGTGACCCACAAACAGTCGTGGATTGAAGTGACCAAATTCTTCTTTTTCTTTGAAGGAATTATTACCCCCTGAAAAGCGATTCACCAATCAACTACCAACCGGGTTCCTACTCACTGCTATGTAAACAGGTCCTGCCCAACATTTTGCTCTGCCAGAAATCAAACCCAGGTCTCTCGCTTGCGAGGCAAGCGCTCTAACCATTGAGTTACACGACTCCACGGTAATTGACATCAATGACGGAGACCATGGTCAGGTTGGCGTACCTTCTATGAATGCGATATCACTGCCTTCCCCAAATCCCATGGAGCCGTCAGACAGCCACAAAGCCTTCTTGTTCAGCAGGAACATCTGAGTGTTCAGACTGAACTCGGCAGCTACGGGATCACTCACCTGCAGGAGAAAGAGGAGGACCACATGATTTCACAGCCTCGGCAGCAATGCTAAAGACTAGTCTCTTTTTTTTGGTCAGCCGGGTGTCTGCCCCGTCACCGTGTTTAAGAGTATCCAAATCAAGCTGAGAGTTCCAATGCATCCTACCTTCACATGGAAATTCCAGTGTATTGGAATGTGCACTCTATCCCCAGAGGGACACATTCTACTTTATTCTGGAGGATATAAGGCGCAGGTTTGAGGGAGAGGGGAATAGAAGGGTTTGGCGAGGGAGTAAAGGGATGGGGGGAGACTCCTGTGGAATATAAACACTGGCACTGAGTGGTTGGCTTCCATGCTATACAGTCTTTGTAAATCTTTGAAAGCACTGTCATACCATGCTCTCCTGCTGCTTGTCCAGCTAGGGCCACCCTATCCACTAGGGATTTAGTTTGCAGGGTAACAAGAGATGAATAGGAGAATCCTTGCTTCTAGTCTGCCCCTCCAAGTTCTGCCGATGCGTCAGCAGTGCCCTTGAATACTATGGACCCACATGGCTTAGGAACCGGACTATCAAGACCGCCACAGAGAGTTGATTCCAATCTGATATTCCACTGCCAAGCACGTCATCTTGGGGCCCATTCAGCTCCTTGGGAAGACCTCACTTACCTCGCCAAGGAGGACAGTCATCACTTGTTCTTGTGTCCTATATCCCTGACAGATACCACTTTGTGATTCTCAATTGAAGTCCTTCGTTTTTACAAGTCACATCACTCAGAAGGGAGCAGTTTGGGCACAAAATAAATGGTTACCACAAAGCACATTACAATACCAGTCCAGCTAGGACCATCCTACCCACTAGAGCTGGTTGAAGGCATGTAATACTCCTCTGAGTAAATTGTTGAGCTCCCCCATGCTGGTCAACCATCAACAGTGGAAACTGTGGACCTACCAGTTCAGCCTCACAGAGACTCCGCCTTCCACTAGCCCCGAGGGAAGAGAGACAATATTTATTAAAACTGTGGCTCTCACCAGCATCCCTCTCACTGGAGAGACCGCAGTGTGGATCTAGTGAAGTATCTAAAGAGAAGCCTGTGGAGAGCAAAGGGAGAAATTCACTTTGAGCTCAATGATTCTGTACCTGTTGGAATCTGATGTCGAGATCAAAGGTTATGGGCTCTCTGGGATTACAGACGGAAGGTATGGTGTACTCCTGGCTCGGAGCAGAGGTGCAGGGAATCAGCTTCACAGTGTATGTCCCCGAGTAATCTCGTACCTAGAGTGGGCAAATGGATTTTATTTTAAGAAGAACTTAAAAGCCGGCATTAAAACATTGTATATCAAAGCAGCACAATAATAATAATAATCTTTGCATTTGATGTAGCGTTAATCATGTCGTTGAGACATCGCAAAGCTCTTCACAGAATATACTGTATTGTGAATTAACGCAGAATCATAGAATTATGCAGCACAGAAGGAGGCCATTTGGCCCATTGTGTCTGTGCCGGATCTTTGAAAAGAGCTATCCAAATTAAATCCCACTCCTCCGTTCTCTGCCCATAAGTCCTGCAAACTTATCCTCCCCGGAATTAACGATGTATTTTATGGGCGAAAATATGGCAGCCAATTGTGAACAGCAAATATATTTACATATAAATATATATCTATATATACAATACACATTTATATAGTGGCTATCATCTCAGCAGGACGTCTCAAAGGACTTTCTTTACATGGCTGGCTGGCCACCTGAGCTGAAGAAGGTGAGGGGAGGAAGGAGACTGAAAGTGCGGTCAAAGTCTTGAGGGCTTTGGAAGCAGGGAGGGAGTGAGCTTCAGGATGGAGTTCCAGGGAACGGGGGCAGAGCGGCTGAACGCTGGCCTGTTAATGGTGGGGTGAATAGGGTGAGGGACATGAAGCGGGCCGATGCTCGTTGAGTGAAGGGATTAGCAGGGTCAGGTTGTAGGGATAAGGTGGGGCGAGATACTGAATAAATCTACAACCCGCACAGTCACTATGCTTTGCAGTATATCTTGTGAAGAGCTTTGAGACGTCCTCCTGATGTGAAAGGTGCGATTTCAAATGCAAGAATTATTATTACTAATGGTAATAAATATTCACACGCGGTTGGATAAACGCTACTTATGAGGGTAAAGCAAACGTACGGCAAAATCAGAGACGAAGCTCCACTGCTGCTCAGGATGGTTGTAGGTGTGTTCACTGCGCACCAAACTGAGGGTAAAGGTCAGGCCTGGATGGTCAGCCGACATGACCATGGAGCTGAGCTGCGACGCTGGGGAAAGATACAGTGTGTTATTAGGACGTCCCAAAAATAACCCAACAACTACCGGTATTTTTACTGATGGGCGACGCAGAGGTCAATACAAGGGTGCAAACTGCAATCAATGAAGCTGCTCATTGACTGTATTATAGTCATTGGGTTAAAAGGCCTTTCCAAGTTGTGTATGGTGGTAATGGGGTCAAGACTATATCCTATTAACTGGCACTCAAATCTATAGGCCAAGGGATTGACCAATGTGATAGAGTTCGGACGGGGGGGAGCAGGGGGAGGGGAGGGGAATTGGTAAAACCCACAATAAATTTCTTTATTGACTGACTTTCATACAATGCAATTTGTATGTGGAGTCCTGTAGCTCAGTGGTTACAGCACTCGCTTTGCAAGCGAGAGACCTGAGTTCAATTCCAGGCAGAGGGCGAAACCTTGGGCAAGTTTCCTTACTCCACACAGAGCCTAATAATAATCCCTCCAAAACCAAAAACAATAATAAATTGGTCATTTTCAATCTACGACTGTTTGTGGGACATTGCTGTGCGCAATTGGCTGCCGCGTTCGCCCACAAATATACAGTCAATTCACTTTACAGTGTGTTCTGTGAAGCGCTTTGGGACGTCCTCCCGACGTGAAAAGCGCTATATCAAATGCAAAGATTATTATTATTATTATTAATTTTCACCCCGTAATAACAGACTAAGGCAGGGGTAGGCCATTGGTGGGGCGTGGAACATCCTGTTAAGTAAGGTGGCAGAGACAGAGTCCAGTGTGGGTTTGAAGAGGGACGTAGGCGACCCATTCCGGAAACGAGGCTCACCCCGGAACTGTTTGACAAAGCCGAGAAAGAGACTCACCAGGATGTGACATCACGAAGAGGCCCCGGAAGCGAGCGTCAGTCCGGAAATTCACCACCAAACGCCCCTCGTTGTTAATCCGCATGCTGGTCGGGTAAAGGGCACCTGCAAGCAGAGGGAAGTCATGGTGTTAGTAATGCAAGGCATCTTCCCACCCCCATCCCCTTAGCTCCCACACCTCCCGAATCCAACTCCCAGTTTGGTTTCAAACCCTTGAGTGTTCAATGCCTTGGGATGTCCACCTGATGTGGAAGGCGTTATATAAATGCAATTTGCTACTGTTGCACTGGATCGGTTTGTGTTTATCTGCCCTCAAGACCGTTACTGTACTTTACAGAATATCCTATGAAGCATTTGGGGATATTCTCTCTCCATGAAAGGTTCTACATGCAACATATGGATTATTATTATGCTTTTAATAATAATCATCATAATAATTGCAGTTGATATAGTTAATGTCTTTCACGTCAGGAGGTCATCTCAAAGCCCTTCACAGGATTCGCTGCACAGTACAGTGGCTTGTGTTTTTTGCAGGCGAACATGTTAAGTACATTTCCGTGGCAGGGAGAAAGGATATGAGACAACGGGATCTTGGAAGAGTTCCAGAACGCAGGGGAATATTGGCTAAAAGCTCGGCCACCAACAGTGGGATGGAAGGAGTGTGGAATAGATCGGAATCAAAGTATGGGAAATGGGCAGGAGAACAGGGCTGTAGAGGTGGAGGAGTGGCGGGGAGGGGAAGACAATGAAACAAAATAATAATAATAATAATCCTTGCATTTGATATAGCGCTTTTCACGTCAGGAGGATGTCCCAAAGTGCTTCACAGAACATACTGTAATTAACTGTATATTTGTGGGTGAACGCGGCAGCCAATTGCACACAGCAATGTCCCACAAACAAGGGGAATTGAAGTCAATCTGCCGGGGCACTTGAAAATCGTCTCAATTCTTAATTTCAGTTTAATTTTTAAGCTGTTTTTCTGCAGTTGTTAAGGAGTGGGAACGCCGGCTGATTTTCCTCCCCTGAACCCAAGGTTAATCGTAGCTTCCTAAGTGCATCTCCGGCACAGGTTAAACATGGCTAGCCCAGCACAGAACCAGGTAGCTGATCTTTGCCAGGGAGATTGAAGCCAGGCTGGGAAATTCCTAGTCTGTGGCTCAGCTCCTCACTGAGTCAGCGGGGAGTCTATTGCTGCCGTTTTAACTGTTCTGCAGGGAGTCTGTGAAATGGTGGTTATGACAACCGAGACTCATTAGCAGATGGATTGCTGCCAACTGGCAACCTTTTGTTTAATTGAATAGGTGTTAATGAGTGGCAGGACTAGATGCGGAGGACACATGTCAGGCAACGGACGTACAGGCAGCGAGGCTCACATTCCAGGAAGCAATTTCACTTTATTTTCAAAAATAAATGTAATATTCTTTGCACGTTGCGTAAAAGAAGCAGCGTTGGTTGTTTGTGAAATGGGACAGAAACCGAGTCCTGTAGGGGACAAGCTGTCCCATTGTGACCTACCCTAATGGGCCACTCTCTCCAGGCAATTAATTGCTGAACGTCTGACATTAATTATAAAAACGTCAACCATCGTGGCTGTTCACACAGCTGATAACGTCAAGGAACATTCCTGCCGGATTCATGATTGCACAGAGCATTGCAAACAAATGATACCCTAACAATAAAATTTACATTTACACAGCGCCTTTCCTGTCATGAGGATGTACCAAAGTGCGTTATGTTGCTGGCTGTGCACCTGAGCTGGGGGTTGTGTGGGGGGGGAGGGAGAGGGGAATTGAAGACAGTGTGGAGGGAAAAAGACAAATGAAAGCACGGCCAAAGTATTAAGTATCGAGGCAGGTTTTGGAGGCAGTGCGGAGGGAGGGAATCAGTCAAATGGATTTATCGAGCACAGTTTTCAACTTTTTGGTCTGGATTACAATACTTGAAAGGCAGGTAAAGGGGACTGAACGGATTGCTCTTTAAAATAATCAGCACAGACACAATGGACCAAATTGCAATCTTCTGTGCTGTTTATTTCTATGGTTCTAACATAGTGGTGATCAACCCATGGCCGTCAAATAGCTCCCGCCCCCACCCACCCCGAACATATCCACTCGTCTGGGTAAATCCATGTTCATTTGTAACGCTACACACAGGAGAATAGGTGCGTAGAGAAGGTTGCATTTGATGAGGCGCAATTTAGTGACACTCCCTGGATTCAGCATATAAAGCATAAAAAAAAATTCTGGACCAAAGGCAAAATAAATGACCTCCTGTGATACCAAACTCAATTTGAACTAAACGTGACGGCACCATAGAAAACATTTAAGTGTCTCTTCTATAAGTAACCCTCCCACCTCCACCCCCTTCCCTCCAGCCCTCCTGTCCCCAACTCCCCAACACCCTTGACTGCCCAGCGCCCTGGGACGTCTTTCCGACATCCTAACCCTATACGAGTGTAATTTGTTGTTGTTGTTGTTGTAACAAGACACTAACCCTGCAGTTCTGCCTCCGGGGGGCTCCCGATACCATCGCGCCACAAGATGGCAGTGTCGTACACAAACGTCAAGCGAAGCTCTGACTGGAGGTCAAAATGCTGCCACCCTCCAACACCCACCGGGGAGTGGAACACATAGGAGACGTAGAGAGGCACTCGCAGGGTCACGTAGGACTGCACCAGGTTCAAAACCTGAAGAGAGAAGCGGGTCGAGAAAAGCAAAGCAGGATTCAGCACACAATTCATTCACCAGCTATCGCATCAAACTAATATTTCGCCCACAAAATACAAAATACAAAATACAAATTTACTTTGCCGTCTATTCTGTGAAGCGCTTTGAGATGTCTTGAAGATGTGATAAGGCGCTATATCAAATGCAAGGGTTATTATTATAATAATACTGTTTGCTGGTGGGATTTCCGCAGCATCTCTCCCTGAAAGAATAGCCCGAAGTGCATTGGCTTGAAATCTGCGATATTTTATATTTGATGTGATAATTTGCAACATTCCCTAACAGATTTGATGTGTAAATTTGTTACATTTCTGAACAAAATTCAAGGCGATAATTTGTGATATTTCATATCAGATTCAATGTGATAATTTGCAGCATTTAACTGTGATCACATTGAATCTGTTCAAAATGTTGCAAATTTCACTCCATCTTTTCCTTTAAGGCAATGCAGTTGTATATCAGATGCAATGACAAAGATGGGGGGTGGGGGCGGGATATGTAATGAATTGCCCTGAATGTGTGGTTCCACTCCCCCCATCTTCCAGCCATCCTAGTTGTTTCCCGGGGGGTAATAATCCTTTTTTAAAAAGTAATTATTGGGTCACTCAATCCACGACTGTTTGTGGGTCAGTGCTGTGTGCAATTAACAACCGTGTTTCGCCCACAAAATACCGTCAATATTACTTCATAGTGTACTGTGTGAAGCATTTGAGATGTATCGACAATGTGATAAGGTGCTATTTCAAATTCAAGGATTATAAGGATTATTCTAGCCATTTCATGACTTGGAGGTCACGTGATAAGGTCATGTCACACCCCCCCCCCCCCCCAATCACCACATGTCTTTACCATGTGTTATTAATGACAGAAAAGCTCCCTGAGGTGTGATACGAGGGACATAATTCAGCGAGTGAGGTCCTGAAGCACGGATCTCCCTTCACTTGCTGGACACCAACAGACCCATTTCACAGATCACATCTTGCCCGGTCACCAGCTGAAGTATTCTTTTGTTCATTGACTGGTACTCCCAAACAGATCAGAAGAGAAGTTCAAAATCTCAAGAGAAAGGACATTATGGGCTGTAATACTGGTAGTATTAATATTGTGGAGTCCTGTAGCTCAGTGGTTAGAGCACTCGCCTTGCAAGCGAGACACCGGGTTCAATTCCAGGCAGAGGGCGAAACCTTAGGCAAGTTTCCTTACTCCACACAGAGCCTAATAATAATCCCTCCAAAACAAAATAATAATAAATTAGTCATTTTCAATCCACAACTGTTTGTGGGACACTGCTGTGCGCAATTGGCTGCAGCATTTCGCACACAAATATACGGTCAATTCACTTTACAGTATATTCTGTGAAGCGCTTTGAGACTCTAGAAGACATGAAAAGCGCTATATCAAATGGAAGGATGATTATTACTGATAAAAACCCTTGCATTGATGCAGTGCTTCATCACATCGAAACGTCTTGAACAGCTTCACGCAATGCGTCACTTTGAACTGCAGTGATTTTGTATATATACCAACAATGAGCCACACAATGCCTCACTAACAGCAATTATTCTCTCTTTGGAAATAATTTTGGGCAGGACATGAGAACAGCTCCCATTCATCCTCACACTATCCACTTGAGTGAATGGTCGAGACCTTACTTTAGCATCTGATCTTCTCTGGGAGAGGAGGCGAAAACCGAGAGGTAAAATAAAAGCAGGGACTGCAGAAATATTATTAATAATGTGTGCCTTATCTCACCCTCCTTTATAATAAAAATCCTTGCGCTTGGTATAGGGCCTGATTATGTCATTCGAGACGTCTCAAAACACTTCAAAGGATTTACTGTGAAGTGTAGTGACTCCGTATTTTGTAGGCAAACAGCAGACAATTTGCGCACAGCAATGTCCCCAGAAACAAACATGAAGTGTTGGTCAGGACTCTTGGAGAAACTTCCTTCTCTTTTTGAATAGTGCTATGGGATCTTTAACATTAATATTAATACTTACATTTGAACTAGGGCCTTATTGAGTAATTGAGACATCTCAAAGCGCTTCACAGAAGATACTGTAAAGTAAGATTGATGATATATTTTGTGGGTGGAAAGTGGCTGCCAATTGCACATGGCAGTGTCCCACATCCACCTAGACAAGCAGACATGACCTTTAACATCTCATCTAAAGGACGGCACCTCTTCCAATGCAGCCGGATATTATTCTTATAACAATCATCAGCATCTTAATTTCTCCTTTAAGGACCTGAAACCAGGAACGTCTAAACCTGCAGCAATAACAAAGTGTTGTCTACCTGTCCATCAGTGCCAATGGTGCCCCCACAGTCTGTGAGCAGCTCAGACATGTCGTAGAAGCTGACGAACTCCCACAGACAGGCTTCCAGGTTCAAGTTGCGGTAGAAGCGGAGGGTGGAGGAGCTGCGTAAGGCTGAACTGTACTGGTACGGGGACGTCTCGCCAATCACCTCCGGGTTCTTGGTGGAGTCCGACAGGAAGCCGTAGCGAGTCTTCACTTCATTGTAGTCCAGAAGGTTCGAACATCTGTGGTTTCCAACCCGCGTGCCGTCGGGACTGAGAGTCAGCTCAAAGTTTGACAGCTGTCGGGTGGAGACAATGGGGAGCATACCTAAAGCACAGACATGCAGTTAGTCAGTCAGTTAGGTCTTTAGATTTATTTTGAAAGAAATATAGGATTCCTCCATCTATTGCCTACGAGTCCGAAGGCTCTGGGTTTCTGGGTTCAAGCCCCGCGCTAAGACTTGAACTCATACAAGCTAGGCTGACGCTCCAATGCCGCACAGAGGATGTGCCGCACTGTCGGAGGTGCCGTCCTTTGGACGAGACGTCAAGTCTTAGTCCCATCTCCCCGTTCAGGGGGATGTTAAAGATTCCACAACACTATTTGAAAAGGGAAAGGAGTTTCTCCCGGTGCACTGGCCAACATTTCCTTAAATATAGAGCACTCGCCTTACAAGCGAGAGGAACTGGGTTCGATTCCCGGAAGGGCAAAATATTGGGCAAGTTTCCTTACCCCACACGCTTCTGTTTACCCAGCATTAAGTAAGAACTCGGTTGTTAGTCAATTGGTGGATTGCTTTTCCGAGGGATAATAATTTGTTCCAAAAATAATAATAATGAATTGATGCCTTCAATCCATGACTGTTTGTGGGACACTGCTGTGTGCAATTGGCTGCCATGTTTCGCTGACAAAAACATACAGGCAATTCACTTTACAATATATTCTGTGAAGTGCTTTAAGACAACTAGAAGATGTGTTCAGGCACCTTATCAAATGCAAGGATTATTATTATTATATATAAAATTGTTCATTCACTTCATAGCTGTTTGCAGCACATTGCTTTGTGCACTTTGGCTGGAGTGTTTACCTACAAAATAAACACTTTACTATGAAGCTCTCTGAGGTAATATAATAATCTAATATATAATAATAATCCTTGCATTTGAATATAGCGCCTTTCACGTCTTCTCGACGTCTCAAAGCGCTTCACAGAATAGACTATAAAGTGAATTGACCGTATATTTGTGGGTGAAACGTGGCAGCCAATTGCACACAGCAGTGTCCCACAAACAGTCGTGGATTGAAAATGACCAATTTATTATTGTTTTGTTTTGGAGGGATTATTATCAGGCGTGATATCCTGATGTGAAAGGCACTATATCAAATCCAAGTATTAGTATTATTATTTGCCGGCAGGGCAAAACCTGGGGAAAGTTTCCTTACTCCACACGCCTGATAATAATCTCTCAAGAACAAAAAACAGTAATAAAATTGGTCAGTTCAATCCACAACTGTTTGTGGGATATTGCTGTGTGCAATTGGCTGCTGCATTTCGCACACAAATATACAGTCAATTCACTTTACAGTATATTCTGTGAAGCGCTTTGAGACGTCTAGAAGACGTGATGAGGCACTATATCAAATGCAAAGATCATTATTATTATTTATAATAGCTGCTGCTGATCAGTCTGCCACAAGATGGAGCTTTGACATTAAGCAATCGATGTGTGACTCAGTTATAATAGTCATCCTTGCATTTTATATAATCGCCTTATTACATCATTGAAATGACACAAAGTGCTTCATAAGATTTACTGTAATGTGTAGTGACCGTGTATTTGGTGGGAAATTGGACAGTCAATTGGTGCCCAGCAAGGTTCCACAAACAGCCATGGGGTGCATGACCAATTTTATGTGGGTGATTGTTGGCCAGGACACCTGGAGAAACTCTTCTCTTTTTGATTTGTGCCGTGGCTACAGTGGAGTCCTGTAGCTCAGTGGTTAGAGCACTCGTTTTGCAAGCGAGAGACTAGGTTCGATTCCCGGCAGGGTGAAACCTTGGGCAGGTTTCCTTACTCCACACGCCTGATAATAATCCCTCAAGAACATAAAACAATAATAAGATGGTCACTTCAAATCACGACTGTTTGTGGGACACTGCTGTGCGCAATTGGCTGCCGCATTTCGCTCACAAATATACAGTCAATTCACTTTACAGTCTATTCTGTGAAGCGCTTTGAGACATCTAGAAGACGTGAAAAGCGCTAAATCAAATGCAAGGATTATTATTATTGCAGTGTTTCCCCACCAACACTGCACTGGAATGTCAGTTAAGTCGAGACATACAAGTTTGTCCCTCCATTGCTCCCTTTCTGCGCAAACCACACACACACTAAACATTTAACAAGCATTCCCCAAGAACACAACAGTGAAGACTCCAGCGGTGTGAGGTGCATTGGTGATCCTACCATCGATGTGAGGCATTGTTACAGTCACTTTGATGAGATTGGGGTGGTCGGGGTCTTCGGGTCCTGTGTAACGCAGTTTCGCAGAGAAAGGCTCAGCTCCGACTGCTCCTTGTACCCTGGGCTGGCACAGACCTGATCGACAGAGGAACCACATTGTAAATGGAACTGAAGTAACCACAACTACAACTTGCATTGATTTAGTGCCTCTCACGCAGAGTGGCGTTCCAGAGCATCTGACAGTGGCGGAGTTGAACATGACTGTAGTTGAACATGGCAGTGGCTGAGCACGACACCCAACCGGGGGGAGGGGGAGGTGATCGTAAGCACGATGGAAGAGGAAAGTCTTCAGGCGTGACCTGAAGATGGGGACAGAGGGGGCAAGGCGGAGTGATTGAGGGAGAGTATTCCAGAATTTGAAAGCGCAAAATTATTAGCATTAGTTTAATGTAATAGCCGTTTGGACAAACTGACTATGATTCTGAACAAGCATCACCATTGTTAAAGATATATAAAAGCTTTAACATAATGTACCACACCTAACACAGACTCTGATCTCCGCTGATCCTGGTTGCACACTGAGGAATATACTTATCTAGGGATATAGAGTTTGGATAAAATAATGCCAATAAAATGACATGTGTGAGGCTAAAATGTAAAACAAACTATAAATATCGTACAACGGGGAATATTTCAGGTAATTAAATTACAAGAGTAATAATTCCTGGGGAATAAATATGCAATTCTTATTAGTTCTGTACGTTGTCTAAACATCATGCAGTACGACTTATACTGTCGTTAGGAAATGGTATCTTGCATGAAGCACTGGCATATTTCATGGTGTCTTTTTCGGCTAGGATTGCAAGCTATTACAGTGAAACTCTGATAATTAGTTAACCCAACATAATAACTAGTCACTCACTCAATATCCTGGATATTTGAGTATTTTGTACTTTTGAGATCTTGTACTTTGAATATCTAGTCACCTCTTATAAGTGGTCATTTGACAAGTTATCAGTTTCACTGTAGCTGAACATGAACTCTAGCATTGTCTGGTTGGATTGATCAGCCTGTTTCGGTAACATAACCTTCTAGGTAATTTTATTCTCCAGCCATTAGGCCTTTGCGTACATGAGGGACAAAGGAACAGCGTGGAATTGGAAAGGGAGAGGAGTTTAGGAGGGGTAGAGACTCATGTGGAGTAAAATCACTGGCACAGTCCGTGTTGTCACATCCCACCACACTCCATATTAAGCAGACCTTGATCTCATCCTTCTAAAACATCTAACCTAATGCCTTCCTATCATAGCAGCAAGGTATTTCTTAAGAGTCCAACGTACTGGCCTCAACCACCTTTAGATCTCACAAAACAAACATTTGAGATTTGCTTTCGGGCCTTTTGACTTGACCTGGAAAACATTTGTCCTCATTACCTACCTTCCTGAACGCTTACAGACACAATAGGGCTCGTCAGTTCCAGCCCTTCGTCTCCATTGGAGTTGACGGCACGGGCCGCACATTGCACCCGAGAGCCAGCCTGGAAGTAGATGGAGTCCAGGGTAATGATCTTGGACGAGGTGAAGAAAGTGTTGGAGTCCACCTCCCTCATGGGGCTGGTCACCCCGTCAGGCCCAGTGGGGGCGCTCACCAGCCAACGGTAGCGAGTTAGGGTGTCGTTGATGTGCTCACTGCTACAGATTGAGCCTGTCTTGTCATAATCAGCATACTTAGGGTTGCAGGCCTGTGAGAAAGAAAGGAACGGTGTTAGAGACTAGCAGCAAAGAGCACTGCAGTCTGTAATAATATAATAATCCTTGTGTTTGCTATAGCGCCTTATCACGTCTTCGAGACGTCTCAAAGAGCTTCACAGAATATACTGTAAAGTGAATTGACTATATGTTTTGTGGGCCAAACGCGAGAGGTGGATTTTACTGTAAAGTATAGTGACCGTATTTCTTATACAAATCTCCCGAGCCTTTTCTTTAATAGATTTCCAGCTTCTGTAGATCCATAGTTTTTCTTTGCAACTCATATCCTCTGTTCCAGCTGTCATATTTAATGAGCCTTACATTTGATATTGTACCTTTAGTGTCGAGAGGCTGTCTCAAAGCTCTCCACAGGATTTTACTGTGAATCACACAAATCACTTTGTTCTCTATCTCTCCGACCTGCTTACACCCCACTCTTTTACCCGCCCCCTTCACACAGCCGTCTCTAGCCTCTTACTTGTTCCTCACTGATGGCTGTGCTTTCAGCCACTACGCCCCGAGACTCTGGAACATGCCTTTGTGCCCAAATAGTCCATGCCAGTGTATATAATAATAAAAATCCTTGCATTTGATAATAGTGCCTTATCATGTCTTCGTGACGGTTCAAAGCGCTTCACAAAATATACTGTAAAGTGAATTGACTGTATATTGTGTGGGCGAAACGCAGCAGCCAATTGCACACAGCAATACTCTTCATGGGTCGCCACGCACTCTTTACTATCTCCCACATACTTCTATTCCACTCTCCCTCACGTGTATAAAAAGGTTCCTCCGAAATGCATCAATACTATCTGCTGAACCACCACTTTGGGCAGCGAGTTCTACATTCTCATTACCCACAGTGTAAACAAGTCCCTCTTAAATTCTCTTTTGGATCCGTGCACCTCAATTGATCCAGTCACACATATAACGTGCCCTTGATTCAATCCTGCAAGTTTGGGGTCAAAACCAGTCTAGCAAGCCACTTAGCCCAATTAGTTTGTTTTAAATAAATTGCTCTCAACCATCTCCAAAACGTCTGGGACTTGCATGTTGTAATGTGGTTGCCGGGGAACACTTACTGTGACGCAGACGACAGGGTAGCCTGCCTCCGGGTAAGGTGTTTCTTTAGCTCTGGAGGTGTCATCATATATAAGCAGCGAGACAACTTGAGGAATGGATGGGAATGTCACGTCAGCCATGCTGTTCATCTCCTCGATGTACACGATCGCTTTACTCATCTAGGAAGAAATAACTGTATTTTTATAATGTCTTAAAGACAAAGAAACGGCTCAAACTGCTTCAGAAAAACAACAACAACAAGAGCCACTTGCGTTTATATAATACCCTTCGCTCAGTGTAGCGTCTCTAGTTGTTACCAAATGTAGAGGCTGTTTTGTTTCTGCAAACGCAGGAGCCGCTTTGCACACAGCAAGATCCCGCAAACCACCTTGATCATTTATAATAACATTCCTTACATTTGGTGTCGCACCTTTCAGTCGGGACGACGTCTCAAAACGCTTCACAGGATATAATGCAAACTGTAGATGAAAGCCTACAAGTCAGGAAGTATAGCAGGCTAGGACACTGGGAGAAGAAACTGCCTTTCGAATAGCTTCGCAGGTTCATTTAACGTCCACCTGAAGAACATCTCATCCAAAGGATGTCAACTTCTGACAACGCAGTACTCTATAGCACTATAGCGTCAGCGTAGACTGTGAGCTCCAATCTAGAACACACCATGATAGGTACTAAAGTATTAAGCCAGGGTTTGATACCTGATCCAGGAAGGTTGCAGTGCTCTAGGGCACTCCAATAACTCAAGATCTTTCTTAAATGTATTTGTGCTTTTTAAACTGAGCTTTATTAGTACTGAGGAATGGAAGAATGTTTCAGATTTGGCACCGCCTGTTAGCATCAAGTGCTCCCAGGTCTGGCTCAGAACCAGCCAGTGGCACACAGGAGAACTCTCTCTGCTCCACAAATATATCTTAATCTTAGCCTGAGTAGATCAGCCCCACTGCAACAAACAGTGTGACATTTTCATTTCCCACGCTAGCCATCCTTAGAGCTGCTGCAGAAATTGCCAATTCAATGCCAAGTGTCTGGCAGTGTGTGTGATTGTGGAATGGTGCCCCTAGGAATTGGCTTCAGACTGCATTAACTCATTTGCAATCTTTTTTGTTTGACACATGTTGAAACTCCTTGTCGGGCTCAACATTGTCCGGTTCTAGCAGCTGGGAACTCACAGAGGCTAAGTTTCTCTGAGTAGTTTCTACAGTGCTCATTCTCTCACTCAAAGGAGGGAAAGGCGTCTCAATCACCCACAGATATGGATTAGCAGACATTGGAGTATTACGCAGCCCAAGTGTCCAGCTAGGCCCGTCCTACCTGATAGGGTATTGACTTGCAAGGGTATCAAGAGCTGACTGAGAAGAATTGACATTTGTATAGTGCCAGGAGGACATCCCAAGGCACTGGACAGTCAGGGATTTGGACCTGAGGGTGGTGGGGGCTTGGATCAGGGAGGGTGGAGGGCAGGAGGTCGAAGAGGAGGGTCTTGACACATGCCTTGAAGGAGACAAGGGAGGGAGCGAGGCAAAGGGAATGTGAGATGGTTGGGCAGGGGATATGGAGCAGGCTGGAGTCTGCTGAGCAGAGGAATTGGACAGGTTGATAAGGAGTTAGCAGCTCACAGAGGCAATGTTATGACCCCCCCCCCCCCCGACCCCAGGGAGCACTGACTGTTGGCTGCACTACAACACGACCTTTTGGACCTTCAAAGTCTGGACCTTCACCACCACTTTACAACTGGAGAAGACTATGGTAAGTTGTACCTTTCATAATATTTAATTCATCTTATTTTTAATAAGAAATTTAACAGTGAACACACTGAGCTTGTGTACCTGGGTTTCCGCCACCATGTTCTCATCAGGCTTCAGATGGATGGTGAAGGCCTCTCGCATCTCTCTCACGCCGTCGTACAGCACCTCAACCTCCACAATGTGCTCAGTTTGACCCTCTTTAAATTCAATTTCTGAAAATGGATGAAAACCATGGGTGTCAATTGAGAACAAAACACTGGGATCTGACCTGGAATCAATTAATTTCTGTGAAGTGCTTTGAGACGTCCTCCCTCCCGACTTGAGAGGACTACATCAAAATGCAAGGATCATCGTTATCACCCGAGTCCTGAAATTTCTTATGGCCTTAACCTTAAGACGATTGAGTGAGCAACAATCTTCTTCAAGTTAATTTAAGACCAGTTCTTACCTCCTTCCCTTCCCTCAAATGAGGCAGCTTTAATTGTGCTTCTTTAATAATTGTGTTGGGATGTGTGAGGTAGAAATTCCACCTTTGTCTAAAATTGATGTCATTCGAATTTGCCACAATTTGGCAAATTCGTAAAAACAGCCTTCATTTTGAAGCTAATTTTCAGCAAGTTCTTCTTATAGAAGATTGTCTTTTAAGTTAAGATTGAACTCATAGTTTAACAAATTCTGGATCCGTTTTAATAAAAACTAACAATAATCCTTGCAATTGTGGGAGGACGTATCAAAACATCAACCAAAGCTTCACAAGATTTACTGGAAGTGCAATGACTGTGTATTTTGTAGGCAAAAAGCTGTTTTGCACACAGTAATGTCTCACAAATAACCACAAAGTGTATGACGAATTTTATAAACACATGTGTGGAGAGAATTAATGCAAACGATGGATGAAAAGTATTACAGAATATGTAATCCTCTTCATTGCTCATTAATTATATAACTAAAAGCACAGAGAACCATAGAAACTTACAGCACAGAAAAAGGCCATTTGGCCCAACGTTTCTGTGCTGGCTTTTTTAAAGAACAATGCTTTCAACAACAACAAGATTACATTTGTATAGCGCCTTTCATGTCAGGAGGACGTCCCAAGGCGCTGGACAGAGTACAGCATTTCAGACCCGAGCTGGGGTCAGAGGGGGAGAAGGGAGAGGAGGGGAAGGGGGTGGCCGATGGCATGGTTGAAGAGGAGGGTCTTGAGGCAGGACTTGAAGGAGGCTAAGGAGGGGGCGAAGTGGAGTGATTGGGGGATGGAATTCCAGAGGTTGGGGGCCGAGTGGCTGAAGGCTCTCCCGCCAAAGGTGCGGCGGGTGATTTCAGTCACATTTACCTGGTCCTTTCCACATTCCCCTATAGTTTACTGCCTTTTAGATATCTATCCAATTGCCCCTTGAATGTTAATAAGGATTCTGCCTCAACAACAACAACAACTTGGATTTATATAGCGCCCTCCATGCCGGACGGCACCTCAGAGCGCTTTACAGTTTAGGATCAAACACCATTCCTGACAGGGCATTCCATATACAAACAACTCTGTGCATGAAAAATATCTCTTAAACTCCCCATTTGCTATCTTACATTGTGCTCCAGGTCATAATTTTCACCCCTTTGATTTTCACGTGTTTAGTTGTTTTTATAACAACATTTTTTATTTATATATCCCCCTTTACGTGGGGTAGTGTCTCAGAGAGTTCAACAACCTGACTTGGGAAAACAGGATGATAAAAATAATGGCTGGAAGAGTGCAGGTAGATTAAGGGATGCTTTTCCTTATTCAGCTGTTCAAAAACAATAATCTAGAGGAAAAAACACAAACACACTTTTGTTTTTGATCTACTTTCCAACATTGCAATGATAATTAAAATGATTTAAATGTAGCTTTCCTGGTCTTCGAGCTAACTTATTAAAAGGCCGATTTGGGGGCTGCAGGTTCACGCCTTGTTCACTGCGATGAATACATCCCTAGACATTATTTCCAGACTAAAGAATTGCTCAAAATGCACATCTCAAAAGGTGCATCGAGAAAGAAACAGGTCAAATCAGGTATCAGTCTCCAGCCCCAGCTGCTGCAGGGCACTTCTGTCTTAACTTCGGCAGAAGCCTTTGAAAGAACAGACAAGCCGCAGATACTTGAGTGCTGTGAGCTGCATTACCAATTATTGTTGTGTGAAATTCTCTGCTGACCGTACCTTCTGACAAGGGATTGTAGTCTTCCCCGGAGATGGCCGAACCGTCCTTTGTGTGGACTCGCACGACAGAAACCTTTGAAGTGTCCCCCAGCCGAAGAACTGGGATTTTCACGACTGCGATGAGGCCCGGCTCTTTGGGCTCGCCGATGCTGAATTTGGTCTCTCCAAACCTAATGATGGCCTCTGTAGACGAAAGAGAAACAGCCGTCAGTGCTGGCCGACAAGCGCTCACTCGCTCGATCGATGCCGGGCGTTGCCTCACAGCGAAATGTAGGGGCCATTTACTCACTGTCTGCGTGGTCTTTGATCTTTATCAGCGTCTCGTTCTGTTCGCCGATGGAAGCGCCGAATGGTGACTCGCTCTGGGGTGTCCCCAAGACCAGCCTCAGCTCCTCCTCGTCCTCATGAATCGTGTCGTCGTTTAATGTCACAGAGCAGGGCTTCTCGATCTCATCTGGAGCAAGAGGGTCCAATGTCAGGAACACACTTGCGAAAAGATGCTCCTTATTTAAAGAGAAACCACGAGAACCGTATCCCACTTAAGTTATACCCTGATTAAGAAAGACTTTTTTTTTATATAAAAGAACTGGGGAAATCTGAAGCAAACCCTACAGCGACGCTTTGCTGCTCAAAAACGATTGTTAAGCTGTCAAAAAATGTGTCCTGGCAAAAGGACAGGAAATTGCTCAAAGGATGGTTTCCGATCCCTTCATTGTACTTCCCTACACAAGCTACTGCTACAGACAAAGAGCTGGAGCTGTTGTATTTCTGTCTATTCAGATGTGTTCTTAAATCCCGGTGCAATCTGTGTACTATTGGCAACAATGGGGAATGCAATACTGCGGAGACATTGTCTGCATAAAGTCTGAAGAACAAACCTCAAAGTGCTTTCAAAGAGCACGTTCCAACCGAACCACTGGAGAATGCATTGAAAACATTTCTGTGAAAACGGGTTTTAATTTCTAAATTATTACCCATGCTTTTCTTTGAGAGGGGAATAAGTTCCCTCCACCCTTCCCCACCCCCATCACCTCCCACCCTGATCTCCCCTCCCAGTACATTTGAAGTGTTTACGTGTGCGTTTTTCCTCTTTGTACGTACACGCTAACATTCCACGTGGATTACCTAAAGTTTCATTTGGTGCCAGAGACTCTGACTGATTTCTCACAGGGCTGATGTTTCTCCAAATGTCTCTTAAACCCCTTATGATTTGGCGTCAAGTCAAACTGCAGGGAGCTAGCTGAAAGGTACCCTGAGTATTTTAAATGGTATTTGTCCGCATGGCCTATGCTTGCACTTGCCTCTCCTGGGCGCTTGGCCCAATATTAGTCCGCCTCAGAAAGGCAGTGTTCCAGTCTTCAAGAGATGCTTCTGTGCTGGTCTTGGCTCCTGGGGCAGGTGAACGCACTCTGCTTACTGTGTGAGTCGGGTAATACCGCACTGAACCAACATGCAAACCACAAGGTGTGTACACAATAAACCATGATGTGTGTACACGATACTCCACAAGGTGTGTATATAATACTCCACAAGGTGTGTACATAATACTCCACATGGTGTGTACACAATACTCCACAAGGAGTACAACATCTATATCGCCTCCACTGCTGCCCCACTGAGGCACTACAGAAGTACCTCCACTTAAAAACCCCTCCTAATTTGAACACCTCTATCAGGTCTCTTTTCAACCTCTCTGCCCTCGTAAAAAGAGGGTCCACGTCTCTAGTCTTTCCTCATATGGTATTGACTTAAGAGATCAGTCATGATCTAAGAAAGGGCAGAGTAGATGTGAAAGGTTGAATGACATACTCCTATTCCCATGTTCCTATAAATATGGGGATTGGGGTGGGGAATAACAGCAAAATTGAAACAAAATGTTAAGTCAAATATCCCAAACCAAATCTCTCTCTCTCTTTTTATATATATACACATACAGGGTGACCGAAAAGTTGTGATACCATATATTGTCTAATAATTAAAAGAAATGAAGAAGTAAAGTCATTATTATTAAAATAAATAGTATCACGACTTTTTGGTCACCTTGTACATATAAATTAATTACTATTTGAGAAATAAAAGTTGAAAAGGGTAAAACTGGTGACAAGAGATAGCGGTGTCTCAGACACGATGGACTGAAATAGCCTCTCTGGGCTGGAAAATGGTCTATGCTCTGCATAAAGGTCACCGTGCAGTTACCTGGAAGGAACGTAATGATGGACTCATCTGTGTTTGGACGCTCGTCGAAATCCATCATGACCTGGGCTGAGCCCTGACGCGTGTAGCACCGCACGGTGGATTTGTAGCTGATGTCACCACTTCTATAGACCACCGCTGTGACCCGTCCATCCTTCTCGTTCCCCACATACAGAGTGTCTTTGAACTGCACCTTCGGTACTTCAGGAAAGAAACAATAGGTTATGGATTTGCCTGTTCGTTAAATACTTGTGGACAAGAAATCTCCTGTAAATCAGAAAACCTGCTTCTTCCCATTTTTCAGTTATGTTTTATTTTTCAGTCACAAGATCAGTTGAAAATAATCCACCAGGTGTCCTCCCTCACTTTGTTTCATAAATCACACAGTCACTCCACTCTACAGCGATCCTGTGAAGCACTTTGTGACACCTTCCTGCCAAGAAAGGTTCGGTACCAAATTTAAGGAAATTGATATGGCACCTCATCATGTTATTAAAATGCCTCAAAGCGTTTCCTAGAATTTACTGTACAATATATACAAAGTTACATTTTTGTAGCGCCCTTCACGTTGGCAGGACGTCCGAAGGCACTGGACAGTCAGGGATTTGGACCACTGCAGAGTGTAGTGACTGTACTTTGTGGACAAACCCATTTTGTAGGTTATTTTTTAAGCTTCAAATGAAAGTGCCTTTTGCATCGGGATGACATCGTACAGCACTTAACAGAATTGATGAAAAGCGAGGCTGGATGGCAGGGATGGGATGGGAAATATTGACGAAAGCACGAGGAAGCACGGTCAAAGAGGTAGAACCTTGAACGGAGTGACGGAGGACTATATTTTAGTCCTTTTCTTGGTTAAACAATTTGACTGTTGCGTTAAATGCCTGAGCAGCTTCTTGGCACATTTTGACGAGCTGTCGTAGTGACACTGAGCACAAAGCCGTGAAGACTTACAGTCAGAGACGGAGTCGTTAATGACTACGGTGACTCTGCTGGGCACCCCGAGAATGGCGTTCATGGGCATGCGGAGAACCAGCTCGAACCTCTCGGGCCCTTCCAGCACCGGCTGGCCCAGGTCATCCAGAATGGTCACACGGAAGATCTGCATGTTCACACCTGGGGCGAAATCCAAGTTGCGGCTGATGCCTACGTAATCCACACCGGCTGCAAAAGAGCATCGCAGAATGAGTAATAATAATAATCCTTGCATTTGATATAGTGCCTTATCACGTCTTCGAGACGTCTCAAAGCGCTTCACAGAATATACTGTAAAGTGAATTGACTGTATATTTTGTGGGCGAAATACAACAGCCAATTGCACACAGCAGTGTCCCACAAACAGTCGTGGATTTATTATTATTTTGGGGGGATATTT
This sequence comes from Callorhinchus milii, assembly GCF_018977255.1. Lineage (NCBI taxonomy): Eukaryota > Metazoa > Chordata > Chondrichthyes > Chimaeriformes > Callorhinchidae > Callorhinchus > Callorhinchus milii. The sequence continues at coordinate 73,594,194 of NW_024704745.1, read as the reverse complement.
CTGAAGGAATTATTACCCCCGGAAAAGCGATCCACCAATCAACTAACAACCGGGTTCCTACTTACTGCTAGGTAAACAGAGGCGGGTGGAGTAAGAAACTTCCCCAACATTTCGCCCTTCCAGAAATCAAACACAGGTCTCTTGCTTGCGAAGCGAGTGCTCTAACCGCTGAGCTACAGGACTACGCATAACCCTCAGAACACCGATCCTACAGTTTATCATTGTGAAAACCCAATAACCATAGAGCAGTGGTGGAGCAGTGGTGGAGAACCTTTTTGGTTGGCCAACAAAATACATTTTCTTGATTGAATATTTCTTCATTTATGCCATAATCAATCCAATCAAGAAAAACCTGGAAACACACTACTGATCGACAACATGGAATATGTGTGTGAAACAATAACTGTCCTAAATTCTTCTTTCGCTCTTCTCTTGACCGACTATCTTATATTTTTATGCCGGGAAATTGGACTTGAGGTACAGATCAGCCATGATCTTATAGAATGATGGAACAGACTCGAGGGGTTGAATGACCTACTCCTATATTTCTATGCCCCTGAGTTACTGACTCCCCTCCCTACCAGTGGAAATAGCTTCTCCCTATTCACTCTGTCAAAACCTCTCGGTTTTAATTAACTGAAGAATAATTATATGTAATTTATGAGAGATTCCTGGAGCGTATCTGTAAGGTTGCAATAAAAGTTAATTCCTCAGAAAGAGATACCTGAATTTTTTTTAAAAAAAGAGAATATTAGAAACACAATATACATATGCTGGTGTATGTATATTTCCACATGAAGGTTACCAATAAACACTGTTGGAAAGAAATCATTTGACTCTGAAATCCTTGTGCTTATCCAGGTCCCTGGAAGAATTCAAACATGAAATTGTGATTGTTAGTGGCTGTCTGTTTGTTCACTGCAACAGACACTCTGGACAAGCTAACTACTGCCTTGCCTTCATCAAAGGTCAGGTTTTCAATTGGGAAAGCTGTACCTGAGTTACCCTCCCAGTTACCCTGGGCGGAGGGGAAGGAGGGGAGGGCAGGGGTTGGGGAGAGATGTATTTACATTCCTGTGATTTAGTATTGATTTAAATGCACCGCACTGGCGGAGGACAACTTTGGCCATTTTGCTCGAAGGAATGGAGGCATTTGCATTCCTCAGCTCCAAGCACAATCCCACTGATTTGTAGGGCTGCCTTTGGAAACACCGCCCCCGGACACATTGCTTGAAAGGCACTTTGGGTTCTCATCACTGTGCAAAGGACAACTTAATGCCTACGCGGAAGTAAATGTCTCTGCACTTAGCCTACAGGACACTCTCAGCATCTGACCTTCCCTTCATTCCCCCTCAGAAAGCACCACTTCTGAAGAAGCAAGGATCACAGTGATGGTAACTGATTTGAAGCTAATCCCTGAACTGCCCGAATAATGCCACAACGTTCAGTTGACGTTGACGTGGGGCTCTCTCAGTTACCACTATTACAGATGTGTCTCCAATCTCTCAAGTCTCTCTTAACCCCGGAAGGAAATGCTTCCTCTCACCTTCAGCCGACACTGGCTCGGTTTTGCGTGACCGGATGGTTACCGTCGCTGTCTTGGACAGATCGGTTCCTGTTCTCCAGACCTGCACCTCCACGTATCCGTCACTTTCGTCCACTTGATATTCCATGTTTCCAAAGTAAAAGGCTGGCTCTGTGAACAGGGCAGCAGAGAAGGCACAATGAGGCACACTTGCGGCTCCTCACGTTTAATGACTGAGAATTCAGAAAGACTTAGCCCCACACAATCCCTACTAATACAACAATATTACTACTATTGGCAGAAGCCAGCAATCTGTCAATATCAGCTGTCCCAGCCGGAGCCACTCGAACCAGGAACAGGAGAACATTCCTATGATGTAAGTAGCCAGGGTTGACCACTGCTGACAACTGTGTTTCCTATGGCCAGATCTCCTGCTGGCACAGCTGATTCAGGGCTGACTGGCTTCTGCACTCCAGTGTTAACACACTGGGTGAAAAACATCCCAGCGTTAAGACACTGGGTGAAAGTACCCACATTTTGATAATTATCACATCACAAGAGATTCTGACCCCCTCTCCCCTTCCTCCTCCCCCTTTCGTTCACCAAAAGGGTTGGTCTTGAAGTCAATTGTAAATAGCATTGGACCTGCCAACCTGCTCAGCAATGTCCCTCAGTCCCTGGCTACCAGCTTAACTCAAAAACAATGACACAGAGTTAAGTCAAGGTTATGTAAACTGGCTCTCAATAAACTGCTGTGTTTTGTGGCTGGAAAATCTAACGGTGGCCACAGGGCACTACCATTTTGATAAAATCCAGAGAGGGAGGGGTTGAACCCAAAACACAAACACGAAGTACATAATACAAGTACAAAATACATAATACAAAACAAAGCGTCAATTCCTTTCAAATATTACAAACGCAGGTAAGAGAGGGAGTAAATTCCTCCCTTTGCCCTGACTGCAGTGACTATAATAATAATAATATCACACTACAACGTTAATAGTGGATAAGAGAGTCAAAACAAAACCCAGTTGGAGACCGTGGCAAAAACAAAAATGCAGCGATTTGAAATGCAACCATTTTATTTATTTCATTCAAAACGGGTTTGCTGTTTTTATTATCCTCTCTCACCCTGCGTGAATTGGGAGTGTGCCAGTGCTTGGCTTACTTTTTGCTGTTAAAATGCGTTTGAGAGAAAGTGCTGATAAGTTTTAACGCTTTCTATTTTTTTAATATAAATCGACACATTTTTGCAGGAGTTTGGAGCTGGACTCATTGTCCAGTGCGGTGCAGACAGCACTATCAGATTAACCTTGGGCAAGCAAGGTTCTACTCACCTGTCAATAAATTCCTCGCATTTCTCAGTTCTCCACACAAGACATGTGAAGGGCTGTGTAGTAAGATTCAAAACTAGGCTTAAATACAGGTTTACCATTGTATGCATGACCTTGCAAATCTCACAAACTTTTTTTAAATGTGTAACTCACGCCCTCGAGGGATGCACCCTGCTCACCTAATTCTGGAGAGTATTAAATGCAGGTTGGCGGGTGTCAAGGCTTGGAGATCCCCGAGTATGTGTCGGGGGCACTGCTGGAGTTTAACCAGGTAAAACTGCATACCTTGCCATTGCGAGCACTGTCTTGCAAGCTTCCCCCTGCTAAGACATTCCTACTCATTAGGGCTTTGGCTTGCAGGGTTAACAGGAGCTGAGTGGTATGACTCCCTGCTCCCATTGACTGGTCTGCCCCTCCAAATCCTGCCAATGAGCCAGGCTGACCGGTCTGTCATCAGTAGTTCCCTGGAGTACTGCGGACCCACCTGGCTCAGCACATCTGACATTGCAAGTGAAAAAGCTTATCACTGACATGGTTACTATTGCTACTTATTTCAGAGGATAATTATCAGTTAGTTTTGTCCCTGAATAATCCCTGCCGACTTTGACACAAAAGTTGGGTCTGAAACCTCTCTTCAAATGTGTTCGGCTGCTACCTTAACAATAATATAATAATAATCATTGTACCTGATACAGCGCCTTATCACGAGTCAAGATGCTCAAAGCGCTTCACAGGATATGCTGTAAAGTGGTGTAACTATTTTGTGGGCAAATGCAGCAGACAATTGTGCACAGCAATATCCCACAAACAACCATGTGACACAACAGGGAGTGAGTGACCAATTCTATTTTGAGGGATTCTTGGCCAGGACACCGGCAGACACTCCCTACGTTTTTTGAGTAACTATCTTTCAGCGTCCACCTAGACAGAGAGGCAGGACCTTAGTTTAGTGTCTCATCTGAAGGACAGCACATGTCCCAGTACACCCCCAGCACTACATTGCAGTGTCAGAATAGACTATCTTAAAATATCCTCATGGCGATAGCGGGTCAAGAATATTTTTATCCGCTAGAGAGGCAGCTTTGGATTTGAAGGCTTCACAGGGACCTGGTTAAATTACACCAGAATCCTATTCTTAGCTGCACAAATTTGTCACTCTCAATAGATCAGAGCACAGAAATATTTGGGCTCAAATATTGTACTCAATATTGGGGTACGTGTGTGAGGGGGGTGGTATGTGTGAGGTGGGAGGAAGCAGGTGATAATTATCAATGGAAGGTCTGCTATGTCCTAAAAGATTTGATGTGATAATTGCCTACGTAATGTTGCATTTTTCACCCCACTGCTCCTCCGATAAGTAATTCTGTTAGTTCCTGCAGCCCTCCAGCTAATTAGCAGACTGGAAAGGCAGGTCTTCAGTGGGGTCTTTGGAGCCACTTATTAATCAAGTGTAGGTTACTGATGAGCACCAGAGACCTCCCTTCCTCCGGGGGAGAGGAGACGACATCAAAGGACCACTGGTCAGTTTCAATTATTGAAGGTTCTAATTATTGATCTTGAGGTCATTGTCAATCCTTTCGATTTGATCCCACGGACCTGAACAGTAAACGGTTCAGACATCGAGAATGATTAAGAGCTTCAGCCCACTGTGAAACCACCTTATTGGTTAAAGCTGCCTTTGCCTGGAAATTTCCAATTATTGTCGGTGAACAGTATCACTCGCCTGGTTCCCAAATGTCCTGGATGAGGCTGGTGATCAGGTTCAAATGAACACAGAATTAGGAGATCGTGTTGTGTTCAAAATGAGCGTCAGAATAGTTGGGAATTATTGCTCGTTTGTTTGCTCATTTGTTGCATGACGAGCAAGGCTAACTCCCTGGCTCACTAGCTTGTTCCCTGGTCTCTGACTGCCTGACCCCCTCCCCAAACCTGATGTGCTTTCCCACTGCCTCGCTCCCTCACTGAGTCACTCACTCCCTCACTCACTTTCTCCCTTCCTCCGTGCCTTGTTCACTCCTTCCCTTGCTCACTAGCTCACTCCCTCCATCACACACTGCCTCACTCACTCCCACCCTCGCTCACTGCACCACTCACTCCCTCCCTCGCTCACTGCCTTACTCACTCTCTCCCTTGCTCACTGTCTGGCTCCCTCGCTCACTCCGTCATCTTAATTTGGTCAGCTGGGTGTGCTCTCCCATTCCATGGCGTAGAACTCCACCACTGTAATGTGCTCTGAGACGCTACCCTGGGTAAATTGTCGTTGTTGTTGAGAACAGAGCTTTTCTACTGAAATCAAGCGGAAAAGTGTTGTTGCAGTTGTATGCTGACTGAGAGGCTGGTCAGACTTCTTCTGCAGAATTGGGTTCAGTTTCAGAAATAGTAATAATGTTGTCTTAATTTTACTTTTATGTTCAAGGTTCCTTGGAACATCTGGGAAGAACGGACTAATGGTCATTAATCTGCCCATCACATTTGTTCCCCCCACACAGTCCATTAGGAAACTCGTAAAGGGAGAGATCTGAGAATCCGAACGTCTCACTCACAGGTGGCATTAAGCAGGCTGTTATAAAGGCGTCCTGGAATGTGTGGTGTGAGCTGTGATAATTCCCACGTGGACATTACTCATATTGTAGTAAATGATCAAGCAAGTTTTATGCCGCAATAAGGAACTGAGATGTTATAATTCAGGGGGATGAGCTGGGTCATTGCTTTAACCCACAGTCAACTAATCCTCCGTGAACTCCACTGATCCATCATTCATTACAGCCATTAGTACATTGTCCAGGAAGGGTCATTTTTCACTCACTTCAGGCAAATATTATAGCTCACTTGTGATGTTTAAGAATTTGGAGTTTGTCTCTGGAATGTTTTTTTGTTCTATCGCGTCCTGTTGACAGCCATCTGGGAATTTGCTTCTGCTCCATACCAATTCTGCTGATAGTTTAAGAATTCAGTGCATTTCGTTGTTATTCAATGCCTTTACTCAGAGATAAAAAAAACTGCTGAAAAGTCAGGTGTCTTCACACCTTACACAACTGTGTGTCAAAGTACTGTCTTCCCGTTTCATGTCTAAGTCTCTTTGTGCCGTGGCTGACTTGACAGGGAATTTCTCCCAGCATCTTGGTCAATAACCAGGATGTTGATGGCACAAATGCTGTCGGATTCGTCTAAAAAAAAGTCACTACAGTTGACAGAAATTAACTTTGAAAGCCTTTTAGATGAGGAACTGCTGGAAAACATGAGGGTGAATTTTTGGTTTATGTCAGATGTCAGCCTGGCTCAGTTGGTAGCACTCGTGCCTGTGAGTTAGAGTCTTTGGGATCTTGGGACCACAGTCTAGGCTGACACACCATTGCAGTGCTGGGGAAGTGATGGGTTGTCAGAGATGCTTTCCTTCGGATGAGGCATAAAACCGAAGTCCTGTCTGCCGGTTCAGGTGGATGTTAATGATGCCATGGCACTACTCAAACACAGAAGGGAGTGTCTCTCAGTGTCCTGGCCAATCATCCCCCACATAAAATTGGTTATTCACTTCGTGGCTATTTGTCGGACACGGGCTGTATGCACAATTAGCTATTGCATTCCCCTACAAAACACAGTTAATTTACTTTACAGTAAATTCTGTGAAACCCTTTGAGATATTTTGTCAACGTAATGAGGCACCATATCAAAAGCGGGGATTATTATTTATCATTATTTCTAAGAGTTCACATTTTATGCCCCTTAGATCTAGGGAATATAACACAGTTTTATCTAATCCTTTATTCACCTTATTGTGAGCAGTGCAGTCTCCCTGATTGCTGACAATTCTCTGATTTTGATCCAATTACATTTTAAAATATTAAATGAAATACTACATACTTCCACTTCAAGTTGCCTCAGAATGATCACAGAATCATACACATTTACAGTGCAGAAGGAGGCCATTCCACTCATCAGGTTCATGTTGGCTCTCAGAGCAAGTTGTACTTTCAATCCCACTGCCCTGCCCTATCCCCATACTCCTACAAGCCTTTAACTTTGTTAATAGAATCGTAGAAAAGAGATCGTTCGAAGGGCCTTTAGGCACAATAATAATAATGCTTGCGATGGATAACCATAACCTTTAGATATAATAATAATAATCCTTGCATTTGATATCGTGCCTTTCATGTCGGGAGGACGTCTCAAAAATGCTTTGCGGCATTCGCCCACAAAATATACAGTCAATTCACTTTACAGTATATTCTGTGAAACGCTTTGAGACGTCTCGAAGACATGATAAGGCACTATATCAAACGCAAGGATTATTATTTACTGTAAAATCTAGCAACTGTATTTTTGTAGGTGAACATGAAGCTCAAATAGAGACCTCTTTCATTGCCAGTGCTGGGTAACAGAGCACGAACCTCACAGGTTAATTACAAACTACACTCATTTTGAAATTCACACCAATTTAACACATTTCCAAACATTTATCTGGTAATTTCAGTTCTCCGTGGCCTTATATCTCTGGAAACAATTCCATGGTCAAAGCCTCATTTGTTTTCTATTTCCTGCCAATTCATTTAACTGTTCCCCAGGGGGGTGTTACAGTATGTGCTTTAAGTGGTGAGTATTACACACACCAGGTTTTGTAGAGCTGTCTTACAAGCCAAATGTGATGTCCTTTTAAGCTGTATTTTGTTGGGAGGCTGAGGATGCTGGTAACTGGGATTCTGCCATTTGATTTGCGGAGTGGAATTCTGATAATAATCCTTACATTTTGTAAAGCGCCTTTCATATCAGAAGGATGTCACAAAGTGCTTCACACGATATATTAAAGTGGAGTGACTGTGCATTTTTGTGGGGGAAAGCGACAGCGAATTTGTGGACCAGAAAGTCCCACAAACAGCCATGAAGTGAATTTTATCTGGAGAATTGTTGTCCAGGTCACTGGGAGAAACTCCCTTCCCTTTTTGTGTAGTGACAAGGGATCTGAAAAGGCAGACGGGACCCCAGTTTAGCTTCTCATTAGAAGGACAGCACCTTCAACAACAGTGTACACCCAGCACTACATTGTAATGTCAGCATAGACCATATAGGGTCCAGCTCCCAACATAGTATTCAAGTCCCTGAACTCGTCTGCACCCCCCTACCTCTCTCCGGGTCTGGCCTCCTCCTCGTCCCCCGAGTGCTCCGCTCCACCCTCGGCGGCTGTGCCTTCAGCCACTATGTCCCGAGACTCTGGAACTGCCTTACTCACTCCCTTCGCCTCGCTCCCTCTCTTCCTATTTTCAGGTCTCTGCTGAAGACCTTTCTTTTCGACCGCGCCTTTGGCTCGGTCCCGGGATACGTTACTGTGAAGCGCTCTGAGACGCCGTGTGGGGTGGAGGGCGCTATATAAAATCAAGTTGTTGTTGTTGTAGCACTCTACCCCTCCCACGACCATTCAAACTCATCTGTTACCCTCGTCGGCCTATCACCCTTTGCCTCTCCATCAAATCGCTCCAGACAGACAACCAGGTCTCTGGGTCTGTGCAATATTTGCTATTTACAAATCATTTTGCAAAATTTTGCAGTTTAGCCCTCAAAAGCAAGAACTGGGACTTTGTTTGCACAGGAGTCTGCCCTGATCTCTAACCCATTATAAAACACCCATCACTTTCAGCCCTGAACACTACAGCGGAAATGACTATAAAACAGTCCAGACCCATGTTTTGTGGAGCAATAAGAGCTTGGGATGGATCCCTGGTGTAAACGTCACAACTGAGATTGTATACACCATCTGGCTAGTAAAATTCAGGGATCATGCAGATGCATAAATCACATTCCAAGGTTTACTCGTCAAAATGCTGGCTGATAGTTACATAATAGTACCAACAGCAAGAGTAATAATAGCAATATCTGCACTTGATGTCACATTTCTCTGCATCCCTGTCCCTATCTGCCCCACCATTGGCGAGTGGGCCTTCACCCATTCTGTCTCACTCTCTAGAACTCCATCCCAGAGTCTCTCTGACTTGCTCCCTCCCTCACCTCGTTCAAGGACCATTTCAAAAGTACCCCTTGGACTGGGTTTTTGTCATCTTTCGCCTCCCCACCCTGCTCAGGTGCCCATTAAGCAATGTCGAGCTCTCTGGGCCATCCTCGCAAGGTGAAAGGCGCTATATAAATATAAATTTGTACTCCATTGTATTGTCTTATCAAATCTAAATGTCTCAAAGAGCTTCATGCTGGGCGTTACTTTGAAGTACAGTCACTGTTTTCCAGAGTTTAGAGGATATATTATATTTATATGAGCAGCAATCACTTACATACCGATACTTGATATGTGAAGAATAAACATACAAGCATGTACCATATATAGTTGGATCTCGTTATACACTGTAACATGGTCCATCCCATTATGATTTTACAAGTGCCAAAACACCAGGTTATCCGGAGTCTGATTGCATGCACTTCAGACATATTCGTTTACATAAATAATGTGTTAAAATGTGATATTTGGATGTGGACAAAAGGGACATTGTCTGGCTGAGAGGCAAGGGACAAGCAGAACCCATGAAGGGTCGATGACCTGGAAATAGGAATAGAGGCGAATACACACAAGTCTGCAGATGGTACAAATCTTGGAATTATGTGAGCAGGAAAATACAGAAAAAAAGGAGACAACTTGGTTTCAGTTGGGAGCAATTTTGCTTCTGAGTCAGAAGGTTGTGGGTTCCAGTCTCATGTTGGGACTCTTGAGTTCTCAGTTTTGGCTGAGGCTTAAATGCAATGCGAGGGAAGTGAATGAGATGTTAAACCTTTTTGTAGGACATTGCTGTGCACAAAGTGACTGCCGTGAACAAGTAAAGTAAATCCTGTGAAGTGCATTTGAAACGTTTGACCTTTTTTTGACACATGCAAAAACCCATCACCGTGCTTAAGAGTAGCCAAACCAACCTGAGAATCCCATGGCATCCCAACCTACACATGGAAATTCCAGAGACTGATTGTTGGAATGGAATGTGCAATCTTTTGACAACGCGATAAGGCGTTATATCAAATGCAAGGCTCATTAGGATATTTTATAAATAGCCCAGGCCAGCACTCACTCTGTCATACAGATGAATAATGTCCATTGTGACGAGAGAGAGAGACCACTGCCTACTCATTAAGGAAAGGAGGTTGGTAAAATAATCTTTGCAGATGCCATGATATTGATCGGCAAAAGCGAAGGTTCCTTTCCTCACTCAAAGAAAATCCGTTCCTCCCTTCAATACTGCAACGCAACTCTCAGCTTTCTGCAATGTAGATATCCTTGTCCTGGGAAGGTCAAAGTTTTAAGGTTCCTGAGCAGCCTCCAACTGTGTTTGGTTAAAATGGCTGTGGACATGATCGCTGATCGGCTTCTGATGTGATTGCTCAGGGGGGTTTTGTCACTGCCTTTTATCTCTCAGATTTACCTGACATATATTCTCCCCTCCCCCCCACCTTAATCACAAAGTAATCTTTCAATTATGGAGCTGTGACTACTGGATGTACTGAAAGAACCTAAACTGTCAGGAAACATCGACTCTTTCAGATTAGCAGAAACTAAAACAAATACTGCGGATGTGGGAATCCAATCTAAAGCCAGGAGATGTTGGCATGATCCCAAAGGAACATAATCTGTCATATGCTGGTTGACCTGCTGTGAATTTCCAGTTTTCTGTTCCTTTTTATATTTAATTCTTTCATAATTTGAATAAGTGTGCAGTATTTAACATATCCTTAAAAAGAAACATGAGATTGACACAACCCTGATGGTGCAGAGGATACAACTGCAGCTGATGGACCAAAATGTCAATGGCTTGAATAGTCTGTGTTCAAATTTTTGGTCTGCATAAAAAGGCTAAGTTGGCCTTCACAGGGTTAGGAAAGGAAAAGTCTGCCCGGTTCCTGTTCCCTCCACAGTATCTTCTCATGGTAGTGCTAGATAACACTCAACAACAACAACTTGCATTTGCACAGCGCCCTTCACGCAGGGTAGCATCTCAGAGCGCTTAACAGTGGCGGAACCTGATGCCGAGTCGGGGGGAGTGACTGTAAGCACGGTCGAAGAGGAAGGGCTTCAGGCGTGATCTGAAATTGTGGAAGGAGGATTGAGCGAGAGAGTTCCAAAGTCAGAAGGTTAAACCCATGCTGGGTCTTTGAGCTCAGTTGCGGCTGACACTCCAATCCCATGGCATTATTCAAAAACAAACAGGATTTTCTCCCGATTTTTGCCAGTGAGAAAAAGGAAGGAATTTGGGCATGGCTGCAAAAAGGAAAAAGTCTGGATGAAAAATTGTTTAAAATATCTTAATAAAAAAATAACAGAACAGTCTTAGTCAATATGCTTTTAGCATGGGAAGTGTCAAAATAGTTAACATAAACGACAGCACAAGCAGAAAAACCAATGGGCTCTTGAACTGTACCCAAAAGAGCCTTGCTGACTCAAAACTGACTTATATTGCTATAAAACACCCAAGCTCATTTTTCTTTAACTGTAAGCATATTTTCTAAACTCTAGTTACAAAAGTGCAAAAGCACGCTGTTGAACACAGACAATCATTTCCTTATTTTTGTAGGTAAGATCACAGGTGTCCTATCCATTATCTTGCCATATTCATTTCAAATAGATTACAATCAATTTCCACATTTTGGTACCTGCCTTTCTGCATTAAAGATGCCATCTGCCTATGTTGACATTGGAAGACATACTCTCTTTTACTGAAATCAAAAGTAAATACATAATAAAATGCTGCTGTTTCATGCTGGGTGTTAGCCTGACTCAGTTGATGGCACTCTTGCACCAACTGTCCATAAGATTGCGTGCATAAGCTCCACGTCATGCCTTTGAACTCATTAGTCTAGGCTGACAACCCAGTGCAGTTCTGACAGGAGTGCAGTCCTTCGGTTGAGATATTGAACCAAGATCCTGCTTGTCTGTTCATGTGGACATTAAGATCCCACAATATTGTTCGAAGGAGAAGGGAGTTTGTCCCACTGTCCAGACCAATAATTCTGCAAATAATTGCAGACTGATAATTCCACTTCATGGCTGTTTGTGGGACACTGGTTTGTATAAATTAGTTGCCGGGTTTGCTTACAAAATTCACAATCACTATACTTTACAATATATCCCATAAATCACTTTGAGATGTCCTCCTGATGTGAAATGTGCTATTCCAAATTATTATTAATTTGGGGAGGAGGGGATGTCTCTGCCTTTTCACTTCTCCCTAAACCAGCACCAGAAGAGACGTATTGGTGGATATTGTATGTAGAGTGAAGTGGGGTTCTCCCAGGAGTGAACTAGATGGGTCTCTGGACATTTATTCTGCTCTTTCTTGTCTATAAATCTATAGGGAGAAGTGCACCAAACAACCCAATCTCACTGCTGTGTGGGTTAAGACACCTATTGTTAAAGAAATATATATCTATATGTATGTATATCTATGTATATACCCATATATATAAATATAGAAAACCATCTGAAGTATCTTCCCATGATTGTTTTGTAAAAAAGACGACCTTAAAAGCTCTTTAAAGAAATCTGATATTTTCAACATCAGAACTTTTGTTTAAAGTTATAATCAGTGCTATCTGAGGCTTGTCATTGAAGCATCTGTAATCTGCTATTTATCTCCTGTTGAGTCTACAGTTTGTGAGAGGCAAGGAAGAGGGTGGTGCCACTAACAGAAAAAGTGCATGAATGCAACGACCTTCAAAGGGTTTTATCAAAGTGTTCTTTCCAGATCCACTAAAGGACCATTTGCAGGTTTAAAGGAGGTCATGTCCTACAGTTCTACAAAATAACAGGAACAAAGAGCCACCAGCGCATCGAGTCTATTCTCTCACCAAGGACTTGAAATTGAATGTTCTCAGGCTTGAGTGTAATAAAGTGTAATTGTCTTAAAGTCTTAAATTGTCTTAAAGTGTACTATTGTGGAGAATTCTGCCAAATAATGTTCAACTCAGTCATGATTTACAATCTGATTTGCCACAAAAGTTCTTCTGGTTCCTGTGAAAAACTGGCTTTCAAAAATTTATATTTAAGATTGTTGATCAAAATTCTACACAATCTTTACAATGTAATTTTATATTATTTTGTATCTTAGTTTTTTTTAAAAAGGACAGGTTACAGCAATTCCTTCTCTATAATTCGTCATGTATTCTGCAGATTGAGTGACAGATTTTAATACACACATTTCCCATCAGGAGAAAGAAAGGGATGAATGAATGCTTAAAGAAAAGGCTTGGACAATCCTTGCATTTGATGTAGCAGTGGTTACGCAGGATATACTGTAAAGTGGAGTGTCTGTGTATTTTGTAGGCAAACACAACAACCACTTACATTCATATACTGCCTTTCATGCGAGATAGTGTCTGAGAACATTCAACAGTGGTGGAGCTTGACTCAGCAGGGAGAGAGTGGAGATGACCATAGGTAGAAGGAGGTTTTCAGATAGGATCTGAAGATGGGCAATGAAGGAGCAGGGCAGAGGGACTGAGGCAGAGATTTCCAGAGTCTCGGGGCTGAAAACACAACTGCCAATAGTGAAGAGGATAATAATAATAATCCTTGCATTTGATATAGCGCTTTTCACGTTGGGAGGACGTCCCAAAGCGCTTCATAGAACACATTGTAAAGTGAATTGACTGTATATTTGTGGGCGAACGCGGCAGCCAATTGCGCACAGCAATGTCCCACAAACAGTCGTAGATTGAAAATGACCAATTTATTATTGTTATTTTTTGGAGGGATTATTATTAGGCTCTGTGTGGAGTAAGGAGACTTGCCCAAGGTTTCGCCCTCTGCCTGGAATTGAACCCAGGTCTCTCACTTACAAAGCGAGTGCTCTACCACTGAGCTACAGGATAAGGGAAGAGTAGGAGGCCGGAGCCAGCTGAGTGAAACACAGCATCTCAAATCGCTTCACAAGGTGTGAAGTGTGGGTAACTGTGCTTTGTGGGCAAACAGGGCAGCCAATTTGTGCACAGCATTGACCCATAAATAGCCAGGACTCGTGGAGTCCTGTAGAGTAGTGGTTGGAGCACTTGCCTCACAAGCGAGAGGACCTGAGTTCGATTCCCAGGCAGGGAGAAACATTGGGCAAGCTTCCTTATTCCATATGCCTCTGTTTACTTAGCAGTAAGTAGGAACTTGGTTGTTAGTCGATTGGTGGATCTCTTTTACGAGTGTAATAATCCCTTCAAAAATAAAATTAATTAAAAAAAAATTTGGTCACACAATCCATGACTGCTGTGCGGAACTGGCTGCTGCATTTCACCCACAAATATACAGTCAATTCACTTTACAGTATATTCTATGAAGCGCTTTGAGATGTCTTGACGACATGATAAGGCGCTATATCAAATGCAAGTATTATTATTATTTATTATTATGACATTAATGATCAATTTAATTGTATAAATTAGCATAAATGACCCTAATGCCGACCAATTTAATTGTATAAATTAGCATAACTCACCCTAGGCTAGTGCTTCACTTCAATAATAAAAAGTTATAATAATTATTGCATTGGATATAGTGCCATGACAAAAATATTTCAAGCTTTACAGTCTTTACTGTTAAGTATAATGACTATAAGCGAACAGTAATATCCTACAAACAGGTAGGAAACGAACAACCACATTTTTATGGGTTATTTCTATACAAAATAAATTATTTTGGATAGAAATAGAGTCTTAAAGAAACCCTGATTTCAAGTAGCAGATGGATGAAAATATTGTTGATTAAATTAGGATGTCATGAGTATTTTTAAAAACAACACACTTCCGACTTCTTTCTTAAACCCGCTTTTCAAAGATACAGATCACAACCCTTAGGAATCTCAGCTCCTTTGCTTCATTATTCACCACTGCTGAGATATGCCACGAACGCCAAAGAGAGAAGTACCTCTAACCTTGCAGGTCATCAGTGACTTTAGGGTCTGTATGTGTATGAGCTCAGGAATGCAACTGCCGCCAGACCTCAAGCCAGGTGTCATCTCGGATCATAAGGTTATGGGTTCCGGCCTCAAGTTGGGACTTTGAACTCATAGTGTAGGCTGCCACTCCAATACAGGGCTGGGGAAAGCTCTGCATTGTGAGAGATGCCTACCTTCAGGTGAGACTTTAAACCCAGTTACCATCTGCCTTTCAGGTGGACATTAAAATTCCCATGGAATTCCAAAAGAGAAGGGAATTTCTCCCGGTATCTGGAGTGGGGGGGGGACATAGCACTAAATGGGGGGCATAAAGCACACCAGTATTTCCTGGAGAAGCAAGACATCTTTCCCTCTTGAAAGGATGTGAAAGGAGCTATTTAAAAAGCAAGGATTATTATTATTAATCTTTGTGAACAAACAGCATGAAGAGAAGACTTCAAAAGAAACAGGCACAGATCACCTGAGAATGTAATTATCTGTGTCTCACCATACCTGCATGGCACCATTTATTGAATTCCACCCAGACAGGATGATAATAATTAGTGTTTAGCTTTTTCCTGCTTGTAATATTTTACCCAGCTGCCTTGATCAATCAAAGCAGGGAATAAGTTGTAATTGTTCCTAGAAACAATAACCTTTCTACAGCAGGGCTGTTCTAGACTGTAGGTTGAAACGTGAAGTCTTTCTTGCTTAGCTTACTTGAAGAACAATAACTAGAACACAAAACACACAGCCTGGGTTTGCCTACAAAATTCAATATCATTACATTTTACAGTATATTCTGTGAAGCACTTTGAGCATCTCAAAAATGTGATAAGGCGCTATATCAAATGCAAAGATTATTATTATTAGAGACTTGGCCATTCACTTCAGGGCTGTTTGAGGGATATTGCTGTGTGCAAATTATAGACTGCTCTGTGACTTTGTATATTACTCAATTTCTACTAAAGTAAAGTCTAGTGCCTGATCCTGAGCCGATTGTCAAATTCCACATCCAGGACATTGCCTACTTATGTCTTTAAAGAGTGTCCTTTTGGTCATCTTCCCTCTATTTTCTGATATGTCAAGGCAGTAGAACAAGAAGAATAGAGTTGGGTTGATTAGAACAATTGTAGTAATCTTCCAGACATGAAGGTGTATTTCCTCACCCAGAGGGTAAGTTAGGATGAGAACGGGTTACCAGGAAACCTGGGGCTCTGCAGTTTACACAAGCTAGGGCTCTTCAGTCTTGAAAGGGAAAGACTGTGAGGGGACTTTATAAAGGTGCATACAACTTTAAATGGGATTGAAAAAGTAAACTCAGATAAATATGCACCAAGACAGTCAAATAAGAGGGCACAGGTTGAGAGTTGCAGAGGCAAACTAAGTGTTTCTTTACTCAGAGAGACAATGACAACTAGAACAGGTTGCCAGGAAAGGTGGTCGAGTCCAGGACACTGGACACATTTAAAAATCAGCTTAATGCTCTGCTGGCAGAACAGGAGTGGGGATTCTGGAAGGATGAAGTATTCCTAGTATATGTCCTGGCATTGCTCTTTCCAACCCTAAACCTGCAGGCTTTTGCTCTGCTACTCTTTTGGTACATCCCAAAGTATTGTTAAAAGGAACCAGCGTCCAAATTAATAATAATAATCCTTGCATTTGATATAGCACCTTATCACGTCGTTGAGATGCCTCAAAGTGCTTCAGAGGATATACTGTGAAGTTGATTGACTGTGTATTTTGTGGCAGCCAGTTTGCACATAGCAATGTCTCACAAACAGCCATGGAGTGAGTGATTGAATTAAGATTGAAGTAAAAAAATTTCCACAATTCTGCGTGATCTTAAATGTTGAGGCAAAATGCTTTTGCTCAGCTAAGATCAGGTGGAATTTCAGATCTCTGAACCTCACAAAGTGGTTTGGTGTGTGGAACATTGTTAGATGCCTTACTAAATAACATCCATCTCAGCCCCTTTTAAGTGCGTGCCACTTTTAAACATTTCATCATTTAGAGACTTGAGACATAACTTGATGACCCCCCCTCCACTGAGTGCAAAAAACCCCTAGAAAATACAACTGTGCAACACAATTGGCACACATTTGTTTTCAATGCGCTGCGATAAGTTTCTGCAACATCACTAACCAGTTCTGCATGTTACATCTGACCCTGCAGTAATCAAATAGGATCGACTACCTAAGCTTTCACTTTAGGTTGTGTGCTTTCAACAATGCAATCGCACCTTGAAGCAGATGTCAGCTCATGTTAGCAGTTAGCACACAATAAAGGGTCTGTGGCAGCCTGTGTTGTATCAGTGGTTTGAATCGCTGCCTACTGCCCCAATGGATTTACAGTGAATCAGAAGTGATTTGGGAGCTGAAGGAAGCCACGGGGAAGAAAGCACGTTTCAGTGTTTTCCACATAACAGTCTGTGCAGGTTCTCTGCAGCTGTTGCTCAGATTTTGAAATTGTGATAAGCATAATAATAATCATAATCATCCAAAACTCTGCAGCTTGTGTACTCTCACGCACCAGGCTCCGTGACCCCAACACTCCCACCTTCACCCGACTCCACTGGCTCCCCATCCCCCAGAAAATCGAGTTCAAGATCCTCGTCCACACCTTTAAGGCCATCCATGGCCTTGCCCCCTCCTACCTCTCTGACCTGCTGACTCCCTACCAACCTGCCCACTCCCTCCGTTCATCGGGCTCCAGCCTGCTCCATGTCTCCCGCCCGACCCACCCTACCATCGGTGGCCGGGCTTTCAGCCTCTCTGCCCCCACACTCTGGTACTCCATCCCACGGTCCCTTCGCCTCGCTTCCTCCCTTGCCTCCTTCAAAGCCAGTCTCATGACCCTTCCATTCGACCGTGCCTTTGGTCTCCCTCCCACCTCCCTGCCTTCCCTCACCCATACACCACCCCTCCCCCATACTCAGGCCCCGACACCTAACTGTTCAGCGCTTTGGGACATCCTCCCGACGTGAAGGGCGCTCTATAAATGTAATTTTGTTGTTGTTGTAATAATCCTTGCATTTCATATGGTGCCTTTTGTGACTTTTAATATCCACCTAAACAGGCAGATGAGACCTGGATTTAACATCTCATTCGAAGGACAGCATCTCCGACAGTGAAGCAACCTCCCCCAGCACAGCACAGGAGTGTCAGCCTGGACTGTGTGCATTCACAGTACTGATGTGGGGCTTCAACTGAAGTATGGTGACATGGGAATTTAGGAGGAACTATTCACTCAGAGAGTAGTGAGATTGTGGAACTCATTGCTTGACGTGTAGACACATTCAAGAGAAAGCTGGACTTTCACATGAGGGAGAAGGGAATAGAAAAGGATATGGGAAGGAGTAAGGAACAGGTGGAAATTCATGTGGAGTACAAACACGGACTGGTTGAGCCGAATGGTCAGTTTCTGTGCTGTACGTTCTTTGTAAATCTTTATATGAATACTTTTCCATGAATTTCACCAATAGTGATTGACATGGACAAATACTTTAATATAATGGGGAAATTCCATTAGCAATTAGCACAGGCTAAGGTGCTATTATAAGCTTCAATAACAATAATGCCAATCCTTACATTTGATATTGCACCTTTCACGTCGAGAGGACATCTCAAGGCATTTCACAGGGTATATCCTCCTCTTTGACTGTGCCTTTGGCCACTCTCTCTGCCTCTAACCTCCCTGATCCCAAACCCCCTCAGGTCCTAATCCCTAATCCCTGACTGTTCAGCGTCTTGGAAAATCCTCCCAATGTGAAAGGTGCTTTACAAATGTAATTTTGTATTTTGCATTGTATACTGTAAAGTGTAATGACAGTGTATTTTGTGGGCTAAATGTGTACATCGACTGGAATATCAACCTATTTATGCACAATCTGAAATTGTAAGTCAACAGTCTTAAGGCTAAAAGCAGGTGAAAATTTGGGATTACAGATTCTTTAACAAGGGAAAAATCCAAGTGTAATGATGGTAAAGACCATCCTTGATGCTTGTTCCGTGGATCCCCGAGGTGTTGATGGGAAACATTGATCTACTCCCAGGAACCCTGACTGATTCCACAATGAACATCAGGGGCAGCTGGTGTCTTTACAATCTGCCTTGTTGCCTATTCAGGCCTCCCCAGAGACGGGAAGTGTTAAGGAGGCGTCTGGGAGGGCCTGATGACACCTTCATGGTGGTTTCACATGCTGCTGGCACCTGTACCATCACAGTCTGAAAAGGACAGACATGCTGGTCTTGGCTCGAATGTTACATTCGCACAATATGTGGAGCCACACTGCTCCGTTCTCCAGCAAACTATTCAACCTTAGACCTGTTGCATTTAAAGTAAAACACATCTTGTTGTAATCTAGGATGTGGGTGAATACATGTTGGCTCCTGTATATTCTCAAACTGTAGTTAGTGACAGGTACAATTGAATGAAATCAACGTTCAATTTATTCACATCAGTTTCAGTATTCTGAGTTGGTTTGAATGCGAATATGTCAAAAGATGGGCTGGTACTGTTGCTAATTCAGACACACCTGGATAACTGACCTGCAAATGATAGGCTATTCTCTCACGGTGAACATGGCAGCCAATTTGTACACATCAGTGTCTTTCAAACAGCCATGGAGTAAATAACCAACATTATCCGGGGGATTTTTGTCCAGAACACCTGGAGAAACATCCTTCTCTTTTTGAATAGTGCCATGGGACTTTCAAAGTTCACCTGACCAGGCAGACAGCTTATTGTCTCATCTCAAGGACAGTACATCCAACTTTGAAGCACACCCTCAGCAATGCATTACAGTGTCAGCGTAGGCTATACTTGTTCCAAGTCCCAATTTGGGGATTGAACCCACAATCTTCTGACTCAGAGTTGAAATAGATACCAACTGAGCCAGGCTGATAACCCCAGATAAATCTCCTAAATTGAAATTGATCATTTACTTCATAGCTGTTTGTGGGACATTGCTGTGCGCAAATTGGCTGCTGTGTTAACTTACAAACAGTAACTACACTTTATAGTAGCACTTTGAGTTGTCCTCCCAACATGAAGGCACTATAAAAAATGCAAGGATTATTATTATTGCATCCAAAAGGCCCTTTCAGTTAATGATCCATTTGGTAACAAGTTCAAATATGTTACCTCCTATAAAACACAAATTAAATATGTACATAACTCTCTCCTTACCCTAAATCCAACCTTCTTTAACCCTTTCCATATGAAACAGGTCAAAAAGGGCCAGCGAGCTCCCATTTAAAAAAAAAACAAAATGGGAATTTTTCACATTTTTCAGATAAAAGAGCTAAAGTTGGGCAACAAAACGGTGTTTCACTGTGACAGCTTAAAGGTATACACTGACCCACAATTAAATGCAATACCTTTAAAGATCAACAATGTTTATAGGCAAGAACAGCTTGAAATTCAATCCCTTTAATTTAAAAAAAATGTGTTCTTTGCTTAGCAAATGGCATTAACAGGAACACACAGCAAACACCAGCTAACAAAAACACACCTTCGATTCTCAGCTTGCACAAAACGATTGCAGGAACTTCTGAGAAAAGACTTTTTGTTTTAAGTGCAATTTGGTGCGAATGATAGGGTTTAACATGAAAGGATCCAAATGTAACCACATTGCAGCTTTAAACTGTTTGAAAGAAAAAGACTTATCTAGTCCGAGCAAGTCTGGTTTGGAGAAATTATCAGTTCTTCTCTCGCCAACACTCCCCCCCACCACCCCCCGCATTGAACTGAAACAAAGGAAAGTGAAACCTGCGATGTAAGTCAGTGCAATTCAAAACACCGCAGCATGGAGTTTAAGGATAGTACTCCTCAGGGGACCCAGCAGTGTCAACAGCCTTTGAGGTGTGAAGTGCATCTCCTCCAGGGAATCCCATGAGCATAACGTGAAACCCACGATAAACTAAACAGCTAACATCAGTATATTACAATACATAATGTACATGAGGGTCCCATCAGCACTGACCTCTCAAGGTACTTTCTTTGATGCAAAATAATAATAACAATCCTTACAATTGATGCAGTGCCTTTCACATTGGAGGACATCTCAAAGCGTTTGAAGATTTCTGAAAGTGTAATGGCAGTGTATTTTGTAGGCGAACATGGCAGCCAATTTGCGCACAGCAATGTCTCACAAACTGCCATGAAGTGAATGACCAATTTAATCTGGGGGATTGTTAGTTAAGACACTGTCTTTACTTTTCAACCAGTGCCGTGAGTTCTTTAACAGCACCTGAACAGGCAGATGGAACCTTGGTTTAACGTCTCATCTGAAAGATGGCACCTCTGACAGTGCAAATACACCCCCAGCACTGCAACTGGAATGACAGCCTGGAATATGTGAATTCAAAGTCTCTATTATATGATTCTATGACATGGCACTCAAACAACCTTCTGACTCAGGGACTTAAAATCTTATTTAAATTCCTGATTTCCCAGCAATGTTATTTATACCCTTTTATATAGTTTTTCTGGTTCTACCCACATTTAGGGTCCTTTATAAATGCACATTGCTGCTGTGGTTGTCGTCTAATAATATTTTATTTAGAAAACGTAAAATCTTTATCAACTACATACAAATCCTAATGAGAGTGTGGGGAGTTATTCCATTGTTTTTGCAGGCAGATAACATATTTTCAGTGCCTTGAGATGTCCTCCCGACGTGAAAGGCGCTATACATATTTAATTTTATATTGTATTTTGTATTTCTACTCAACCCCTCTCACGTAAGGGCATTTCAAAGTTTGTACCTTCATGTCCAAACATACCTAACTCACTGTTCATCCTGACGTGGTGTAAATTATGTGTTGCAACAATTGAAATGGAGCTTATCTTAAGCAAGGTGTTGATCGTAGGAAGAAAGGCCTCGCTGAAACACTGTCCAAAGAAAACAGTTTCTTATTATGCTCACGATGGGAAAACAGACTTGGTGGCCAAGATAAGGATCTGGCTTGTCAGGCAGGTCTTTGCTCACTGATAAATGGGAATCAGCCAATGTGCTGCTGTAATGGAAATCTTCCTCACTAGTCACCTAGAGCTAAACCTCTCTATGTTATCTTGTAATGGTCAATTCTTGAACTCTTCATTGGTGATATCTATAATTCTCCTATCAATGATGACAAACTGGAGTCCTGTAGCTCAGTGGTTAGAGCACTCACTTTGCAAGCGAGAGACCTGAGTTCAATTCCAGGCAGAGGGCGAAACCTTGGGCAAGTTTCCTTACTCCACACAGAGCCTAATAATAATCCCTCCAAAACCAAAAACAATAATAAATTGGTCATTTTCAATCTACGACTGTTTGTGAGACATTGCTGTGTGCAATTGGCTGCCGCATTCACCCACAAATATACAGTCAATTCACTTTACAGTGTGTTCTGTGAAGCGCTTTGGGACGTCCTCCCGACGTGAAAAACACAACATCAAAAATGCAAGGATTATTATTATTACTATAAACTGTAACTTGACAATATGGACAGTTCAATTTTTCTTGCATCTCCGATGCAGTAATTTGGACATTGCTGAGTCTGACTCGGTACAGGCATGCTGCCAGAAGCACAAAGGGTTAAATGCCGCCCATTGAGCCAGCTATCTGTCAGCGACCCAAGGCTGCTTTAAGCTTCATTAACACCCTTTCAGGAGTGAGTCCTTTGCTTGTGTTTTATGGTTGAATGTTGAGAGGCAAATAATGAAATTCTTTCCATTTTGTTGCCTGCATTTTGTTTCAGGTGAGAAAAAAATCTTGCTTCCATCTACACAGTCGTGCCCAAGCACCTCTAAAGAGGCTAAACTCCCTCCCATTTACACAACCTGTTGACTTTTCCAAATCCATAATCCCTCTCAGAGCTAACATGCTGAACTAAACGGCAAAAGTAGGCATGGAGATGTCATGCTTCAGATTAGATGTCTCACTGAATCTGCCTGCCTGTTCAGGTGAACGGTAAAGATCCTACGGCACTATTCAAAAAGAGAACAGAGTTTCTCCTAGTATCCTGGCCAATAATCTACCCAGATAAAAATGATCATTCATACTTTATAGCTGTTTGTGGAATATTGCTGTGCATAAATTAGCTGCCTCGTTCTCCTACAAAATACATACCGTCTCTACACTTGAATAGTAAATTCTGTGAAGTGCTTTGAGCCGTTATCCTCACGTGACCGTTGATAATAAAACTTCAAATCGCTAGCGAGAGCCCATACTGAGCACAGCCAACAGTCAGGTAAAGCAGCGTTCTTAGACAGAAGCAAACTGGAGACATCTCAGGTGACGGGAAAGAGTGGAGTGTTTATAATCTGCTGTTCAATTATCCTCTAGTCCTGGTTTAGACAGAATAATTACCCCGGTCATGCTTCACACATATTCCTGTAGCATTCTCTACGTTCTTGATCTGAACTTTTATGAACCCCATCAGTTTTGAATTCAACAGGATTTCAACTGCTAGACAATGGACACTTGTGGCCTCCTGCTGTATAAAACAAATGAAACGTAACCATAACCATTGCCATCATTACATGCAGAAACCCATCACCATGCCTCAGAGTATACAAACCAGATTGAGAGTTCAACATCCATATGTCACCTACATATCCTTACATATTCCACCCACATATGACACACATGGAAATTTCCCTGTGAATGGAATGCACACACTCTCCTTGGAGGGATGCACCCTACTTAATTCCGGAGCAGGAGCTAAGACTTGGGGACCCCAGAGTGAAGTTGGGGTCCTGCTGGAATTTAACTAGCTAAAACAGCACAGCTTGCCATTGAGAGCAGTGCGTGGTAAGCTTCCTACTGCCTGCCGAGCTGGGACACCCTACTCACCTCGGCTTTGCATGCAGGATTAACAGGAGCTAATTGGGAAGAATCCCCAAGCAAAGGAATTTCAAACATGGGCCAGATTGGACATACCTGCCGGTTGGTTGTCACGGTCACCCACTGATGGAACAAGGTGAACAGATCAGGCCTTACCGTCGTTTGCATCTGGCAGGATAATAATCTGAGCGGAAGGGAATTCTCCTATTTTGCCCCCCATGGGCATGCTCAGGGTGATGTTGAAAGTCTCCTCGTTTTCATAGAGGGAGTCGTCAATGATGACAACGCGGCAGAATTTCTCTGTTTCATCCTTGTCAAAGCGAATGACACTGTTGTGATCCTCAGACCGGGTAATGTAGTCAGAATAGGACAGCACAGTGGTTGGGATGGTCCCAGTGGCAGTGCCTGCAATAAAAGGATCAAAAGATTTATTTCAATCTCAAGCATCTAATCCGAGCCAATAATCTCTTCCTTTGTCCTGAACCAACATTTTCATTCTCTTGTCATCTCAGGAACTAAATACTTTGCAACTGTGGTGCTGCCCATCTTTATCTGTTACATAAAAGTCAATATCAGACTTACCATCAAGGAGAAGTTCTACCCGGTCTAGATTTATGTAGCCTTTTAGAGCATTCAGAATTTGGCAACTTGTTAAATTCAGCTGTAACTTTGAAGTCAGTTGTTCGGTAGTTCTTACAAGAAACAGACTTCAAAATTAAAGCTGATTTTGTCAAATTCTGGACTCTAAAATATTACAAAAATAATAATAATCCTTGCATTTGATATAGCGCTTTATCGCGTCATTCAGACGTCTTAAAGCGCTTCACAGAATATACTGTAAAGTGAATTGATTGTGCATTTTGTGGGCAAAACACGGCAGCCAATTGCTTACAGCAGTGTCCCACAAACAGTCTTGGATTGAGTGACCACATTTTTTTTAATCCTTACATTTGGTATAGCGCCTTTCACATCAGAAGGAGTTTATGTGGTAAATAGATAAAATAGAGTAAATCTAGACCTAAATGGAATTTCTAACCCAAATAATCAAAATTAATCAGAAGGTTGGTAAAACCTCTGTATTCCCTTCTCCCACACAACCAATCTTCTCTTAAATGTGTTCATGCTTCCGACAGTGAGTTCCGTTCTCACCGTCCTCTGCATAAAGAAGTTGTGAACTTGTGAACTCCCTTTTAGATCCACCGCTGGCTACCTTGTATTTATGTCCTTTTGTTTTGGATCAGCAACAAGTGGAAACAGCTTATTAATATCCAACAATATCAAGGGAATTTGCCTCTGGCACATCTAATTACACTTGGGATTGACACATTAGAAAGGACTACATGTAAACTTGGTATTAAACCCTGATACAACAGTACTTAAACTAAAATAACATCAAGCCAAACTTATTGTGTGTAGGATTTAGCTTGGCATTTCCAATTACTGAATCAGCTTCAGGCTTCCATCAATAATTCACTAATATTTCTCTCTGTGAACTGTAGTTAATTTAGGAGTTTTATACCAGAGGCTAGTCTTCTGAACTCTGCTCATGGTTGATGCTTTTCAGCCTCAAGTGCTGGGAATCCAATTGGCTGTAAAATAATATGATCAGTCATGGGCAAAACAGAAAGGATGGCTTCATTTCCTCATACAGTGCAATTATGAGCGGATTTGATTGGGTGAACATTGAGAGACTGTTTCCATTTTTTTTTATTTTCATTCTGGATACTCGGATATATAGTAATGGATTTCTCTCCATCATAGATTCCCTCCAACTCACTTCCTCCCTCCATTGTTACCCTCCGTTCCTCCGGCTCCGGTCTGCTCCACATCCCCCAATCGCCCTACCATTGGTGGTCGGGCCTTCAGCCTCTCAGCCCCGAGGCTCTGGAACTCTATCCCCCAGTGCCTTCGCCGCCTCCTCCCTTTCCTCCTTCAAGGCCGGTCTCAAAACCTTTCTCTTTGACCGTGCCTTCAGCTCCCCTCTCGACTCTCTTCCCCCTCCTCGCTCCCTCCCTCCCCTCACCCTGACCATTTCCCCCCTGCTCGGGTCATGACCCAACTGTGCAGCGCCTTGGGTCGTCCTCCTGACGTGAAAGGCGCTTTATAAATGGAATCTTGTTGTTGTTGTTGTTCAAGATCCGTCTCAAAATGTACTCTTTTGACCATGCTTTCGGTCATCTTTTCACTTCTCAACCCCGTCAACGTCCACCCCAAGCCAGCAGAGCAAAGTACTTTGAGGTATCCTTCCGATGTGAAAGACGCTATACAATAATCCTTGCATTTGATATAGGGCTTTTCACGTCTTCTAAACGTCTCAAAGCGCTTCACAGAATACACTGTAAAGTGAATTGACTGTATATTTGTAGGCGAAACGCGTCAGCCAATTGCGCGCAGCAGTGTCACACAAACAGTTGTGAATTGAGTAACCATAGTATTATTATTATTTTTACTATTATTATTATTGCGCCGAACCTTGAGATGTAATGGATAATTCAAATCTAACTCATCACTAACTTGTCAGCTGCAGCATAAGAAATTAACAAGGTCTTCCTGTTGGCGAGAGGCATGAGCACCAGAGCTAGCCTGTTTAAACTACTCTTCACATACTGTATCAATAAGGTCATGAAACCCCAACAAGATATTCATGTAGTGGGTTTTTAAACAGAACCTGTCAGCATTTTAAAAACATCAGCTTTCCCGGATTCAGGAGGGTTGGGAAGAAGACCGAAGGCGTGGTCTTCAGACAGACCTTGAAGGAGATAAGGAAAGGGGCAAGACAACAGGGCTTCGGGATGGAGTTCCAAAGGGTGAGGGCAAAAAGGTAGGGCAGGGACATGAAGTAGGCCAGCGTCCAGCAAGGACTTGGCTTGGTACCGTTGGTAGGATTTAGAAGGTCACAGAGGTAAGGTGGGGCAAGACACAGGGTTAAAAGTGAGGGGGAGGATCTTGAATTTGATCCCCTGGGGGATGGGGAGCCAGTGAGGCCAAGCAAGGATGAGGGTGATGGGTTCGTGGAGAAGACATGAGCTGTAGGGGTCTGAATGGTCTGTAGCTTGTGGAGGGAAGAGTTGGGAAGTCCGTTTAGCAGAGAGTTGGCATAGTCTAGCTTGGACATGATAAAAGAATGAATAAAGGTCTGAGGGGAGATGTAGTGGCAATGTTGCGGAATCGGGAGAGAACTAAATGGGTCAAGTCACAGATGAGAGGTTTAAAGGACAGCTGACAGTCGAACAAGACATTGAAGTTCCGCACCGACTCCATGAGGTGGGTGGTATCTGCATCCATGAATAGTGGTGGTGTCAGTGCCTGAGATGATAAGATGCTGCCAGGAGCCAAACAGGAGGAACTCTGTCTTGTCATATTCAACTGGAGAAAGTTTGCTTTCATCCAGGACTTGATGCCTGACAGGCAATCAGTCAGAACAGCAGTGATCCTGGAATTGAGGGTGGAGACACAGAGATGGTGTAGCGGGTCATCTGCATACATGTGGAAGTTAATCTGATCCCTGCGGATGACATCGCCTAGCGAGAATATGTAGATATTAAGGAGGAACGGACTGAGGATACAGCCCTGAGGAATGATACATGTTTCAGTGCGGCGGTGGGAGAAGCAGATCTGAAGTGGAGACTTTGGGATGGTAAGAATGAAACCAGGCAAGGACAAAACAGTGAAGGTGGAGCTAAGAGGAAAGGCGGTGATGGCAGTTTAAAGCAGAAGAAGGGTTTCAGTCTTTCATCTTAACATCTGCAGTCTCAGTAGTCGATAAATG
This sequence comes from Callorhinchus milii, assembly GCF_018977255.1. Taxonomy (NCBI): domain Eukaryota; kingdom Metazoa; phylum Chordata; class Chondrichthyes; order Chimaeriformes; family Callorhinchidae; genus Callorhinchus; species Callorhinchus milii. The sequence continues at coordinate 73,566,833 of NW_024704745.1, read as the reverse complement.
CAATGTATATTTATATAGTACTTTACAGGTTGGGAGGACATCTCAAAGCACTTTAGTCACTGGGGGTGGGAGCCGAGGGGGGATGGGGTGATATGAAGCTCTACTGAGTCGAATGCAGTTGTTGCTTTGTTTATTGCTGGCAGTGGAACGGTGTTCCCCTATTCCCAAACTACATTTTGTTGCGTTTACTTTGTTGTGCGACACAAAAATAAATCTATGTAGAATTAGATAAGGATTGCATAAGTGTTTGAAGAGAAACAATGGGAAATGGGGGGAAAGTGCATGAAATTGGGATTGTAGTAGACAGCTGCAGTGGAGCTGTGCACAACACAGGCTTTGTGGATTTGTTGACCTCTTTCTGTGTTCAAATTCCTATTTTATCGATTTATTTTATCTGCCAAGTAATGTTAAATATATCTAAAACCCAGGTTAGACCATATTTGGAAAACTGTGCACAGTTACTGTCAGCATATTAATGGAAAGATATTGTACTATCAAGCGCTCCAAGATTCTGCCCCCAGTGAAGGATGCTATAATAATAATAATCCTTGCATTTGATATTACACCTAATTACGTCTTCGAGACATCTCAAAGAACTTCACAGAATATACTGTAAAGTGAATTGACTGTATATTTTGGGGGCGAAACACGGCAGCCAATTTCACACAGGGGTGTCCCACAAACACTCGTGGATTCAAGTGACCAATTTATTATTATTATTTAGTTTCTTTTAAAGGAATTATTACCCCTGGAAAAGCGATCCGCCAATCGACTAACAACCGGGTTCCTACTTACTGCTAGGTAAACAGAGGCGTGCGGAGTAAGGAAACTTGCCCAACATTTCGCCCTGCCAGGAATCGAACCCAGGTCTCTCACTTGTGAGGCGAGTGCTTTAACCACTGAGCTACACAACTCCACAATACATGTAAATTTATATGCCATATAAATAGATTACAATGTTAATAATTATTTACACACATATTAGTAGGTATGAGTGGATACAGCTATCAAGAAAGATTGGACAGGTTGCAGCTATCCTCTCTGGAGTTCAGATGATTGAGAGGGAACCTGATAGAGTTGTTCAGAGAATTATGATAAGGATTTGATAAGAGGTTTGCACTTGTTGGTGAGTCCCAAACTAAATGGTATCAAAATAAGATAGCCAGTGGTAAATCTAATAGGGAATTTAGGTGGACCTTCTATACGCAGAGGGTGGTAAGAATGTGGAACTCACTATTTGAAGCTGTTGTTGAAGCAAATAACATCAACGTATTTAAGAAAACTTGATGCATATATGAAGGAGAAGGGAATAGAGGGCTATAGGTGAGGGGAATAGGAGTTGGGACCCATGAGGAGTATGAACACCGGCATGGACTAATTGAACAAATGGCCCTTTTCAGTGGCTTATCTCTTGATTTAACTTAGCTCGGCTGGGGTTGCTAACATAAGAATGAAATCCATCTTTCAACTCAAGCAGAGCAGCTGATCGTAGTTAGAGACCGTATTCTGTTCCTACATGCACAGTGTGGTTTGATTTGGATCCGGGGAGACATTCACTTTTCAGATAACACCAGCAGAATTCTTAAACCCAGATCAGTAACTCAAGATGAGAGCTTTGATGATCTGAAGGTGTGAAATAGGAAAGGCTGCTTCGAGAGAATGGCTGTTTGTGTTACACCAGAACATCACCCAGAGCTCACTAGGAGGGAATCTCATGCATATCCGCTCAAAATTCTGAGAGATTCATTTCACCCACAAAATACCCAGTCAATCCACTTTACAATATAGCTTTGAGACATCTCAACGAAGTGATAAGTCGCTATATCAAATGCAAGGATTATTATTATTCAGTGATGTCCAGAAATGTACAAGAAGCTGTTTGTTGGACATTGTTGTGCGTAAATTGGCTGTTGAGTTTGCCGACAGCGTCACTACACTTATCGTAAATCCTGTGAAGTGCTTTGAGCTGTGCTCCCGACGTGAAAGGCGCTGTATCAAATGCAAGGATTATTTATGTTAAGAGATTAATGGCCGTGAATATTTTGAAAATTGCAAACTAGTAGCTCTGAAAAGATCTGAAACAAAATCTCACAAAAATAGGCTTAAAGGAGTTTTCTTACGGAGTATCGTGTCTCTAATTGCTATCAATCCACATCCCCTTGACGGGCTGAACTGTAGGGTGGTGTAATGCTGCTATTATATTGCAGCACCCGAGAGATGAAATGTGTTGTGAGACACACAAGCCTCACCCTGTGGTGCAGCTGTTGTGTTTTTTCATTTTCATCCGAAACCTCAGATTACCTTCCTTCATAAATAGCACGACGACTCAGGGAGACAGGAACAGGAGGAGGCCATTCAGCCCATCAAGCCTGTTCACCAGTCTATTAGATTGTGGCAGATGGTGAAATCCCACTTCACCTTTTCTCCAAACCACAACCTGCAGGAAGTGATATTAGGGACGGCCCATTGAACAGAAGTCGGCCATTTATTCGTGCTCAGTTTTAACGAAGCTGCTGAAATATTGGACTCAAAACAATTGACTATGACAGTTGTCTTATCTTTTAAACATCCAAATTGATTGTGTCTGGGCAGCTCTCTTATGTCACTTTGATCAGATCTGTATGCCAACACTCTTGGTATGATCTGACCAGAGAACTATATAGCCTAATTCTTGGGATGTGAACTCAACTGATTTGGCAATATAGCCTGGTATCTCACTTGTTTATTGCTGCCTCACACTGTTTTAACATGGGGAACTTACACCCCTAGATCTCTTACAACTTTCCACTTCGGCACGTTTTATCTCGTCCATGGAAGATGTGGGTCTATTTGGACTCTTTACATTACAGGTTGCCATCAGAGGCAAAGACACAATATAAAAGAACCATAAGAGTTCTGCACAGATCAGCAATAGAAATGGTGGTTTGTACATGCCACCTTAACTGGGTGTCCTGACGGGTGACTGACCTTGATGTGTGTAGCAGAGAATCATGAGCTCCTGGCTCACATCTCCTGTCCTCCTGATCGGTATCAGGAGCTCGCCAGCATCTTCCTCAATGGTGTAGGAAGACTGAGGAATAAAGACAGTCGACTCTGAAAGAAACAAAGGGAGGGGACGTGAGTATATTAGCAGAAAGCAGTACATCAGCAGAGCTCACAGTCATTGGTGTAATAAAGATGTACGATTCCGAAAGATAGGAATGGAGATGAAATCCACTACCATCCATAAAATCCAGATTATTCAAAACTCTGCCACTCGCATTCTCACCCGTACCAAACTCCGCTCCCCGATTACTCCAGTCCTTGCCAGACTGCACTGGCTCCCTGTCCCAGAGAGGATCGACTTCAAGATCCTCACCCTTGTCTTCAAATCCCTCCACTCCTCTGCACCCCCCCTACCTCGCTAAATTTCTCTCTCCTCAAAACAGTGCCCATTGCCTTCGTTCCTCCGGGTCTGGCCTCCTCCTTGTCCCCCGAGTCCTCTGCTCCACCCTCGGCGGCTGTGCCTTCAGCCACTATGCCCCGAGGCTCTGGAACTCCCTTCGCCTCGCTCCCTCTCTTCCTATTTTCAGGTCTCTGCTGAAGACCTTTCTTTTCGACTGCGCCTTTGGTCACCTTCCTCCCCCTCCCCCTGGCTCGGCCCCAGGATCCGTTACTGTGAAGCGCTCTGAGACGCCGTCCGGAGTGGAGGGCACTATATAAATCCAAGTTGTTGTTGTTATTCAATGCCGTAAACTTTACCCTTATACTGTTAATTGCAGCAAAGTGGTTAACATAGTTTTTAGATGGCTAGTTATTTAGTGGCCGACAATTTCAAAAGCAAAGATTCTAAGTATTTGTGCAAACACTGAAGACAGCCCATTGACCTTCACTTGGTTTGCTACTCCAGCAGGAGGTCTGGGTTATGCTTCGTGGAGTCCTGTAGCTCAGTGGTTAGAGCACTCGCCTTGCAAGTGAGAGACCTGGGTTCAATTCCAGGCAGGGCAAAACCATGGGCAAGTTTTCTTACTCCACACGCCTAATAATAATCCCGACAAAACAAAACAATAATAAATTGGTCATTTCAATCCATGACTGTTTGTGGGACACTGCTGTGCGCAATTGGCTGCTGCATTTTGCCCACAAATATACAGTTAATTCACTTTACAGTCTATTCTGTGAAGCACTTTGAGACATCTAGAAGACTTGAAAAGCGCTATATCAAATGCAAGGATTATTATTATTATTATTATGCACTTCTCACAGTTAAAATAAGTACGGACACTTTTGTTCCACGAAGCACATTGAAGATCCTGGCCATCCATCAAAGCGATCCCTCATATCCAAAATCAAAACTAATGCTGGCACCACTGTGCTCAATAGAGCAAAATATTTAGGGATACTTCATGAGTCATGATACATCAATGTGAACCGAAAAGATAATTTGAGCTCTCATTGTCTTTCTTCAGAAGGAGCTAAAACTAGAGAACGTAAAATATAAGACAGCCAGCGACACATCTAATAGGGAGTTTAGGAGGAACTTCTTCATGCAGAGAATGGTGCGAATGTGGAACTCCCTACTCCTAAGATGTGGTTGAAGTAAAAAGCAAAAAAGTACAAGCAATATATTGAAGAAAAAATTTGATGCATATATGAGGGAGAAGGAAATAAATAAAAGGGCAATGGTAAGGGGAGTAGGAGGAGTGGGCGCTTGTGTGGCACACACTAGTTGGGTCAAATGGCCATGCTGTATCACTCTCTGTTGCTCTACGTAGCTTGCTTAAGCTTAAAATTGGTAGCTACTTTTAAAGCACACAGCACTGAAAACAACAACTTGCACTTATATAGCGCCTTCCATGCTGGGCGGCATTGCAGAGTGCTTAACAATGGTAGAGCTCAAGGCCAAGCCAGGGGGAGGGGGAAGGTGACCGTAGGCACGGTCAAAAAGGAAGGTCTTCAGGCGCGACCTGAAGATGGGAAAGGAGTGAGGGGGGGAAGGCGAAGGGGTTGAGGGAGGGAGGTCCAAAGTTTTGGGGCGTAGTGGCTGAAGGCATGGCCGGCGATGGTGGAGTGGAGGATGTGGGGGGACACAGAGGAGGCTGAACCCAGTAGAGTGGAGGCAGCAGGTACTGCTGTGGGGAGAGAGGAGGTTAGAGAGATAGGGGGTGCCAAAGAATGGAGGGATTTAAACACTAGAGTGAGGATCTTGAAGTCGATCCGCTCTGTGACAGGGAGTCAGTGAAGTTTGGCAAAGACTGGAGTAATTGGGGTACGAAGTTTTGTGCAGGTGAGAATGCGGGCGCAGAGTTTTGAATGACCTTCGCCATTCTTTGGCCAAGGACTTATACACACAATGCCAATCTCTGTTCACCACTGTTTGTGTGCTGGTTAAGTATTTGACATAAAGGCAATGGTGCATCAGATTTTTCAAAAGCTTGCTTTGCACTTTTATTTTTGGCCAAACACATGTGGAAACCCATCACATACTTAAGAGTATCCAAACCAGGCTGAGAGTTCCACATATGTAATATGACCAAACAGACAATAAAGCAATCTTATTAGCAATAGCTTCCTTAAGTTCTTTATACCGGAGAAACCCAGTAACATCGCCCATCAATGCAGCACCTCTAAGATTTATAAAGCAGATACATTACGAACCTGACATTTCTTATGAACCCCTGTCCTTGGCAAACCCCATTCGCACCCACACAAGCCCCTGCCCTTGTACCACCTGACTGAGAGGTACATTGGAAGAGCTGTTGGGCAGATTTCTGAGTGCATGTGAGACAAATCCCAGGGATTTCACGAACCCAGAACCACTGACTGTTAGCAGATGTTTTGGATGTTTGTTCGTACTGCAGACTTCAATTTGCTGGATCCTACAGATTTCATTAAAACAGGGTTGCCCTGTATTGTTTTGTGCTATTTATTTATATGATGTAGCACCTGCAAGACTAAGTAACCTGGAAGTGGTGAAAATTGGACTTTGCACTGCAACACAGGGAAACTGCCAGCTTCTTTAAATCCCATGTCTGCCATCCAAGTGAACGGAGGCTTGTAGCTGAAACTAATCTTGTCTCTTTGCGCTTAGTATTTGTAGGGGAAGGAGGAAAAAAAGGCATTTTCTTGGGGGTAAATTTTCCACCCTCATCCGAGAAGTGAAAGTATTAAGTGGCCTATCCTACAGCTCCACGCTCCTCTCTAGAATTTCCTCCCTATTGCACTCCACCTCATAGCTCTCTCAAATCATCTCCAAGTCTTGTCTTCAGTCACCCTCCCACCCCCTTGCCTTCCGCCCCTCTTGATTCCACCCCCAGCTTGGGTGCAAACCCTTGCCGGTCCAGCGCTTTGGGACGTCCTTCCGAGGTGAAAGGCGCTTTAAAAATGCAATTTGTTATTGCCTCAAATCTTACCTCTTTGAGCATGCCTATGGCCACCTCCCCCTCTCCCTTGTTCGGCATTCAATCTTGTCCCTCTAAAACGCTCTGTGACATTACCAGCAGAGTGCTATATAAATGCAAGTTGATGTTAAAGTTGCACCAAACTTGGGAGCGTGAGGAATTGTTTCTAAATCCTAGCGAGTAAAGGAATCAGCTCTTTCCTCTTCGTTTTATCTAGTACTTTTGGTTTGTGACCTGCTACGTTAACAGCAAATTCCTGTGGACGAGCCAAAAGGAACAAGTCCAGCTGTTGAACAGCCACAGCTACACATTACCCTCTGTCACCCATCATTCTGTGCCAGCAGTGAGCTTCCCATCTTTGAGAGCATTATCAGATTAGCTGCTAAAAGTCAGAACTGGCTGCAATCCTTGCTCCTTGCTCTGGCTTGCAAGCCACATACCAACTCAATGTTCTGCTCATTTTAACCTTGCAGTGCAATCCAAAATCTTTCCTTCAAACAATTTACCTGCAGATGCATTCCTCTTTCAGGTAAACGACTCAGTGTGAAGGATGTCAATCCGAGGTCAGAGGAATATTCTCACCCCAGCCAGATTTCAATCAGACTGCATTTTAATATAGTGGTTTGGGTCCCTCGCATTATAATAATAATAATAATCCTTGCATTGGATATAGCACTTAGCAGTGTTTCCCAAATAGTCGTGGATTGAAGTGACCAATTTTATTATTATTTCTTTTTCTTGAGGGATTATTATCAGGCGTGTGGAGTAAGGAAACTTGCCCAAGGTTTTGCCCTGCTGGGAACTGAACCCAGGTCTCTCGCTTGCGAGGTGAGTACTCTCACCACTGAGCTACAGGACTCCTATATACTTATTATACTTAAATACTACACAATCTTCAATCCATCTTCGATTTTAAAAACTACGGAAATTGATAGAATTTAAGAATTTTCCTCAATTCTGATGAGCGATCTTATATTTTAAGACACAATGGTCTCACAAGCTGAAAGTAAGTGGAATTCAGAGCATCACGTCCTGTATTTGAAAAATACAATAACAGAGGGTACGAAAGGAAAGCAACTCGCAGAATTAAACTTCAGAGGTTCCTGGTTTTCTATGCCAATTATATTAACAAAGCTCTCTGGGAGGATATCTCAAAGTGATTGACAGTACTGGCTGGGCACCCGAGCTGTGGGCACTCTGGAATGGGTCTGATTCATTTCACATGTAAGGAAGCTACTCAGCTGCTCTCCTACATTATTTGCTTCTCCTTAACATTGTATCACGACTTCTAGACATCGCAAAGCGTTTCACAGAATATACTGTAAAGTGAATTGACTGTATATTTTGTGGGTAAAACGTGGCAGACAATTGTGCACAGCAGTGTCCCACAAACAGTCATGGATTAAGTGACCAAATTATTATTATTTTATTATTATTCTATTGTTGAAATAATGCTCACCCCTGGAAAAGTTATCCGACAATCGACTAATAACTGGGTTCCTACTTACTACTAGTTAAACAGAGATGCATGGTGTAAGGAAACTCGCCTAAGATTTCGCTCTGCCCGGGAATCGAACCCAGGTCCTCTCACGTGTGAGGTGAGTACTCTAACCAACACGCTCCAGGATTCCACGATTTTAATTTTCTGAAATATGGTCCACGTTCCGATCTTGCAATCCAATACTAATTCCTATTAGGAGGATGGTTAATAATGTCACCAAAGCAAGATCTGATGATTTACGAACTTTTCATAATTTTGCATAATCTTCAAATTAAGAAAGTAAGGCCATTTTGTTTCAAAAACAGTTCTTAAAGAGAACCCATCAAATAATAATCCTTAACAATTTTTGCAATTGATACAATTATTAAATTGTCAAGGCTTCACAGTGAAAAGTAGTGACTGTGTATTTGTTGGCAAATGTGACAGTTTGCACTCAGCTGTGTCAAAATTGTAATATGGGACTTTCAAAGTAAGATCAAATTTAATTTTTCACAATTTCAAGACAAAATGGTCCTAGAGGCAAGAGGAGGGGGATTTTGGACCCTCAATTGGGTTAATATTGTCAGGTAATTACATTTCAGTAAATTTATCAGCAAGTGGAAGATAACCCCTTCGGTGTCCCGTCTAATGAATGGTTATGTTTAGTCAAAGGCTTCCACAATATTAAAAGTCTCTCTGGCAGTGAGATCAATCTACCAATTACCTCCGTGGAAGCTAAGACAAGGCAGAACTAATACGCAGTGAAGGAGAGGAGAAACTTCAAACAGTTTCAAATGGAGTTAATCAGCTTCAACTAGGCCACCATCAAAAGGAACTAAGGCTATTAAATGACAATGAAGTGATGGCAGTAAAGTGATCCCCAGGCGACTCTTGTTATCATTCCAAAAAAACATCCCGAGGGCTTGGCACATCTCACGAGTTGTAGAATGTACCTCATTTCTAACCACAAAGTAAAAACTAAATCAAGTCTAAAAGTAGTAGACACATGCATTTGACACTCACCAACAACATTCAAGTTAATGAACATAGGCAAAAGCATAAGAGCTGGGGCAATTATAATGGGTCACTAATGTGCAGTTATATGGATAAGGAAAAGGAGCATTTACTGCCTTTATGTTGGTACGTGGGGTGACTTCAGAAAGTTGCTCAGGCTTCTGGCTTTTCCCATCCAATTCTCCACTCCAGGTGCTTGGACACTGCTACCACCACCACCACCACCAACAACAATTTAGACTTACACAATTCCCTTCACATTAATAATAACAATAATAATGCTCACATTTGATGTAGTGCCTTTCACATCAGTAGCACGTCTCAAAGCGCTTACAGGATATACTGTAAAATGCATTGATTGTGTGTTTTTATAGGTGGAACATCTCAGCCAATTTGTCCAGAGGAATATTCCACAAAACGTCTTGAAGTGAATAACCAATTTTATTTGGGGGACTGCTGGCTAGGACACACGGAGAAAGAAACTCCCATTGCTTTTTGAACAGTGCCATTGGATTTTTAATGTACAGCTGAACAGGCAGGCAGGAACTTAGTTTAATGTCTCATTTGAAGGACGGCACCTCCCAACATTGTTACCAACTCAGTCAGGTTATCACTTTGGCAGAACATCTCAAAGCCCTTTACAAAGATTAAGTAGGAGCCCAAACTGGAAGGGAGAAGCAAGGGATGGTGAGGGAGGGGGGGGAGAGGTGGCAGAAAGTGCACTGAAAAAGTTAGGTCTTTATGTGGGATTTGAAAGTAGGAGAGGGAAGGGGCGAGGCAGAGAGATTAAGAGATTTGGGGAAAGAGTTCCAGATGGAGGGTAAAAGGAGCATCAGTGCATCACCTTTAAATAGAATAACTCTGCTTGGAAAGAGGAGGGATTACAATGAGGCTAGTGACATTTCAATTCAGTACCCAGCTGGTATTATCCTGAGACAGACAGTATAAGGGAAAATATGGCTGGTCTGTACCTTTTCTTTCAATCTGATTTTTTGGGGATTCAGGTTACGTACATGGCGCATAACGGCTCAGGCCTCTCAATATTTTGCAGATTTCTAGCAAACAATTGGTTCAAAGAGAGTTTGCAAAGTTATGAAACATGCTGAGCTCCTATACACCTGATTAATGTCTCAGCGGCTTCAGTTGGCTGAAATGCAGCCAAACCACTGAAGGAGAGATTATTGTATCAGCATAGTTTTGGTAGCAAATATTCCTCGCTCCCTCCCTAAAGAGAAAAAAAGACTTTGTACCAATTTTGAATCTTTTGCAGAGGCTGGGCAAAAAACAATCACCTGAAATTGTAATAGGTGGGGAAAATGGAAATGGGTGTTCACTCTGTAATGATCCCTGTATTCACGGCGGAGTCTGGGGAACACCCTCTTGTGATGTTTGGGCCTAGGGACTAGTTAAAATTTCGCACATGCTCAATAGGGTCTGACCGGAAGCTGAGGTAAAATAAACATTTTATAAACTTTTACTTGGTATGTGGATTAATCCCATATACCAACCGGGGAATTAATGAGAACCCTTCCCTTTTTTGGGAGAGACATTAGCATTCTTACGACTAGCATGAAGGAGATATTTTAAGGGCAGGGTTTAACCGCATTTGAGGTCTATGTGATAATTATCACATCACAAGTCACATTTTTGCTCTGTTAAAATTTCGATTTTCGATCACGTGAACCACATCTACAAAATACAGTCACTACATTTCACAGTAAAATCCCATGAAAGCGCTTTGAAACGACCTCCTGATGTGAAAGGGGCTGTTTCAAATGCAAGGATCATCATTATTATTAGCGTCAGCTTCAGCTGCTACCGACTATGTGCACACTGTGCCCGTCCACTACACCCTGCTTTACAAGAGTCAGGCAAGACGTAGAAATGTAAGTGAGAGAGATATTTACCATCGCCGGGGTCAACGATCTCCACAGTTGCGATCTCTGGAAATTCGAGCGCTCCCATGACTGGCTCAGACAGAACAATCTGGAATGTTTCCGTCTCCTCGTATTCACTATCCGTCAGAATGTGGACTCTCCATGTGGCTGTGGTCTGACCTGGATTGAACTGCACCTGTTTCTGGGATTTTCCCCTGAAATCCTTATCCTTCTCAGCTGTGCCATCCTTTGTACCGATGCCTGTCAATGGAATAAGGAGCACAGTTGGATCAAATCCCAAACAAACCCGACACACAATCTCCAAATGATCCAAGTATCAGACTGGTGAAACGAATAAATGCATAACTGGGATCATTTGATTGCACCATTAATGGATAAAGCACTATTACAGTCAGGCAAGCTGGATCGTGAAGCCACATGCCTCACTTACAACAGCAAAGTAATCATTCCAAGTAATAGAAATGGTTTCAGAGATGTGGGATGCTTGCCTGGTGCACACACTGCAAACTACAGCAGGGAAGCTGCAATGGTACATGTACAGTGGACGAAATAAAAATGCAAACAAATGACAATTTGCATTTATATAGCACCTTTCATGGAGGTAGAGTCTCAGAGTGCTTTATAAATAAATAACCCCTGCATTTGGTCTGGTGCCTTTCACATAAGGAGGACGTCTCAAAGAGATTCATAGGATTTTACTGTAAGGTGTAGTGACTGGTTGGAGCAATGACCAAGCTTTCAACTGCTAAACCCACCGTTCTCTGAAACTGCCTCTAAAAATCCCCTCAGTGCACACTTTCTCACTACTTTGAAAAGCCTATCTCTTTGGTCAAGTTCCGCCTCCATTCCACCTTGTTCACTGTGACGCACCATTCATGTGAAGTACTTTGAGGCATCCTCCTATTTTATCAGTGCAACTTGTCATATTAACAAAGAACTTTGGATATTTGATAAGTGTTACTTAGTCAGCGCTCAAGAGGAATCGCTTCTGAGACCAACAGAAGGAGAACTATGCAGTCCAAGTGGCAAAGCTATATATATATTACATAGCATTGCAGAGACCATACAGCTCCAAAACAGGCAATTTAGCTCAAATTGTCTGTCCATTCCTCCCATACCCCTTCTCCATTCATATCCAAGGAAACCCAGAGACTACACAGCATTACCTACTGTATCAGAGAATGTTCCCAATTGCCTTTATGGTCTTTGCCCAGGTCATTCAATTATAAATCTGACACTAGATGTATTTATGCTGCGGATACTATTTGCTGTGTCTCACTTGACCTGTGTCCCTAGTGAAGAGCATCAATTTTCTTTTGCATTACATGCTCTGTGTTATTTCAGATATTAATCTGACTTTGACAGATATCATAAAGAGGACACCCTGCTGTTTCCCTCTCAGAGTCAGTAAGTTTATCTGTTTATCCAGTGACTAGCTGACACATACAAACTGGGAGGGCCCCCAAGTTCAATGTGTATTTGGTGCTGAGTTAGTTGATCTCCTACACATTTGCCTACAGGTGCACAATTACTGCACTTTACAGTAAAATCCTGTGAAACACTAACAACCTAATAACAGGCTATTGCTCAGGACTTTTGCACGTCCCTCAACCCCTCCACTCCACCATTAACGATTGTGCTTTCAGACTCTATGCCCCAAACCTTGGAACTCCTTTGTCTTGACCCTTCTTTAGATCGCACCTGAGGATCTTTCTCTTCGATCATACCTACGGTCATCTCCCCCTTTCTCCTCGGCTCGGCATCAAACTACGCCAGTGTTAAGCTCCCAAGAGCTACCCCATGTGAAGGGTGCTATATAAATACAAATTGTTCTATATCAAATGCAAATGATTAATATTGTTGTTTAACATGACAACTGAGATGATACAGTTGGGTTAGGAAGTGAAATTCAGTCAGGATTTGTGCTCTTGCTGGTTATTCAGTGATTCCTGTTAGAGATGTCTGTATGTTACTGTAGGATATTTGCAGGTTCAGGCTTAGCTGTGATGCCTCATATCCAGCTGGGACCATCACACCTGTGAAGGGTATGACCTCCAGGGTTAACAGGAGTCAAGTGGGAAGAACCCATGCTCTCAGAGATCATCGGGGCCGAGCTTTCAGATCCTATGTCTCTAAGCTCTGAAACGCCTTCCGTCAATCCCATCTCAACCCCTCTCTATCTGTCTTCAGGTTCTGCCTCAAAACCTACCTCTTTTTGGCCATGAGTATGGTTAACTCTCCTTTGCCTCGCTCGGTGTCCTACCCAGTCTTTGTAAAGTGCTCTGAGACATTATCCTATATGAAGGCTGCCTTCGCTCCTTCCCTCACCTCAGTCAAGGTCTATCTCAAGACCTACCTTTTGGGGTCATCTTTCCCTCTTCCCCCTGCATCCTCGGCTCCCACCCCAGCTCAGGTGCCCAGCCAGAGGTATTCAGCGCTTTGAGACATCCTCCCAATGTGTAAGGCACTATATATTGTAAATTGTACAGTACAAATGCAAGTTGTTGTCCTATTTCAAGGAGGTGACCACTTTCAACTGCACCATGGTTGCTTGAACTCCTGCAAAATACAGCAATTTTCCATTGGATAAAACTGACAAGCTCAGACTGGCCCAGAACAGTCAATCGCAAAGTGGATTTCATTCCATAGTCTCGTATTGAGGGAGTGAAAATATCAATAATCTGTCCCATAATTGTAATACTTTTATTAATAAATTACTAAGGATTAAACACTAAATACACAGGACAGAAGGTAAAGCAAGTTGCCATTTGTGATTTAAACCTGTGTCCTCTTGTTCTATTGTCTCAAGAACTTGTCCTCAGCCCCTCTTGATTCTAACCCCAAGCCCGGGTCCAAACCCTTCACTGTCCAGCACCTTAAGGTGTCCTCCCGACATGAAGGGTGCTATATAAATGCAATTTGTTGTTGTTGTTTGTTGTTGTCTCAGTGCATCTTAAAGCATCGTTCTGGAGGTACTTTTCAATCCCATTTAATACTTTAAACACCTCTATAAGGTCCCCTCTGAGACATCTCTTTTTGAGAGTGGAGAGCCCCTGCTGGTCCGAGAATCTTCACCAAAAGCATTGGCTTGTGTTAATAACTTATACAATAACAGCAGAGAAGTGCAATTGTCAGGATTTTCTGTAGCACTGTTTGCCGTGGGAAGAAGTATGTGGTTAAGCCAATTTTTTCAAAACAAATACCAAGTAATGAATGAGCCCAGCTCTCCAGGTAGCTGGCTCCCCTCTCCCTTCCCTCTCCCCACACTCTCACATACAGAGCATTCTTTCAATGTGGACCCTGGCAGGACAGAAGCATTTTTCCAGAACCAATGAGGCTACCCTCGCAAGTGCACCTTCCGAAAACCAAGACAGATGAAAGGGGATGCGCAAATAGAACCGCAAAACTACACAGTCAATTCATTCTACAGTATATTCTGTGAAGCGCTTTGAGACGTCTAGAAGACGTGATAAGGCGTTATGTACTCCTTGCATTTCATATAGCCCTTTTCATGTCTCCTAGACGTCTCAAAGCGCTTCACAGAATATAGTGTAAAGTGAATTGACTGTATATTTGTAGGTGAAACGCGACAGCCAATTGCTCACAGCAGTGTCCCACAAACAGTCGTGGATTGAAGTGACCAATTGTAACATTATTTTTTTTCTTGAGGGATTAATAGGCGTGTGGAGTAAGGAAACTTGCCCAAGGTTTCACTCTGCTGGGAATCGAACCCAGCTTTCGAGGCGAGTGCTCTAACCACTGAGCTACAGGACTCCTATATATCAAATTCAAGGATTATTATTTATTTATTATAACCACGAGCCCAGCCATGGTATACAATAAACCACCCTCCCGGCTTCCTCTGTATTATAGGAAGAAAAGTTTGCAAAAAAACTTCCTTATCTGCCAAAACGGATTAATAACCGAGCCATTTGCTCCGCATTTTCCAGCCTGCAGACTGGTCTCTCGCCGGGCGCAGAAACACACGGGTGTCCTGCCCCGTGAGAGTGTTAAGCAAAATTGTTTTGACAGCTGGTGTGCAGTCTGTGTAACCTGGAGCTTTCCATCACAACTCAGCACTCAGCATGTTCCGCATTGTTAGAGTCAGTTCAGAAAAATAGCTAAACCTTCCCCCCACCCCAAAAATGAAAAAAAGGCAGAGATATCAGAGCGTTCCTTTTTGTTTTGAAATTTTGGGGCACTTTTTGGGGGGAAATTGCACAATTTTAACAAACAGCTCCCCTCATCTGAAAATATTTGGCGTTTCACCGTGGGGGAGATATCTCAACCGGTGACCTTTTGTTCCTGTGCCGTTAATAAGAAAAATAAACAGGGGGCAGAGTTTGGGATTAATTTTGCTGTAACTGAGCACGCTGTTTGTTTTAAAGCTTCTAACTTAATTAGCACTTAATTCTGTGCAAACCTGAACAATCCGCTCAGAGTGACATGTGTGAAGCATTTCACCTCCAGCAATTTGCCTGTCGTAACTTTTCCCAACCCCCTTTTTAAAAGAAATAAAGAAGGCATTGCTTCCACGCTCCCTGCATTGGCAATCACCAGAGTAATATTAAGACACAGAGCTAAAAGATGCCAGCATATTCTGTGAAGCGCTTTGAGGCATCTTGAAGACATGATAAGGCGCTATATCAAATGGAAGGATTATTATTATTATTATTATTATTATTATTATTATATGTTGGGCCAAAGTTAGCTGATCTCAGTACAAGGGAGTTCTTGAAGCCCTTCAAATGGCCTCAATGGCCATGTGCTGGGCACAAAGAGATTGCGAAGGGGGGGTGAAATAGCAAAATGGTTACTGCAGAGAGCAATTTTCATGTGTAGATGGCATCCATACGTGGAACTCACATTCAGTCCTGTTTGGATAATCTTAAGTAGGTTTCAAAACGGCCATCCTGCTGATAACAAGTGAGAGAGATCTTTTGCTCTAAGGACTTGGTTGACAGCCCACACCCCTTATGTTGCAGTGACTAGAATTGCATGTGGTTCTCCAAGTGCATCCTGAAGTGAACACTATATAGCTTGAATATCTGGTCAGGGGATTTGAGCTCATGTGATACAGTCATCTGCACCCATCCCCACTGCGGGGTTGGGAGGTTTTAGGAAAAAATAGAGAAGTCATTGCTTTATTTATTCAGTCACCCTCCTATCCCCACCCTCACTGCTCTCCACCCCTCCTGACCCCAACTCCCAGCTCGAGTCCAAAAACCCCCGACTGTCCAGCGCCCTGGGACGCCTTTCCAATGTGAAGGACGCTCGCTATACAAGTGTAATTTGTTGTTGTTGCTGTTACTTACCAACAAGGACGTTTCCCCCAGGTAGCCTCTGCGGTTCAGAATGACCTCCAGGTACTTGGACTTCTCATCCACCAGGAAGTATTCCTTCTCCAGAGAGATCCAGGCCCAGTTCAGGCGGAAGAGCTGATTCTTTAGCGTATTCCCACCTGCACGGCAATGACAGATATCAGCAATTCAGTCGTGTACTATCGAATAAGACCTGAAAACATTACTCTAGCTCCTTGTTTGTCAGGTGGACATTATAGATCCCATCCCACGATTTGAAAGAAGTTTCTCCTGGATGACAGCCAACAATCGAATTGGCTATTCACCTCATGATAAATTTGTGGTGCTTTGTAATGGACAAATTAACTACTACGTTTGCCTACAAAAAAAATCACTACAATTGACAGGGATTAGTATAAAGTGCTTTGAAGCATTTCAACATGGTAAGGTGCTTTAAAAATGTAACTATTCTTTCTTACACTGACATGTGAATACAAAGAGAGAGAAAGAGAGAGTGTGATGCACTATTACTCCCTGCGGAAAGGGAAGGTCACTTAACTGGTGGAGTTTGCAATGCCTTTGTTATACTCATCAAGCTTCAAACAACACAAGAAGCTGAAATCCATTCATTAAGCAGATGCCTGCTGTTCACACAGTAAGACTTGCTCTCTGCCACCCAATGTGGATCTATGTGAAAATCTGTAAAGAGCAGCTGGAAAGAAATAGTTTTCACTGCTTCTTCCTGGCAGCTGTTCGGCACGGCACAGCAGAACGGTGAAAGATGCAGAAGCCAGGCCACGTCACATCAAGGCCGCAACAGAGAAGAAAATTATTTGATTGAAGTATGTGGCAAGACCCGCACTACAATGGGGTCTTTATCTCTCTTCGCTCGTTCAGAGATCGAGGGCTCCTGCTGCCCGGGAGACAGAACCCTGCCTTTTCTACTTGTTACCACTCTTGAGTTTTGTGCTGCGATTCACCGCTGAACAGCCCTGATTTCCTGCCTGTGAGGTTCAGGCAGGAGGCTGAGAGAACATGAATGAATAGGATTCTCAGTGTCCAGAGCCACCTCAGCCTGTCTAAGGAGCCTGAATCGATTCAGGGAATTGGACACTGTCATAAAATATTGCACTCTTGTGCTCTATGTGGGTGAGCACAAAGAAATTCACTGGACCACAGATTTGATAACAACTTTCAAGAGAGAAGTGGATAGATATTTGGGGAGGACAAATTTGGAAGGCTATGGGGAGAGTAGGGGAGTGGAATTAATTTGGATAGCTCTTTCAAGAGCCGGCATGGGATCGATGGGCCGAATGGCCTCCTTCTGTGCTGTATAATTCTATGATTCTATGACCAGAAACGGTTATTATGATCTAACTGGCTGGTCTCAAAGCTTAAAGAAAAAAAACTAAAATAATAACTAAATACGATTCACTTGAATAGCACACTGTATCTCAGGAGTGCTGTAAGTAATACAAAAACAACATTCTGGTAACAAACATGTCTTTAGTTCTTTCCAGCAAAGCACCAGTATACCAATTTCTAATCTATTATCTAAATCTATATTCAGAATTATTAATATTATTATTCTGCAGATCCCAGAATAATACTAAATGCAAGGCTTATTTCATCGAGAAACCATACAAAACAACCCCCTTGAAAGCTCTTCCTCATTTTTTTAAACATCCTTAATAATATGGTTGGAACACAAGAGTTCTGTTTCCTTCAGGTGCCCCAGAGGTCAGTTTTTATGAATGGCAGCAGGGCCCGAAGTAGATCTTAATCCAAGACATGTGGAGGCTGCAGCCAGCTAAATGATGATAGGTTTATGGTGGCTGATAGCACTCACCATGTGAGGGCTTCCAAAACACACCTGCTCCATAACCTTTCCAATTCCCATGGGTCCAGTATAAGGAAATAAACTTGACTTCCCTCCGATGGCCTGATAGGTAAGGGCATCACCCAATGTCACATGGGGCTTGGATTATAGAAGAAGTAAACAGCTTATGATTCTCTCCTCTATTAGACGGTGTACTTGTACGGTTGTTGAGCCAGGAAGGACCAGGCTTGGCAGTGATTGTATAAACCAATACTTGAACAACAGCCACTGAGGCAGATCCCTATACCACACACAGATTTACATAGAATGTACAGCATCAAAACAGACCATTCAGCCCATTACTCAGTGTTTATACTCTGCACGAGTCTCCCCCCACTCCTGACTCCCTCCCATAACCTTCTATTCCCTTCTCCCTTATGTTTATATCTTGGCTTTCTCTTAAATGCGTCTATACTGTCTGCTTCAACCACCGCTTCAGGCAGAGAGCTCCACATTCCCACTACCCTCTGCGTAAAATAGATCCACCTAAATTCACTTTTACATCAAGAGAAGGAAGCAGGACGGAAACTCTTCAATTCCCCAATTGAAAGATTATACAAGGTATCACCTGTGACTGACAAAATCTAACACTGTTCATTCATTACAGAGGGAAATAAGGGGTCAGAATGTATCCAATTTAAATGTAACGCTGGCTCAAGTGATATATCCCAGATGTGCGAACAGTTATAATAATCCTTGCGTTTGGTCTAGCGTTTTTCATGTTGGGAAGACGTCTCAAAGAACTTCATAGGAAATATTGTAAAGTGGAGTGACTATATTTTTTATAGGTGAATGTGGCAGACAATTTGCACATAGTATTGCTCCACAAACAGCCATGACATGAATGACTGATTTTATTTGGGGGACTGTAGGCCAGGACACCAGGAGGAGGACCCCCTTCTTTTTTCAGTTAGTGCCATGGGATCATTATCGTCCACCTGAACCTGCAGGTGGGACCTCAGTTTAACATCTAATCTGAAGGACAGCACCTCACACTGCACTGGAGTGTCAGCCAAGACTAAGAGCGCAAAGTCCTAACCCGGATGAACCCACAACCTTCTGCTTTAGAAGCGAGTGTTACTACTCTCTGAGCGATGCCGTCACCAGTTGTTGATTGTCTGCTTGCAAGTGTCCTGAATGCTGGGTCTTTCAAATGCATTAGTCAAAAACTGACAAGGAATGCTTAATCCACCCCTGACTGTGTGTTGTGTACAAATCCTTCTTATTTAATTGTGAATTTATGTCTGTCAGTCAATATCATGCACTGACAAAACAAACGTCAATGGCTTTTGACCAAATGAAAGCATTAGCTTACATTCTGTAAAACTATGCCTTTTGTGGTAAGAATTCTGTTTGTGTTATTTGCTCTTTAGCTGCAAAAACATCTGACTACAATTATGCTGTACTCAATGGGAACCTCCTTCAGTGTTTTTTAAAGCCTTTCAAAGACACAACAGGCTGATGGGGCAAGGACATTGAGTGACAAATTCGGTCTCCAACTGCTGCAATGGATAATTCACTGTTTAGAATGATTTTTAATGGGCAACACACATCCTCATACCTAACAGACCCGACTATGTATCACTGATTTGCACTATAGAGCCAGTGGAGCCAGATGAAGATAGGGGTGATAATTTCATGGAGTCCTGTAGCACAGTGGTTAGAGCACTCGCCTCACAAGCGAGAGGACCTGGGTTTCATTCCCTGGCAGGGTGAAACGTTGGGCAAGTTTCCTTACTCCACACGCCTCTGTTTACCTAGCAGTAAGTAGGAACACGATTGTTAGTCTATTGGCAGATTGCTTTTCCGGGAGTAATAAATCATTCAAAAAAAAAAGAATTTAGTCACTCAATCTATGCCTGTTTGTGGGACGCTGCTGTGCTCAATTGGCTGCTGTGTTTCACCCACAAAATGTATAGTCAATTCACTTTAAAATATATTCCGTGAAACACTTTGAGAGGTCTCAAAGACATGATAAGACGCTATATCAAATGGAAGGATTATTATTATTATGGCACCACCAACAACAACTTGCATTTATATTGCACAGTTCACGCAAGGAGGATCTCTGAGCGTTTAACAGTGGCAGAGCTTGACGCTGAACCGGGGAGAACGGGTAGATGAGCACGGTTGAAGAACAAAGTCTTCAGGTAGGAATGAGCGGGTAAGGCAGAAGGATTGAGGAAGAAAGTAAAATAAAAGTTTGGAAATACCATGTTTACTCAACAACAGCAATTACATTTAGACAACGCCTTCGCGTCGGGAGGACGTTTCAAATGCTTCACACAGGGGTAAAATTCTAGCTGTTCAGCAAAGTTGCTGACCTTAGTTAGTGACGTTTACTTAGAAGAGTATACGTCAAAGGTATTAATTTAACCAAGGAGATCAAACTCCCTTCTATCAGATTGCTCATGTGATTTCCCAGTGGAATTCAGGGGTTTTGAGCAAGACCATAATGTATGTGCTCCAATCTAATCCCTGTGGGCAATATAATACCATGGACAGCACATGAGAGGCTTACCTGTGTTCACAATAACAATCTGTATTTTTTAGTGATCACGATGGACTCTCCAACCCTTAATTCTTGCCGGCCTGTGCCTAATTGCCGAATTATTCTGGTATTCGGTAAGCAAATGCATCCTTTCAGTGAGAGAGTATGCACTTGCATTTGATATCATACCTCATCATGTTGTGGAGACATCACTAAGCGCTTCACTGAATTTTACTCTAAAAGCGTAGTGACTGTGTATTTTGTAGGTGAGCGCAGCAGCCAATTTGCGCACAGCAATGTCACCCTTTTCCAGACACAGGGAAATTTCCATGCGTACGTGGAGCTCTGAGTGGTTTGATTTGGAGCCTCTGAAACATGGTGATGGGTTTACTCACATTTCAAGTGACCCCCCAAAAACATAATTCCTAACTCACCATCTGTGTGAACAACACGAAGGAACTGTAACTATATAACAGCAGTTGGCCATCTTGAAAAAAAACTGTTGGAATATAATTCAGACTTTCCTTTGGAATATTTATATACCGTGGTCTGAAATTCTCCACTTTCCTGAATTTTAATTCTTGTAGTTGGTGCAAAAATGCTTCCACATCGCAGAGTAAAGGCCCCGAGCCTCTGGAGAGCGGCAGTCGAGTCCAGGCACGTCTCTGGTTAAAATGTCAGGCATTCCTTCACCCCCACAGCTGCCAAAGAGAACGTCAAGCCATTTCCCCTCCCTCTATGTTCACAACTTACTGGCACTGTGCGCACTGCTAAAAACTCCCTTACCTCACTGAAGCAGGCTTTGTTTTTTCATTTACAATAACAAATTGCGCTTATGTAGAGCCTTTCACATCGGGAGGACGTCTCAAGACGCTGGACAGTGAAGGGTTTGCACCTGAGCTGCGGGTTGGGATCAGGGAGGTGTGGAGGGTGGGGTTTCCCCAGTTTCACAATCCAAAAGGTCTATCTCATCTAAAACGCCACTGCCCACAACCTCATCTCTACGCCCATCTTAATCCTCGCAGGCATCAAGAGCTCCCTATCTCCAAAAGGATCAATTTCAAGATCCTCACCCTCACATATCAATCCTTTTGTGCCCAAGCACCTCTCTACTTTTCCGACCTGCTTATAACCCACTCCTTTGCTCATGCCCTTCACTCACTGGGAGAGGCCTTCCACTTGGTAGCTGTGTCTTCAGACATGGCTCCCCCAAACTCTGGAACTCCCTGCCACAATTCTTCTACCGCGTTCCATCTTTATCTTCCAATCCCACCTCTTTGACCACACCTAAGGTCGCCTGTCCCTCCATTCCTCCTATCTCAGTGTCCAATTGCACTACTGAGAAGCGCTCTGAGACTTAGTGAAGGGCGTTATATAAATGCAAGTTGTTGTCAAAGGTGCTATTCTTCGGAGGTGAATTTAAACAGAGGTTCCATCGTTTTAAAGTTCCCATTCCAGCATTCGAAAAGAGATGTTTCTCCTGGTGTTTTGGCTGACAATCCCCCAGATAAAACAAAATTGGTCATTCACTTCATTAAAGTTTGTGGAACACTACCATGTGCAAATTGTCTGCCACGTTTGCTTACAAAGTACAGTCACTCCACTTTACAGTCTATCCTGTGAAGTGCTTTGAGATGTCCTCTCAGCATGAAAAGTGCTGTGCAAATGTAAGGATTATTCTGAAATCCCTCATCTCCACGAGTCTGATGACAAATGGGTTAATTAAATTACGCAAAGCAGTTCCTCACTTTGTGACATATTTTCTCCACCCCTTCAAACAAACCCAATTGCCCTGCCAGGCCTCTGCCCTTCACCTGACCTCGCTCAAACCCTGGTAAGTGAATTCAAAGAGACCCTGGGACTGAAAGCCATGCTATCCTATCCTGAAGCCACAGGCATTGACCCTTCAGCTACTGGGCAAAATGTGGCTAAGCCTCAATCAGACTTTGAAGGAGAGAGAGAGAGATAGAGAGAGAGAGAAAGACAGAAATATTTCATGATTAACAAAAATGTTTTTCTCTGGGTCACTGATATCTATTTTACTGAAATGCTGTCTGGATGAGAGAGTTTACATCTGAAATACTAACGTAAATAATTTTGATTGAACAATTTACATTAGTAAAGTTTAAACTTACAAGAACGTGGGCCTGAAATTCCGCCCGGTCCTAGCCTGTGAGACCGTTATGCCCTAAAATTTAAGACTTGTGGAAAATCCTTAAATTCAAGTTAGTTTCTTGCATTTTCAAAACGGGCTGGCCTGCAAATTAAGACCTAACTGTACCAATTTTACACTATTTACCGCCACCTTAAATTTTAAGACAAAACAGTCTCTAGCAAGCTAAAACTAGGTGGAATTTTGAGCTACACAAGTCTCATTTATTTATTTCAAGGCAAAACTACGGTAAAGGGAGTTTAACTGCTTAAATGACGGAATCCTCACGACCTCAATTGGTAGCATTCCTGCTTCCAAATTAGAAGGCTGTGGGTTCAAGCTACACATCAGAACTTTAAACTCATCGAGTAGGTTGACACTCCAACGCAATGCTATGGTAGCGCTGCATTGGCGGAGGTGCCTTCCTTTGGATGTGACACTAAACCAAGGTCCCATCTGCCTGTTCAAGCGGAATTGAAAGATTTCATGGTACTATTCGAAAGGAGAAGACAGTTTCTCCTACTGTCTGGCCACAATCCCCCTGATAAAATTGGCATTCACTTCATGGCTGTTTGTGGGACACTGCTGTGTGCAAATTGGCTGCTGAGGTCACTTCGAATAACTATACCAATCCTTGCATTCGGTATAGGACTCTACATCAGGAGGATGTCCCAAAGTACTTCACAGGAATATACTGTATGTGCAATGACTATGTGTTTTGTGGACGAACGCAGTGCTAAGTTGCGTACAGCAATGACCCAATAAACACCCATGAAGTGAATAATTGTTTTTTTAAACTGTGGGATTGTTGGCCAGCACACCATGAGAAACTCCCTTTGAAAAATACACAGTCTCTGCAAAATCCACAGTCACTACACTTTGCAGTAAATCTTTAGTGAAGATTTGAGATATCCTCCTGATATGAGAATGCAAAGATTAATTATCATAATTTTTTTGGAAACATTGGAATGACTAGGTTGCCTCAGATTGCTTCCTTGATGCTTGCACTATATTTTTGTACCCATTCTAAAACTCTTCAAATGCTAAAAGTTCAATGTTGAAGGATGCAGGAAACCAAAAGCATGTGTTGGGAATCAAAACAACCAAACATGCAGTACTCCTGTGCCCATTTATAGGAGTTTTCATAACACTGATTAATATAGAAATATGAGAAGCATCGGTAAGCTTCGAGATATCGTTTGCTTTTACATCTGGTAATTTAATGCTTAAATAATGTTTGGCTGGTTTTGTTTCAGGCGCTCGCTCTGGGCCAGAGCACAATAGGAAAAATCGGTAACCTATCATTCAAGTTTCCTTTCAAGAGCTTCTTTATCTTCCAACAACAACAGCAGCAGCAGCAACAACAACAAGATTACATGTGTATAGCGCCTTTCACGTCGGGAGGACGTCCCAAGGCGCTGGACAGAGTACAGCATTTCAGACATTTCCATTACCAAGGAGAAAGTTTTAGGTATTAATAAGAGTCTAAAACGCGATGGTTTCTAATGCAATTCCTCACTAATAGCTCTAGCCTCACATAGAAACTTCTCCCGGAACTGGGAAGAGCATCCCCCTGATCCTGTGGGAACTAGATCACTTTGACCTAAAGTTCCCAGGATAGGAGCGACACCCTCCTGGATACTGGAGAAAGTCCCCATTTGTAACTCAGAATGCGTAGTAACAATAATAATGAAAATAACAGTACGTACATCTGATATAGCATCGTTCACATCAGGGTGACAACTCAAAGTGCTTCACATGATTTTCCTGTAAAGTGTAATGACTGTGTATTTTTGTAGGCTAACGTAGCAGCCACTTTGCGCAGAGCAATATCCCACAAACATCCACAGAGGAAATGACCCATTTTATCTTGGGATTGTTGGTCAGGACAACTAGAGAAATAATGCCATGGGATCTTTAACACTCATCCACCTGAAGAGACAAATGGAACCTTGGCTTCACGTCTGATCTAAGTGACAGCACCTCTGATAAAGCAGCACATGCCAGCACTGCAATGGATTGTCAGCCTAGAGTCAATCAACTTCTATGTGAGTTCAGTCCTCATATAGGGCTTAAACCCACAACTTTCTGATTCAGAGGCGAGAGTGCTACAAACTGAGCCAGGATGACCCACAAGCAAATGACCTTTTTAAGGACGATAGAAGATAGGTGGGAGAGTAAGCTGTGAGGATGACACACAAAGAATGCAAAGGGAAATACACAGGCAAGGTGAGTGGGCAAGAAAGTGACAGATGGAGAATAACGTGGGGAAGTGTGAAATTATTCATAATTAGAAAAGCAGATTATTTTCTAGAGGGGGAGAGGCTAGGTAGTGTTAGTATTCAGAGGGATTTGGGTGTCCTTGTACACCAGTCACAAAAAGTTAGTTTGCAGGTACAGCAAGCAACTAGGAAGGCTAATGCCGTGTTGCCGTTCATTGCAAAAGGGTTACAGTACAAGAGTAGGGAAGTCTTGCTGCAGTTGTATAAGGCCTTGGTGAGACCGCATCTAGAATATTGTGTGCAGTGTTGGTCTCCTTATTTAAGAAAGAACATACTCGCCTTAGAGGGAATGCAACATAGATTCACGAGGTTCCTGGGATGAGGGGGTTGACCTACGAAAATAGATTGAGTAAACTACGCACATATTCTCTAGAATATAGAAGAATTAGAGGTGATCTTATGGAAACCTATAAGATTCCTAAGGGTCTTGACAGGGTAGATGCCGTAAGACTGTTTCCCCTGGTTGGAGAATCTGGTCTCAAGATTAAGGGTCAGCCTTTTTGAACTGAGTTGAGGAAACATTTCTTCACTCAAAGGGTAGTGAATTTGTGGAATTCTCTACCCCAGAAGGGAGTGGATGCTCAGTCCTTGAACATATTCAAGACTGAAGTTGATAGATTTCTAAAGGAGAGAGGGATTAAGGGATATGGGGATAGCGCGGATAAATGGAATTAGGTTAGAAGATCAGCCATGATCTTATTAAATGGCGGGGCAGGCTTGAGGGCCGAATGGCCTACTCCTGCTCCTAAGCTTTATGGTCTTTAGAAATCTTGCGATTTTGGGTCAATCAAAAACAGTTATAGGATCCTTCCACTGGGACTCATTCAAAACAGGAAAAAAGGAAATTGCTTTGGATTTGCAGATTTCTGCATTAACCACAAGTTTCAACCCTCAACCGGTGTCATTTTTTGCTTTGGACACGATCTTGCCTTCTGAACATCACAGGAACGCTACGGGGGAAATCTGATACCTTTTCAAAGGACTAAGAGAGTCACAGGCTGGATAACCCCTCAATTAACCCGGCCACAGCCTTTTGAATGTCTGATATACACAGACATGCCACACTTAGCCAACCACCCTGACAGTTAGAGCTTTGATACAATTGATTCAGCAGAAACGTTACGACTGACCTCAGACTGAAGAATGAAGAGTGACAGCTGGAGTTCAAGTAACTGCATCTGTTCACAGATGACAATTTTAAATGGTCTTTATTAGATGGTCATTTTCAGAATGGCACAGCTGCCTGGATGGACATTAAAACGTTTAACTTGAGGTCCTTCTCGCATACCCTTATGAAAACCATTATTGTTATTCAGAGGCTAAGTTGAAGCTTTGGTTAGGTTTGATTCAATGGGAGTCAAACTGGAGCATCAGTCAATGGACTCCAATAATCTTTTAGGGTTTGACTAATTCTGTGATTGGAAGCCTTCCCCCCACCCGTCCTATAATAGATAAGCAGGTTTACCATTCTAAGCCCAGTTTATTACCAGAGAAAATCAGTACTCACACAATCTAACGTGACATATTTGACCTTTCAATCCACTAAAATGCAACTCAGGCAGATTTTCTGTTCCGTGCTTATGATGGGAGGGGGGGAGGGAGGGGGAGGGGGTTAGAAAGAATCCAGGGCCCGGTGGGAAAACTAAACACAAGTTATAACATTTGCAAACTCAAGCAGAAACGTTGTGAAAATGTGCACACAGCAGCCTCCTCGATAACAACTAAGCAAAGGGGTAAGGGCGCTTTTACAAGTGCGCCTGGGTGCTGGGTCAGCGCCACGGCAGCCAGCAGCGTTTAAAGGAGGCCAGTGCTGAACGGAAGCCAATGCAAACTCTGCTGCTAATCTCTTGACTGGTTTATAAAAGCACAGAAATGATGGCTTGAGTCCGCAGGATAATCAGAACAAGCAAGTGCTAAAACTGCTGGCCTGTCAGCACCCTGCCCGCTGTTGAAACAGTGCAGCAAATAATAATCCCCTGTTGCATGAACGGCACAACTTTAATTTATTTCAGATTAAACTTTTTCATCTTTTCGATCAAACTAGCATTAAAGCCTGATCCGGAAATCTTTTGCCTTTCGTCTCTTTTGAAGCTGAGTTCCTGCTATTGCTGGAGTTTCAGATCTCTCGAGCTCCGGTGACGGAATTAGAAGAGACTAAAAAAAAACTGTTGAAGCCAAGTCTGAATGGATCAGAATACAATGGGGCTCACTCGCACAACTTTGGAATATTATAGGAATTTTAGATAGGTAAGGTATCAACTGGCTCAGTCAGTAGCACTCTCAACTCTGCGTCAGAAAGTTGTGGATTCAAGTGCCCCGTGTTAGGCTGATACTCAGATGCAATGCTAGATGAGCTCTGTTTTGTTGGAGTTGTCGTCCTTTGGACGAAACGTTAAACCGAGATGCTGTCTGCCTATTCAGGTGGACCCTAAAGATCCCATTGCAGTAGTCGAAAAGAGAAGGGAGTTTATCCCGACGTCTTGGCCAACAATCCTCCAGATAAAATTGTTCTTTGGTATTTTGTAGGTGAATGTGGCAGCCAATTTGTGCACAGGGGTTGGGGGGGTATATCCCTTATTGAGGAAAATTGGCTTATTGAGACATCAGAAATGTGCAAATTAGGATGGAACAATAGGAAGACGTTCCAGTTTTGAAGCTGCAAGTCTATACACAAAGAGGCAGCTAATGATTCATCAACAGATTGTATAAGTGGTGGAATGGAATTTAAGTATAGTTTACTGAGTACCAGGGTAATTAATGTTCACATTAAACAGGCTGCAATTCTTCTTAAAATTGGGTTTATAAAGGAAGCAGTAATTAAGATGTTTAACTGATAATCCCTCTGACAATATCTGCACTCGTAGCAACAGGTCAAAATATGCAATGTGAGAGGTACTGAATGTGAGTGCTCTGTTTGTACAAACAGGACTTGTGCTGATTGAAGACACAAGGCTTGGGATGTCTTGTGTGCAACGGGAAGACAGTGACAGGTAGTTGGCAACCAAGACTTTTCAGGTGTCCTGTCGGAGGGAGGGGTGAAAATGGGAACGGGGGAGAAATGAGAAGAGGGGGAAACGGGAACAGGTTTCAGCCTGGCTCAGTTGGTGGCACCCTAGCCTCAGTCACCGCATCAAGCTCTGAGAACCTTGACCCTATCCTCGTCTGACTCCCTACCCCCAGAAGGTGATGAGGAGCCAGTGGATCCTGGCAAGGATCTGTGTGATCCTCATCCTCACTTTCAAAGCATTCCACAGCCTTGCTCCTCCCTACATCTGTGACCTGCAACCCAATACTGGCCCGTCCGCTCCCTCTGCTTGGCAGACTCTGGCCTGCCCCACGTCCCCTGCCCTGCCCGATCCACCATCGGAGGTCGGGTCTTCAGTATCTTTGTCCCCACCCTTTGGAATCCATCCTACAGTCCCTTTGCCTCACCCCCTCTCCCTTACTTCCTTCAACCCTGTCATAAGACCTTCCTACACCCACCATCCCTGCCCTCCACCCCTCCTTATCCCAAACCCCAGCTTGGCAAATGCAAGTAATTTGTTGTGATTGAGTCAGATGGTTGTGGGTTCAAGCCCCATATGCATAGAATTACACTGATTCCATGTCTGTGTTTATATTCCACATGAGCCACCACCCCTCCTACACCCCTCTCCTATACCCCTCTCCTATACCCTTCTAATGATTTCTTCTCTCTCACCGAGGCATCAAGTTTCCCCTTAAACATGTTGATATTTTTTGCTTCGACCACAGCTTCGAGCAGTGAGTTCCACATTCTCAGCATCCTCTGTGTGAAGAAGTTCCTCGTAAATTCCGCTTGTGATCTGTTACAGGCTGGCTTTCTTGTATTTATTAAAACTATTCTTCTAATAAACCTAATTCATGTCTAAAAGTCACAAATTAATGATGCCAACAGGTTCCTGAAACCAGACCATTCACCTGAATTCTGAACAGATGTAGAAACATTGACAGTGAGGTTGCTACTCCTTTCACTCTCCCGTGTAGCTTTCCTCTTTTATACAGAGAGAATTAAAAAACTACAGATCGACAGCCAAGAAGCAGACCCGCATGCTGGCAATTCAGAATGTTATGCCGGTAATTTTCCACTATCAGCTCAATAAAAATCCTGTTATTTTTGGGTTATGATCAATTACAGCTATCCTCATAATACCATTCTCTGGCAAAGTCTAGGAAATATTCTACTTGAGGACAGTGCAATTATTTTTCCGTGTTCTTTCTCTTCTCCCTAATCCCCAGCTAAAGACAGTAAGTAGTGTGTGACTGCAGGTTTCAGCCTGGCTCAGTTGGTAGCACTCTTGCCTCGGGGTCAAAAGGCTGCAGGTTCAAGCCCCACATTGGGACCTTGAGCTTGTAGTCTAGGTCGACAATCCAGTGCAATGCTGGGCCAGGTCTGCATTGTCAGAGACTCTGTCCTTCAGATGACATGTTAAGTCTGCCTGTTCAGTTGGATATTAAGGATTCTTACCTGGTGAACAATGATAAAATTGGCTGTTTGTGGGACATTGCTATGTCCAAATTGGCTGCCACGTTCACCCACAAATACACAGTCACAACAAATTATAGTGAATTCCAGTGAAGCGTTTTGATGACGTGATAAAGTGCTATTTCAGATGGAAAGATTATTGTCATAAAAAGGCAAATGAGACCTGCAAACTTTTAACTTTACTGCACCTGGGGCAAATTATAGTGGAACTGTTCCAGGTACCAGCGTAACAGCTTATTAAAGGAACCGGTTCCTTATCAGTTTTCACGTTCATGCCAACATAAGCTTTGTATTGAAGTACTTGGATAGTAAAATCTTATCTATATTTTATTTTCCCTCTCTCTTTCTAGTTTTGCGAGTTACTATCCACCTGTGGGACATTGCTGTGTGCAAATTGGCTGCTCCACTCGCCTACAAAATACAAAGTTATTACGCAAGCACTGTAAAGCTCTTTGAGACGTCCTCCTGACATGAAAGGTGCAATACCAAATGTAAGGATTATTTCGTTTTTATAGAAGGTTTTGGGGTTCACCTCCAAGGTCCTACACATTTACTGACCTTGAAGAATAACATATCTCATTGGGGGGAAGCTGGAGTGGGGAGGGGGTAGGGGAAGGGAGGGGGGGAAGGGAACATGAAAATCATTTTTTTCTGCAGAACTTAAAACTGCCTAAGAAAGGCTAAGGAGTAATTTCCTTGGCATCAAACTTTGAAAATCTCATTAAAGATATATAGTGTATTGCGGTTATTTCGAAGACAAGTAGGGAGTTTTATCTCTGTTTAACATGACTGAGGAGAGTCTCCACATCTTTCTTGTCAGTTACGGGATGCGTTGCAGAATATTTTTCTAAGACTCCAACATGCTGGAGCAATAACCTTGTCAAGAGTCATGAAAAATTACGAGAGTTCTTCAATTTATTTTTATAACAGTAGCGAAACAAAACAAGCCCAGACCTAGAAATATTCTCTAGATAAACATTAGAGAGCAGTGGGATGCAGGGCACCCTGCACAAGGGATTGTAGGGCACAACATTTCTCCCATAAGTGAGTGTAGACAAATATGATAAGCAGTGAGGCACACACACAGTGTCTGACAATATTCTTACACTGCATTCTCTGCAGTCAAGAATAACATAGCCTGTGAGTGAAGAAACCTTGTCACTTCTATGGCCAATGCTCTTGAGTGTAACTAAACAGAGGCAATACAACAAGCCCTGAATTTGATATAATGCCTACACGTCTCAAACGTCAAAATGTCTCAAAACACTTCACAGCAAACTGCTGTCAAGGGCAGCGATTTGTGTGTATGGGTAAAACCCACCAGCTATTCTGTGCAGAGCAAGATCTGACTAACACTAATACTTGCACGTGGGTAAAACTCTGATCTCTTTTTGAATCCTGTGTTGTCACAGGATCATTAATACCCACCTCGCTGTCCATCATCAATGTTCATCCTCAACTGGTCCTCCAGTTCATCGTTTTTCTCAGTACTGCAATAGAGTGTCAACCAAGAACTCAAGGCCTGATGTGGGACTTGAACCCACAACCCTCTGAAGTGAGGAAGTGCTACCAATTGAGCCAGGCTGAAAAAGTAGCTACAGTGTAGATATTTCTCTAAACGGCCAGAGTGGAAATTTCCCGGAAGTAATAAATAATAATCCTTGCATTTGATGTAGCACCAGCATGTCATTGAAATGTCTCAAAGCGATTCACAGAATTTTAATGCGAAATGTAGACTGTGTATTTAAAGGTGAATGCAGCAGCCAATTTGCACACAGCAATGTCCCACAAACATACAAAGTGAATAATCCATTTTATTTGGGGGATTGTTAGCCAGGGCAGCGAGAGACACACACACACTCTGAGAAATCTTGTCCTTGCAGATCTTGTCTACACCTGGAAGCCCCAGGCTCTTTAGCACAGTCTGGTTTTCTTCTATAGAAAGATTGTAGTCTAAATTCCGTTTCCATTCCATTTTAGCTCGCTCCTCCTCAAAGCTATTCCTTCTCTACAAATCCTACATTCTTCCTTCACTGCCCTTCATTACGTGTAATTGTTAGATATGTAACTTCTGGTCCTCACCCCAACTCTCATTACTAATGTATATATAGGAGTCATGTTGAAACCAATCTCTTTTCCAAACAGTACACTTCGCAAGTGCTCTAAGAATATTGTCAGTAAGGGGACATATATGGCGCTACTTTGAGGTCACAGTCTAGGCGGACACTCCAGGGCAGTGCTGGGGGTGTGCCGCATTGTCAGAGGTGTCATCCTTTGGAGAGGATGTTCAAGTCCTGTCTGTCTGTTCAGGTGGTCGTTAAAGAACTGGTGGCAATATTCAAAAAAAGAGCAGTTTCTCCCGGTGTCCTGGCCAACAATCCTCTGGATAAAACTGGCAGTTGTGGGCCAGTGTGGTTTGCTATCCTAACGCTGGCTCATACACAGTTACTACACTTGACTGTAATTACCTGTGAAACCTATTAAGGTGTTTTGACTTCTAGGCATTATATCAAACGCAAGGATTATTGTTCATATACAGTTTTGCACCGACCCAAATTCGCCCCCAAAACCCCGGTTGCGTGCACTGGGATCTCGCCTCCCAGCACTGCCGGCTGAAGGAAAGTGAGAGTAATACGATGTGGTCTGAAATTGCCGCATATCCCCAAACCACCTTTCTGCAACAACACCACCAGCCTGCATTGACACAGTGCCCAGTGACACAGGCTAGCATCTTGGAGTGCCCGACAGTGACGGGTTCAAGCTGACATATTGGCAGTAGCTTCAACAAGAATGGTTTCTATTTTCCGGTGTTAACCATGTGCAAACACCTGTGTACCATGGTTATTACAGGTGGAGTCCTGTAACTCAGTGCTTAGGGCACTTGTCTCACAAGCAAGAGGGCCTGGGTTCGATTCCCAGGCAGGTCAAAATGTTAGGCAAGTTTCCTTACTCCTCATGCCTCTGTTCACTTAGCAGTAAACGCTTTGAGACGTCTTGAAGATGTGATAAGGGGCTATATCAAATGCAAGATTATTATTATAGGTGGCTTCAATTACTCTGTTAACAACCAATAAAAAAGATTACAGAAACATTTCCTTTCCATTGATCATTATTTATATAATTAAGGCCACCTGTGCTTCCCTCAATACACGTGTTTACATGGTTAACATACACCATATATTAGATGGCATTAAGCTTGGCTCGAGAGGTAAAGCTGGTGTGTAATCAGTTGTTGAGGTTCTTTTCTTTTTCTCTTTGTGGGGGGGGGGGGTTCACAGATGTCCAAGGTGCTTTCCCAAATGATTCGGACACAATCTGACAAGAGCCTGCAAGCTTCACTGATCATTAGGCAGCTCAACACCTTCCACAGGCAGTAACAGACATTTCTACCATGGAAAATCGTCTTACAAAATAGTTTACAAATTTCGCAGTGCGTGAGGCTACCTTGTCACTACCAATCTTTCACGCTGGGCGACTTTCATATTGTTTTGTCATAAGATTATTATTATTATTATTATAAAATGAGTCATCCTGGCTCAGTTGGTAGCGCTCTCATTCTGTAGTCAGAAGGTTGTGGCTTCAAACCTCATGTCAGGTCATGGAACTCACATTGCAGGCTAACACACTCCAATCCAGTGCTGGAGTGTCAGATTTGCAGTCCTTTAGATGAGACTTTAAGTCGAGATTCTTAGTTCATTGTCTCATCTGAAGGACCACTAACAAGGCAGCGAATCCCCAGTGCTACATTGGACCAACCTTTTGGCTGCTGAGCAGCACTGGATGCCGGAAGTGAGAAACGTCCACGGGCCCCATAAAAAACATTGCAAAATATGCAACATTTCCTTTTAAAAATACTCCTGCTGCATCTCTTCCCATCAGTCTCCGCGCTGCCTCTCACAAGGTTGTACAAGGCGCAGGGCAGGGTGGAGAGTAACAGGAAGAGGGGCGGACGGGAGGTATGAGTCACGAGCGGCGCTATCTAGAATGAGGAGAATGACCGTAATTGAGGCACTGCCAGGAGGTTAAACAATGAAGTCAGAAACGGTTGGCGGATTAAATTATCCCTCGGGTCAGATGTGGCCCATGGGCCACCATGGCCTGGACTATGCAAGTTCAAAGTCCTGGACTTGGAAGTTGTACAGAAACTAAGATACTTGCTGCCTCCAGGGCACATACGGTTTATCTGGCAATGCACTTGCTTTTTGAAGATGCCTCATCCAACTGACAACGGCCGTCTCAATCAGTCCTGTGATGCCAATTCAACTGCTGCTGCACTATTAGAGATGTAACAGATCGAGACTAGCTCCAACCATCTGCTGTTAAATTCTTTCACGATTAGCCTATAAAAACTTGGAAGTGCACCTGCATAAAGTTACAAGCCTGAAGTACAACCATTTGTATTGTGCTTAATCTCCAACAAATGCTTCAAATCAGGTCTTTATAAAACCAAAGCATAGCCAAGATCCCATGCCAAACTTTTTTTATGGAATCAGTTTGAAACTGTGTTACCTGCAATGTCCTTTGAAAGGTCTAGATGCATGAAAATCGCCGGAAGGATATCTATACGTTGGATGAATTAGTTCAATAGAGACAATAATATCTAGTTTCGGGAGCTCTGCTGATCACTGGGGTGAAAAGATAAATAGTGTCATGTAACCCTTTTTGTGGATAGAATAATAAGATTACCATAATCCAAAGATTATAACAATAATTATAATCCTTGCTCTTGATATAGCGCCTTATCATGTCGCTGAAATGTCTCAAAGCACTTCACAGAATATACTGTAAAGGGGATTAAGTGTGTATTCTGTGGATGATAAGCAGCAACGAATTGGACACAGCGATGTCCCACAAACAGTCATGGATTGAGTGAAGGGTTTTGCGGGCTTATTACCCCCGGAAAGAGATCCACCAATCGACTAACAACCAGTAACCAGTAACCTACTTACTGCCATGTAAACAGAGGTGTGCGCGGAGTAAGGAAACTTGCCTACGGTTTCGCACTGCCCACCTCTGTACAGCAAAATTCCGAACTCACCTGGCAGCAATTTAGTACAGTACAGTACAGTTAGAACGCGTGCCTGGTACACATTTGGTGCGTCTACCTTGTTTTGGTTTTATGTGAATCAATTCATTTCCAAGGAAACTGCACATTCTGCAATACTAAATTCCGCTGGCTGTCTGACACACACGGAAAGCCCATCATCATGCTTTGTTTGTGGGACATTGCTGTGCCCAAAATTAGCTGCTGGGTCTGCGTACAAAATGCACTGTTATTACACTCTACAGAAAAGTCTGTGAAGCACCTCATGAGATTTTCTTACGACATGAAACTCAAGGATATTTTATCAAGATTACAGTTTCAAGCTCTGATCTCAAGTCAGAAAACTGAGCTCCCTGAATGTTACATTATCACCTGTAGCCTCTGTAATTCTCAATTGGTTTCTGTACCAAAAGCTAAAATCCAGACCAGTCACCTTTGACTATCCAAATTGCATCTGAAACCCCAGAGGCTCAAACCTGATGTTTGGTACAGTTTATCACAGCCAATCACTTGTTTTGAAATCAGATAACACTGAGCTAACAATTTAACTTGACCTACTGAGTACTTGTGTGACTTCCTCTGCTGTGATTTCTTGGGTGAGCACCAGAGAACAGCACGCACAGCTAGCCGGACAGTCAATGTCAGAAGCCATGATCATGTCCTGCACAGAAAGGTTTCCCGATCATAGTTCTAACTATCTTATAGTTGTGTTCACCGACAATTACACAATCATTTCACTTTACATCATATCCTGTGATGCACACTGAAATGTCCTCCTGACTTGAAAGGCGCTGTACCTAAAGTAATAATTTTGTTTATTATTTTAAGGCTATGCCCCCATGTAATGGAACTTTCCATCAGAGAAAATGGCTGTCACAGACTCATAGAATGATACAGTACAGAAGGAGGCCATTCGGCTCTTTGAAAAGAGCTATCCAAATCAATCCCACTCCCCTGACTGTCTAGTCATTAAGTGTGACATGGTAATAATAAGTTAGGATTGGACAACTAAATACATCAATTTAGTCATATTTTATATTGGGTTGATGGATTATTATTCAAGTGTGGTGCAAATTCAGAATGTAATGCAAAGAATCGCAAATCACACTGAGCCCCAGGTCTTTTACTTGAAGAGTGACTGAGGGCTTGTTTTTTGCGCCAAAGTTTTGTTGGAATGTGGCAGATAGAATGCATCTGTTAACTTTAGCCATTTACGGAAAAACAACTTGCAATTATATGGCACCTTTCACACAGGTTAACGTCTCCTTTCGTCCTCTGGATGAGACATTAAACTGAGGTCCTGTCTGCCTGTTCAGGTGGATGTCAAAGATCCTGTGGTACTATTTGAAATGAGAAGGGAATTTATCCTGATGACCTGATGGACTTGTGGTTCTTCAGATGAGATGATACTAAACTGAGGACACAACCACCTTTCCCGGTGGCATTAAGGTTTGTGGCTGAAGAATAGGAGGGAAACAGTCCTGTGTCCAGCTCACGATTCCTCTTTCATCCACATCCGCACACAAAAAAAAACATTAATTTGTCAGTCGGCTCATTGTTGCTAAGAGAAACTGCTCATGGAATGTTTGTATTGAAGTGCAACACTTACATGGAACACAAATGTGTTCTCTTCTAAAATTGGCACAAATCAATACACCCTCCACATGAATACATCCACAACAGCAGGGTAAATATTTCATTGATCATTTCCAGTTACACAGCAGTGACAGCTTGGCTCGATCGGTAGCACTTTCATCTCCGAGCCAAACGTTTGTGGGTTCAAGCCCCACATCGGGACTTGGGTTAATAGTCAAAACTGACACTCAGTTACTCATTTCCGCATTGTGACAGATGCTGACTTTCAGATGAGATGTTAAATATGAGTCCTGCCAAACCATTTTCAGGTGGATGTCAGAGAATCCATGACACTTTTTTAAAAGAGAAGGCAGTTTCTCCCTGTGTCCAGGTCAAACATTCTCCAGATTAATTCACCTCTTGTGCAAAATACCTATTGCCTTTGCATACAAAACACACATTTGGTAATAATTACTGTGAAGCACTCTGAGATGTTCGTGGCGATAAAGCGTTATACAAATGCAAATTATTTTTCTTTCTTTTGCAAAGTGACTCAGATTATGAAACGGAAATACAAACAACAAACAGTTCAACACTGGAAAAATATTACCTTGTATTGTAAACCCAATAAAGATAACAGGCACAGTTATCTTTGCTGAAGCCTGAAGTGGGGGCTGTTAAAAGAGATAACAGAAACCTTGCAGCTACATCTGTGAATGTTGGCAATGCCATTATAATTCTTTCCGCTGCAAGATGTGTCCTTCAGCGACTTGTGGTCTCACAAACCCCGAACCAACAAGCAAATGAGTAATTCCGAGAGTTCAGAGAACATATAGATAGAGCAGGTTTTGCTTATAAAATAAGATGACAGCTTGGCTCAGTTGGTAGTACACCTCTGTTTACCTCGCCGTAAGTCGGAACCCGATTGTTAGTCAATTGAGAGATCGCTTTCCGGGGGTGATAATCCCTCCAAAGAAAAAATATAGTCACTCAATCCATGACTGTTTGTTGGGCAGTGCTGTGCGCGATTGGCTACTGCGTTTCACCCACAAAGTACATAGTCACTCCACTTTACAATATTATTCCGTGAAGCACTTTGAGACGTCTCAACGGTGTGATAAGTCGCTATATCAAATATAAGGATTATTATTATTATTATCACTTTCACCTCTGATTCAGAAGGTTATGAGATGTACTCACACACCATATTAGGCACTTTCAAAATGAAGCTTGGCCCTATGATAAAGAGGCATTGCAGAGTCTGAAATGCCTTATGACATCTTTGCCTGTTCTTATCTTATGTTCTTTCTTCAAAAATATAGTGGTGACTTAAATGAAGTCAGATCACAGGAAGACTGGCATGAAACAGGACAGAAACTGGCAATGAAACAGATGGGAACATAGAGTAGGCAAGAGGCTAAAAGAACTGTACAATGACTCCTTATAAAGAATTGTCGATTGGGACAATTGACAATTCTGTTCCAATGCGTTTCAGTTGTTCAGTGCACACAAGGGCTCCGGTTTATGTCCTGCGAGTTACGATTTCACTGAATCATTTGACAAAGGGCAGGACTCAATAGTGCGTGGGACACAAGCTCACACTTTCATCAGAAACATAGAGAGTCACACCACTGAGTTGAATGATTGTAGCTCAGCCCAGGGTGGGCTTAGGTTAGCTGACAATGACTTCTTTCTTCCTGCCTGTCTCTTCTCTGACCTCATATACACCAAAGCGTTTTATGGCTCCTATGCTAAAGATCATACTCCTTTGAAGTGTTGAAGCACAATCTGTAGAAAATTACAGCACAGAAGGCGGCCATTTGGACAATTGTGTCTGTGTGGGCTCTTTAAAAGAGCAATCCATTCAGTCCCATTTACCTGCCTTTCCCCGTCCGCCTCGCCCACTCCCTTCCTCCTTCAAAGCCCGTCTAAAGACTTTCTTCTGCAACCGTGCCTTCAGTCATCTTCCCACCTCCATCTCCCTTGCCCTCACCTCTCATGCCTCCAGCCCCCAGCACAGGTGCAAACCATTCACTGCCCAATGCTTTGGGACTTCCTCCCGAAATGAAAGGTGCTCCATAAATGCAATTTGTCGTTTGTGGAACATTGCTGAGCGGACACTTTGTGCCCCATTTGCTTCCAAATACACAGACACTACACTTCACAGTAAAATCCAGTTACTCGCTTTTGAGACAACTTGACGACATGATAAGGCGTTATCTCAAATGGAATGATTATTATTTTACAAATAACCCACAGACAAGTCTACACATAGTTTCGCTGCTAAGGCAGCTGTTTACCTCTATCTGCACTAGGAAAAGACGAAATTGTTCAAAGGACTCAGCCAAAAAAAAACTGTGGCTCACAAAGACAATGCAGTTGTGTGCAGCACACAAATATGCTTGTGATCACATCAAAGGGATGGAATCGTGCTGTAGGTGCCTCCCTCGAACCCACCCCACTAGATCCTGTCATTGATTGTCCAAAGCCACTGACAGCTTTATGCCAGAAAGGTCCCATTGATTCAGGCCTCGTCAAGCTGATCCATTCTTTGACCTGTGACAACAGTGTTGTAAGGTTATCTGAGGTTCATGAAGGGCGCAAACACTTGTTCAGAGCTTTTGGAAGCTGGTTGCTGTATCCAGAAGAGATAAATGCCATTCACGTGTCCTGAAGTTGCAACCGGCAGATTACACCATTGCGAGAGTCGTTTCAAGTCAGTCACTGAAGATAATTCAGTGATTCAGTTTAGTAACATTCACATCATCCAGATTCTAGTTCTGTTCTGTTCAATGCTTTTTTAAAAAAATTCAAAATTTCCAGATTATGGAAAAAGTTTTACCCTATGAATTTTTTTTGGGGTTCAGCTGGGTGTTTTGACACATGTAAAAAACAGTCACTGTGCTTAAGAGTATACAGATCAATTTGAACGTTCCCTGCATATATGCCACTCGCACATGGAAATTTCTGTGTGCCTGGAAATGGAACGCACAATAACCCCCTGGAAGCACGCACCCTACTTACCTAATTCTGGAGAGTATTAGGCGCACAGAGCCAAGGCTTCAGGAACCCAAAGTGTGCGTTGAGGTACTGTTGGAATTCAGCAAAAATGCATAGCTCGCCATTCAGAGCACTATGTGACAAGTTTCCTACTACATTTCCAGTTAGGATCACCCGACACTTAGAGCTATGGTTTGCAGGGTTAATAGGGTTAACAGATATGCAATGATCCATAAAATACTTTCTCACTATAGTATTGTGATATCAGCAATAAAGCAAACACAAAGATAAGATTTCACAGTGGTTTTTTAATCCAATTTTTTGTTGCAACCTATACTTTTTTCTTCAACCGGGCATTTAAAAGACTGAATTTCGATATCCGCGGTTTGAGATGTCCTCTCTATGTGAAAGGCACTATATAAATGTACATTGTACCGTATTTGTTTCTGGATTAACCAATACAGACTAAGTCAGTTGTAACTCTTAATCAATCCCCTTCAGTTGCAAAACTCAGATATTAAGCTGTTGGGCGCATTGTCTGGGCTAAATAAATAACATATGCTTTTAAAAAAAATTATATTTTGTAACAAATTGGCTCTGCACAGTTGTACACAGTTGTTACACATTACGATGTATCCCGTGAAGCCCTTGAGACATGCTCCTGATTTGAAAGTCGTGCTATCAAATGTAAGGATTACCCCCACATAATTATGCTGAAACATTATCATGTTGAAATATCTCAAAGCATTTCACAAGCGTTTACTGTTTTGTCAACTGCTGCCATTTGTGTCAGCACAGTTTGACAAATAGCCATAATTGGTCACTTCACTTCATGGGGCTTGTGGGGCATTGCTGTGTGCAAACACTGACCTACAAAATACAGTTAATCCTGCAAAGTGTTTTGGGGCAGCCTCCTGACGTGAACAGTCTATAATCAAATGCAAGGATTTATTTTTTATAAGCAATTATTGGCCAATTAATGTGAAAACCTCTGTGAAGCACACTGAGATATTCTAATCTCAAAGTGCTCTATACCAAAATTTACAGATCATTATTAATATTGTTACTATTCCTTCACTGAGGGTCAAGTAATCTACTTGTTAAAACCTTTCTACAGGAAGTGCACTCACTAAAAAAAAAGTGTAATAAATTACAATAATCCTTGTATTTAATATATATTATCATGTCGTTGAGACGTCTCAAAGCAATTCACAGAATACACTGTAAAATGAATTGACTGTATTTTGTGAGCGAGTTGAGAACAGAGGTGACAAAGTACCAACCTGCTGTAACGAGGCACATTTTAAAAATATTACCAAATGACATTATTGCTCTGTTCCCACAAAACAGCATGGAACTAATCTGGCATTAGCAGACAGTGGAGATTTCCTATGCAGGGCCCCATTAACCTTACAGAATTTCACTCCATTAAAATCTCAAGGACAAGGCAGCATTTACCAGACACAAAGAACACACTCTATAAGGCTGTCTTTGGAAGGCATGTATAAAACGGGATATACTTGGGAGTGGTTTATTGTGAGGGTGTTCACAAGTTATATCTGTCGGGGCAGACATAAGCAATGCCTGATATATCAGAAGTTGGAGTATAAAGTATCCCAAGAGGATACTGTATCTATTTACATATTACACATTCACATTCCACCCTAATTGTGGCAGTCAGGCCTGGAGGAGCCGAACTATCCCAAAATATAACACAAAGATTTATGGAGACAAGAATTTCAAGGAATTCTACACTGTATTTGCTTCTAACACAGTGCTTGAAACACCAGGTAGGACAAGTGAGGCTGAGGAAGTCACTATCAACACACGTTACCAAAATGGGGTTAAAAGGATTTAATGTATATTGTTGTTTACAAGAATTTGGTGCATTCACTATATAGGATGTGATTAGTGGTTGGAGCACTTGCCTCACAAGTGAGAGAACTTGGGTTTGTTTCCTGGCAGGCGAAACGTTGGGCAAGTTTCCTTACTCCACACGCTTCTGT
Source organism: Callorhinchus milii (assembly GCF_018977255.1). NCBI lineage: Eukaryota > Metazoa > Chordata > Chondrichthyes > Chimaeriformes > Callorhinchidae > Callorhinchus > Callorhinchus milii. The sequence continues at coordinate 73,525,828 of NW_024704745.1, read as the reverse complement.
TTACCGAGCAGTAAGTAGGAACCAGGTTGTTAGTCGATTGGCAGATCGCTTTTCTGGGGATAATAATTCCTTAAAATAAATAATAATTCTCCTACCCTCTCTGCCCTCCCTCATCCCAACTCTGCCCCCCAACCTCGGATCCTGATCCCTGACTGTTCAACGCCTTGGGATAATAATAATAATAATAATAATCCTTGCATTTGATATAGCGATTTTCACGTCAGGAGGACGTCCCAAAGCGCTTCACAGAACACACTGTAAAGTGAATTGACTGTATATTTGTGGGCGAACGCGGCAGCCAATTGTGCACAGCAATGTCCCACAAACAGTGGTAGATTGAAAATGACCAATTTATTATTGTTTTTGGTTTTTGGAGGGATTATTATTAGGCGTGTGGATGTCCTCCCGACGTGAAAGGCGCTTTACAAATGTAATTTTGTTGTCATTATTGTTGTTGTTGTTGGTTACTCAATCCACGACTATTTGTGGGACATGGCTGTGTGCAATTGGCTGCTGCGTTTTGCACACAAAACATAGTCAATTCACTTTACAGTATATTCTGTGAAGCGCTTTGAGACGTCTAGAAGATGTGATAAGGCGTTATATCAAATGCAAGGATTATTAAATCACTTCATGGCTGTTTGTGGGAACTACGGATTGTTTTCACCTGCTTTAATGTGATAAAGAACTACTTCAAATGCAAGAATTATTATATTGGCTGCATAACACTATCTTGTGGTTAGGAATTAAAAAAAGGTCAAAATGAATTTAAGGCCTGAAATTTCACCTAGTCTCGGCTGTAGGGGCACTTTGTCTTGAAATTTAAGATTGCAAATTTTTTGCTTACATATTCACAGTCACTCCACTTTACAGTAAATCTTGTGAAGCACTTTGGGATGTTCTCCTGACGTGAAAGGAGCTAATATCAAATGCAAGGATTATTATTGCCTAGAACTGTGGAAAATTCTTAATGTCAAATTTTTTTTTAAGAGAACCTCATAAGAAGATGGTTCAACATTTTCCCAAAACAAGTGTCTAGTGTCGTGATCAAAATCAACCATTCTGATACAATTTGGATTGAGCTTTCAATAACCAGAAGTGTTTCAAAATGATGGTTGAATTTTGCCATAATATTGCAAAACATTAAATCTTAAGACAAAATAGCCTTGCAGGCCTAGGTGAGGTGGAATTTCAGGCTTTTAGTGGTTAATTATTCTTTCATTGTACATCAAATATAAACATGAGTCGATATTCCTTAAATATCAATTATCTATCTCTGGCTCAGACACTTTAGCATTCATATGACAGCAGTAAATTGGAACACGCTGAGCGCTGTTTACCTTTGTCATGACTATGTTAGCCCTCCATCCCCCCCACCCATGGAAAAAAAATCTTGTCATAAAGTGATCTATCGCAGCACACGAGCGAGTGAATGAGATTGCAAGCAGAAAATATATTCAATGTTTACCCCCCAAACTTACTTGGCTCCTTCGCTTTACTATGTATATATTTGCATCAGCTATTTTGGTAATGTTAATGCAAAGACTTGAAGCGCTGCCTAATATAGTGCACTATCGGGCACTTTATCATCGAAAGCTTTGCCAATGCTTTCAAAAGAGATGGATGGGGGAAAACCTGAACTGAAGGTAATCCGTGTGGTATAAAGCAGACACCAGTTCCATGGTACTTGACAGCTAGGAACTCCAGAAACCCTGTTCAAAGTTGAATAAGAATGGACATGAATAACATTTTGCTGATGAAGTACTGAACAAGTCCTAGCCCTCTCCATTGCACTGAGACTCTGTGGCACAGTGGCTGTTGTCTTGAGTTCTATGTACATTGCGTAAACTGATGGAAATTAGGTTGGTTTAAAAATTTTCTCCCATAGGATAACAGGAGAAGGAGGAGGCTGCCCAGGGCACCAGGAGAAACTCGCTACTAAAAATGCAAGCTGTTGCATGTATTCCTCTGGCTGTACAGGTGCAACACTGTCTGGACTGGCAGATTTTGACTGATGATTGACATGTTGATAATCAATTGGCATCCGGACCAAGAATGAAAAATAGTCCATAACGTTACCAAACAAGAACCATTGACTCATATTCACATAGAACCCTTTACACAGGATAGCATCTCAGAGTGCGGCAAACTGGTGGGGTTTGAGCCAAGCTAGGGAGAAGGGGATGGGGAGACCACAACAGGAAAGATCGAAGAACTATATCTTAAATGAGATTTAAAGATAAAATGAGGGCGAGGTGGAGAGACTGAGGTAGGGAGTTCCAGATGTTGGGGTGTAGTAGCTGAAGACTGGACTACTGATGGTGACACAGAAGGGTCGAGGAATGCATAGCAAGTCTGTGTTAGCTGAACTAAGGGGGTGCGCTGAGTAGCCGGGTAAAAGCAGGGCAGAGAGGTAGGGAGGTGCTAAGGTGTGAAGGGATTTGTATGTGAGGGTGAGGATCTTGAAGTCAATCCTTTTGGAGACAGGGAACCAGTGGAGCCTGGTGAGGATTGGAATGATTGGTAATGTGGAGTGGATTGGAAAGACTTGCAAAGCTGAATAATACAACAGCACTCCGAGATGTCGTTGGGTGTGAAGGTTGCTATATAAATGCAAGTTGTTGTTGCTATAGTGCCCTCCTAATGGGGTACATCTCCTGAATTTGGAGCTGGACTATTATACATTGTTGCGGCAGAAGGGTCGTTATCCTTGCTTTTGTTATAGCGCTTTATCAAGTCATCAAAATATTTCAAATTAATAATAATTTGGGAAATGGATTGCCCACCGTTAATAAGTCCTAATAAACTGCAGCAGGAATGACTCATACAATCAATTAAAAACACAGTCATTACTATAAAATAGTGGAAGCTCTAACTCACGTGGACGTTTTAAGTTCTCTTATCTGAGTTTATGAGTTGAGCTATCAGACTTGACAATTTTCGTGCAATGAAATCAGCTTGTAAAGAATTGCGACTGCCGTCACATTTTTACTCAGCTGCAAACCGCTTAAGAAAATGCTTCAATTTCTGAAAAAAGAAAATCGATGTGGTGGGGGATGCAGGAGGTAGGTAGGGAGAGAAGCAATAAAAAATCCTTGCTGGGCTGAGGTAAATTCTTTCCCTCAACCATGCAGTCGACTCAATTCTAAGGGTATGAAATTTGTCTCCAATCAATTAAAGATTATATCTGGTTCCTTTCAAACCGTGTCAAAACAGCTCAGTGCTGACAAAGGGTAGACCCTGAACTTCATTCCAGATTGCGCTGCTGATCCTGAAGGAATTTACTGGTTAAAAACTCTTTCAGATTAATGAGGTGCCTTGCTGTTGGAACATCGTGAGGGTGCCCAGCAAATGACAGATAGTTTGTGCCCAGCAAATCCCTGCCCCCAACCAGCTTTCTGCGCATCCCTTGACCTCTCCGTTCTACAATTGGTGGCAGTGCTTTCAACCAGCCACTCTTCCAAACAACTGGACTTCCCTGCCTCAATCCCTCCACCCCTAACCTCCTCTTTGCCTGTCTTCAGATCACTCTCGAAGACCTTCCTCTTCGACTGTGTCTACTGTCACCTCCACTTTCTCCCTGCCCGGCATCAAACCACACCATTTTTAAGTGCCCTGAGACACTACCCTGCGCGAATTGGCTGCTGTGTTTCACCCATAAAATATATAATAATAATAGTCAATTCACTTTACAGTACATTCTGTGAAGAGCTTTGAGATGTCTTGAAGACGTGATAAGGTGCTATATCAAATGCAAGGATTATTATTACATAAATGGAAGTTGCTGTTGAATGAAATCAAACTGAATGTTTTTTCCACCCTCAGAGATTTTCAACAGAAAGCTTATCAAATACAAATCGAGCAAGTTACGCAATGAACATCTGCTGAAGCATCAGAAATGACTCGGTTACAATAGGAATCAATGTAGGTCTGAGCCACTGCCTGACACAGGCAGGAAATCCTGCCCGAGGAAGGTGTCTGCAACAGTAAACCAACCTTTTCACACACGGGTGCAAGAGCTGTCTAATCAATTATGGCACGGCAATGCAAACCTAACATTTCTGGTAGATTTAAATCTCCTTTCACATCATATCGATCACTGTGCGTTCTTAGGCTCTGGGTTTGGAATAAAAAAAGAACAAAGGAGGGAGCAGAATGTTTTTTGTTGAAGGTAACTGACACGCAAATCAGTTGATGAGCTTTACTGCAACATCCATCTCCGATCCGCACACATTCTGCAGGCCCAGCAAGTAAAAGAACAAAGAAAGCAGTCATGTCAGTGAGCAAACACTGCTCAAAGATCGCTGTTTACTTCCTCTGCATCCATCACAACAGATTAGCGGCTGAGAGGCTCCTGCTCATTGAATCTCCACAAATCGTGGAATGTTGACTTATTCTTAACCACTTTTCTCCTTGTGAATTCCATATTTTGTGTGGCAGTCCGGCTCAGTTGGTAGCACTGAGCGCCTCCGACTCAGAGGGTTGTGACTCATGTCGGGATTTGAAACTCATTAAGATATGCCTCAAAAAGTGCCTTATTAACTGTGCTTTCGGTCATCTTTCCCCTTCTCACCCCTCTTAGCTTCGGTGCCCAGCCAGAATCGTCAAACACTTTGAGCTGTCTTCCTAATGTGAAAGGCGCTATATAAGTGTAAATGGTATGTTACTATACATATATATATATAGGCTGACACACCAAAGCAGTGCTACGTGTATGCTGCATTATTGGAGGTGCCATCCTTCGGATGAGAAGGCAAACCAATGTCGGTCTGTCAAGGTGGACATTAAAAATCCCATCACACTATTTGAAAAGGGAATTTTTCCCTGTGTCCTGGCCAGCAATCCCCCAGATCAAATTGGTCATTCCTTCATGGCTATTTGTGGAATATTTCTGTATGCAAACTGGCTGCTTCTTGACTGGCAACAGCCTCCTACTTGTCCCTCGCGCCCTTCGCTTCAACATTGGAGGTTGCGCTTTCAGCCAATGCTCCCCGAAACTGTGGAACATTCTCCCTCAATCCCTCCGCCTTGCCCCTCTCTCCCCCTTTTTAAGTCCCGCTTGAAAACCTTGCTTTTCGTGCTTACAGCCACCTCCCACCCCACCCACCCAGCCTCAGAGTCAGACTCCGCCACCGTTAAGCATTCTGAGACACTACCCTACATGAAGGGAGCTATATAAGTGCAAGTTGTTGTTGTTGCCTTCTACCCTCCCCGATCCCGACTCCCAGCTTGGGTCCAAAACACTGATTGTCCAGCGCCTCGGGACGTCTTCCCGAAGTGAAAGGTGCTTTACAAATGCAATTTTGTAGTTGTTGCTGCGTTTGCCTAGCAAATACGCAGTGAAGTGCTTTGAGACGTCACAAAAGGCACTATATCAAGTGTGAGGATCTTTTTTATTGTTTGCAAAATAAATTGAGATTCCATCCTGTATATAACAACAACTTGCATTTATATGGCGCCCTTCAGACCAGAAGGCGTCTCTGAGCACTTAAAACAGATCTAAAAATCGTTCAAGTTTTAAAATTCCAGTTTTCTTTACAATATTGTTACAATGCTATCAGCTATTAAAATTTATGGGGTTGGAGGACCTACAGTACTTTAAAATACAGATTTACACAGAAACAAGAAATGAAACCATTTGCAAAAATATACCATGTAGTGCTTTTCCAATCCTCAGCCATTACATGAGGTTTCCCAGCTGACTCCGATAATCCTCCAGTTTATCTTCCTTGCGACAGCTCCAAAAAAGAACAAATTGTTCTGTCCAGTCTCGGGGTGGGAAGAGTGAGTGTGTGACTGTGTGTGTGTGTTGGTGGGGGAGAGAAGAGAGATTATTTTGCCCATCTGCCGGGTATGTGATTTGTTACAAATTACTGCCAGATCTCCGAGAAATTCTGGCATGCATTCGTAATGGTGTGGCTGCTATAATGTGGAACAGTTGCATGGCTCTCGAAGGATATTTTCGCACCGAAAAGAAAACCAAAATCTTAACGCATGGCTACATTGTTCAACTGGATAATTTGGCTCAACTGGTTTGTTACAGGGTGAGTGTAGCATGGATTTGAAAGATGTATTAGGATTCCTTTAATGGTCTAACCTGCAAAAGTCAAGCATGGACCAGTCTTGTGCTAAATTAGCTGATCTCAGATGAGCTGGCAACTATGGAGCTAAAGTTGGTCTTAGTTCCCACTGGCTTGAAAGCGAAGGAAGAAACCAATCACTAATCTTGCTCCTTAAAACCTTTTTTTTTGACTGTATCTATGATCAACTTTCCCCTCCCCCTGCTCAGTGTCCACCTGTCTCTGTAAAATGCTCCAAGACAACATCGTATTTGAAGCAGACTACATCAATGCAATTTGTTGTTGCTACTCATTGATTTCTGCTGAAAGGTTAATACACGTGGATATCGTGAGAAAATAGGATTGGACTAGAATGCCTTCTGTCGTTGGGCTGAATAGCCTGCTAACACTCACTAGCTAATAGTCAATACAAATAGCCACTTGAGTCCTGAAGATGACTGCAGAATCACAAGCCAGCAAGATACATGGTCAGCAGTCAGTTTGCCCATAGTAATATCTCACAAACATCCATGAAGTCAATGACCAATTCTATCTAGTGGGATTGTTGGACAGAACATTCAGAGAACCTCCCTTTCATTTATGCAAAGTGGGATCTTTAATGTCTTTAACCATTTAAACAAGCAGACAGGACCTCAAGCTAATATCTCATCCAAAGTATGGCACCTCTGTCAATTCAGTACACCCCTAGCATTGCACCAGAGCATCAGCCTGGACTATGAGTTCAAAGACCCAGCACAAAGCTTGAACCCACAACCTTCTGACTCAGAGACAAGTGTGCTACCAACTGAGCTAGGCAGACAGCTCTATGATAGTATTGTATGATACATAGGTACACACATGCACAATTGTTAGCCAGGGAAAATCACGAGAAAGAACAAAATGTCTTTCATTTCTGGTCTGTATTGGAGCCAAGATACCAGAGTAACAGGATCAAGGGATAGTCTTATAACCCAAAACTCTTTAGGAAAACTTTTAATCCCCGGACCCGATCTACCCATTGTAACACAAGATGAAACTGCCCCAAATTTGTCACCTATCTATGTTAACAATGGAGTGGAGAAATCCATCCTAGGTGGAGCACAATTTAGATGTAATACAATGCTAAAGGTACATTTTACAACAGTAGCTCACAGCTAATTAAACTTTAATTCACAGATTAAAAGAAATTTCCACAAACCTATCAATTTCCCAAACCATCTTGAAATCAGCTACATAGACCTAAAAATGACAGCACTTCTAGTAATTGAGATTCCTAGATTGCACATTTTATTCAAGATTGTACTGGTCTTTAGGAAAAGTTGGCTGCTATAGTCACCCGCAAAACACATACAATCAATGCACTTTACAATATAACCTGTGTAGGTACTATACCAAATAAAATGTAAGGATTATTATTATCATCATCATCATCAATAATGGATGGTGATAGAGTGCTATTCAGCTTGTTTGTGGGAGACACTTCATCCAGTTTCGGAGATGAACATTATTAAAATAATCCTTGCATTTGACATAGCTCTTATAACATCAAAAGAAATTATAACATCAAGAACGTCTCAAAAGCATTTCTGTGGCGTGACTCTTTATTTGTAAGTAAACATGGCAGTCAATTTGCATACAGTGGTGTTCCACAAAAAGCCATGAAGTGAATGATCTATTTCATTTGGGAGATTGTTGGCCAGGACATTGGGAGAAACTCCCTCCTCTTTTTGAAGAGTGCGATAGGATCTTTAACATCCACCTGAACAAAAAGTCAGGACCTCAGAAAGATAGGACCTCTGACAATGCAGTGCTCTCCAGGAAGTGTCAACCTGGACTATGAGCTCACAACTTTAAAATCCGAACACAAGAGGGATACTGAATGAGCCAGGTTGATTGACAGCCACTGGTCATTTTGTGGTCCTCGGATTATGTTGGGAGTTCATAACACCTTTAAAATCTGGCTCAATGAATAGATATGGTTCTGTTACTACATTACACATTGTGTTATTGTTAGGCAGTAACGCTGTACAATTATTTGACAGGGTCTTGTTTCATTGCATCCTACAAAGTTCCTAGAGGTAACGTAATCTGCAGCATTGCGGAGGCCTGGGTCATAAAATAGTTTTATGATATTCCGTTATTAATGGCTCAGGCAAACAAAAATAATCACCTGAATTAATCATGGTAGAGTATCTGTTATTCATTTCTGGTTTTACCACAGTAACTAAAATTTAGAAATAATTGCTGGTTTACTCTTATTTTACAGGAATAAATATAGGAGATTTAACAAATCTGACTGATTTCTGGGAGGAAATCTTACACGATAAAGAAACCATGGTACGCAGGTCTAGTGTTTACTGTTTGACCTAAAAATACAACACTCATAAAACATCAGGCAACAAACTTTTACTGCTTTCATTATTACAAGACTATATTACTGGTCAGCAATGGAGACAAGTATTAGTGAAATACCCGGGCATCTGAGTCACAAGTCTAGGCTAACATTCCAATATAGTGCTGGGGGAGGCAATGTTACTGTCGGAGGTGCCTTCCTTCAGAAGACAGTTCAGATGAAATAAGCCTTTTGGCCAAATGATCTCATCCTTTCATAAAACCCTACAGTCTTCTCATTGCTTTGAACTTAGTCTAGGCTGACACTCCAATGCAGTGCCGGGGTGTGCTGCATTGTTGGAGGTGCCGTCTTTCAGATGTGATGTTAAACTGAGGTCCCATCTGCCTGCTCAGGTGGAGGTTAAAAATCCCATGGTCTGGGAAAAGATGGGAGTTTCTGCTGGTATCCTGGCTAACAATTCCTCAAATAAAACTGGTCATTCACTTCATGGCTGTTTGTGTGATAGTGTTGTGTGAAAACTCACTGCCATATTTGTCTACCTATACACAGTAAAATCCGTGAAGCGCTTTGAGACATTTCAATGATGTGATAAGGCCCTACATCAAACTCATGGATGATGATGATGATTATTATTATTGTTATTATCTGTGCCATCCAATGCCTCCAAGATAGGTATAGCATGACTGAAATTGAACTGGAGCTTTATAGTACCAAAGAGTCTTAATACGTAGTTTTACACAGTACTTTGAGACGTCTTGAAGACATGATAAGGCGCTATATCAAATGCAAAGATTATTATTGTTATTACATTCTCATATCTGAAGGAACAATGAAAAGTGCAACAAGCTTTTAAAGTGCAAAATTCATACCGTACACGTGTAAAAGCAGCAGTCAACATAATTGTCAACTGTTGATTGTCAGCTTGACTCAGTTGGCAGCACTCTCACCTATGGATCAATATGTTGTGGTTTCATGCCTGGATGTGCCACTTGGAGCTCATGGTCCAACAGCCACTAATCATTTCCATAGTTTAGAGCAGTTGGGTAGATTATATTGTGGCAGGGAGTCCTGTACCCAGGTATTGGCTGGTATAAATGCCTGAAGTTTGCCACTAAGGTTCCTCCTATACTTGCGTGTTATTTTAATAACATTTCTAAACAGATCTCTATGGATAGTCAAACTGAATTCCTCCAACAACTTTGGATCCTCTCCGAACTCCTTTCTATGAGGCTTCTGAGACAGAGGTGACCAGCTCAGTGATGACAGTCAGTCTGCCAATGCCTGACAGCTGTGTGCGTTACTGAGACTGGCTAAATAAAGATTGATTACCCTTAAAAGAAAATATAATTAAAAATGAAAACATGAAAGAAAGTAGTTAACTCAGGCTGTATTTGCCCGTCGTCTAAAATCTGATATTTTACACTGCTCAAATGAAGCTCTTCACAAGCTTTTTTCAGACTCGATCCGTGCTAAATTGAATTTCTTCGGTATTAAGGTCTGCTCAGGCTGAGCCACCTGGTAGGCTTCTAAAATAATGTGAAACCTCATTTGTTTCAGATGTCATTTCAACATGCCCTGCCCTGTGAGAGGCACTCATCTGCTGGCTGGATCATTGGCTGCGTTTGTACATTCGAAGAAACGAGAAGCTAGATCAGGCCCAAGCTTTAATGTGACCCTTCACCAACTGTAGGCTCTAGTCCACAAAAGACAGAGAAGGTTGTGCATGACTTAGACAAGTAGACCAGTCAATGAGGGCAAGGATTCTTCCTGCTCAATACCTGCTACCCTGCAAGTCAAAGCCCTAAAGGGTAGAAGGCTCCTAGCTGGACAAGGATTGGGAATCTTGCCAAATAATGCTCCCCATGGCAAGCTTTAGCTGGTTAACTAAATTAATTGCTGTCTGCAATTGGCTGCCATGATTCACCCACAAAATATACAGTCACTACACTTACTTCTGTGAAGAGCTTTGAGACATATTTGATAAAGCGTGATAAGGCACTATGTCAAATGCAAGGATATGATTATTATTAACTAGTTTTAGCTGTTTCAACTGTAACAGCACCCTAATGCACACTCTGAGATGCCTAAGACTTGGCTACTGCCAACCTGAACCACTGTGTGTCAGTTATCTGTTCAGGTAAACAAAGTGTGTTCCTCTAGGGTAAGTGCACAGTCCATTCCAGATACAGGGAACCAAGTTTAGATGACATACAAATGTGGAACTCTAGTCTGGTTTGATTACTTTTAAGCATGATGATGGGTTTCTGCATGTGTCGGACAGCTGGCTGACCAAAAGAAAATCGGAGCTTTTAGACAAGCAAACGGCTGTCCTACATATTGGAACGGAATCAGCATCAGCCCCGGGGTGGGTTGCTGCTCAGTGAAAATAAGGTTTTCATATATTGGTATAATCTGCTCCTAATGAGCAATACTTAATAATCCTTACATTTGATAAGAGCACCTTTCACATTGGGAGGATGCCTCAATGGACTTTACATTATATACCGGAAAATGGGAGTGCATTTTGTGGGTGAAGGCAGCAGCCAATTTACATATAGCAATTTATGTTTGTTGGGAGATTAAAAGTGAAAGCGCAGCTTACTGTTCACATCAACAGCATCTAGTTTGCATTACTTCTGGACTATCCACGCAGTTCCATGTCATACACAATCTTCTAACAATATTACTCCTTGTGTTTGATATAATATTAAGAAAGTCTCAAAAGGCTTCACATAGTTTTCCTGTGAAGTGTGATGACTGTATATTGTTCGGCGAAGCAAGGGCCCACAAACATCCATGAAGTGAATGAATAATTTTATCCAGAGGATTATTAGGTCTTTACCAGGAGAAACTCCCTTCTCATTTTAAATAGTGCTGCGTCTTTCTAACATCCGCTGGACAGGCTGAGGGTACCTCGGTTTAACATCTTGGCTGAAGCCTGTCACCAAGTGCTGAGGTTCCTCTTATGATTATGAACAGGTGGAATTTCCTACCTCTTAATTAAGGAGTGTTAAGGAAAAGCCCATTTTAGGGGGGTCCTCTGAACTTCTGACCTAACATTTTTGTTTAAATTACACTTGTGGTTTACCGCCTGTATAAACCCCAAATCTCTTTGTTAAGTGGCACCATAACAGCAATATAACATAACTCAATAACTGTTTGTGGGACACTGCTGTCCGCAATTGGTTGTCGCGTTCTGCTCACAAAATACACAGTCACTACGCTTTAAAATACATTCTAAAGCGCTTTGAGACATCTCAACGGCGTGATAAGGCCCTATATCAAATGTAAGGAAGCGTGTAGTGACTGTGTCTTTTGTAAGTGAACGCGGCAGTCAACTTTGCAGATAGCAATTCTCACAAACAGCCATGAAGTGAATGACAAATCTATTTGGCGGAATCGTTGGTCAGCCCACTGGGAGAAACACTGTTTTCGAACAGTGCCATGGAATCTTTAACATCCACTTGAATAAGCAGACAAGACCTCTGTTAACAACTCATCTGAAGGATGGCACCTCCGACAATGCGGCACACACCCAGCACTGCACTGGAATGTCAGTCTAGTCCATGTTATCTACCAGTAGAAGAGACCCCAAAGTGACACCAGTGAAGTATGTATAAGATACTGAACCCTCTGTAAATTCTTGAGGTGATGTTAAGCTTTCTGGGAGATGTGCAATCTCCAGTCAGCTCCCTGACAAGAAGAAACGTGTGGCTAGAAATTCCTCCCGAGTCTAGATTTAATCTATTAAATCGTAGCATTTCAGAATATGCAGAATTTGTCCAATTTCATTTCAAAGAACTACGGAAAAACTGGCTCCAAAGTTAAAACTGAATTGAACAATTTGTTAAATTCTGCAGATGCTGAAATTCTAACTGATTTAATGGTTAATCTAGACCCAGGTAGAATTTTACCCCCGAGATAAAACCCTGACTAATTCAAAAATGGGGCTGGCAAGCACAGAATTTTAGGTGATACTGTATATTTTTTCTGTACAGTTGATTGCCACATTTTCTTTTCCTCGCTTTGTTCCCAGCTCTTGTCTGAAGTTAGCTAAGAAACCTGAAATTACATGAGGAACCTGCATTTGACAGCCTTGTACATGAAACCCACCAGTTTACATTCCCAGCCGTTTCAATGTACCAGGCTGGACTGCGATAATACTAACGTTACTCAAAGTGGGACACTGCTGTGAGCAAACTGTCTGCTGCATTTTGCCCACAAAGTACGCATTCAATCCATTTTACAGGATATCCTGTGAAGTGCTTTGAAACATCTCAATGACTTGATAAGGCACTATATATAACGCAAAGATTATTATTAACATTTTGGAGGATTGCTGGCCAAGTGACTAAAAGAAAATTATCTTTTAAAATCGTGCCACAGGTAAATATCTAGTGAACAAGAAAATAACCATTGCAAATAAATATTTTTAGTTGTAAATAAGACTATTTTAGTGTCTAGTGCACCATTCTGCAACAAACTGCTCAGCTCGAGTCCGAAGAGATGAAGCTGCTCATTTAGTTAAGATCCAATGAAGCATTTGTAAGTTACTGACAAGACAAATTAGTGTTTATAGACAGATGGATGGCCAGGGTGACAATATTTTAATACATCCACCAGCGCACACCACACCTCATCCAGCTGCAACTATTTTATTCCTTCATTTACCAGATGTACTCGTCTAATGTTACTGAGGCTATCACACAGAGCAAAAGGTTTCATAGGTCTGAAAATGTTGAGATCCTAATACGTTAAATGTAACACAGTAGGCGGGCATTCGGCTTATTCTTTGAATGAGATATTAAATTGGTTACTTCAATCCACAGCTGTTTGTGGGACACTGTTGTGTGCAATTGTCTGCCAGGTTTCGCCTACAAAATATACAGTCAATTCACTTTACAGTGTAATCTGTGAAGCGATTGGAGATGTCTCGAAGACATGATAAGGCGCTATATCAAATGCAAGGATTATTATTAAACCTAGGTCTCACCTGCCTGTCCAGATGTTAAAAAGTCACTATTTGAAAAGAGAAGGGACTTTTTCCTGACGTCCAGATAAAATTGATCATTTACTTGTGCAACATTGCTGTGCTTGAATTGGCCCCCGCATACACCAGATACTGCACTGCACGGTAAAATCCAGTGAAGCATTTTTGAGACGCGTTGACGACATAAGGTTCTGTATCAAATAAATTATTATTATCATTCATTTCAGTCTGCGAACAGCTTCAAGACATAGAATTACATAGATATAAGACACCCAAACAAGCCGTTTAGCCCAACTATTCCATGCCAATGTCTACACTCCATCGAGTACCCACCCTTCCTAAACCCCTCTCGCCTCCTTCCCCTAGGCATTTTATATGACAGCTGTTATCATAAGTTGTTGATATCAGCTCCAATGATGCCAAGGGGATTGGAATTTGCTTTGCAAAGTCTGCGTTCTAAGGAAAAAGAGATGGCATTAAAAAACTTCTTAATTAATTAATTAAAACTAATTCTGACAACTTCAGCATTGCCTTTCACTGCAACTGGAAGGCACTCAAAACATGCTATCCTGAAGAGCAAGTATTTGTTATTGAGATCTCTTGTATCTCAGTTACTGAGGTTGAGCTGGATCAAGGTATGATAGCAAATGATTACTCTAATTAACAATTACAAACTCCTGCTGTAAAACAATAGCTAAACCTTGTTTGAGGTGCTCTTCACCTCACACGGGGTTTAGCTATTGTCATTGACCAGTTTGCCTAAAGTAACGTTGTATTTGTTCTAAAAAATGCTTAGGCAACAAGCCAAACAGAATCACTTAGAGGTCACAAATCTAAGATAGCCAGTCATAGATCTAACAGGGAGTTTAGGAGGAACTTCTTCACACAGTGGGTTTGCGAATGTGGAATTCACCGTCAGGAGCTGTGGTTGTGTGGCATCAATGTATTTAAGAGAAAACTTGACACCAACTTGAGGGAGATGGGATAGAGGAGTATAGGAGAGGGGAATAGGAGTGGGGAGCTTGTGTACGTATAAACAATGGCACAGACTATAATAATAATAATCCTTGCGTTTGATATAGCGCTTTTCACGATGGGAGGACGTCCCAAAGCGTTTCACAGAATAGATTGTAAAGTGAATTGACTGTATATTTGTGGGCGAACGCGGCAGCCAATTGCGCACAGCAATGTCCCACAAACAGTCGTAGATTGAAAATGACCAATTTATTATTGTTTTGGGGTTTTGGAGGGATTATTATCAGGCTTTGTGTGGAGTAAGGAAACTTGCCCAAGGTTTCGCCCTGACCTGCCTGGAACTGAACTCAAGTCTCTCGCTTGCAAAGCGAGTGCTCTAACCACTGAGCTACAGGACTCCACTAGTTGGGGTGAAGGAATATTTCTGTACCATTTGTCTATGCAACTGTTTTTTTTTAAAAAATGTAGTGCATTTGGATCATTCGAATGGACTCTGAGTAAGTGTTTTCTGCAAAGAAAAAAAACTCTGAAACCAAGTTCACAACAGCAGTGACTTATTTTGACTCTGCTATTAACTTTACGCAGGAAAACCAGTTCTACACTAACAATGAACCTTAGGAACAAGGTTACTTACTCAGTGGAGCACGAGCCCATAAACATGGGAGCGAACAATTATTTGAATGCTAATATTTAATCCACTAGTTGTTCAAACGCAAATGACTCAGGGGTTATTTAGTTCAGGAAATTGCGTCCCATTCGAAGGAGTATCATCAAATGATTAAATGTGCCGTGAAAAGGAAAAGGAATGAATGTACGGCAACAACAACGTTTATTATTGTTATTTGTTGTCCTGCAAAAAGAAAAAAGAAAAACTCCTCATTTAATGTAGAGACAAGAGTGCCATCAAGTCCAACTTGTTTCACTGGTTATTGCTTCCAAGTGCAGCAACAGTGTATTTGTAGGCATCAATTCTGGCTCAGTTGGTAGCATTCTCGGTTTTCTAAGTCAGAAAAATTATGGGGTTCAAGCTTCACATCGGGGCTTTCAACTCACAGTTCAGGTTGACTCGGTTTTCTCGGTTACAGTACTGTATTGTCAGAGATGTTGTCCTTCGGGTGAGACATTAAACTGAGGTCCTGTCTGCCTAATCAAGGTGGACATTAAAGATCCCATGGCATTATTTGAAAATATAAGGGTTTTCTCTTTTCTAGTGTCACGGCCAACAAACCCCCAGATAAAATTCAGCATTCACTTCACGGCTTTTTGTGAGACATTTCCGTGAGCAATTTGGCTGTCATGTTCACTTGCAAAATACACTCACTATACTTTTCAGTATATTCTGTGAAGTGCTTAGAGATATCCTACTGACGTAAAAGGTGCTACATCGAATGTAAGGAACATTTTTGTTTTTTCTAGGCAAATGCAACATCCGATTTAGGCAACCACTGACAAGATACATTCATACTGTTTAGGTATGTCAAAAATGTGCTGCACAGAATCCTCCACAAAACACACTGATCCTAGATAAATATTCTTGAGAAATCAATGCAGCATTCACAGCTCCATCTCAAACAACGAGGTGCAATTATGAAGCACCATTCATCAGGATGAATGTCTTGTAGTCGTTAAGTCACTAACTAGTTAATAAGGGCAAAATGGCTCAGTTTATTGACATCTGTAATAGCGAGTATCTTTTGTAATAATTATAATCCTTCCATTTGACATAGTGCTTACAATGTTGAAACATCTGAAAGGCATCTTACAGGCAATTATTGTCATACACAGTGCACACTGTAGATAGTACCCACCGGTTTAGAATAACAAAGACAGCACTTATGTTTTTACAACACCTTAAACATCTCAAAGTGCTTTACAGCAAATACTGCCAAGCATATTGACTCTTCTTGTAGATAAGCACAGCAGTCTTTTTTTGTACAGAGCAGTGTCTGACACACGTGGAAATCCATTACCATGCACAAGAGCATCCAAACCAGGCTGAGAATTAATCCCACATATGTATGCATGGAAATTTCTCTGTGCCTGGAATTGAATGTGCACCGTATCCGCAGAAAGATGCACTCTGCTTACCTAAATCCAGAGAGTATTAGGCACATGCTGGCAAGAACCAAGGTTTGGGGAGCCAAGAGTGTATGTTGTGGTACTGCTGATCTAACCCTATGAAACCGCATAGCTTGCCATTGAAAGTACTGTCTGGCAAGTGACCCGCTGCTTGTCCAGCTAGGACCACCCTACCAGTTAGGGCTTTGGCTTGCAGGGTTAAAAGGAGCTGAGTAGCTAAGTGGAAAGAATCCCTACCCTCATTGAGAAGCACTAATGAAGCCCACAAACAGTCGTAAGCAGAACGACCAATTAATCTGGACAATAAATGCTGTTTTTCTAAAAAAAATTCAGTTAGCGGATCTCATTTAGAACAGTTGGATGGGCAAGACCGAGCACATGGATGGAAGAATCCGATAAGGATCTCTGGCCCTGATGACTGTCTAGTGATTCATGTAGGAAAGCCAGTGTGTGGCTGGATAAAAAGCACAGAACAGGCTGAGATCCTACACACAATCCAACTGCCTGTTCACACTTGCTGTTTAAACTCATCCATGTAGAAGGTAGCAAGGTCGGGGGGCAGGTGCCTGTGGAGCCAAACCTCTCAGTGGAGATCCACCAATTCCAAGTCAACAAGTGCAAATTTCTTTGTCTATGAAATACACAGTCACTGCACATGACAGTGTGCCTTGTGAAGCGCTTTGAGATGTCTCTCCTGACGTGAAAGTCAGTAGAATACAAATTATATCACTATAACGTTTCAATGACATAAGGCACTGTTATATCAAATGCAAGGATTATTATTATTATATCAGCATCTTATGGATTACCATAGCTGACGAGTCAGTCAGAAAGGCCCATTTAAGCATTCCAGGGCATTACCCCATGTGAAGGGCATCATATAAATGCAAATTGTTGTTTTTATTACCTCAGACTGACAAGGAGTTTCAAGACAGGAGGAAAGGCTTGTGGAGCTAAGAGGCTCCAGGCTTTTCTATATTTTCCTCCCTTTCTCTTATTAAAGCCAAACATCCAAATGAATTCTTATAGGATTAGCTGAGTCGGTCCATGCGACTTTTATCGAAACCATTTCCCCACTGAGGGCGATTTGTGACGACTCAGCTTTTCAGTGTTTCCACAGATTAAAATGGGAGGCAATGGAAAAGGCCACCTTGAGGACATTCTGGACCATTTCACAGAGCAAATTTTAACAACAACTTGCTTTTAAAAAGCGCCTTTCACACTGGGCAGCGTCTCAGAGCCCTAAACAATGGCACAGCCTGACGCTGAGCCAGGAGGAGGGAGGAGCTGACCGTAAACACGGTCGAAGAGGAAGGTCTTCAGTTGTGATATAAAAGAGGGAAAGGAAGGGGCAAGGCAGAGGGATTGGGCGAGAGAGTTCAGGGTGTAGTGGCTGAAAGCGCAGCCGCCACTGATGGAGCTGACGAGGGTCAAGCAAGAGGCCAGACTTTCATTTCACTGCGGAACAAAATAATACAACTACTAGTAATATTGATATTGTGCTGTTGAGATGTCTCAAAGCCTATAATATACCGTAAAGTGGAGCAACTGTGACTCACCAACAACTGGAAACATTTTATTTATGTCTGGCTTATTGAAACCCTTGATAATTTGAAACACCTCTATCAGGTGGATCCAGTAAAGGAAGCCTGAGTGACATGGGACAGCTGACGTAACAGGGGCAGAAAGCTCGACCACCCAACACCATTAAGGTGCCAGCAAAATGTCCGCTTGCCAGTTCCGTTATTTACAACATCTTTCCCTTTCCAGCTGATCATTTCCAGAGCTGCCCTTCTGGAAGGATTTATTGAAAGAAAGAGGAGACAAACGGGGCTAATGGCTTTTTTCCCCCGATAGGAATGTTTACATTTTGACTATTACTGAAAGGAGAAAATATGTAAACCTGTACAGTATAAACTGTAGATAAATCACCTAAAGCAAAATCATGATCGGAGTTATCTAGCTTCATCCAGGCAGCATTTAGAGGCTCCACGATGTACCTCAGTGACCCCAGGGTGGGGGTAGGGGGGGAGGAAGTGGAACATTCCCTTGGGGGGGGTTGGGGGAGGGATGATATTTTGACCCATTTAATAATATATAATAAGCCTTGCATTTGATAAAGTGCCTTTAGATTTCATTGTAAAGTGTATTGACTGTATTTGGAGGCAGACGCTTTCTCCATACATTTTTATATCACTGAACGTCATCAGGGATTTAATTTGATTCATTGTGCTCAAGAGAGCTTTCTGACTCAATCCTTCCTCGAACAGCTGCAAAGTATTTTGAAGCGAATGCTTAATGTGTGCCTGGAGCACAGCGCTTGTACACGGAACACCACAACAGTCTCAAGCCATAGATTTAATAATAGATTTGAATGCATTTGATATGGAGTCTTATCGCATTGTCCAAACATTTCAAAGAGCTTCATGGGATTTGTAGTTTGAGGCGTAGTGACCGAAATTTGTGGGTGATCTGTGCAGACAATTTGCAGCCAACAGCTTTCTACAAACAGGGATGTCCAATTTTGTTATGTAGGGGATTGTTGGCCAAGACACCGGGAGAAACTCCTTTCTGTCCTCAAGTAGTGCTATGCGATCTTTAACATCCGCCTGAACAGACAGACACGGCCTCAGTTTAATGTTGCGTCTGAAGGGCATACACAAGGATCAAAAATGAACGCAGATTCACAACAGACATTTTTCTTCTGTAGATGCATTCCATTAAACCACGGCACTTTGATACCAATATTACATGATTGTCACATTATCATTCCAAGCTTCACACAAAAAAAAGTTGTCCAATCACCGTTCCAAATTCTAATGAGAGAGACAAGATTCTTACCTAAACTCTGAAGTAAGTTGTTGGCCTGTGTAAATGGACAAAAATGGCCAAGTTTGCGTGAGACAAGGATTCCCCTTGTGCAGATTGCTCCTAGATGAAAGAAGTTGGTACAGAGCCTATCGCTAAAACTGTAACATGATCCAATTATCCGTGTACTTGCATCAGAAGCCAGATTGGAGAACAGCATGTTTGGCGTGCATAATATACATAATATTAATACACAAAATACACAGTCAATCCACTTTACAATATTCTGTGAAGCACTTTCAAACTTCTCTGTGATGTAATAAGGCACTATATCAAATGCAAGGATTACTATTATTATTATTAATCAACATAAAGTATCCTATATTGCAATACCTCAGAGCGTATTTACACAGGAAAATGATTTGAGGAAAGTCAATTCGTGAACAGCTGTGCGTACGGTGATTGAGTTAAAGTTTCCCATCTAGCAGGATTGTATTACTGCCCAATTCTAGCTATTGCCGTAGGCACAGCTCCTACAGATGGTAAAGGGCTGTTTTCGACAGAAAGCTTAAAGTTTCAAGAATTTCTTTGTGGTGGTACGTTCCCAACTAACAGACACAAGGCATATGCTACTTCCCCTCTTGGATAGTAGTAATAATAATCCTTACATTTGATACCAAGTATCACATACAAAACGCATTGTTTCATATTGCATTCCGACTGCCATGTTCATCTACAAATACAGTCACTCCACTTTACAGTGAATCCTGTGAAGCTTTTTGAAACGTCCTCCTGATGTGAATGGCACAATACCAAATGCAAACATTTTTATAATTACAAAGCCTTTCACAGCCGGAGGATGCCTCAAAGTGCTCCATGGGAATTTTTTTTAACTGCAAAGTGTAGTGAATGTGTATCTTGTAGGCAACCACAGAAACCAATTTGCGCATAGCAATGTCCACAAACATTTAAGACATGAGTGATGTATTTTATTTGGGGGATTGTTGACCAGGATGCTGGGGAAAACTCCCTTTATTTTCCAAAGAATGCCATGGAATTTTTAACGTCTACTTGAACAATAGGCAAGCTTCACAATCTGCAGATCATCTAAACCTCTGCAGCTTTAGAGCACTTGCTTTGCAAGTGAGAGACCTGAGTTCAATTCCAGGCAGAGGGCGAAACCTTGGGCAAGTTTCTTTACTCCACACAGAGCCTAATAATAATCCCTCCAAAACCAAAAACAATAATAAATTGGTCATTTTCAATCCACGACTATTTGTGGGACATTGCTGTACGCAATTGCCTACAAATATACAGTCAATTCACTGTACAGTGTGTTCTGTGAAGCGCTTTGGGACGTCCTTCCGATGTGAAAAGCGCTATATCAAATGCAAAGATTATTATTATTATTATTAGCTTGTGTACTCTCGCGCACCAGGCTCTATGACCCCATCACTCCCACACTCGCCCGACTCAACTGGCTCCTCATCCCTCAGAGGGTCAAATTCAAGATCCTCGTCCTCACCTTTAAGGCCATCCATGGCCTTGCCCCCTTCTACCTCTCTGACCTGCTGTCTCCCTACCAACCTGTCTGCTCCCTCCGTTCAGTGGGCTCTGGTCTGCTCCATGTCTCCTGCCCGACCCGCTCTACCATCGGTGGCCAGGCTTTCAGCCTCTCTGTCCCCACACTCTGGAACTCCATCCCATGGTTCCTTTGCCTCGCTTCCTCCCTTGCCTCCTTCAAGGCCAATCTCAAGACCCTTCTCTTCGATCGTGCCTTCAGTCGTCCTCCCACCCCTTCCCCATGCTCGGGTCCCGATCCCTCACTGTCCAGTGCCTTGGGACGTCCTCCTGACATGAAAGGTGTGCTATCAGTGTAAATTTGTTGTTGGAGGTAGGTGGGATTTCGGTTTAATTTAATCACTTTGATTTAAAACGGTGCCCTGTCTCAATGTCTGTTGCTCTTGAAAGTAAACATATGTGCGGACGTGTTTGCAATCTGTGCCATTCTTGCCGATCATAAACATCCTTCTCATCCCCTCTTGCCCCATGCTGACAGTGTGGTGTCAATGGCCATTTTCCCGGCAGTAAATTAACAACCCTCCCGCAGTAAAGTCTGAGGAGGCAGAAGATGTGCAAAATCTTATTTATATGAGAGCCAAAAGAAGGAAAGGCAATGATATTGTAGTTCCACTTTGATAATTTCTTAATTGTAATTTTTTAAAAAAAATTGTAATGTATCCCTCCATTTTCCCCTTAAATCTAGTCAGTTCCCCTGCTGATTTCGACACTAATCCACACTACCTGTCCTTCGGATGAGATGTTCAACCAAGGTCCAGTCTGTCTGTTCATTAGAGATTACATTAGAGATCTCATGACACAATTTAAGAATAATAATCCTTGCATTTGATCCAGGAGCTTATCACGTCGTTGAAACATCTCAAAGCGCTTCACAGAATATATTGTAAAGTGAATTGAAAAGAGAAAATTTGAAAAGAGAAGGGAGTTTCTCCCTGTGAAAAAGATAGAAGGGGAGTAACTAAAATATGTAAAGAGGTCACAGATCAGTCCTTTGGATGAGATGTTAAACCGAGGTTCCGTCTGCCTGTACAGGTTTGCGTTACAGATCCAATGGCGATCCGCCAAGTAAAATTGTCGCTTACTCTATGGCTGTTTGTGGGATTATGGCCTATATGAAATGCAAGGATTGCCACTTGCAACTCGGAGTCACTATTCAGAAGTGGAGCTTGAACCCTCCTCTCCTTGTCCACACAACACCACAGACTGTTTGCCAATCACAGACACCCAACTCCCTCCCCCCCATCCCCATTCACAGCGACCATGGTGCTATCGATTCCCAGACCCTCCCAG
Organism: Callorhinchus milii; assembly: GCF_018977255.1. Taxonomy (NCBI): domain Eukaryota; kingdom Metazoa; phylum Chordata; class Chondrichthyes; order Chimaeriformes; family Callorhinchidae; genus Callorhinchus; species Callorhinchus milii. Next base: position 73,503,693 of record NW_024704745.1, on the reverse strand, counting down.
CTGGAGCCTGACAGCTTGGGATAGCAATGGGGGAAGAGTATGGGGGAGAAGAGAAGAGAGGAAACACATCATAAAACACATTTGTCATTTTAAATAAAAAAAGAGGGAGGGCTACGTGGGAACATTTGTGCTCATCCGATACTTAAGAGTGTAAATAAAACCTACTTCTACAACACCAACAACAAAATTACATTTGTATAGTGCCTTTCACGTTGGGGGGGACATCCCAAGATGCTGGACAGTCAGTGTTACGGATCTGAGCTGGGGGTCGGGATCGGGGAGGGTGGAGGGCAGGGGTGGGGGGAAGGAGGGTGATCGAAAGCACGGTCAAAGAGAAGGGACTTGAGGCGGGTCTTGAAGAAGGCACGGGAAGGGGCAAGATGGAGAGACTGCAGGATGGAGTTCCAAAGGGAGGGGCAGAGTGGCAGAAGGTACGCCGGGTCTTGTCGACGTTCAACTGAAGAAAGTTAGCTCTCATCCAGGACTTAATTTCTGACAGACATTCTGTCAGCACAGCAGTGGTCCTGGAGTCAAGGGTGGAGGCAGAGAGGTAGAGTTGGGTGTCACCCGCATACATGTGGAGATTGATCCCATGTCTGCGGATGATGTCACCAAGATGGAGCAAATAGATATTGAGGAGGAGGGGACCAAGGACAGAGTCTTGAGGAATGCCGCACGACATAGTGCAAAGGCTAAAGGAGAAAACGTTTGTGGAGATGGTGGAGGCGTTGTGGGAAGTACGATCTGAACCAGTCAAGGACAGCACCGTGGAGGTTGAAGTAAGAGAAGAGGCAGTGGAGGAGGATAGAGTGATCAACGGTATCGAAGGCAGTAGAGAGGTCAAGGAGGATGCGGAGATAGAGGGAGCCCTGGTCACAAATGGACAGAATGTCATTTGGCAGTTTGACCAGGGCTGTTTCTGTGCTGTGGGCAGCATGGAAACCCGATTGGAGAGGTTCAAGAAGGGCGTGACGGGAGAGGAAGGAGGGAAGCAACAACTCATTCCAGCAACGAGTCTTTTGCACACACATTTTAATTATCCCAGGTTTACTGGCAAATCCCAGGTTAAAAAATGTCTAGCCTCCAAGTTTAAAATTAACCCTTTGTTGGACTATGTAGACAGTTAATATAGGTCAATAATAATAATAATAATCCTTGCATTTGATATAGCGTTTTTCACGTCGGGAGGACGTCCCAAAGTGCTTCACAGAACACACTGTAAATTGAATTGACTGTATATTTGTGGGCGAACGCGGCAGCCAATTGCGCACAGCAATGTCCCACAAACAGTCGTAGATTGTAAATGACCAATTTCTATTATTGTTTTTGGTTTGGGAGGGATTATTATTAGGTGTGTGGAGTAAGGAAACTTGCCCAAGGTTGTCAAAAGGCAACATTATAAAGTTTTTGAAGAAATATTTCCGGATTAGTCAGTGGATCAGCAATAATTCTTCCCCCTTCAGGTTAGACTATTATCTAATTCGATTCCTAACCCCATCCCTGTACTTGGCCTGGTTTTGGAGACGGGACTGGAAGCTGACCAAGGAGGATGTTCTCCTCAAAAGGTAACAGCGGCCGGCCTTCCTGTGACTGAACAAATATTTCCTGGGGAGTCAGTGACTAGGGACCATAGTTATAAGGAAATCACAAGAAGAGCAAAAGGAGACCTTAGGAGAAATGTTTTACACAGAGTTGCTGGGATGTGGAATGCCCTGCCAAGTAAGGCGGCAGAGGCAAAGTCCATTGTGGGTTTCAAGAGGGAAGCAGACACGTATATGCAAAATAGAGGCTTGAAGGGGGATAAGGCTGGGCAGTGGGATTCAATGAACAGCTTGCTCTGAGGGCTGGTGTAAACTCGCTGGGCCAAATAACAATAACCCTTGCATTTGTGGAGTCCTGAAGCTCAGTGGTTAGAGCACTCCCCTTGCAAGTGAGACACCTGGGTTCAATTCCAGGCAGGGCGAAACCTTAGACAAGTTTCCTTACTGCACACGCCTGATAATAATCCCTCCAAAAAAGCAACAAAAAAAATTGGTTGTTTTCAATCCACGACTGTTTGTGAGGCACTGCTGTGCGCAATTGGCTGCCGCGTTTCGCCCACAAATATACAGTCAATTCACTTTACAGCATATTCTGTGAAGCGCTTTGAGACGTCGAGAAGACGTGAAAAGTGCTGTATCAAATGCAAGGATTATTATTATTATATAGCACCTTATCATGTCTTCTAGATATCTCAAAGCGCTTCACAGAATATATTGTGAAGCGAACTGACTGTATATTTTGTGGGTGAAAGGCGGCACCCAATTGCGCACAGCAGTGTCCCACAAACAGTCGTGGATTGAAGTGGCCAATTTTTTTTGGAAGAAATTATTACCCCCTGTTAAGAGATCGACTACCAACTGGGTTCCTACTTACTGCTAGATAAACAGAGACATGTGGAGTAAGGAAATTTGCCCAACATTTCGACCTAGCGGGAATTAAACCCAGGTCTTCGCTTGCGAGGCAAGTGCTCTAACCACTGAGCTGCAGGACTCCACAGGCAAATAGCCTGCTTCTGTGCCGTAAATCAATATGGGTCCACGATTCCACATCATTGCTCATTGCTGGATCCATCCATACCTTTAAGAGTGAGGTTGATAGATTTTTGGTAGGTCAGGGTATTAAGGGATATGGGGAGAAAGTGGGAAATTGGAATCGAAAGGATTAGTTGAGGTACAGATCAGTGATTAAATAGATCTAATTAAATAGTGGAGCAGGCTCAAAGGGCTGAATGGCATCCTCCTGTTCCTATGTTCCTTTGACTCTCAATATTTTCGGTTGATGACCATGAACATTTGCACAGCTGTCCTTCAACAAAATAAACTGGAGACGTAGTGTAGGATTTATAATCCAATACAGCATCTAATACCTTGGAAATTCAAACAATAGGTTTTAAAGCAGATCTTCCACCACATGGGTCAGATTTCCGTTTAAATGATTCCGAACCAAGTTTATTTCCGTCTTAACCTCAATGAAATGTATTCCAATAATGGATCAGTGTCAAGTTTCGCAGTTTCTCTTTTCAAAGCTGCAAATAACTTGACAAAATACCAACTGTGGAGAACATTTTCAACTAGCAGCTTTTTTGTGCTCAGAAAAGGAATTTACATTTATACAGCACTTTTCACACGGGTGGGGGGGGGGGGGGGGGCAACCTCTCAAAATGCTTCACATCACTGATGGGCACATGAGCTGGTGGTGGGACCTGAAGAGAGATGTGGGAAGTGGAAAGATGACTGAAAGCATGATCAATGATGTACGTTTTGAGATGCGCCTTGAAAGGATGGAAGGGAGCAAGTCACAGGTGGTCACACAATTGAATAAAACCAGTAAAAAATATATAATTTTGAGAGGTTAGGTCTCGAATCCAAGTCCAAACCTCAGGGAACAAAATCTCTCTCGTCAGCTGCAATTTATGGTTCCTGAACAATGAAACGTATCAATAGATCTTAGGAACACTGACAGATTATTCTGGTATGTCAGAAAATCAATCTCAAACCCTGCATTACACCGTGAAACAACTTTTCCAAGGTCATTAAACATTAGCCTACCTGGTGAGATCAAGACCCCTCTTTCTCACTAACCCCATTTCAATAAATCATCTGTAATGTTAACTTTAATTATCAAAAAAGCAAATCACCCATTTCAGATACAAAGACCCTTAAGCCCATTTTGCTTACAAACAGCATTGCACTGCATTTTACAGAAATCCTGTGAAGCACCTTGTGCCATTTTAATGACTCAATAAAGCATTATAACATAAAAAAGGATTACTATTATTATTTGGTTTCATCCTTCCAGATGATTCACTCCAGCATCCACTCATGAAAGTATCAAACATTTTTTTATAAAATGAGTCCAGCATCTTGGTACAATATATTCATCAATAATTTCCCCTGTTGAAAACGTGCCTGAATGCTGCCGTTCTTTGAACATCAATTCAGTTTGGGTTTTGTCTTGCTCTGAACTATTCAAAATGCTGTACTAAGAGATGAACAAAAGAAAGCTAGAATCTCCTCCGGCAAGTTTTCTGAATGGCTGGGGGCTGGCAACAAGGTCTCCTATAGGATTGAGTTTCAAATTGTAGAAACAGAATGGTTTTAATCGGCGCAAAATATTCAGTTTCACTTTAAGATAAACTTAGTACTTGTAAAAAAAATGCAAAAAGCCTATTTAAAAAAAGCTGCTGAGGAGTGTATTTCACTGGAGAGTTAGGAACAATAAAGATAATGTTCATATACCACTGAATAATATCCTTGCATTTGATACAGCACCTTGGGACTTCCTCCCTAAGTGAAAGGCGCTCTCTAAATGTATTTTATTGCTGTTGTTATTACATCATTGAAATGAGACTGTTATTGTGAAGTCTAGTGACTGTGTAGTTCTGTAGACGATGGAGATCAGAAACACAGGATCAGAAATACGCCATTCAGCCAGTTGGTTAGAATGATGGCAGATCTTTCCCTACCTTTGTTGCAAAAACAGCCACTGCACTTTGCAGTATACTCTGTGAAGTGCTTTGGGACGTGCATCCAACACGAAAGGTGCTAAACCAAATGTAAGGATTTTGATATACTATTATTATATTCTTTACTTCCAAGAAATCAAGCCACTTCACTTTTAATCAACACAATCAAACAACGCAGCGTGTAAAGGGATCTTTCTGCTTTGACTTTTAAAGACACTTTAAGCTCTACCCTTACGGCAGTACTCCCTTGGGGGGAATAGAGATTTCCTTCCCTCTTACCTGGGAAAGAACGTGCTTAGATAGCTGTGTTGGAAAGATGCAAAGATTCATTTGATATCTCCCAAATCAGAGAATTGTGAATGATGTCAGGATTCAGGACCATTTAACCCACGGAAAAGAGATATTGACAGAGGAACACACCAAAAATGTACATTTTATCAGCTCTCGTGTCCTTGTACTTTATCTCCTCAAGAATGCATAGAAAATCAATTTTGAACACAAACGCAGGCCAGGTTTAAGGCTCCACCTGCCTTTTATCGTGAATAAAACATCTTCCAAGGCAATTGGGGCACAGAATGCACTCGAACACTGCAGTACATCTTGAAGAGGAGTCTTTTGGTCCCTAAAAGCCTCAAAAAGCAAACCTGAGGAAATTGCACTTTAAAAATAAATCTTAATGTGTGTTTGAAGGCAAGAGAACAGCTGAGTACGTGTGAGGGGTGCCAGGGTTAACAATTTCCCACCAACACTGATCGCGGTGTTGAAAGCGCTGAACATACCAGAGGACAAGAGTAACACCTTGGCTCTTTCCTCAGAACACTTCCTGCAATTAAAGTGAGGAACATCTGGCCACCCACCCACCCCCCCCCCCCACACACACACACACACACACAGTGAGAGGAACAATCTTACTGCCACACAGCATGGGTTTACACTGAGCAGACGGAATCCCTTACCTCTGTCTTCAACTGTGAAGTGGAATATGTCATTGGTGGCATTGTCCCCATCTCTCAACACATAGCAGATCTTCATGTCATCAATTTCACCTGAAATACCAAGGAGATTTGTTTGGAAAAATCTGTCTGTTCAAAGCAGCTGTTAAAGATCCCGCTGCACTACTCAAAAGGGAAGCAAGTTACTCCCAGTGTCTTGGCCAACAATTCCCCAAATAAAATTGTTCATTTACTTCACAGCTGTTTGTGGGGCATTGCTGTGTGCAAATGTGCTGCTGCATTCGCCTACAAATATACAGATGGATCACTTCATAGCAAAATCCTGTGAAGTGTACTGAGACGTGAAAGGCGTTGTACCGAATGAAAAGATTATTATTATTATTATTGTATCACCAGTGAAGCATTTTGAGGCCGGAACATAATAAGAAACTCTAAAAAGGCAGGTTCTTTCTTTAACAAAATTCATTTTGTTCGATGCAGCTGGCATTTCACAGAGCCGTTTATGAAGTGATGACAGTGGAGAGCAGCTCCTGCTGGTTTAGGTCAGTTTGCGGGGTTTAGTCTCAGTAGTTTGAATGTTCATGTTATAACCTTGAAAAAAAAAACAATCTACGAAAGACAAGGGTCGATCGTGGTGCTTTCATTCTGTACTTAAATAACGGCTTGCACATCAGTGAGCATCTCAAACTGCTTTACAGAGGCTGGGTGGGAGATACAGGATAGGTGGGAGGTGGCCAATCGCGTAATCAACTGGTAGATTTTTAAGATGGGTTTCGAACACAGAGAAAGAGTGAGGTGGTAGGATACGGGGAGAGAGTTCTAGAGAGTAGGGACAAAGTGACTGAAAGTTTACCCATCAATGATTATGTGGAGGAATTCAATATCCTCATCCTCATCTACAAGGCCATCCACGGCCTCGCTCCCTCCTACCTCTCTGACCTACTATCCCCCTACTTACCTGCCCGTACCCTCCGTTCCTCTGGCTACGGTCTGCTCCACATCCCCGCCCCAACCGCCCTACCATCGGTGGCCGGGCCTTCAGCCTCTCAGCCCCGAGGCTCTGGAACTCCATCCCCCAGTGCCTTCGCCGCTTCCTCCCTTTCCTCCTTCAAGGCCGGTCTCAAAATCTTTCTCTTTGACCGTGCCTTCAGCTCCCCTCTCGACTCTCTACCCCCTCCTCGCCCCCTCCCTTACCTTCCCTCACCCTGCTCGGGTCCTGACCCAACTGTACAGTGCCTTGGGACGTCCTCCCGACGTGAAAGGCGCTCTATAAATGGAATCTTGTTGTTGTTGTTGAGGAAACGAGAAACATGAAAAAAGAAACACAAAACTGGTTAGCAAAGCAGAGGTCTTAAAGTTGATCCACTGGGGAACAGAGAACTAGAGAAGCGTGGCGAGGATGGGCTTGCGGAGTCTTGTGTGGGAGTGAATGTGAACTGCAGTTTGGATATTGTGGAGATTAGAGTTGGGAACTTCAAATAATAGAAAAAAGAAAGGTTCGCAATGGACATTGTCACTCAGAGCTACTGAAGAAAGGATTCTTGCTTGTACCCATCTAAGTCACAGCCACCTCACTAAAACCTTATCACTTCATCAAAATGTCTCAGTGTGGTTTGCAGGCTTTTTATTGTAACGTGAAGTAACTGTATTTTGTAGGTGAATTGCTTACCAATTGAGACTTCTCGAAGATATGATAAGGTTCTATATCAAACGTAAGGATTATTTTTATTATTACCGGATACTCTTCAAAATTCAATGGGTTGCGAATCACCATGTTATGGATATCACATCCTGATATTCACAAATCCCTTGAATTAATTTGTAAAGATCATATTTTAGACCCTAATAACTACAATACATACAAACCTTATCTTAATTAACCTTACCCTAACCAAACTTATCCTAACCAACCCTACCCTAACCTATCAACCCCTACTTTACCTTAACTGCTCCAATACACTACCCTGCATGAATGGTGCTATATAAAGGCAAGTTGTTGTTGTTACCCTAACCAAACCACCCCTGACCAACCCTATATTACACTAACATCACCAACCCTAGACCACACTACCGTAACCATCCCTGAATCAACTTTAGCACAGCACAAAACCATTTAGCACCAAAGTTCATCAACAACATCCGTTTCAGAGCGAGACACACATTCCTGTCCAACCACACCCTGACCAGAGTCAATTCAACATTTCTTTGTGAGTAACTCAATCATCTTTCCTCACACGTGAGCTCTCTGCCTTTCCTGCAGTAGCTAATAGAATTAGTAGCTCATTATCCAATACAATTGCAATTTATTTGTTACAAAAAAATACAATGAATGGTAAGCTTTCCAAAGTTTAAACCAGGTTAAATTAGATTTTTGCTCGGCCTTCCTGCAGCTGTTTGAACAATTTTAAATCTCATTTCCCATTTAGTAGTGGATTGACCTTCAAACTTTGCAGAATTGAATTGTTCTTTATTGTTCTGAACTGTCTGAATTCAACAAATCCACCTGGATTCACAACCCACCCAGACGCAAATACTTTGCAGATTAGCAGAATACCAATCTTCAATCGTATGCATTTAAATTCTTGTGCACCTCCCACCCCCTCTTCTCCCACATCCCAGCCTTTCAAAGCCAACTTGCACAAGACACTTTTTCTCCCACTTTCCAACAATGAAAAGGTGATTGTGTGCAAGTGTCAGGGCAAATAATCCAAAATAATAACCCTTGAGTTATAGCACCTATTAACATTGAAATGTCTCTTTAAAGGGAATTGATATAATGTATATTGACTTGCCTGCTGTGCGTCCCCTGACCCTTTCATGTCAGATGGACGTTAAAAATCCTGTGGCACTATCCCAAAAGAGAAATTTCTCCTAGTTGCACTAGCCAACAATCCTCTGATAAAATTGTGCATTCACTTCATAACTGTGTGAGCTGCCGCGTTTGCCTACAAATTCACAGTGGAGGAGATTTTAGGAGAAATACACACATTGATATTTCAATGATTTGATAAAATTCTACAACAATTGCAATAATTATAATTACTACGTTATGCTCGAGATTTTACGGGAAATACACACACTGTCACAATGTTGAAATCAAGACTCATCACACTGTCTCTACTCTGAACTTATCTTCTCCAGGACCCTGGACAGTGGAGCCCCTTACCTTCAGCAGTCTTCCTTTCCCACAATCTACCTCCTTTTAAAACGTAATGCATCAAACCATTTGTTTCACGACTTTTCGGGGTTCAATGTTAATCTCCTGAGCCTCAGTGGTAGACTATAACCCTTTGTCTAGATCAGTGGTGGCCAACCAAATTAATTTTTCTCTTGATTGAATATTTCTTGATGTACAGCCAAACCATAAATAATCGCTACTGGAAGCAAGATATTGATATAACACCGATTTACCTAGATCTGGTCCGAATGTTCAGGGGGCCAAATCTTGATGCTCCACAAAGCAATTTTAAACAAAAGTTCTCTTCTAGTCCCCCATTTCCATTAGATGCATTTTCACCTACAGTATCCAAGCACTTTATTTTAACTTCAATTTGTAGCTGAAGCCAAAAAATTAAGATAAAATGGTAAACTGCCAACTACCAAAATCTTGCAAATCGTTAAAAAGAAAGAGCTTGCATTTTTATAGCAGCTTATCATCTTGAAATGTTTCAAAGTATTTTACAGTAATTACTGTCAAATGCACTGGCTTGTCTTAATAAGTAAATCCGACGGCCATTCTACACACAGCAAGGTCCCACAGACAGCCAATTACATAAACGACAGATTTAACTGGGGGAATATGGTCATATGATCTTTAACATCCACCTGAACAAGCAGATAGGGCCTTAGTTTATCTTTCACATAAAATACGGTAACCAGTACAATATAGTGCTCCCTACAGTGTATCATCAATGAGTAGGAGTTCAAGTCCTGACAACGGGCTTGAACCCACAAAGTTCTGTCCGAGAGGTGAGAACATTTCCAACTCATCTGACATCCGAGACATTACAAGCGAGAAGTTATATTGACAGTGTTAAACATTAACGGAAGAGCCATCAACATTGGTTAACATTATAATACTAATAAATGATGGTTATTTTTAAAATGACTATTAGAAAGGAACCTATTGGATATAGTTCCAGAAGAAGTGTCCCTCTATTCTCCACTCTTTGAATAATCTTGCTAAATACATATGCAGTTTTTCAGCGTTTTAATAAAAACTAAATACATTAATGAATTATCTCTGAGAGCTATGGAGAAATATCAGGATATAGTAATGTTACACAATCAGACTAATACAATAGAGGCTTGAAGTGGTATGAGGCTAGGCCATAGCAATGGGATTGAACGTACAGCTTGCTCTGGAAGCTGGTGCAAACTCAAAGGGCTGAATGGCCTCTTTCTATGCTGTAAATTTCTGTGATTCTATAATTCTACAAGTTCCACAAAGACAGTGGTGTATCAGATCATATTGTGAATATCTTTAGATAAAAGTTGACTCAAAGCATTGCTCAACAAGTTTTATTTACGTAACAATAATCCTTGCATTGCGATATAGTGCCTTATCACGTTGAAATGTCTTAAAGTGCTTCACGGACTTTGCCGTAGAAAATAGTGACTGTAATTGTAGGAGAACATGGCAGCCAATTCGGACAATGTCACAGACAATCTTGCCCAAATAAAATTAGGGAACTTTTTAAAAAAAAAATTAAAACTGTGTCCTGAATGAACTCTTCGAAGGTTTTTATTTGATATCATTCAAATATTTTGAAACTATGTTGGCAATGCAAAACATGCCTTAGGAATTGAGTGTTGCTTTTTGCTTCTCCTTTTTCTCCTCACCATACTCGAGGTGTTTTGACTCCTTATCCCTTCTGCTGGGCACAGTTCCAAGGCCGCTTGTCACCCTCTTGGCTAAGGAGTGATACTCATATGGGAGTCTTGGCAGTGAGTGGCAGCAAGCTAGTTGAGCGGGTGGGGGGAACGAGGGAGGAAATCATGACCGAGCTAATGTCCATAAGTGCATCTCTAGATGTGGTTGCTTGCTGGATAGCGCTCAGGAGCAGAAACCCTGGCACAGAGCAATGAAACAACTCCTAAAATCAAATCTGAGCTGGACAATCGGCAAGTGTCAGCCTGGATCAGTGGGTAGCACTCTCACCTCTGAGTCAGAAGTTTGTGGGCTCAAGCCCCAAGTCAGGTATTTGAGCTTGTACTCTAAACTTACACTCCAGTACAATGCTGCACTGCCTTCTAGGTGAGACGTTAAATCAAGGTCTTGTCTGACTGTTCAGGTGGACACTAAAGATCCCTTGGCACTATTCAAAAAGAGAAAGGAATTTCTCCCATTTTCCTGGCCAACAATCCCCCAGATTAAATTAGTCATTTGCTTAATGGCTGTTTGTGAGACATTGCTGTGCACAAATTGGCTACAACGTTCGCCTTCAAACACCCAGTAACCATACTTTACAGTTTATTCTGTGAAGCTCTTTGAGACATTGACAAGTGATAAGATGCTGAATCAAATGCCAAGATAATACTACATGGGCACATTGCTGGAAACAATGAGAATGAAGGACCTTAAAGGTAACCTTGTTTGTTCAGAATAAATGCTACACAAATATATTATTTGGAGGAATGCAGAATAACCAGCCAGTGTATCCTGCAAATATCCTGCGTATTTGAGGTCAGATCAGCTGTGACAATGTCCACAATCAAACGGCCTGCAACCCCTAAAATCCAGTCTCAGACATGAAGTAATGGGTTAATTAATGATCATTAAAATCAGCTTTTGATCCACAAAATAAAATCCTGGAGATTCTTTTCAGGATTATTCACGTTCTATTTCTCGTGTCAAAAGTGGGAGTAAAATCAAAGGGAAAAGTGTGGGTAAATGTGGCATAAATCTACCACTGATTTGAGTTTTCGGCCAATGTTACGGAGAGTCAGGGAACAGTACAAACTCGTTACACAGCACAACTTCAAACAGTTTCTTCAGTCTGAGATCGCTGGCAACAAACAAGAGCAAGTCTGCCGCCAAGAATGTGTCCTGAAGCAGGTTAATAATAATAATCCTTGCATTTGATATAGCGCCTTATCATTTTGTCAAAGTCTTCTTGAAGCGCTTCATAGTAATTATAGTAAAAGTGCAGCAGTCAGTTTGAGCGCAGCAATGTCCTGCAAACAGCCAAGAAGTGAGTGATCAATTTTATTTGAGGGATTGTTGGCCTGCACACTGGGAGAAACTCCCTTTTTCTTTTCCAATAGTGCAGTGGAATATTTTGCATCCATCTAGAGGCAGCCGGGAGCTTGGACAGCAATGCAGTGGACGGTCCCACACGTCCAATACAGCTCTAGATTATCAGAGGTGCTGTCCTTCGAACGGAACATTTAAATCTAATTAATAATAATAATTGTTGCATTTGATATAGCGCCTTCGAGACGTCTCAAAGCGTTTCATATAACATACTGTAAAGTAAGTTGACTGTATATTTTGGGGCGAAACACGGCAGTCAATTGCGCACAGCAGTGTCCCACAAACAGTCGTGGATTGAGCGACCAAATTATTATTTTTTAAAAATTCCATGTAGAGTACAGTCCATATGCGGAGTGATTTTCCTTCTACTCTTGTCACAGCTGATCTGCACCTTAACCCTAATCTCAGAAGAGAAATACTTTGCATTTTTCCATTTCCCACCCCAGTCATCTTTATAGCCTAAACAAGACGGAACAATTTACACAGATTTATGAGGCCTTTTTGTACTTTAGACACTTGTCAGGCAGTCAGAATTGCTTTGGCTCTGTCCAAACCCATTTTATACAAGATAATAATACTCTTTGCATTTCAAATATGCCTTATCAAGTCATTAAGATATCTCAAAGCTCTTCACAAGAATTACTGTAAAGTGTAGTAATTGCTTATTTGTAGGTGAACATGCCAGCCAATTTGCACACAACAGTGTTCCGCAAACAGCCATGAAGTGAATCACCAAATTTATCTGGGGGAGTGTTGTCCAGTACACAGGGAGAAACTCCCTCCACTTTTCAAACAGTGTCATGGGATCTTCAACTTCCAGCCTAAAAAAGATTTGTACAGCCCCCACAAATAAAGCAACTTTTAAGTAACTTTAGACCCGTCGGGTTTGGATTTAAAATCCTGGCCTAAGTGGTAGATTAACAGCGAGTTATTCTACTAATATCACCCTGAACCAGTCTCTGAACTGTAAGACACATTTAGAAACCTCCAGAGTTATATCCTGCACCTGTTGTAATCACTGCTAAATATAGATTTTATTTGACACCATTTATTTTTAGTGGATCTGCATTCAAAAAGTCTGGAAAGGCAGTAAATAGTCGGCTCTATTGAGAAAAGACCATTAAGGTTATTACTCGAGCTGATTTAGACAAGCTACCTTACCTCTGAAGGGTATTCCTTACCTCTAACTTGCGATATTTCTTAATGAGATTCTTTAATGGGAGCGCTTTCCGGAAAACTGAAAGGACATCACGCCGACCCATTGGTTCCTCATTAAGAAACTCATTTAAGAAATTAGACATTAAGACACTGTATTTGTTCGGTTGTTGCCAAAACGTGGCATTAGTCTCGATAATCTTAAGACAATAGCCAAGGAAATTATTTGAATTTAACACTGATTGAGCCTCTGACCTGCTTAGTACATTTTCCGCTTGATATATAATGGGTTTGTCCTGTTCCAACTCCATCATTGCATAACCTTGGGTACAGTTTGGGTACAGAACATTATTTTGTGTTGCAACCGCTTAGATGACAGATTATAAGGAAAATTGACATCACTTGTATTTAAAGAGTATTCGCAATGGGGGATTTTGTATAAGGGGGTGGGTGGGGAGTGAAGTTGAAAGCTTTATTAGAGATTTCATGCATTGTTGAAGTAAGCTCACTTCAAAAGCAATGATAACTTTAAACGATGGTGACACCAACCGGATGGAGGCTTACCTTGAGTGAATCCAGTAATGCTGTCATTGCCTTTGGCCAAGTTGATAATGTGCCCATGGTCAGGACCCTCTGTGATCCTGAAGCTTAAGTAGTTGTGGACGCTGTCACGGTCTTCAGCCTTCAGCGCTTTGCCTGTTATCACAAAGCCCAAGTGGCCGGTGGTGAGGATGCGCAGAGTGGGGGCACCTTTGTTCACAACGATCTGAGGCACCCCGTTGTCCACTGACACGATCCGGATAGTCATCATTTGAGGCCTGCGGGTCTCGAACACGGTGTCTGGGAAGACGTAGAAGTCGGTGTGTGTGCCGTCGGTCACCGAGAAGGAGAAGCTGTCCTCGGTGGACTCCGTGCCGTCGTGTCTGTAGCTGATTAGGTTCTCGTTCAGGTCCTGTTTGGTGAATGCCATGACCGGCCTGGTGCCGTTGTACAGCAGCTGCCCGTGGACAGGGACTTGGGTCACCGTGAAGCGCAGCAGGTAGTCAGGTGTGTCCCGATCCTCCACCGTCAGTTCGAAGGGTGTGATGAGTTTCACCTCTCCCTCGTTCACCTGCAGCTCATGCACTGTGAGCACGGGCTTCTTGTTGTCCACATCGCTGATGGACACTCTGAAGGTACGGAACACGGGGTTATAGCCGTCGGTCACTTCAAACTCAAAGCTGTCCATTTTTACCTCATCCTCAGACGTGTGGATGTAGTAGACCTTGTTTCCAGCTAGTTGTAGCTGTGTGAAGGTGTTGATGGGCATGCCAGGGCTGTCCGTGCACTCCAAATGGCCACGGATGGGTGCCCGGGTGATGCTGAACAGCAGATTTTCGTCGGGGCTGTTCAGGTCACTGGTGCTGAGCAGATCAGTCGTGAGGGTAACCTTTCCACCTTCCTTCAGAGATACCCCTTTGCTCACCACGTCAGGGAAGATCATGTCAATGCCGCCGACAGAGACATAGAAGTAGCGGTCAATGAGCGGGTTGATGCCGTCCGTCACGTCAAATTTGATGAGGTCCCTGATGCCCTCTTGCCCGGTGTGCACGTACTGGATCAGGTTCCTGTCGATATCATCCTGGGTGAAGTTCATCCCCAACGTGATGTTTCCAAAGTTGCCTGAAGGCAGCAGATGCTGCAAGAGTCCTTGACCTGGTCCGTAACGTATAATGTAGGTGAGTGTTTTGTCATCGGAATCCAAGTCAGTGGCTTTGAGAATGGTGTTCGTGATTGGCTTGGTGTCTCCCATCTCAATTTCCAGCCCATCGTTGATGGACATTCTCGGGGTCTCGTCGTCCAGCACAATGACCATGATCATCACAGTCTTCTCCACGCTGTGTTTCCCGTCGGTAAGCCTGATCTCAAAACTGTCTTCCTCCGTCTCGGAATCGTCGTGCTCGTAAATGATGCTTGAGCCCTCCCTGATCTGCTCCAGGGTGAAGCTGTTTACCAGGACGGTGCCGGTGGTCAGCTGGTTGACGATCTGGCCGTGTTTCGGGGGCTTGATGATCGAGAAGGTCAGCTGGTCGGCAGGTACGTCCCCATCGACCGCGTTCAGAATCGGCGTGTCAATCACCAGGCTCATTCCCTCCATCACCACGAACTCTCTCATGAACACCTCTGGAGTCTCGTCGTTCGCGGGGATGATGATAATGGAGAAAAAGTGCCTCCGGGAGAAATTGATCCCGTCCGAGCAGCGAAAGGTGAAGCGATCCTCAACTGGCTCCACTGACCTGTGGATGCTCTGCACGTAGTTCATGTGTCCCAGTCTCACGTCCTTCAGGGTGAAGGCACTGACCGCTGTCCCTGCACGCGACTTCTCGGAGCCAGGAGCCGGAGAAATGTTCTCCACGTAGCCAGAGGTGGGTTGGACGATGATGGTGCAGAGGATGTCGTCTTCGGGGGTGTCAAAGTCGTCGGCGTTCATGTGCTCTAGTGTGATTGTATTTTTGTCACCCTCCACGACAGTGAACTGCTCTCCCACAGTGACCTCTGGTGCCTGGCTGTCAACAGGAAGAATAGTCACTTGCACACGAACGCCTTGCACTTTGTTGCCCCCAATGTTCCACTCATCCGACATGTCGGACAGGGTCAGGTTGAAGGAATCCTCCTTTCTCTGCAGTCCTATCTCGCCGCTTGTGTGAGCGTAGACCACGACGCCACTGATAATGTCCTGCTGCGTGAAGCGTTCAGCGGGGATCCCATTAACCAAGATCTCGCCCAATTTGGGATTATCCTCCACAATAAAAGTCAATCGAAGGTCATCCGTGTCTTCATCCGTTCCCTGAATTACGTTAGTTGTGACCTCAGTGGCTCCGTTTTCCAGCACGTCCAAGTAGGACCCAATTGTCCCAGCGGGTAGCATAATGGTCGGTACTTCATCATCGACGGGCCGTACTGTTACCCTCACCGTGATGGTGACTATATGAACTCCATCGCTTACGTCAAGTTGTAAAGAATCACCCGTGGACTCATCACCGTTGTGCACGTAGGCTATTTTGCCATTAGCTACATCATCCAAAGTGAACACCTCGGCCCCAGCGATATCGATGCCTTCGTATCGCAGGTAGCCGTGTGCTGGGACCTGAGAAAGTGTAAATGTGATCTGGGATCCCATCGTGTCTGCATCAGTGGCGTCCAGCTCGGCGCTTGTGATGACGTAAGTGGCTCTTTCGAACATGGTGAAGCCGGTGTTGGTTATTTGAGGCGGTTTGTTATCCACCGGCTGCAGGAAGATCGTAAACGTGCCCTCGGCGCTGTTGCCGTTGGTGTCCTCCACGGTGAAGTCGAACTGGACCACGTGAGCAGTGATTCCAAGCTCCAAGTCTGGGGGTCTGTAGGCAATTTTGTGGTGATTGACTTGAGCCTGAGTAAACTCCACGACCAAAGTGTCCGGACTTTCCGTTAACACTATGTTACCCATCAGCACCGGGTTGTTTTCATCGGTGTTGGTGGGAGGCTTTGTGATGGTGTATTTCAGGTCCCGGTCGTCCGAATCCAGGTCGGTAAAACGAAGGCATTTCTTCCGAAAGTGCGTCAAATGATACTCCTCCACTATTATCTGCAGCGTGGTGCCTGGGAACATTTCCGGGGGGATGTCATCCACTGGCTGGATTTTGACGATGAAAGTGTGTTCTCCAGATTGGTTGGGGGGATCGTTATCGTCCTGAACCCGGAACACAAACTGGTCCATGACAGTGGTGGTGCTGTGAGGTCCGATGTGTCGGTAGAACAGCTTCCCATCGAAAATGTCCTGCTGGAACCATTCAGTCACCACTTTTTCGAAGACCCCTTCGCTTTCGACGAACCTCCAGGAGAAAGGATCGTCCGGCCGCTCCAGTTGCCGGAGCACCAGCTCTCCGAGGGCGGAGAGGGGCGGCTCGAGGGTGAACACGATGGTGGAGTCTTCGGAGTCGATGTCGGTGGCGCTGAGCACGAAGGGCGAGATGGCGAGCATCTGGTTCTTGGCCAGCACCAGCCCGGTGTTGGCGTTCACGATGGGGGGCTCGTCGTCGGTGGGCACGACAGTAATGGGGAAGAGGAACTCGACCGCGTGCGTGCCGTCCGTCATGCGGAATATGATGTTGTCGCTGTACGTGTCGCTGCCGTCGTGCTGGTAAACCACGATGCCCGAGTCCAGGTCGGCCGGAGTGAAGAATTTCCTGCGGGCTCCCAGCACACTCAGGTCGCCGTGCCTGAGCCCGTCCACCACCGTGATCCTCACCTGCTCCAGGTTGTCCTCGTCGCTGATCTCCAGGTTCTGTCCGCTGGACAGCGGCCTGGACTGACCCTCGTACAGTAACTGTCCCGTGTTGTGGGTCACGACGGGGGCCAGTGTGTTCATGGGCTTCACCACGATCATGAAGGCGAAGGGGTCGGACACGGCACCCTCGGTGTCCACCACCTCAAACTCGATTTGGAAGATCCTCTCCACATCGGAGTCCACTGCCGGCGGCTTGTAGGCGATCTTCAGGTCCCTGAGGTCCTGTTGGTGGAAGGAGGCGATGGGCAGGTGCCGGTCGTCGGTGCTGACCAGATAGCCCTGCTGGTGGCCCAGAGGCGAGGTGACATTGAAGATCAAATCGCCCGGGTCGCTCTCCGCATCCTCGGCCGCCAGCATGTCAGGGGTGAGCGCGGTCATGACAAACTGGTCCACCTCCATCATCATCATGGACACGAAGCTGGGCTTGGGGGCCGTGTTCTCCTCGCCCTCTCGGATGCGCACCAGGCTCTGGAAGTGCTCCTGCTTGAGCAGGCGGCCGTCCAGGCTGTGCAGCTCGGCCACCAAGGGGACGTGGTCGCGGTTGGGGGACCTGCCGGGGGCCGAGTGCCGATAGCGGATGCCCAGGGAGAGGAAGCGCTGGCAGTCCACCATCAGCCCGGGCTCGGGCCAGGCCTCGGACTCCTGACCCCGCACCAGCCTCCCGTAGCGCGGCAACCCTCCGACTCCGGCCAGCACGCCCGCGCTGCACACCTGCGAGGCGGGGTCGTAGGCGAACTCCAGCACCCTGCCGTCCAGTGGGTTGCTGGTGCCCCGCAGGCGCTCCACGGCAAGCGGCACGTTGCGGGTGACGATCTCCAGCTGCGTGAAGACCACCTGCACCCGCAGCACGAAGGGGATGACGGCAGTGGCCGCCGGTGTGTCGTACCTCAGCTGCAGCCGCACGCGGTCCCGGCTCGGGCTGCGGGAGCCCAGGTGAGAGTAAGTGACCTCCCCGGGGCCGAAGTCGCACGGGAACTTCTTGGGGCTGAGCCGGCCCGGCCTCTGCGACAGCGGGTCGTTGTCCAGCACCGTGACCGTGCACTTGTCGCCCGGGTGCACCTGGATGACCAGGTCATCCACAGGGTCGATGGACACAGACCTGCCGAAGGGGACCCTGACCCCGCTGTTGGCCAGGAGGATGGCGTCCTCGGAGGATGACGGCTGCCCATACGAGGCTTGGAGTCCGTACAGCAGCTCCAGGCTGTTCAGGTCCAGGTTCGGGTCCAGGTCCGGGTCGGCTCTGTGCCGAGCCGCGGCTCCGGGAGCTGTCAGCATCAGCGTCAGCAACAACAGCGACCGCAACAGCAGCAGCCGAGCCGATGCCACTCGCCACCAGCCGGCAATCCCACCACCACCACCATTCCCTGGACAACTCCAGGATCCAGCCACGGTTTTCATCGTTTAATGGTTCGAATCTTTTTTTCTTAATCAATCAATCAATCAATCAATCAATCAATCAATCAGTCAGTCAGTCAATCAATCAATCAAACAAAATTCTTTTTTTTGGCAGAACAATTTTTTTTCTCACTTCTTGGAAGAAAACATTTTTTATTTTCTTTGGAAGGAAATTATTATTATTATAAAACGTTTTCCTCTTTCTTTTCTTGATCTGGGAGGGGGTCAGGGTTTTTTGGGGGGTGGGGAGGGGGGGGGATGGGGGGGGGAGGAGGAATCCTTTCTTTCGTGGTAAAAAAACTCCCCAAAAGACAACTTTTTCTCTCAATTAACTCTCTCTCTCTCTCTCTCTCTGCCTTGTAAAGCAACTCTCTCCCACTCACTCGACTTTCAAGTCAAAAAAGTTCTGTAAGATGAAAAAAAAGTTAGAAATAGTTGTTTCTTCTCCTTCTTTCACACTCTCTCTCTCTCTCCTGGAATAAGAGAGTTGGAATAGTTGTTGCGTTTTTCCTCTCTCTCTTTCACACACTCTCTCTCTCTCCTGGAAAAAGAGTTGGAATAGTTGTTGCTTTTCTTCTCTCTCTCTTTCACACTCTCTCTCTCTCCTGAAATAAGAGAGTTGGAATAGTTGTTGCTTTTTCTCTCTCTCTCTTTCACACTCCCTCTCTCCTGGAATAAGAGAGTTGGAATAGTTGCTGTTTTTTTCCTCCCTCTTTCACACTCCCTCTCTCCTGGAATAAGAGAGTTGGAATAGTTGAAGCTTTTTTCCTCTCTCTCTTTCACACTCCCTCTCTCCTGGAATAAGAGAGTTGGAATAGTTGTAGCTTTTTCCTCTCTCTCTTTCACACTCCCTCTCTCCTGGAATAAGAGAGTTGGAATAGTTGAAGCTTTTTTCCTCTCTCTCTTTCACACTCCCTCTCTCCTGGAATAAGAGTTGGAATAGTTGTTGCTTTTTTCCTCTCTCTTTCACACTTTTTTCTGCAAAAAGAGAGTTGGAATAGTTGTAGCTTTTTTTCCTCTCTCTCTTTCACACTCCCTCTCTCCTGGAATAAGAGAGTTGGAATACTTGTAGCTTTTTCCTCTCTCTTTCACACTCCCTCTCTCTCTCTCTCTCCTGGAATAAGAGAGTTGGAGCAGTGTCTCTCTCTCTCTCTCTCTCTCCCCCTCTGGAGGTGTCGCTGCCCCTCTTTCCCCTCTCTCCAGCCCCAGTGCCCGGGGTGTGCTGCCCTCTCTCCCCTCTCTCCAGCCCCAGTGCCCGGGGTGTGCTGCCCTCTCTCCCCTCTCTCCAGCCCCAGTGCCCGGGGTGTGCTGCCCCCTCTCCGGCTATAAACCCCGGGCCGGGGGGGCGCTGCTGACGGAAGTACCGCCTCGTTCCTGCACTCATTGGGAGATCAATGAGAGCCCTCGGACTCTGTTTACTGTCGGTCTTTCCGGCACATCAGGTGAACTGTCAGGAAAGTGACTGTACTGAGCAGCGGATCCCACACTCACTCACTCACACTCACTCACTCACACACTCTCACTCACTCACTCACTCACACACACACACACACTCTCACTCACTCACACTCTCACTCACTCACACACTCTCACTCACTCACTCACACACTCACTCACTCACTCACACACACACTCACTCACTCACACACAGCACTCACACACTCACTCACTCACACTCACTCACTCACACACACAGCACTCACTCACTCACACACACACACACACTCACACACTCACTCACTCACACACTCACTCACTCACTCACACACTCACTCACTCACACACTCACTCACTCACACTCACTCACTCACACACTCACTCACTCACTCACTCACACACACACTCACTCACACACTCACTCACACACTCACTCACTCACACACTCACTCACTCACTCACACACACACTCACTCACTCACACACTCACTCACTCACTCACACACACACTCACTCACACACACACTCACTCACTCACTCACACACACACACACTCTCACTCACTCACTCACACACTCACTCACACACTCACTCACTCACTCACTCACTCACACACACACAGCACTCACACACACACAGCACTCACTCACTCACACTCACTCACTCACACACACAGCACTCACACACTCACTCACTCACACTCACTCACTCACACACACAGCACTCACTCACTCACACACACACACACACTCACACACTCACTCACTCACATCCACTCACTCACTCACTCACTCACTCACTCACATCCACTCACTCACTCTCACACAAACACACACACAGAATAACACACACACACACAGATTAACACACACACAAACACACAGAATGACACACACACACACAGAGAATGAGACACACACACACACAGAATGACAACACACACACACACACACAGAATGACACACACACACACACACAGAATGACACACACACACACACACAGAATGACACACACACACACACACAGAATGACACACACACACACACACAGAATGACACACACACACACACACAGAATGAGACACACACAGAGAATCAGAGAGACGTACAGAGACAGACAAAGAGAGATAAACAGAAGGGAAGAGGAAAATACCAGTAAACGAAAAGAAAGTTCTAACAAAAGTTAGAGGAAGGAGAGAGAGAGAGAGAGAGAGAGAGTGTGGGGAGAAATGAATCTAATTTGACTGCGAAGAATTGTATAGATTAAGGGAAAGAGCCAAAAAATAACGAAGGGAAAAGAAAATCGAGGGATTGCTCGGTGGGGAGGGAAGAGCGTTGACAAATGTATTGTATAAAATAGGTTTTGCAAAGTAAAACAAATCCCAATTCGCTATTGCATTTTTTTTTGAAACATCGAGAGTGCTGCAGAGGAGGTGAGTGAACGGTTAATCCTGTGGTTTTGATCCCCTTCACTGTGAGTGTGAGTGTGTGAGTGTGAGTGTGAGTGTGTGTGAGTGTGACCCTCTGTGGCTAACTCTGGGTTATTCTGCAACAAGTCAACCCACTCTCCCACCAAAGAAAGTTATAAAGTGCACAGTTAAATCCATGTTTATTTGTCGCTGGTCTGTTTTCTATCCAGTACACACACACACACACACACATTTACACACTCGTGTGCAGTTTTCACCAGCCATTTGCACTCTTTCCCACCTTGTTTACAAAGAGATCGATCATGCATTGCTATCGCAGGCTGTTTCTTGTGGGCCTGGCGGAGATTTTTCTTTGCTCCATCTTACGTCAGCACTTACTGGCGAGCGAGCGTTCGAGGAAGGCTTCGCTCGCCGTCTTACAGAAAGCCCGTCGATCATTGAACGCTCACGAATGAATGGGATCGATTAGCGAGCTCTCTTGAACTTTCGAGAGCATTTGCCTCCTTGCCTCACATTTGATCGCAACGCAGCCTTTCACTGGTATATATCTATCTATCTCTGAGATCGGCCCCTTCTTCGGTGAGTTGTTCCCAACAAGATATAGTCATGTCAGTCGGTGCTCTCTCAGAGGTCCATTGGAAAGGCACAAGTTGGTGTGGAACAGTGTACAGTGCTCCCCCAACTGAGCCTGAGGTTAAGGTGAGCACAGAGGTCAACACTGGTCTGATGCTGACACTTGGCTGATGCAGAAGTGGGAAAGGGCTGGATTCACCCGCACTGCATCCAAAACAAAAGGGACCATCTAGCACTAAGGGCGGTTATAGATGAAAATTCAAGTAAAAAGGCCAGACAATTGATTTTGTGCGTCCTCGCAAAATAAAATGGGACGCTCAATATGTTGAGACTGGTTCATCATTTGTGCGCAGTGGTAGCTCTCCGAGTAGGAAGGTTGTGGGTTGAAGCCCCACGCCAGGACTTGGAATCACATAGTCTAAGCTCACACTCCAGTGCAGCGCTGGGGATATGTTGCATTGTAGGAGGTGCCATCCTTCTGATGAGACTTTAAACCGAGGTCCCATCTGTCTGTTCAGGTGGATGATAAAGATCCCATGGCACTATTTGAAAAGATAAGGGAGTTTCTCCTGGTGTCCTGCCAACAAACTCCCAAGTAAAACTGGTCGCTCACCTGATTTTATTTGGATGTTTATGGGACATTGCTATACACAAATTGGCTGCTGCATTCATCTACGTTTTACAGTAAATGCTGTGAATTGCTTTGAGATATCATCCTGACTTGGCATAACAAATGCAAGGATTATTATTATTTTCTTAAAGTTATTTGAAAAGTAAAAAAATCCGATATTGTCTGAGCTGCAGATCAGTTTACACAATCCTGACTCACCACATCACTGTTTTGGGTTATTGCTGCTCACGTTCGCTTACAAAATACACAGCCAATGCACTTCACAGTAAATTCCCACAAAACACTTTGAAACATCTTGACAATATGATAGGTGTTACATCAAATGCAAGAATTTTTATTATCATAGATTAACTCCGTAGATTCAATCCCTCTCCCTCCTTGTCCATCTTCAGATCGCACCTGAAGTCCTTCTTTGACTGTGTCTATTTTCACCTCCCTTCCTCTCTCTGGCTCAGCATCAAGCCACTGCTACAGTCAAAAGCTCTCAGTTACTATCCCATGTGAAGGGCGCTATATATAAATGTAAGTTGTTGTTAACCAAGCTGAGTAATGTGTGAGATTTTTCCTCTCACAATTTTCTGCAGTTACACATTTTTGTGTGGCTGAACAGTAGGATCAAGCCTTCTGTTTGCTGAATTTTGCAAATGCCGTATTTTTTTAGAAAAGTGCACCTTGTTGCAAGAGCATATAGTCAACTGCACTATCGCGCAGTGGCTGTTGTTATTAGTTGTTCATTTCATTTCAGAATGACGGTGCTGCTTGAACCTGGAGGTATAATTAAAGGTGTTTATGATGCCCTATCCCATCTGGTCTCCCTTACAATGACCACTTTTAAAATGCAGTACATTTAGGATTTGTTGCCTGTCAGGGGGTTGATTGCAGGTAATCTTTTGAAAATATGGAGTGCAGTTGAACACAGTCAGATGTGTAAATCAAGGGTTATGCGCTTGTCGGGAAATGGCTTTTATCCACACGTAAGGGGAAGGTTGAAACGTTTGGTTGACCTGCATGTGTTGGGGGAGAGGGAGAGAGCACCAACCAGTTAATTCGGTCACTCTTTCTTGTTTCAATGAAATACTCTGTGAATTCAACCTTCCTCAAAGCAGATATGTTGGCCTGTCAATTTGTCTGTCCATTTCAAATAATATTAATAATCCTTGTATTTGATACAGTGCCTTATCATGTAGTTGAGATATCTCAATGCGCTTCTGGACTGGATTTTGTGGGTGAAATGCAGCAGCAATATCCCACGAACCATCATGGAGTGAATGACCAAATTATTTTTTGGGGGTTGGGGGGAATTATTATCCCTGGAAAGCGATGAACATATTACTAACAACCAGGTGCTATTTAATGCACTTTCATATTGGTTCAAAAATAAGGTCTTTAAACTAATTCCACAAAGGTTCGTGCAAGACTTTTTCTGTCTTGCGATTATTTTTGTTCAGTTTTTAGTCAGATCCCACTTTAGCTTACAGACGTGGGGTTACACCATCAAATTGCTTATTTAAGTGCAAAAGAGTTAACTAAAAATGGCAAATTTACATGGTCTGGATTGCCTTGGGGCTGGAGAAGCTAAACAATTTTACATGATATTATGGGTCTCTTGTGCATCTGAGATGGGATAATTTACCCACATGTTATAAGCAAATTAAACCAAATTCTCACAGTATAAGATTTAACCTGGAATAGATTAAAGTGTTGACAAATTGATTTTTTTTATTTAACAGGTTTATCTGGCGGGTGATAAAATTGGTGTATGTCTTTAGGTTTTATCTCTTTTATCGGAGCAGATGTAACCTCCTTGTCATGTTAGCTCGGGGTCAATTGTGTTTAAAGTGTTCAAACAATCTATATTGCCAGCATTGCCGGTTGGATTATTTTACATGTATCAGGCTAGCACAGTTGGAGGCACGCTTGCCTCTGAGTCACAAAGGTTGTGAGTTGAAGTTCTACATCAGGATTTAGACCTACTCTGACCCTCCAGTGTAGTGCTGGGGGAGAACTGCATTGTTGAAGGGGTCAACCTTCAGATGAGATGCTAAACCGAGGCCCCACCTGCTTGTTCAGGTGGATCTCAAAGATCCCATGCAGCTAATTGAAAAGAGAAAGGAGTTTCTTCCGGTGTCCTGGCCAACATTTCCCCAGCTAAAATTAATCACTCACTTCATGGCTGTTTGTGGACATTGAATGCCGCATTTGCCTCTACACTACATTCTACAGTCAATCCTGTGAAGTGCTTTGATCATCTTGATGATGTGATAACGTGTTATATTAAATACAAGCATTATGTTATTCTTTATAAAATCTTTGGGCTTTATTGTCCTATGGGTGGATGTAAAGGCTCTTTTACAGTATCATAACAATTTACATTTATATGGCACCTTTCATGTTGGGAGGATGCCCCCAAAGTGCTTGACCCTGCTGCCTGGGTGCCCAAGCTGGGAGTGGGAGCTGAGAGCATGGGATAAACATGAATGAAACTTGGTACCAGAGGTACTTCTTGAGATTGACCTTGAGGTGAGGGAGAAATGAAGTTGGTGGAGGGGACTCCGAGATGGAATTCCAGAAAGCGAGGCCACAATGGCTTAAAGCTCGCCCAGCGATGGTGGGGTGCATAAGGCGGACATAGGGGGGCTATGAAGCAGGCAAAGGGAGTGGTTTTAAAGGAGGTGGCAGAGGTAGAGTGGACCTAGACTGTAGAGGGATTTAAAGGCAACTTTAAGGCATTTTTGGTAACTGGGTACTAACCACATTACCACTACAACCACCAAGAATGCTATTTTGCACATTCTTGCATAGTAATTTAGTGCAGGGAGTAAGAAAATTCACCCAATAGAACATAATGTGTAATAATGCAAATTAAACACTATAACAACCAGAAATGACCCACTTGACCTTTACTAAAGAGACTTTGTTGCATGCTGGCAATAAATGAAAGAGAGGGGCAGTAAGTGAAAGATAATAAAAACAGCCAGCAGACAAGCTGAGATCCAGGGAGCAAGAATTTTAAGATTTTGTTGAATTATTTAATAAGATAAAGAGAAATGTTGTGGTCTTTAAAACTCAATTCACTAAGCGACAAAATAACTGGCAGAAAATACCTCGACAAGGAAGAGGTTTGTGAAAATTAAGAGGATCAGTAGTGAGTTTGAAATGCTGCACACTGTCCAGGGTCTTGGGATGTCCTCCTGACGCGAAAGGCACTTTACAAACGTAACTTTGTCGTTGTTGTTGTTGTTATAGAAGCCGCCTCGATCACATTTGCACTATTCTTTTGCAAAATGGCCATGCTGGGTGGTATGTGACTGTCCAAGGTCAGTCGGGATTGTTAAACACTTTGAGACATTCTCCTGATGTAAAAGGCATTATATAAGTGTAAATTGTATTGTATCTGAGGGGCCATTGTTACCAATGGCTTATTAACTCCATATCTCTCAAGACTGTCAGAATTCATAATACTTGCATTTGATGTAGCGCCTTATCACATTGTTGAATCACCTCAAAGCGCTTTGCAGAATTTACTCGAGGATGTGGTGATTCTGTATTTGTAGGTAAACTGGAAACAACTTCCTGAATAACCTTTTCCTCTTATTTCTTCAAAGGTCTGCATTTTGTAACCACATCTGCTTGAATCCATTTGTTATTACTTGACAGCTCAATAGCAAAATAGTTAATTAGGCTTTAAACAGATGTGAGATGTGATTTTCTGATGTCATTGATGGGTGGATTTAAAATGTTATAATATCAATATAGAAAATAGTCAACATTTTTGGTGATTATTATACGCAGAACTCTCAGACTCTAAGAGTATATGTTTATCTGTCATATGTCTGACGCATTTCGGCTGTTATAATGTGGGAACTTGGATTATTTATTATTTTATGATGTACTTTCCATCTTTGGTCCACTTGGGATGACAGTAACCATGCATTTCTGTTCATTTTTGTCACATGTGATAAGGTGCTATATCAAATGCAATTTTTTTCTTCCAATCTGTGATTTTTATGACTAAACTACCTTTTCATAGAAGTCTGCCCTCTGTTGGATAATCATAGCCATTGTACCAACACAACGCAAAACAATACAATGTACATTTGAATGTACTATGTAAATGTGCGTTGTATTGTTGGAGGACGCCTCAAAGCGCTTGACAAAGCTACATGGGCATTGGAGCTTGGGCGGATTGGTGTAGTCTGACAGGCAGTAGTTCACATGAATCAACAAAGTATCCTTCGGTTAATTTCTCACTCAGTGGTTCAGATGTGTTATAGTCCTATTGTGAAGGATACAGAGATAGGGAGGTGATACAGCATAAATTGATTGATAGGTGAGAGTGAGGATATTGAAGATGATCCATTGGGAGATAGTGGAACCTGGTGAGGATTGAAGGGATGGTTGTGCAGAGTTGGTGCGGATGAGGATGCAGGCAACGGAGTTCTGGATTAACCTCATTTTATGGGTGATGGAACTTGGTAGACTGGCAAGGAATGTATTTAAAATTTCTAGGCAAGAAGTGACAAAGGCGTGAATGAGGGTTTCAGAGTCATTTGGTGTGAGCAAGTCAGAATGTCCAATGCTGTAAGTCACAAACAGTAAACCTTCCATTTCACAGGAAACCTTTCACAAATGCAATGTAAGACTGTACTTTATTTTAACTGCCACTGTGATCACCATAGCTACCGGAACAACCACCTTGAAAATAATTTACAGTGGAAAAGCTTATTCTGAAGGGTTTGTCTGAAATGTTTAAACAATAAGAGGAAGGGTGGGCTTAAAAACCTTTTGTGTTCATTTTCCTGACAGGCATGGGTAGGAGAAGTAAAAGCTATTGCTAAATCCCCTCATAACTATATGACTTGGAACTCATATATTTTAGGCTGACTCTCTACTACAGTATTGGGGCTCACTGCATTGTCGGAGGTGTGTTGTTGTTGCTGTGCTTTCATAGAATCATAGAATTATACAACACAGAAGGAGGTCATTTAGCCCATCGTGTCTGCACCAGCTCTTTGAAAAGTGCTATTCAAAGCAATCCCACTCCCCCGCTTTCTCCCCATAGCCCTGCAAACTTGTCCTCTCCAAATGATTATCTACTTCTCTCTTAAAAGCTGTTATCGAATCGGCTTCCACCACCCTCTCAAGCAATGCATTCCAGACCTGAACAATTCGCTGTGTGAAAAAACTTCTTTTCACCTCACCTCTGTTTCTTTTAACAACTATTTTAAATCAGTGTCCTCAGGTTACCGACCCACCCGCCAGTGAAAATAGTTTCTCCTTGTTCACCCTATCGAATCCCTTCATAATTTTGAATACTTCTATTAAGTCTCCTCTTACCCTTCTCTGCTCCAAGGAGAATAATCCTAAATTCTCTAGCCTCTCCTGATAACTGAAGTCCCTCATTCCTGGTACCATCCTGGCAATTGTCCTTTGCAATGCCTTGACATCCTTTCTAAAGTGTGTTGCCCAGAACTGAACACAATACTCTAGCTGAGGCCTAACCAATGATCATCATAACTTCATGACTTCTGACTTCTATGCCCCTATTTACAAAGCCAATGAGATGTTGGCTGAGATATTAAACTGAGGAGGTCATGTCTCCTGTTCAGGTGGACGTTAAAGATTCTATAGCACTATTTTAAAAGAGAAGGGGCTTTCTCCTGGTCTCCTGGCCAATACTCCCCCAAATAATCTTCACTTCATGGCTGTCTGTCAGACACCACTGTGTGCAAATTGGCTGCCATGTTTATCTAAATATCCACAGTCGCTACACTTTACAGTATATACTGTGAAGTGCTTTGAGATGATAACAACAATAACAACTTCTACTTGCGTAGCACCCTTCACATAGAATCAAGCCTTAGTGCACTTCACAGGGATTGTGTTGGACATCACATTATGGTGAGAGCGGAAGTCACCACAGGCATGATCGAAGAGGAGGTTGTTAAGCAGATAGAGAGGGAATAGGATGGAGTGGTAGAGGGAAGGAGTTCCAGTGGGTGGAGTTGTAGTTGTTGAATGCAACTCCATCTTCAACTCTGATAATTATTTGGGCTAGTTGAGCTAGTCTGTGCCGCTTGTATTCAGGTGCACAGGATTGGGATTTGAGAGTGGGGAGGTTGCTGTCGTGTACGGGGGAGGAGGTAGGATGGGACATTTTAGGGGGAGGCTAGATGTGTATTGAACATGGATGAGAAACAGACACTGAGAGGCTTCATGGTAGAATTGAGGTCACTGCAGGTAGAGGACCAGAGAGAGAGAAGGTCGAAAGACAAGTGGGCATTTGAGAGGGGGGAGATTCTTTTTCTAAGGGTGGATGGAGATAGCTGTGGGTTTGGCAGATGGCAGGGGGATGTGGGAGGAGAGGGATACAAGGAAATAATTGGAGATGGCCTTGTCAGTGATGTCATAAGGTGATGTTCTGAAATATGTGAGGTTGAAGTTCCATGTATTTGCTGTAATTTTTTATAAAACTATGATTTGTTTGATAAATGGTACATTTTCAGGTCAGATGGATTTTTAGCAGGCGAGAAAGTGTAAATTCAGGTACTCATTGATTTCCGTAGTGAACCTACAATTACTCTCGAGACATCGATCCATCATTCTATGGACATCCTGGGTTTGGTAATCATGATGTAATGATATCTCCAGGTAATTGCAGGTCTAATATGACAAGTGGCAAGTCTTCATTGTTGAGCTTGTGTGTCACATTATCTGGGTTAGAAAAGGAAATGCAATGGGCAATTATTTTCCGAATGGTTCTGAGTCTTCAGAAAGGAGAATTGTCTGAGTGCGTGCAGTGTTTTTAAAAGTATAATAGTCAGGCACAGCAGGTGTCATTCTACAAGTCTCGTATTTATTGCTGCTCTTTGTGAATTCCTCATGCACACACGGAAGCACAATACAGCCTGTAATAATAGGAGGTGCTGTTCTTTAGGCATGATCGTTTCTAGCTATGGGAAACGCAACATTAAAATAGGGGCAAGGATATGGGATAAGATACTTGACAAGTGAGAAAAAAGGGTAGATTAATCCCAGGTATTCAACAAAGGGAATAATATTTGATCAATAAATGATTCATTTATTTTTCTGATGAGCGGAGCTGAATTATATTCCATTCAAGTGTGATTTACAATAGGAAAATGCATGATTTTCAGAAACGAATGTGTGACAAATATAAAATATGTCACAAACATAAATTAATAGATGCAGATAGGCAGTCTTCCCTTTTCATTGGTGTAATATAGATACGATCTATGCAACAATAACAAGAACTTGTGGTTATATAACACCCTTTCCACAGAAGAGCATCTCAAGTCTGAGGTTCTACTGATATTTAGAAGCTGAACTCATATCTGTGGCTCCTAGGTTTGAAGAATTCACACTGACATTGCTTCAATGGACTATTGAAGCCTCCAGCATTAGTTACATCTGGTCTTACATACACAGTAACAAAATCTGGCTTGATGCCCTGAGTATTAAAAGATTCAGCCTGGCTCAGCGGAGAGGATTCTTGCCTATGAATCAAAAGATTTGAGTTCAAATCCTACTTTGAACTCACAGTGCAGGTTGAAACTCCCAATACAGTGTGGGAAGGGTGCACAGGAATGTTGGAGGTGTTGTCCTACAGATAAGACGTATCTAACCAAGGTCTCTAAACGAGACTGATATAGCACCTTCCATGTCAGGAAGATATCTCTGAGCACTTCACTGAATTTACTGTCAAGTGTAGTGATTCTGTGTTTTGTAGGAGAATGTGGCAGCCAATATGCATGCAGCAATATCCCACAAACAGTCATGAAGTAAATGATCAAGTCTATCTTTGGTATTGTTGGCCAGGATACAGGGAGAAACTCACAACTCTTTTCAAGTAGTGCCATTAAATTCTTAGCTTCCAACAAACAGGTTTAACATCCCATCCAAAGGACGGCACTTATGACAATGCATTGGATCTCCCAGCACTGTATTGGAGGATCAGTCTGGACTATGTGACTTCCAAGTCCTGAAGTCGGTCTTGAACCCATAACCTTCTGACTCAGAGGCAAGACTGCTACCAATTGAGCCTGGCTGACATCTACATAATAAATCTTGGTATTCCTCACTATACAAATGTATTACTTTAGTGCATAATAATAAAAACTAAATCCATGTGGAGGAGGTTAATGTGTGTCCATACAGGTATTGTAGGCAATGAAAGCCTCCTTTTACTAATGTAGTTTATATGGGTTTGACTTCTTTGCTCAGATTTACTGAGCTAGCCAACTATAAATATGTTTAAGTAGACTCTGTCTACAATAATGCTCTCCAGATTGTGAGCAGTCACTGTAGTAATAGTCTGTGAATAGTCGTTTGGGAGTTGTGCAGGTGAACCTTGGTTCTGACTGAACCACGTTGAAGTCTTGGATTCCCAATTATAGCACTAAATGTTGAGTTGCATGTGAAGTAATATGTACAAAAGTATGTAATCTGTGCTATTGATTCACCCATCTCAGGCATGTGTAACATGTGCTATCACCCTGGCTACAATGCATGCTCTTCTCTATTGCATAGGATAGTATTTTTAAACAAAAGTAACCAGTCAATCCTCAATTAAAGTTCAAATCTTCCATCCATCAAACTCAGAAGACCCCAGAGTTTCATATGGTCTTGAAATGAATCGCTGAAATACGGCTTCTAAATTAAAAGTGAATTTAAGAATCTTCCAAGTTCTTTTGGATATTAAATTTTAAGAGGAGGGTCTTATGGTCAAGAACATGAGAAATCTCAGGTATCAGAGAAGTACTTGCTTTCAAAATACAGTCACTACACTTTATAATATAATCTATGAAGCGTGTTTTTTTCAATCAGCTGGTAGTCTGACACTTGTGGAAACTCATCACCGTGTTGAAGAGTATCCAAACCAAACCAAGAGTTCCATGGATCCCGCCTATACATGAAAATTCACATGTTTTCGAATGCAATGTGCACTCTCTCTCTCTGGAGGGATGCATCCCGAATACCTAATCCCAGAGAGTGTTAGGAGCAGATTGGCAAAAGTCAAGGCATGGGGAATCCCAGAGTGCGTGTTGTGATTATTGCTGGAGTTTAACTGAAACCACATAGCTTGTCATTAATATTTGCTGATTACCACATCACTCCCACCCTCGCTCGCCTCTATTGGCTCCCCATCCCCCAGAGGATCGAATTCAAGATCTTCATCCTCTCCTACAAGGCCATTCACGGCCTCGCTCCCTCCTACCTCTCCGACCTACTATCCCCCTACCTACCTGCCCATACCCTCCGTTCCTCTGGCTACAGTCTGCTCCACATCCCCCACCCCAACCGTCCTACCATCAGTGGCCGGGCCTTCAGCCTCTCAGCCCCGAGGCTCTGGAACTCTATCCCCCAGTGCCTTCGCCGCTTCCTCCCTTTCCTCCTTCAAGGCCGGTCTCAAGACCTTTCTCTTTGACCATACCTTCAGCTCCCCTCTCGACTCTCTACCCCCTCCTCGCTCCCTCCCTTCCCTCCCCTCACGCTGACCATTTCCCCCCTGCTCGGGTCCTGACCCAACTGTACAGCGCCTTGGGACGTCCTCCCGATGTGAAAGGCGCTCTATAAATGGAATCTTGTTGTTGTTGTTGTTGCTGTCTGGCAATCTTTCCCACTGCTTGTCCAGCTAGACCACCCTACCTGTTAAGGCTTTGGCTTGCATTGTTAACAGGAGCTGAATGGGAGAATTCCCTGCATCTGAAGTCCTAACCCAGCTTGAGCACCATACTGGGCTTCATTTTAAGGCAATAAATGGTACCTTTCCTATACTGGTCACAAAATATTCCAAATTGTATCTTCGTTGCATTGTCAGTGAACAAAATCAAATCCATTTAAAGCACTGGTGGCTTGAATAGTGTCAGTTATTTTCACCTGTCAAGAACCATTACCTGCCCCATCAATCTATGACTTCAACTGGCTATGTAAAGATGTTCTCCTCAAGATTAGAGTGGAGCCCAGGTTAAATTGGGGTTGTGCTTCATACCATTTAATTAGATATACTCTTTTTTTGTGTGACACAATGATGAAATTAACAGGTAATAGTATTCGAAATGCCTCTTCAAAGGGCTTTTGCGATTGCAAGGCAGATTCCACTGGGTTTAAATCTGTCTGAATCACTTCCAAAATATTTCAGCCTCAAAACCATCAGGTGCAAGCAGCGAGACTCTGTCTTAAAAAAAATGAAAAGTAGAAAATGTGCAGGACGCTACATGACAAGTACAAAGTTTAATTTTTAGCGTTACAATATAAAAGGAAGTCATTTATGATATATATATAAAAGCAACAAAATTACATTTGTAAAGCACTTTTCACATCGAGAGGATGACCAAAAGTGCTAGACAATCAGTGTTCTGGATCCAAGCTGAGGCTCGGGATCGGGGAGGGTAGAGGGCAGGGGGGGGAAGGAGGGTAATCGAAGGCACAATCAAAGAGGAGGGTCTCGAGACTGATCCTGAAGGAGGCAAGGGAGGGGATGAGATGGAGGCACTGTGGGATGGAGTTACAGAGGGTGGTGGTGGAATGGCCGAAGGCCTGCCCGCCAATGGTGGGGCGGGCGAGGCAGGGGACATGAAGCAGGCCAGAGCCTACTAAGTGGAGGGAATGGGCAGGTTGGTAGGAGGTTAGGAAGTCGAAGAGGTAGTGGGAAGCAAGGCCAAGGAAGGCTTTGAAAGTGAGGACCAGGATCTTGAACTGTATCCTCTGTGTGATGGGACGCCAGTGGAGTCGGGCGAGGATGGTGGTGATAGGGTTGAGGAACCTGTTGCAGGAGAGGACACTGGCTGCAGAGTTCTGGATGATCTGCAGCCTATAGAGGGAGGAGTTGGGGCGGCCTATAAGCAGGGAGTTTGCGTAGTTGAGCCTGGATGTTATGAATGCATGTACGAGGGTCTCGGCGGCCTGTGGTGTGATACAGTGGCGGAGCCGGGCGATGTTGCCGAGGTGGGGCAAAGCAGAGAGGACCATGGCACGGATGTGGGGGAGAAGGGACCGTGTTTCAGATTTCTCAAGATTTCTCCAGAGATCAGGAGTTTGAATAATTCACTTGGCAGTGAGTTGCCTGTTGCTTTCATTGTGAGAGTGTTTTTTTAATCAGATCCCCCACATTATGAAATGAGGCATGATACCGAAGCACAGAGATGGATTGGCAGAGTGGGAGCTCATTATCTCTCTCTCTCTCTCTTAGTGACTTTCCTCCTTGGGAGGAGGGAATTTGGGTTTCCTTGACGTTGAGCTGACTCCAAGGTGGCGTGCCTGGCCACAGAATGAAGGAATTGAGTCACTCCTCTGTATGTCTTGGTAGACTGATTTCTGAGCCAGAAGGGTCTGCAGTATTTCCAGGGCAGCTTAGACCAATTTAATTTGGAGGAATATTGGCCAAGGTACTGGGAGAAACTCCCTTCTCTTTTCAAGTAGTGCCATGGTAATCTTTAGCATTGATCAGACAGGACATTGGTTTAACGTCTCATCCAAAGGTCTAAAGCTCCAACAATGCAGCTCTCCCACAACACTATATTGGAGTGCAGTAAAACTCGCATAGTCTGATCTGTATATATCGTATAAATTGCTTAATTCGAACATCTGCCCATGTCTCGTTCAAGAGTTTATATTCTATGCAAGTTTGACATAACTCATACTTTTACATAAATCCTATTAAATAAGGACTTGAAAGGTCGTGAAAGGTGCTATACAAATGTAATCTTGTTGTTGGAAATGTATGATCCCAATTTATACGACTTATTTAAGGATTATTGTATCAATCTAAGGCCATGCATTCAAAGTCCCAATGTGGGGGGGTTGACCTCACAGCCTTCTGATTCAGAGCAGAGAGTGCTTCAAACTGAGCCAGGCTAACACCTCAAATTCGATTAGGTAGCAGAGACATGGATTATGTAGGCAAGAATGGCCACAGAGCAGAATAGAAGGACTGAAAGGAATCGTTTTAGAGAATCTTAACTGATATTTGACATTTAGAATTTACGCACATTGGGCGCAGGTACTGGTTGTCAGCTGTCTGCATTCCTGAAACAGTTTATCGTCAGAGAGGGAAAGCATTTCTTACAGAGGTTTTCCTTTCAGCTTTTTATAACCCGTCCCAGTGGGTGCCGCAGCGACTGACTGCTTAAAAAGGAGATTGCAGGAATGTGAAAGATGTGCTATTCTATTTGGGAACCGCTTTGCATTCTGCCAGTAAATAGAAACCAAATGAGATGTAATACTGTGTGTTTATTTGTGGCTTGAATGGGTTTGAATGGGGCTGGGCAACGCACACGGACTATAAGTTATAACCTTCAACACATTTTCAGTGTGAAATTATTAAATTACTAATTAAGTGACCTCTATATAATAATAATAATCCTTGCATTTGATACAGCACCTTGTCACGTCGTTCAGATGTCTCAAAGCGCTTCACAGAATATATTGTAAGGTGAATTGACTGTATATTTTGTGGGCGAAATTCAGCAGCCAATTACACACAACAGTGTCCCACAAATAGTCATAGATTAAGTGACCAAATTATTATTTTATTTGGAGGGATTATTACCCCCGGAAAGCGATCCCAATCAACTGATAACTGGATTCCTACTTACTGCTTGTTAACAGAGATGTGTGGAGTAAGGAAACTTGTCTAAGGTTTCTCCCTGCCCAGGAATCAAACCTGGGTCCTCTCATTTGTGAGGCGAATGCTCTAAACAATATGCTACAGGACTTCATTACACTACATGAAAAGTGACTGTTGATCATTTAAGTTTGGATCAGTTTGCAAGACTCTCAGGCAAGGCATAGTGGGTTCGAGCCCAATGTCAGACAAACTTGTGCATGTAGTTTCTAAGATGACACTACAGGTCAGTAAACATAATCCTTACATTCAATTTACATTTTGCCCACAAAATATACAATCAATTCACTTTACAATATATTCTGTAAAGCATTTTGAGTCGTCTTGAAGATGTGGTAAGGCACTGTATCAAATGCAAGGATTGTGGAGTGGTTAGAGAACTTGCTTCGCGAGCGAGAGACCTGGGTTCGATTCCTGACAGGCAAAACCTTGGGCAAGTTTCCTTACTCCACAAGCCTGATAATAATCCCTCAAGAAAAAAAACACTAATAAATTGGTCAATTCAATCCACGACTGTTTGTGGGACACTTCTGTGCGCAATTGGCTGCTGCGTTTTGCCCACAAACATACAGTCAATTCACTTTACAGTATATTCTATGAAGCGCTTTGAGATGCCTAGCAGACGTGAAAAGCGCTATATCAAATGCAAGAATTATTATTTATATATTATTATTATTTTGTTTTGTACCTTTCACGTCAGGAGGATATCTCAACATGCTTCACAGGATGTACTGTAACGTATAGTCACTGTGCTTTGTTAGACGAATGTTGCATGCAGTAATGTCCCACAAACAGCCAAGGAGTTGATGACCAATTTTATTGGGGGGATTGTTGACCAGGACACTGGGAAACACTCCCTTTTCTTTTCAAATAGTACCATAGCATCTTTAACATCTCCCTGAACAGGCAGACAGGACCTCAGTTTAACTTCTCATCAGAAGAACGGCACCTCCAACAATGTACTACAACAACAACAATAACAACAACAACTTGGATTTATATAGTGCCCTCCACGCCGAACGGTGTCTCAGAGCGCTTTACAGTAACGGATCCCGGAATCGAGCCAGTGGGAGGGGGAGGAAGGTTACCAAAGGCGCGGTCGAAAAGAAAGGTCTTCAGCAGAGACCTGAAAGTGGGAAGGGAGGGAACGAGACGAAGAGAATGAGGAAGGCAGTTCCAGAGCCTCGGGGCATAGTGGCTGAAGTCACGGCTGCCGAAGGTGGAGCGGAGGATTCGGGGGACGAGGAGGAGGCCAGACCCGGAGAAACGAAGACAACGGGTACTGTTTTGAGGCGAGAGGAGGTCAGAGAGGTAGGGGCTGTGCAGAGGAGTGCAGGGACTTGAATACAAGGGTGAGGATCTTGAAATTGATCCTTTATGGGATAGGCAGCCAGTGCAGTCTGGCAAGGACTGGGGTGATCGGGGAGCGGAGTTTCGTGCGGTGCAGGTCCCACAACAGTCGTAGATTGAAAATGACCAATTTATTTATTGTTTTTGGTTTTGGAGGGATTATTATTAGGCTCTGTGTGGAGTAAGGAAACTTGCCCAAGATTTCGCCCTGCCTGGAATTGAACTCAGGTCTCTCGCTTGCAAAGCGAGTGCTCTAACCACTGCGCTACAGGACTCCATGAGTAGTCCAGCTGAGGGGTGACAAAGGCATGGACCAGGGTTTCAGCGGCTTTTGGGGAGAGGTATTGGTGGAGACGGGCGATGCGTCGGATGAGGAAGAAAGCGGTGCTGGTGAGGGACCGGATGTGGGGGAGGAAGGATAATTGGAGGTTGAACCTGATGCCTAGGTTGCGTACGGGTTCGGAGAGTTTTAGGGGGAGGTCAGGTAGGTGAGTAGGTGAGAGCCGTGAGATTTTAGACATTGACGAGGGCCAAAGAATATGACTTCCGTCTTGTCAACGTTCAGCTGAAGGAAGTTTGCGCTCATCCAGCCCCTGAGATCTGACAGGAAGGCTGACAGAACATCAGGGGACTGGGGGTCGTAAAGAAAGGTGGAAAAATAGAGTTGGATGTCGTCTGCATACATGTGGAAATGTACCCCATGTCTGCGGATGACATTCCCAAGAGGGAGCACGTAGATCACAAAGAGGAGGTGACCAAGAATGGATCCTTGGGGTTCCCCGCAGGTAACCGGGTGAGAGCGGGAGGAGAAGCTATTTGTGCATATGTACTGCTGGTGGTTTGAGAGGTAGGACTCAAACCAGGCGAGTGCGGTCCCACTGAGGTGGATGATGGAGGAAAGGCGGTGGAGGAGGATGGCGTGATCGACTGTGTCGAATGCGGCGGAGAGGTGCAGGACGACAAGGAGGCAGAGGGAACCCTGGTCACAGATAGAGAGGATGTCGTTTGTGACTTTCACAAGCGCAGTCTCTGTACTGTGGGCAGGACAGAAATCGGACTGGAGGGGTTCGAAGAGGGAGTGGGAGGAGAGGTGTGCACAAAGTTGGTTGGCAACAAACCAGCACACCCCCAGCACTGCATTCGAGTGTCAGCTTAGACTATGCAAGTTCCAAGTGGAGTACTGCATTGTTGGAGGTGCTACATTTCTGAAGAGACATGAAACCAAGGTTTCTCGTTGTCTGTTTAAATGAACGTTAAATATCCTGCAACACTGTTTGAAAAGTTATCAAAAGACTAATTAGTCATTCACTGTTCTGTGGACCTTAACGGCTACCTCACTTGGTTAAAAAAAACAGTCACTACACTTGACAGTAATTACTTGAGATGTTTCAATGCTATATGATGCTATTAAAATGAAAGTTGTTTATTTCCTTGAAGAAGGCCCATAACTCTGAGTAAAGAATGTTTCTGAAAAACCCAGTCGTAGGAGTTTGACTGATCTTTTATTTATAAGGTGTACTTGAGTCCAATGCAATAAATCGTACTAAATGGTAGAAATGTAAAGCAACGATAAAAGCTTGAATATGTTATCCAGAAGAATCCTAGGATTGTCTTTTCATTATTTTAGGATTGTAAGAGTCAATGTTGAACGTGGAATTAAAGATACTATTGTGCAGTTTAAGTTAATGAGTATGTACTATTGAATAAAACTTTTATTTTTTAACAAAATATTTTATTTTAACAAAATATTTTAAGTGGCTCAGTTGGTAGCACTCTAATCTCGAAGTCAGAAAGTTGTGTTTTACATTGAGTTATAAACTCACAGTTGAGACTGACATCCCAAAACAATGGTAGGGGTGTGCTGCATTGTTGGAGGTGCCGTCCTTCGGATGAGATTTTAAACTAAGATCCCATCTGCCTGTTCAGATGGATGTCAAGACCACAGGGACCTATTCAAAAGGAGAGGGTTTTTCTCCCGGTGCCCTGGCCAACAATCACCCAAATAAAACTGGTCATTCACGTCATGCGTGTAAATTGGCTGAATTTGTTCACCTACAAAAATATGCAGTCACTATACTTTACAGTAAATCCTACAAAGCATTTTCAGACGTCCTTCTGACATGAAAGGTGTTCTATGCAGCTTGGCTCATTGGTAGATCTCACCTCTGAGTCAGAAGGTTGTGGGTTCAAATTGGACTTGAATTCACATAGTTTAAGCACTGTTCGAAAAGAGAAGGGAGTTTTTCCCGGTGTCCTGCCACAGCTGGAATGAAGATACTCTATCTTGTTATGAGGAAACTCCATTCCAAAAGAGATTGAGTTGCAGCAATGTTCCTGAGAGATGATGGGCTCGTGCAACAGAATCAATGTCAAGATTACAAGTACTATGAATGTTGAGCATGAAGTTCTTCGGTCATATCCAAACGTAAAACCAGAGCATTTGTGCTGCCATTGCTTCTTGGGAGATACGATTTAATGTAAATGATATGAATCGATTCACGGGATCATCGATATTTACAGCACAGAAGGAGGACATTCGAGTCTGTACCAACTCTCAGAGCAAAGGTGTTCAATCACCAAAACTGCTGATTGCACCACGGTTTGTAAAATGAAAAGTTCATACAGATCATTAATTAAATAATTGGTTAATGTGTTCAATGACCTTTGTTTGCATTTCAAATTTAAGAAGTTTATTAATGCAATGTTCCATATTTACATCACTCGCCCTTGATAAAGCGTCTTATTAGTTTGTCAAAATGTCTCAAAGTGCTTCACTGTAAAGTGTAATTATTGGGTATTTACAAGTGACGTAGTATTAATTCTCATACAGCAATGTCCCACAAACAGCCAAGAAATGGATGACCAATTTTATCCACCTGAACAGGCAGATGGAACCTCAGATTGTTGTCTCTCCTGAAGGATGGCATCTTCAACAATGTAGCACCCACCTCTGCACTGCATTGGAGCATCAACCTCGTTTATGAGCTCGAAGTCCTGACGGGAGACATGGGGCTTAGAGGCAAAAACAACTGAACCAGATTGACACATTTAAATATAAACTAGATGGGCAGATTTCTTAAAGTAGCTCTTTAAGCACTGAACACACTTGCTCAATGCTGTTGCCAACATAAAAGATGAATGTTATTCCAGAACAGCTCTGAGAAGTATTTTAACAGATAGTTATTGGTGGATTGATAGGTTTACAGCTTCATGCCGGTGTCACAGTTCATGATATCCATTGGTGCATCAAGCAGAAATTCCATCTCATTGAAAACAGCTGTGTGTGAATATGAAAAGAAACATTGTGGTTAGACAGTGAGTCTGAAGCAAAAAAATAGAATTACATAGATCGCTAGATCATTTGTCTTAACTAGCTTGTGCTGGTGTTTGTACCCAACATGAGTCTCCACTCCCTCCTAATCCCATCTTCCATACCCCTCTATTCTCTTCTTCCTCGTGTATGCTTCCAGTTTCCTTTTGAATACATGTATTTAAAAGAAATGTATTTAAAATGAATATAGTTTCAGTTATTTTATCTGGGGGATTGAATGAACATCTTACTCTGAGAGCTGGTGTAGACTCGATGGGCCGAATGGCCTCCTTCTATGCTGTAAATTTCTATGATCCTATGAATCAATTTATATCACTGATCACTATCATGACTTGTAAATATAAGGCACTTCACCAGTAGCTGTGTTTAACAGGTCTGTGTTAACTTCATCAGTGAGTTACTGAGATCTAATAATCATCATAGTGGGACATAGGAGGGCAAATAACAGTGCAACTTTTAACAAGTTGGGATTTTACTGTGGGGTGTAGTGACTGTCATTGTAAAATAACTCATTGTTATGTGAGGGACTTTGAGATGGGTTGATGTTACAAGGCACTATCCTATCGATTGTCAGTGCTACTAGTTTGAAAGTAAAATGGGCTAAAATGTGCATTGTTTGGTTATCATTATTAATTATTAATCCTCACATTCGATGAACAGAACCTTTCAAGCACTTCATAGGAATTCCTGTAAAGCATAGCGGTCACGTATTTTGTCGGCAAAGACAGTAACCAATTTGCATGCGTAATCGATGATGATAATTGTCATATTGAACAGATTGTGAAACGCTGCACATTTCACCCTGTATGTATGTATGTATGTACAATACTCTCGAAGAGTTAACTCAGGTTCGTGCTAGCTAATTCAGAAAGTGTTCCGACTTCACTAATTGACGTTTTTCCCTGTTTCTCTCTCAAGTGTCTTTCTCTGATTGCTTTTACATTCCAGCGCACTCAGCACTAGGCTTCCTTTATGTTTCAAGGATCTCAGTCTTTTTAACGCAAAATGAAACAGCAGGTGCATCATTGGGGCCCTTTATCTGATAGGAAGTAATTTTAAAAAGTGAAGCTCTTAGTCCCAGTGCCTTTAAACCCCCCACTTCTTTCATGTGTTTGGTGGCTGGAGATAGCTAAGACCTAAGGCTGCTCACTGTACTCTCAGCTGTTGACAGGTGGACCTTGTGAAAGTGTGTGTGGGAGTTGGAA
This sequence comes from Callorhinchus milii, assembly GCF_018977255.1. Classification (NCBI taxonomy): domain Eukaryota; kingdom Metazoa; phylum Chordata; class Chondrichthyes; order Chimaeriformes; family Callorhinchidae; genus Callorhinchus; species Callorhinchus milii. The sequence goes on along the minus strand of NW_024704745.1, from coordinate 73,462,518 downwards.
GATAAGTGAAATTTGTATTAATACCCTTAGGATTTAACTAACTTGGGAACATTGATAACATTTCTTTGAAGAACACTTGCACAGTTACTCTTGCGTCATGTGGGTAAAAGTAATAAGTAACAGCTGGTCAAAGCGAGCAAAGGCAGGAGAAGAATTCTGGCATTTGAGGCAAAAGGTTAACAACTGAGACTGAAACGGTGCCATCTTGTTTAGCTATTTTGCCAGAGTACGTCTTTATTATCAGTTGGGTTGAAATTCAGCTCAGCATTAGGCACAGCCACCCTAGGCAAGGGTGCCTCTCGCAACTCTGACTTATGTTTCACAATCTAAGGCTCTTCAGAGAAGATGACTCAAAGGGGATCTCTTTGAGGTATAACATTTTGAATGGGATTGAATATGTAAACCCAGATCAATACTTTAGGATGCAACAACAACAAAAACAACAACAAGATTACACTTGTATAGCACCCTTCACATCGGGAGGACGTCCCAAGACAGTAGATCAAGAGGACATAGGTTTAGAGTTGCAAAGGACAATTTCAGGTCAGATCTTGTACTCTCTGACAATCCAGTGTTCGCTTCACTATTGGAGAAAAACAATACCTGTTGCTATTAGTGACTTCTGGTTTGCAAATGACATTGGAAGATTCACTATGGGATTTGATAGAAATCCTGATCTCCCCTGTTTACGGCTTTTACAGACGTTGTTTTGCTTTCCAAAATTTCCTCAGACGTTTCTCAGCTGAAAAATAGCCTGAGTGAGATAAGTGAATTGTAATCCCAACTTCAGGTTTGTGAATGTTGAGATTCAGATTGCCTCCTGGGGCTGGAATTTCTCAGGCAGACCTAAAGCATTTTGTCTTTAAATTTAAGATCATGCAAAATTGTGGAATATCTGTAAATTAAGTCTTACTTTGGAAACTTTTACGAACTATCGAAAAGGGCTTGCAAATGAAGACAGAATGTAATGATATTCCACCACTCTGCGACAAAGTGGCTAAAATTGGGTGGAGTTTCAAAACAATACAATAATGCATTTATTAACATTCATACAGTGCCATTCACTTTGGAAGATGTCTCAAAACACTTGACAATGCTGACTGGGCCCCCGAGCTGGGGGTAGGAACTGAACTGAGATTGGGGAAAGATGACTGAAAGCATGGTCAAATAAGCATCAACATGGACTTGTATGGACCAGAAAGTCTACCTTTAACATGAACAATGTGAACTTCGTGTACATTATTTGGAGGCTAACCTGTGTTCAGGAAGCTTAATGCCTGAAACAATTCCCTGTAATTCATGTCCTCAAATAAATCTGCAATACTTCCATATGGAAACAGTGTCTCGTCCCAGGCCAATGATTCGTAAGTGATTCTGAGACGTGGTGAATGTTCCCTAATCCCCAAGGTCTTTACTGGAGTGGTCCTGTCCATCTGTAATGTTATCTATCTGTGGAATCAAGTCATTGGGAAATGAAGCAATCACTCTCCTCATTCTCTACATTGTCAAATTGTTTGAGGGTGTTTTGAAAGTTCGGGTAGGATAGTTGTCAGACTGTTTTCCTAGATTTGCGAGACAATAAGCGCATTATATTAATCTAGTCCTCACCCCTTCAGCGATTCAGAATGTCAAAACTCTATTGTGACGGTATGTACACAGCACTGTCTAACAGAGGAATGTTCAGGATTCTAAAAAAGTCCACAATGGATTAGGATAATTGGAGATTAGAAATGTCTGAGCAATTATATGATATAGTAGACTTGCCTGTTTAAAATATTTCACAGACATGCACATACAGACATATTATATATAATAATAATACCTGTACAATAATGAGACAGTGCCATTTCTTCATAATGTCCTCGTCTCCTGAAGTTGAAGGAATAACGATTCCTCCTTAGTGTGCACTTGACAAGCATCCTTGTCCATCTTCCCAAAGTGGCGAAGTCATTCACTTACTTATTGGTAAGGAAATAAGACCTTACTTATTGGTAAGGAAATAAGTGCAGAGAGTGCAAAGGAAAGGGCCAGAGAATCAGTTAGCAGCTTTAACATTGTTATCGAAATGTGTCGGGAAAGTCCTGGCCAAGGAACTCCCAATTAAAATTGGCTGTTCACTCAATGACTGTTTATGGGACAAGTTGGCTGTGGTGTTTACCTGCAAAATATACAATGAACTTTACAAACATCTTGTGAAGCGCTTCGAAACAGTCTTTGAAATTCCTCCCTCCACAGGCTGCAGATCATCCAGAACTCTGCAGCCTGTACCCTCTCCCGCACTAGGCTCCGCGACCCTATCACCCCCATCCTTGCCCAACTCCACTGGCTTTCCATCACACAGAGAATACAGTTCAAGATCCTGGTCCTCACCTTCAAAGCCCTTCACGTTCTTGCTCCCTCTTATCGCTCCGACCTCCTAAACCCCTATCACCCTGTTTGCTCCCTCCACTCAGCTGTTGTTGTTGTGGTATTATAGGTATTTTATCAAATGCAAGAAATATTCTTTTTATTATTAACTGAGCAACATTAATTGTTTCGGCCACCCTTTGGAACACCATCGCACAGTTCCTTTGCCTCACCCCTCCCTTGCCTCCTCCAAGGCCCATCTCAAGACCTTCCTCTTCTACCTTGCCTTCAGTCACGCTCCTACCCCCACCCTCCCTGCCTTCCACCCCTCCTGATCCCATCCCTAGCTTCGGTGCACATTCTTGAATGTCCCGTGCTTTGGGACATCCTCCTGACGTGAAAGGCTCTATACAAATAATTTGTCGTTAATGAACCCAATATTTTATTGCTGGCAACATTTTGAACATTGCTTGAACAGATACAGGCTCAATTTCTTCCCCCCAGCGAAATTCTACACAATTCCTGCCCACCCACCACCTACCAAGGACGGAGCTCAATGATGCCCTAGTTTCTCCTGAAATGTGCAGGCAATGAGCACTGCTCCACTAACTGAAGTATAGTGTACTGAAGTATAGTAAATAAATCTCAGACAGTCATCTGTTATGTCGAGACACGAACTGAAGTATAGTGTCTCGACATAACAGATGACTGTCTGAGATTTATTTACTTTCACTCACCTAACCTCAAGCCAACATTGCAGTACACACTGGGCCTGACATTGCACAACAACAATGCAGGGTCCGGTGCTCAGGTCAGCCTGATCTTGGAACAGAAGAAATGATCAAAAGAGCAAACATTGCTGAACCTTGGAATGCTAAATATTGAGGTCAAGCGGCATACTTACAGACAGTTTGTCTGGTCATCTGTCCCTTTTAAAACTATTGCTACAATATATAGTATAATAATGATCCTTGTATTTGATATAGCGCCTTATCACATTGTTGAGACGTCTCAAAGTGTTTCAGAAAATATATTGTAAGGTGGATTGACAATGTATTTTGTGGACAAAACATGGCAGTCAATTGCGCACAACAGTGTCCCAAAACAGTCGCGGATTGAGTGACAAATTATAGTAAATCTCGTGAAGCACTTTGAGATGTTCTTCTAATGTGAAAGTGCAATATCAAATGCTAAAATTATTATTATTATCACTAACATTTCGAGAAACCGAAATTCCTAGAACTTGACTTAAATATACATAGGAAATCAGAAAAGTAGAATATTGTAAATAGGAAAAGTATATTTTAGCAAATAATCTTGCTTTTCTTTTGCTGAATATACTCCCTATCCAATTAAGTAATCATAATAATATTTGGGTTTGCTCTGTAATTTTGAAATGCCTCACCAAGTTCGTCTACACACAGTCACTACACACATTACAGCATATCCTGTGAAGTGCTTTGAAATATCCTCCTGTTATGAAAGGTACAATAACAAATGCAAGGATTACTATAATATTAATGTGAACAAGCCCTGTAATAGCATAATTCAGAGAACAACCCAGGAAGCTCTGCTTGTTGGCAGCTGAAATATCCGCATAACCCAACTGATTGTATTCAATTGCTCTCAGCTCCTTTTCAGTTACTACATTAGTTAGTCAACACGACAGGAAACATCTTCATTCTGATGATGCTCAACAACAACTAGCATTTACACAGCGCCACGCACGCCGGCTGGCGTATTGGAGCGTTTATCAGCGGCAGAGCCTGATGCTGAGCCAGGAGGTGGGGGAAGGTGACTTTAGACACGGTCGAAGAGGAAGTTCTTATAATGTTTGATTGGATTTGTGGGCTTTGAAAGAATACTTATGTGGAATATTTAAGTTTGCTTTCAGTAACAATGTAACGTGTTGTTTTGTGCCGTGCCACAACATAATAATAATATAATAATCCTTGCATTTGATATAGCGCTTTTTACATCTTCTCGACATCTCAGAGCGCTTCACAGAATAGACTGTAAAGTGAATTGACCGTATATTTGTGGGCGAAACACGGCAGCCAATTGCGCACAGCAGTGTCCCACAAACAGTCGTGGATTGAAAATGACCAATTTATTATTGTTTTGTTTTGGAGGGATTATTATTAGGCGTGTGGAGTAAGGAAACTTGCCCAAGGTTTCGCCCTCTGCCTGGAATTGAACCCAGGTGTCTCGCTTGCAAGGTGAGTGCTCTAACCACTGAGCTCCAAATCTCCATGGTATAAATGTCTCAGAACGCTCAGACTCAATTGCTATGGTCTGGCTCACCTCACTCAGCAGTTTCAGGTTAAAGATTAACAATCACCTTGGATTGTTTGACCTTCTCCATTGCTTATGGTGAAGTGATCATAATAATAATAATCCATACATTTGATATAAATGTCTTTCACGTCAGGTGTACGACTCAATGTGCTTCACAGCCAATTTGCCCACAGAAATATCTCATGAACAGGCATGAAATGAATGACTAACTTTATTTGGGGAGATTATTGGATTGAGAAATTCCTTTCTTATGGTGACCTGGCTCCAAGTCGATGTGCAGCACCAACGAATATTGGAATAGAGTCAATCCTCTATGGTAGTCTCGGTAGCCCAATTCCTGAGCTATCCTAAGCACTCTAGGCACTGTTAATGACAGACCAAGCAGCCTAACCTATTGGCAGGAATAGGAAGGACAGACCAGTCACTGGTAGCCACTGTTGTTCAGATGGAAGTAGACACAGTTATCCCACTTTACAGTATATCCTGTGAAGCACTTTAAGACATCTTTGTCACATGATAAGGCACTATATCAAATGCAAGGATGATTATTATTATTATGAAAAGCGAAGGGTGTTCCTCCTAGTGTCCTGGGCAATAATCTCCCAGATAAAATTCGTAACTCACCTCATGCTTGTATGTGGAATGTTGCTAGTAACAAAATTGACTGCTAGTTTCACCTACAAAACACAGAGTCGTTGCACATTACAGTAATAATCGTATAAAGCGGTTTCAGATGTCTTCCTAATGTGAATGGCATTGTAATAAATGTAAGGATTATTTTTTACAGTCTTTGAATGGCAAGTATAGGCAAGGAGGGAAGCCACAAGCACAGGTGTGACTCCAGAGCTTGTGCTAATTCTTACACTTCTGCTGTGTAAAACTGACATAGGATACTGATATTTTGGAATGATTACACCCTTTTGTACAATACCTTGATGTTCTCCAATCCAGGTGTGCGGTCACTGTGCTTCCTCCTCTTAATTTGAGGCACACAGCAGTTGAGCGACTGGCATGACTCATGCCAATACTATTAGTGCACGTTTTTATTTGATCTCTGCTGCATTTATCCTGCAGCCGTTCAGCAGAATCCAGTCATTCAGATGGCGAGGACAATGGGTTTTTTTTTTACACAACATTTTCCGACTCACTTCTAAAGCCTGGTTTCTGAGTGAGCCAGGCCCCAGATGGGACACATCCTGAACAGCAGGTTGCAAAAATACGACCCAAAATGAACAAGACAAGGAGCAAGAGTGGCATCGATTCATTAGGATGATGCCAGAGGTTGTAGTTATGAAGAAAGCCTTTAAAACACTGGAGCTGCAGAGAAAGTTACAATTTAATAGAAGTGATCGAAATTATAATAATAATCCTTGCATTTGATTCCAGACGTCTTAAAGTGCTTCACAGAATATACTGTAAAGTGAATTGACTGTATATTTTGTGGGCGAAATGCAACAGCCAATTGCACACAGCAGTGTTCCACCAACAGTCATGGATTGAGTGACAATTTTTTTTTAAGGAATTATTACCTCTGGAAAAGTGACCTCCCAATTGACTAACAACCGGGTTCCTACTTACTGCTAGGTAAACGCAGGTGGAGTAAGGAAACTTGCCCAATGTTTCGCCCTGCTGGGAATTGAACCCAGGACTCTCACTTGTGAAGCAAGTGCTCTAACCACTGAACTACAGGACTCCAGGGTGTTTAAGGTGTTTGACAGAAATAATGAACAATTATTTCCATTGCTCAGTGACTGAGCCACAAGGGTGCATAAACTCATGATCATTACTAGAAGAACATAATAATATGTATTACAGTGTAAATCACTCCATAGTGGTAATTTTTAAATGTTTTTTAGCCAAATCAATAATACTGGCACTTTATATATGAATAGATGCTACTTTTCTTAATATATATGATATATTTGAGCTTCCTAAAATAGCTACTTTTTGCTGGAGGTGAATGCTTAATTCACCAGGTATTTTATAAAATCATTCTTGAATAGTCTTATTAACAGTCCCAGTTCCATGGTGCAATAATAATAATCCTTACATTTGGTAGACTATCTTTGATGTAAGGAGGATGACCCAGAGGCAACAGTGCTACCAACTGAGCCAGACTGATACAATAAGGGGGAGGTTAGGAGAAATATTTTTGCACAAAAGGTTATTATCCTGTGAAGCACGCTTACAAACTCACAAGATTGGTTTGGACGCAGAGGCCCTTTGGTTCATTTGATCTCATCCTTCCAGTCTGTGGAAGGAAATGGTTTGACTCCTCAATAGAATTCTTCACTTAGCTACACTATAATGTTTTATTGGTAAAATAGAGGAACAGTAAAATGCATCATTAATATTACACAAGAGACAAAGTCAGTGTTTGAAATGTAACATCTGTAAACCCTGTTGCTTCCCTCGGGTCTGTATGTTCTCGGAATCGTGACGCTGTTCCTGTAGTAATGAGCATTAATGTGGCTCAGAGGGTTGCTTCATTGAGCAAATACAGTCAAACCATTTTTGCCAAGTGTGATTTTTTTTCCTACCGTGTTGAAGTTATTAGATTTATTAAAAAAAGCAAAGAGGGCGGATGCACCTTTGAAAGGGAGGCAAAGTCACAGGAAACATAAATCTATTCAATTTCTACATGTGTTTAACTTATTAAACACATGTAGAAGTCTCCCAGATAAATCTCCTTATCTCTCAGCTCCACCTCCTTGCCCCACATATCACACACATCGTCAACCTGTCCCTCTCCTCTGGCTCTGTTCCCATTCCCTTAAAAACTGCCACCATCACTCCCACCTTGAAAAAACCCTCCCTTGATGCGTTGCAGCTATCAAGCTACCGGCCCATCTCCAACCTCCCCTTCCTGTCCAAGGTCCTGGAACGAGTTGTCGCCTCACAACTGCGCTCTTTCCTCTCCACCCATTCATTATTCGAACCCCTTCAGTCAGGTTTCCGTGCTGCCCACAGCACAAAAACTGCCCTGGTCAAGGTCACCAATGACATCCTGACCATCTGTGACCAGGGCTCCCTCTGCCTCCTCGTCCTCCTCGACCTATCGGCAGCATTCGATACGGTCGACCACGCTATCCTCCTCCACCGCTTGTCCTCCCACCTCAACCTTCAAGGCCCTGTCCTTGAGTGGTTTAGGTTGTACCTCTCCCTCCGTCTTCACTTTGTTTCCACGAATGTTTTTTCCTCCAGCCCCCGCACTGTCTTGTGCGGTGTCCCTCAGGGCTCTGTCCTCGGTCCCCTCCTCTTCACCCTCTATATGCTCCCCCTTGGTGACATCATCCGCAGACATGGGGTTAACTTCCACATGTATGCGGATGACACCCAACTCTACCTTTCCTCCTCTACCCTCAACTCCACGACCACCGATGTCCTGACAGCTGCCTGTCCGACATCGAGTCCTGGACGAGAGACAACTTTCTTCAGCTCAACGTGCGTAAAACTGAGGCCCTCCTGATTGGCTCACGTCAGCGCCTCCGCACCTCAGGCGCTGACACCATCAGCATCCAAGGCTGCACTCTCCACCTCTCAAAGCCAGTCAGGAACCTCGGCGTTTTGTTCGACCCTGAGCTGTCCTTTCTCCCTCACATCCGCACCACAACTGGCACCGCCTTCCATCACCTTCGGAACATCGCCAGACTACGTCACTACCTCACCCCTCACGCTGCTGAAACCCTGGTCCACGCCTTTATCACCTCAGGGCTGGACTATGGGAACTCTCTCCTCGCCGGCCTTCCTGGAACCTCCCTCCACAAGCTGCAGGTCATTCAGTACTCTGCAGCTCGTGTACTGTCCCGCACCAGGCTTCGGGACCACATCACTCCCACCCTCGCTCGCCTCCACTGGCTCCCCATCCCCCAGAGGATCGATTTCAAGATCCTCATCCTCACCTACAAGGCCATTCACGGCCTTGCTCCCTCCTACCTCTCCGACCTACTATCCCCTACCTACCTGCCCGTACCCTCCGTTCCTCTGGCTCCGGTCTGCTCCACATCCCCCGCCCCAACCGCCCTACCATCGGTGGCCGGGCCTTCAGCCTCTCAGCCCCAGGCTCTGGAACTCCATCCCCCAGTGCCTTCGCCGCCTCCTCCCTTTCCTCCTTCAAGGCCGGTCTCAAGACCTTTCTCTTTGACCGTGCCTTCAGCTCCCCTCTTGACTCTCTACCCCCTCCTCGCTCCCTCCCTTCCCTCCCCTCACCCTGACCATTTCCCCCCTGCTCGGGTCCTGACCCAACGGTACAGCGCCTTGGGACGTCCTCCCGACGTGAAAGGCGCTCTATAAATGGAATCGTGTTGTTGTTGTTGTTATTTAAGACAAAACTTGGTGTTTACATGAGAATAAGGGAATAGAGGTTAAGTTGGTAGCACTCTCGACACTGAGTCAGAAAGTTGTGGGTTCCAGCCCAGAAAGTTGTAGCTGCATTGTTGGAAATGCCATTCTTCAGAAGAGACGTTAAACTGAGAACCCATCTGCTTGTCCAGGAGAATGTTAATGTCTATTGGCACTGTTCAGAAAGAGAAGGGAGTTTATCCTGATGTCCTGGCCAATCCCCCAAAGTAAAATTAGTTACACATAGCTGTTTGTAGGACATTGCTGTGTGGAAATTGACTGCCACGTTCACCTACATAAATCATTTGATTGTGTCAGCCTCCTGACACAAGCAATAATAATAATACGTAATCATAATAATAACTAATAAGTAATAATAATAATAATCCTTGCATTTGATATAGTGCCTTATCCCACCTTCGAGACGTCTCAAAGCGCTTCACAGAATATACCGTAAAATGAATTTACTGTATATTTTGTGGCAAAATAGGTGTTGCAACCTATAGTTGTCCTTCTATTCAAGTAATGTGTCACAGGATATACTGTAAAGTGGATTGACCGTACACTTTGTGGGCTAAAGGAACTATATAACTGTCAATTTGTATTGTATTCTACTGGTGCATTGTAAAGTACTTTCTCAATCCCATTTAAAATGAAATACACCTCGTGCCTTTCATGTAAGGAGGATGTCTCAGTATTCTTTTCAGGATTTACTTTACAATGCAGCATTTGTGTATTTTGTGGGCGAATGTGGCAACTATTTTGCTCACAGCAATATCCCACAAATAACTGTGAAGTGACCAATTTTATCTGGGGGCTTGTTGGCCAAGACAAATTCCCTTTTCTTTTGAAATAGTGTTATAGGAGCTTGAACATCCAACTGAATAGGCAGGCATGCAACCAATTTGGTCCAAAGGATGGCACCTCTGACAATATGGCACTCTACCATTGTTAGCTAAACTATGAGCTCAAAGTCTTGGTGCAGGGCTTGAACCCACAAGATCCTGACACAGAGGCAAAAGTGCTTCCAACTAAGACAGCTGAAAATTGCAAGAAATAGAAAAAATGGAATATAAAACACTGAAACACCATGAATAGCATTAGGAAAACTATTCAGTGTGGTGATAATGGAGAAATATGACCTACGGTCACAACCCTGGCTATGCAAATACTGAGGAGATGCTACGTAGTGAATATAGAAATATGACAGTCACAAAGCTAGTTCCATGGGATTTGTATTCTCATTTGTAACACTGCTCAGTGGGCTGCGGCCTGCTCCACGTCTCCCGTCCGGTCTGCTCCACCATCAGCAGTTGCTCCTTCAACCTCTCTGCCTCCACCCTTTGGAACTCCATCCCACAGTCTCGCTCGATTCCTCCCTTGCCTACTACAAGACCCATCACAAGACCCTCCTCTTCAACCTCACCTTTGATCACTCTCCTACCCCTACCTTCCCGGCCCTCCACCCTAGCTGATCCCAATCCCTAGCTTGCATCCAAACCCCTGACTGTCTAGCGCCTGGTTGTCCTCCTGTTGTTTTTGCTCCTTTTTTGGGTGCTAATGCTACACCTTCATTTTATTGTTTCAGCTATTATAATTTATATACTGTGTTATTTCATGGGAATAAATAGAGTGAAAAACACTAGATATGCTGAGGGCTTGAAAGGAGATCTCTCAGGAGTTACCTAGACATGCATATAAGATGTTAAATTACATTGAGTAAACTCCCATAATAATTTCAGATACACCAAGGGAGCAAGAGAACAGGGCAGGTTTTGGGTTCTTTAGGACAGACACCAGGAAGTGTTTCTTTACAACTCTTTAAACAATAACTGGATTGGGTTACCATTCAGAATAGTTGAAGCCCGTACTTTGGATTCATTTGACTGACAATTTGATGCTATAATCAGAATAATCCTTACATTTGATATAGCACCTTTCGCATCAGAAGAATAAAATTGTGGAGTCCTGTAGCTCAGTGGTTAGAGCACTCGCTTTGCAAACGAGAGACCTGAGTTCAATTCCAGGCAGGTCAGGGCGAAACCTTGGGCAAGTTTCCTTACTCCACACAGAGCCTGATAATAATCCCTCCAAAACAAAAAAAAAACAATAATAAATTGGTCATTTTCAATCTACGACTGTTTGTGGGACATTGCTGTGCGCAATTGGCTGCCGCGTTCGCCCACAAATATACAGTCAATTCACTTTACAGTGTGTTCTGTGAAGAGCTTTGGGACATCCTCCCGACGTGAAAAGCGCTATATCAAATGCAAGGATTATTATTATTATTATCTCAAACAGCTTCACACAATATACTGTAAAGAGGAATGAATTTATGGACAAATGTGTCAACCAATTTGCCCGCAGCAATGTCCCACAAACAACCATGAAGTAAATAACCAATTTCATTTGGGGGATTGTTGGCCAAGACACCAAGAGAAACTCACAAAATACACAGTCACATCTTGATGACATGATAAGATGTTATATCGAATGCAAGGATCATTATTATTATTAATAGTAGTAGTAGTAGTAGTATTAAACTCCTTTCTCTTTTTGAATAGTGCTCTGGGATCTTTAACATCCACACGAACAAGGAGACAAGACTACGGTTTACTGTGTTATCTGAAATATGGTACCTCAAACAATGCAGCATTCCCCAGCACTGCATCAGAGTGTCAGCCTTGACTATATGAGTTGCAAACCCCAACATGGGACTTCAACCCACAACCTTCTGACTCAGGAGTGAGAGTGCTACCAACTGAGCCAGCCTGACATCTATGAAGGCATAACACAGAGAGCTGCCAATATCCTTAGAAACTGAACTAATGAAGATTCAGCACTCAAGAGGAGGGCAAAAATGGTCAAAATAAAAGCCAGGAAACAGGACACAGAAAATAGTGTTGTGCATAGAAAAGGGGTAATTTTATCTCATTAAAAACTTTATATATACCTGAATCTAAACCGATCAATACTGAGTGAAAATCAAGCCCTCACAAGCAGACTTAACATTGCTGGCTCTGGTCATAAATTAGAATTAGCGCTAGTCTCCAGAAACTGACATTAATATCTTATGTTGGTTTATGACTGGACTTTAATTGGCTGCCTCAAAGCAGTTTAGTAAATTATGTTCAGGTGGAGTTTAGATTTTACTGATCTTGGGGAACAATCACCTACCTGGATATGGCTCGCCAATAAAAATGAACTGCTTCCCTGGGTGAATTGCAGAGGGAAGGCTCCGATGAAGTGATACTGGGTTGAAACATGCCTCAGACTAGACATCTGGGCAGCTAATAGCAACAACATAAAATAAATAGTTTGTTAATAGCTGCATTATTGGTTGTGTTGTGTGCTGGGCTACAACATACTGTATGTAGAAATAAACTACGGGTAATGTAATGTTATGTTGACCGACATAACGGGGCTGTGTCTTACCAGTAAGGTTATGGTTTAAGTGTTTTAAGGCATTTTGTACTTTGAGTATTATACCATTTATGTTATTTGTCGCGACTCTGTAATGTATTTCAGTTGGCATTTTAAATTGGGTGTCCCAGGTGTCCTCTTTAAACTAATGTTGTTTTGTCTCAAGTGTCTGAATGGATCAAGATCTGTAATAATTGAAAGCTCAGGTGTCACATTGAAGCCTTTTGGGCTTAAAGAGCCCGTACAAAAGCTTAAACTTGTGCCCTCTGTCTGCAGGGTATGTCACTGATCTCCAACCTTCACATGTACCAAACAGCTATTAAGACTCAATGTAACACTTCGCATACACGCCTTCATTACATCAAGGCACAACTATGCAAACTCACTGCTTGTCGGCCTCCCCAACTCCTCGCTCCATCTGGCTGCAGATCATCCAGAACTCTGCAGCCTGTGTCCTCTCCCGCACTAGGCTCCGCGACCCTATCACCCCTGTCCTTGCCCAACTCCACTACACCTCCCATCACACAGAGGATACAGTTCAAGATCCTGGTCCTCATCTTCAAAGCCCTCCACAGTTTTGCTCCCCCCTACCTCTCCGACCTCCTAACCTCCTACCACCCTCCCCCACGCCGACCCTCAGCTCAGGTCCATAATTCTGTCTGTCCAGGGCCTTAAGATGTCCTCCCGATGTGAAAGGCATTATACAAATGTAATTTTGTTGTTGTTGTTGGGTGTCAGCTTGGCTTACTTAGGAACACTCTCAGCTCTGAGTCAGAAGGTTGTGGGTTCATAGTCTAGGTTGACTCTATTGCAGTATTGTAGGTGCACTGCACTGATGGAGGTGAAGAGCATGAAGAACAAACAACGGACCAGAATTGGAAGAAGCCCTTTCACCCATTTGATCTCACTCCTGTTGAATACCGGCTTCTCATTATGGCATCAGAGTCCTGTAACGTAGTGGTTAGAGCACTTTGGCATAAGATTGGATTGCTGTTCTTGAGGTTGTCTATCGAGAGGGTAGACAAGGAGAAATTCAGAGGCAGAACATTTCATGTAATTGTTCTCTTTAAATTTCAAATTGTACTGAATTTTGGAAAATTGTCAAAATTCAGTTTTCATTTTAGAACCTTTTTCAGCGTGGTTCTTAAAAAGAAAGAACTGCCGTAAAAAGGCTTCAAACTTTATAATAGTAATCCTTGCCTTTGATATAGCATCCTATCACGTCTTCGAGACATCTCAAAGCGCTGCACAGAATATACTGTAAAATAAATTGACTGCCTATTTTGTGGGCGAAACGCGGCAGCCAATTGCGCACAGCAGTGTCCCACAAACAGTCAAGATTGAGTGACCAATTTATTATTTTTTTCAAGGAGTTATTACCCCCGGAAAAGTGATCCACCAATCAACTAAAAAAATTAAGACCAAATTTAAGAATTTTCCCAAATTCTGTGCAATCTGAAATCTTAAGACAAATATTATATCGACAAATTTTCACCATTTGAAGATTATTGGGCTTAAGGCTGAAACCCATGCAAAGATCCAGGCCACAGGACACAAATACATAGTCACTACACTTTACAGTAAATTCTGTGACTTTGAGATGTTTTGACAATGTGTTAAGGCTCTATATTAAATACAAGGGTTGTTATGATTTTAATGGGTCTGTTAGATCTCTGGTAGACCACATTGTAAAACGGTCTTGAGCCGAAGGGCCTTTTCCATTATTACGCTTTACGTTGCTGCTGTGCCTTTTCCTCTAGAGAGAAACAAAAAGTTTATGGTGCTGCCCATTGTGCCCGGTAAAGTTCTGAACAAAAGCAATAAAAAGACAACAGCAGACATTACTGCCGATCTTTACAGCAAATTCAAAGCTCAGAACTCTATAGGAAAGTTGTTCAGTGTCCCCCAGCTGGGGTTGTGCACCAAGTTGTTAAGTGACACCGTGCTGTTATTTAATGTCTGGTAAACCATGCAGCACAGTATTTATTCAGCTGCAACCTTCGTACCTTTTAGGACTTTGCGTTGCAGGGTTGAAGGAAGATCTGCACTTTCAGGTCTCACCAATGAGCAGGATACAATGTCAACTGATAGCAGTGCCTCGGATTTCTGTGGACTTCCAATGCAATATAATTTACACTTATATAGCACCTTTCATGCTGGGAGGATGTCTCAAAGCACTTGACAATGCTGGATAGGCACCCGAGCTGTAAGTGAGAGCCGAGGGTTTGGGGAGAACTTGTTTGACTTCACCAGGCTTGTCTTCTGGGACTCTGCTTAGCACAGGAAGGCTGTTCGCAAACCACATTTAAGTGCATCACAAAAGTAAAGCTCTGGGAATCATTTTTACAGTGCCTTACTTTCAGGTGTGGTGACTGTTTTCATAGACAATCCCAGTAGTTGTTTTTTGCACACAGCAAGCCTCTACAAACAGCCACACACGGGAATGATTTCATATTATTCAAGAGAATTGCTGGACATGAACTTAACAGGCACCTCAATGTGAAATCCAGTCAGAAGGGCAGTACCTCCAACAATTAAATGCTTCCGCTGTGCTATGCCGGAGCATCACCTTAAAAATATGAAGGCAAATCCTGACATGGGGCTCGAATCCACTCCTGCATAAATGGGAGGCAAGAGTGGCTCTAACTAGGGTGGCTCTAACTGGAGTGGCTGTACACTGGGATTTCTTTGACAGCTGTTATGGAAACTCCAGTGCAAGGATCTGATTTTGCAATGCAGCATTACTTTAATAGGGAGAGAGAATGAGAGGAAACTCTGTTATTGTTCAGTGCTTCAGGGTGGCCGGTTTACAACACCACCAGTCACCCATCTGCTGTCAGCCCCAAAAGAGTTCACACACTTCAGGTTGACATTCGAATGAAGTACTTAAGAGTGTACTACATTGTCAGATAATATATTAAAACTGTGGTCCCTTCTGCCTGTCCAGTGGATGTTAAACATTCTGTGGCACTATATGAAAAGCGAAGGGAGTTTCTCCCAGTGTTCTGGATAACAATCGCCCGAGTAAAATAAAATTGGTCATTCACCATATGGCTGTTTGTGACACGAGTGGAACTTGAATTAAACCAAGGGAACTGATAAGAACCATAGAACAGTAGAAATTTACAGCGCAGAAAAAGACCATTTGGCCCAATGTATGTACTGGCTCCCTCAAGAGCAATCCTTTCAGTCCTTCATACCTGCCCTTTCCCTATGTCCCTTTAGCTGACTCTTAATTCCTGTTGATGACAACAACAGTTTGCACTTATATAGAATCTTTCACAACAGAGAACATGTCACATTGCTTTACGGCAATAAGAATATATAAGACTATAAGAATGTTAGGCAAAAGAAGACCAAGGTCCACCCAGTTTGCCTTCTATGATCCTGGCAGTCGCATACACATGTCATGTCCCAAACTATACATTATATTCCCGAGATACTATTTCTAACAGAAATCTATTGAATTTGTTGTTGAAAGAATTGACATTTTCTGGTTCCACCGTGTCCCTAGAGAGCCTGTTCCATACGTTTACTATTCGCTCACCGAAGTAGAGTTTCGGCCACCAATGGTGGGAAGGGATGCTATTAGTCCACAATTATTTTTAAATGTTAAGCTTTAAGACGTGCAACAAACAAGTCCCAACCTTATCTGAAAGGGATTTGTGCACATGGAATTCGTAGGAATGTATCTTGTTTATAGGCTTAAATTGATAACCTGTCTAACTTGTACTTGGGTAACTGGCACATAGCTCAAAATACAGATGACGTGTGACTTTTCAAATGCATGTAACGTTGTAACTTTAGTAAGGTTGAAAATATATGATAAAAATTTCTATAAACATAAACCAGCAGATACTGCTAATACTGACAAGAATGTGCGATGTTTGGACAGGACTGAGGGCAAATAAAAAAAAACCTTACATTTGATATAGTGTTTTTCACATCATAAGAACATAAGAATTGGGAGATGAAAGAAGACCAAGCTGCATCCAGTTCGCTTTCCATTAACCTGGCAGTCGAATGCACATTATTTCCCAAACTATATACTATGTCCCAATTATTTCCAAAATAAATCTATCTAATTTGCTTTGGAAAGAATCAACATTTTCTGCTTTCACCCTACGTTCCATATATTTACTACTCGCTCAGAAAGACATCCCAATGTGCTTCAAAGGATTTTATTGAAACGTGTAGTGATTATGTATTTTTAAGTAAACATAGCGGCCAATTTGCACACAATGTTCCACAAACAGCACGTAGTCATTTTTTTTAATCAAACGCAAAATACTGCAGATGTGCGAAACCTGAAACAAAAACAGAAGTCGCTGGGAACACTCAGCAGGTCAGGCAGCATCTGTGGAGAAAGGAAAGTGAGTCAAAGCTTCGGGTCCACGATCCTTCATCGTTTTTTTTAATCTCGGTGATCACTGGCCAAGACACTGGGAGAAACTCCCTCCTCATTCAAGTTGTTCCATCTTTAACATCCACTTGAACAGGCAGACAGATTCTCTGTTTAACATTTCATCTGAAGGATGGCATCTTGGACAAGGTAATGCAGGTTTTGCTCTGCCAGGAATCAAACCCAGGTCTCTCGCTTGTGAGGCGAGTGCTGTAACCACTGAGCTACAGGACTCCACACAGGTTACTCACAGGTTGGGAAGAGCTAAGGCTTGGGAAGCTTAGATTGTGCATTAAGGGTATCATTGGGGTTTTACCAGCTACAGCTTGCCATGGAGTCTTCTATGTAGAATTAATCTGCAAAAACAGCTGACAGGAGGGAACACTGTATGTTAACAAGAACGGCTTGAAAGGTGAAAACATAAACCAACATAGTATTATGAACCCATTTGACTCCTTGCAACTAACATTATTTAAACACAACAGAGAGAAACATCCAAGTTTGAACCAATATTTTTGCTTGATTTGTAAAGGTTATGATGATTTTTTTAAAAAGAGAAATGTATTAAGTACTTTATGGGTGTTACATGAGATTTAACTGGCAATCCTTCCTTTGCATTTAAGGAGAGGAGCCTTTGTGAACGTTCTTTGACTCAGAATTCGTCACTTTTCAGCACGGTCAATTTTTTGATCAATTATAGAGAGTTCTTCCTGGTGGCCTGGCCAACAGTCCCTGATAAAATTGACCATTCACTCCATGGCTGTTTGTGGGATATTGCTGTGCACAAATTGGCTGCTGTATTTGCCCCCAAAACACACAGTAGACTCCATTGAAGAGAGCAGAGATGGCTATCAACAATGGTTTGGTTGATGGCACAACATATCTGGTGAGGTTACTACATATTGATAATAATATTATTGATTACTATTATTATTATTATTAATTATTATTATTATTATATTATTATTATATTATTACTACATATTGATAATAATCCTTGCATTTAATATAGCTCCTTATTATGTTTTCGAGATGTCAAACACTTCACAGAATATACTGTAAAGTGAATTGACTACATATTGACAAAAACACCTTCCATTGTTGTATGACTCCTCCTGTGGTCCTACTGCCCATGCCTCATCTTGGTTCGTTGCTCCACGTTGTGAATCTTGTGCAAGGTTCTTCTAAATCTCTTGCCAGATGATCTGAGCTCTCAAAAGAGTTCATACATATATGGTCTCTGGAGTGAATGATGGGAGGGCTATATGATGGGATGTTGGCAAGGGAATCCAGAGACCACTGAGAGGGAAATAAATGAAGGGTTTCTCTCTTGCTAAGAAAGGTCTTGGGCCCAAAGGATGTAGCCACAATGCACAAAAGTGAAAATAAAATAAAAATATAATGATAATAATCCTTGCATTTAATAGAGCTCCTTATTATGTTTTCGAGATGTCAAACACTTCACAGAATATACTGTAAAGTGAATTGATTACATATTGACAAAAACGCCCATAAAAGTGATCAATCCCTTGTCAAAACTTAGTATGGAACATGGAGAGTAAATTCCAGCCCTCACAGCTAGGTAATAAGGAATGTCAGCTCAAAATATCTGGGCACATCAATTGTGTGCAGATTGCCTGCTGAGTTACCCCAATACACAGTCACTACAACAACAAGAACAACAACTTGCATTCATATGCCACCCTCCATTGCAGGGTAGAGTCTCAGAGCTCCCAACAGTGGCAGAGCCTGACTCCAAGCCGGGGGAGGGGTGAAGTGGCTATAAGCACGGTTGAAGAGGAAAGTTTTCAGGTGGAACCTGAAAGAGTGGAGAGAGGGGGCAAGGCGGAGGGATTGAGGGAGAGTGTTCCTGAGTTTCCGGGAGTAGTGTCTAAAAATGCGATCTCCAATGGTGGGGCGGAGGGTGCGATTGACAAGCAGGAAGCCGGTGCCAGTCAAGTGGAACCGCCAGGTGGTGGATTGTGGAGTGAGGAGGTCGGAGAGGTAGGGAGGTGCAGGGAGTGAATGGACTTGAACATGAGTGTGAGGATCTTGAAGTCGACTTCACTACACTTCACAATAAAATCCTGTGATGCGCTTTGGGAGAGCTCAACGGCACAAGGCACTATGTCAAATGCAATGATTGTTATTGTTTGCAATTAAATAGCAACTAATACATATGGAAACATCTCAAAGCAATTGATGGAGACGGAAGGGAGATATGAGGCTGGTGGCCGAAAGTGCAGATGAGGGTTTTGAAGGTAGAAAGGGAGGGAATGGAGGTGAGGAGGAAGCGAGGTGGAAGTGGAGGAGTTTTAGAACAACAACAACAACAACAACAAGATTCCATTTATAAAGCGCCTTTCACGTCAGGAGGATGTCCCAAGGCGCTGCACAGTTGGGTCATGACCCGAGCAGGGGGGAAATGGTCAGGGTGAGGGGAGGGAAGGGAGGGAGCGAGGAGGGGGGAAATGGTCAGGGTGAGGGGAGGGAAGGGAGGGAGCGAGGAGGGGGAAGAGAGTCGAGAGGGGAGCTGAAGGCTCGGTCAAAGAGAAAGGTTTTGAGACCGGCCTTGAAGGAGGAAAGGGAGGAAGCGGCGAAGGCACTGGGGGATGGAGTTCCAGAGCCTGGGGGCTGAGAGGCTGAAGGCCCGACCACCGATGGTAGGGCGGTTGGGGCGGGGGACGTGGAGCAGACCGGAGCCAGAGGAACGGAGGGTACGGGCAGGTAGGTAGGGGGATAGTAGGTCGGAGAGGTAGGAGGGAGCAAGGCCGTGAATGGCCTTGTAGGTGAGGATGAGGATCTTGAAATCAATCCTCTGGGGGATGGGGAGCCAGTGGGGGCGAGCGAGGGTGGGAGTGATGTGGTCCCGAAGCCTGGTGCGGGACAGTACACGAGCTGCAGAGTTCTGAATGATCTGCAGCTTGTGGAGGGAGGTGGCGGGAAGGCCGGCGAGGAGAGTGTTACGGGAGGATAAGGGGAGACAGAAGGAGGAATAGAGTTACGGGAGGATAAGGGGAGACAGAAGGGGGAATAGCTTAAACCTTGCCTGTTGATGATGTCAAGGACATAGTTTTTATCAACCAATAATGGTAGGATTGTGATATCAGGCAGGGTAGTGTGGAGTCAGGTGGAGTCATGAGCTGGATGGACCCCAAAAGTTGCACATAGTTCAACCAGATCACTGAGCTTATTTCGGGAGGACAAGAAATGCTACCGATGCATTTCAACATTCTACATCAATCTAAGTAATCAACAAAGCATGCCAGTGGTGAAGCATCATACACTGCTTCTCGGCCACTTTAAATGCTATTGCCTCCAGCTTTTCTTGGTCAGCCGGGTGTCTGACATAGGCCGAAAACCATCATCATGTTTAAGAGCTGTCAAAACAGAAAAAGTTCCACATATGTATGCCACCTAAGCATGAAAATGTCCCTATGTCTGGAATGGAATAATAATAATAATCCTTGCATTTGATATAGTGCCTATCAACTCTTCGAGACGTCTCAAAGCGTTTCATGGAATATGCGTAAAGTGAATTGACTGAACTTTTTGTGGGCGAAACGCGACAGCCAATTGCACACAGCAGTGTCCCACAAACAGAAGTGGATTGAGTGACCAATTTATTTTAATTTATTTTGAAGGAATTATTACCCTGCCAATCAACTAACAACCGGGTTCCTACTTTCTGCTAGATAAACAGAGGGATGTGGAGTAAGGAAACATGCCCAACGTTTTATCCTGCAAAGAATCAAACCCAGATTCTCTCGCTTGCAAGGCGAGCGCTCTAACCACTGAGCTATAGAAGGCCAAAGAGCCTTCTTAAACCAAACCAAACCGATCTTGTGATCTTAAGAAATCATGCGAGGTGCTTTGAGATGTTCAGTGACGTGACAAGGCATTCTATTAAGTTCAAGGATTATTATTACACAAATATAATAATGCTTCTTATGGGAAAACAAGCTACCCACTCCTGAGCAACAGAATGATCACTTTATTTGCTGAGCTGTAAATAACCTGAAATTAGAGTTCAACACTTTAAGGTGCAAAGTAGGCACTGTTTTCTCTTCCTAACAACACTCACCTTGATGAGCACCATTCACGAACATTCATGGATTTCCTGGCCAATAATCCTCAAGGTAAATCACTTCATGTCTGTTTGTGCGTCACGGCTGTGCGCAAATTGGCTGCTGTATTCGCTACAAATAACAGCCACGACATTCAACAGCAATTTCCTGTGAAGCGCATTGAGATATTTTGACATTTAAGGCACTATATTGAGTGAAAGGATTATTAGTAGTAGTAGTACTGTTAAAGTGAGCTCTCCAAAGTGCTTTAAGGAATAAAACTGCAGTGCTGTTAATAACGTTTTACATATTATATGTTTAAAACCTTTGGTTTGTGCAGCCTGGAACTTGTATTTTTATCAATTTTTTTTTATATATTATAAATATATTTCAATTTTAAAGTTAAGTTTAATTTCATAAGTTTGGCATTAAAGATACTAACCTTTAACATAACAGACAACAGATTATTGATTTCAATGAGATTGCAATTAACATTTGTATAGCGCCTTTCACATCGGGAGGACATCTCTAGGCACTTTACCATGCGGACTAGGAGCCTGAGCTGTGGAGCGGGAGAGCTGAAGAGATAGGGGAGGAGGGGGGAGAAGATGGCCGAAAGCACAGATATAGATTTTGTAGCTAGTTTTTATTAATTAGCGATTAAAATAAAAGTTGAAGACTGATAGTAAAGAGGTAATTAAAGTGTTGTACATGGGATTGAACTATACAGGGATATTAAGTACTGTAGATCTAAGTGATAATATTATTTGTTTTAAATGACTGCTGTCCCCACCTACAGACACTGGACTTTAAATGTCGAGCAGCATTATTTTTGGTTAAGCTAAGCTAACAGAAGCTGTTCTTCGGTGCAAAGGGTAGTGACAGTTATGATAACAACCATATTCTCCAGAGCGATGATGAATGGGTTTACTGACAGCTCAGCATTTGGTGTTCCCAGTTTCTGTGAGATTTTACAAGCGGGCAGTGCTTTGTCAGGTCAACTCCAGCCGTTCAGCTGTTCGGACGCATTATAGGATTTGCTGGACACAAGCAAAAAGAAATCTTGGTATGTAATAATAATAATAATCCTTGCATTTAGTGTAGCCGCTTATCACATTGGAAGGACATCTCAAAGTGCTTCACAAGACTTACTGTGAGTTGGAGTGATTGTGTATTTGTAGGTGAATGCAGCAGCACAATTGCGCACAGCAATCTTTCACAAACAGCCTTGAAACAAATGACCAATTTTATTTGGGGGCTTGTTTGCCAGGAGACTGGGAAACACATCCCTTCTATTTTTGAATAGTGCCATGGGATCTTTAGCGTCCACCTGAACAGGTAGATGGGACCTTGGTTTTATGTCTCATCCAAAGATTGTCACCTCCGCCAATGCACCCCTTCAGCACTGCATTGGAATATCATAAACCTGAATAGGTAGATGGTACCTCCAATGATGCAGCACTCCCCATCCCTGTACTGGAGTATCAGCCTAGAGTCATAAACTATGAATTCAAAGTCCCAATGTGAGGCCTGAACCCACAATCTTCTGACTCAGAGATGAGAGTGCTATCAACTGAGCCCAACTGATGCAGTTGATGTGCTAAATTGGAGAGGACAAGTTTGCAGGGCTATGGGGAGAGAGTGGGGGAGTGGGATTGAATTGGATAGCTCTTTTCAAAGAGCTGGCAGAGACACGATGGGCCAAATGGCCTCCTTCTGTGCTGTATCATTCTATGATTCTATGAGTCTATGACACCCACATCAAAAGATCAACAAATGTAAAACAAAACTCCAATTTTATTACTTAACATTTCTCAGTTACTTTACTGAGGAAAGAAATCAATACATAGAGGTTTATGGTTCTTTATCCAGGAATGTTTTTGTTTCTCTCTCTCTCTTTCTTCTGCTTCTTTGCTTTTCCTTTATTTTCCTTTTCTTCTTTGCTGCTTTGAGGGAATATCTCACATTCCGGGATGTGGAGATATGCCAAGGGTTGGAATGATAAAGGGTCACATGAGTAACGCTAACTGTCCTTCTCTGTTACTTGCTGGAATTTGGCAGCAATTTTTGGTTTCAGTATTCCAGGATTTGCACCACTTTGTCTTAACTGTGCCCTGGGCTGCTCAGTCGTGCTGTCAATCGAATGACCCTAAATTGTTCAGAAAAGGCGAGACCACTCACAAAAGGCTGGAAAACTACAATTAAAAGTTTCTCAGTGAATCATAGGATCCCAGGGCTTCTTTAATTGTACTTGTCACGTGTCATGTGGCTCCCAATGGTTTCGTTGAGATTTCAAATAGTTGACAGGAGACAGCGACTAATATCAGCTGATTTGCGAAGGTAGCAATTCTCTCAGCTAAGTCTATACAATTCTATTCAAGTCTATACATGTGGAGTCCTGTAGCTTAGTAGTTAGAGCACTCGGCTTGCAGGCAAGAGGACCTGGGTTTGATTCCCGGCAGGGCGAAACCGTTGGGCAAGTTTCCTTACTCCACACGCCTCTGTTTACTTAGCAGGAAGTAGGAACCCGGTTGTTAGTCGATTGGCAGATCGCTTTTCCGGGGGGAATAATCCCTCCCCCAAATTTTTTTTAAAAAATAATTATTTGGTCACTAAATCCACAAATGTTTGCGTAACACTGCTGTGCACAATTGGCTGCCACGTTTCGCCCACAAAATATAGTCAATTCACTTTACACTATATTCTGTGAAGCGGTTTGAGATGTCTCGAAGACATGATAAGGCACTATATCAAGTGCAAGGATTATTATTATTACAATGGGAATCCCATTATAAAGACACTGTGAACTGGCTCCAAGGACTGTGATGAACCGTTCAGTACTGTACTTGACTTTAAGCGAGGTTCGGGTGTTCCCAATCTTGCAAGAGAGCGAGACAGACCGGCTAACCATAAGTAGTGAGTGACATGTTTGATGTGATAACTAACACTAGTTAATTGTTATGTGATAATTAACACACCTTTGTTAATTTCACACCACACGTATGGTAACACTTAACAATAATTCAACAATTAACATATCTGTTATTTATCTCATTGCCCAAAGGTAGAACTCTCAACTCTGGGAGGGAGGGAGGGAAGGAGGGGAATAGGGGTTAGGGGACTAATGTTTTAATAAATTCCACTTTCTAACAAAAATCTTCAAAAAGAAGGATTAAGCCAGCTACAAAATAAATCTTGGACATGAACACCTCCTCACCCTCTCTCCAGGCCCCTCCACCTTCCCCGCCCCCCCCACTGCCCAAACTTCAGTCCAATGGTTTGGTCCAAAATAAGCTGAGGTGTGCAAACAATAGCTTACATTTATATAATAATCCTTGCATTTGATATAGCGCCTTATCACATCTTCGAGACAACAACAGCTTGCATTTATACAGCACCCCTCATGCAGGGTAGCATCCCAGAGCACATTCATAGCGCTTCACAGAATATACTGTAAAGTGAATTGACTGCATACTTTGTGGGCAAAAAGTGGCAGCCAATTGCGCACAGCAGTGTCCCACAAACAGTCGTGGATTGAGTGACCAAATTATTTTTTTTTAAGCAATTATCACCCCTGGAAAAGCGATTCTGCCAATCGACTAACAACCGGGTTCCTACTTACAGCTAGGTAAACATAGACGTGTGGAGTAAGGAAACTTGCACAACGTTTCACCCTGCACTTATCTTTGTTGCTGCCATCCTTCATTGAGGCGATTTAGTCGCACTGCATGGAAATGCCAGTGTAACAGACTGAATACAGGTGGGCAACAACAGAGGTTACAATGGTTGGACAATTCAACACAAATTCAGACAATGCAATGGAAATTTACATTTATACTGCGCCTTTCACATCAGGATGAGGTCCTGAGGCAGTTAAAATCCTGTCTTAATACCCAACCCGGGACTGGCAGCCTAGGGGTCGGGGGTGGTGGTGTGGAGGGGAAAGAGGACTGAAAGCAGTCACAGAGGTAGGTCTTGAGACGGATGTTAAATGACTGGCTGCATTCAGGGAGTAGGGTGCGTGAATAATGGGTGAAAGGCGCTTTACAAATGTAATGTGTTGTTGTTCACTCTGAAATGCATTGATAATTAAATTCAGATTTTCAGCCAGCTGCTGAATATGACAAGACTAGCATTAACACATCACATGCCACATTTTTCTCACACACACCCCCACCCTGTTCACGGTTGACCAATCTGCCTGGCTCGACTGCGAGCCACAGAAAAGCCTAAACATAGACCAAACCTCAGCACAGTTATCGATTCTTTTTCGGAGAATCGTATTAAAATACATATTAAAATACTTCAATATTAAAATGTTAACTTGTTAAGATTCTTATTAAAATACACAATCAATCCACTTTACAATACATTCTGTGAAGCGTTTTGAGATGTCTCAACGACGTGATAAGGTGCTATATCAGATGCAAGGATTATTCTTATTATTCAAAATAAAATATATTCTCATTCACAGTTCACTTGCATAGTTCGACAACAAAGGTTATGATACAGTAACCCCCAATAGTAAGGGCTGCTCAAAGCACCCTGTGTTGCCATAGCTATCTGGGTCCATCCAAGTTAGAAACCACTTCATTTAACTGGCTGATTTATTATAACCTAGTGCGACAGATATAAGCACCTAAAACTGGGCCACAGCTGCTTGCAGAGTTGCTGTGCTGTCAGCACTTTTATGTCTTTAATCAACAAGCATTTGTTTCCACTGTTAATTGAATTTAAAGCACTGTATGCCTTCATGTTATTTTTGCATTGACGGGCAACTTTAGACCACAATTTACCTTATTGGCGTTTGCTTTGAGCTCCATATACGGTCATCACAAGAGGAAACTAATAATAGCACATACTTGCTGCAGAAAGTTTTCTATAATAATCTGAAATATAGTCTTATCAGTCTGCTAAGTTCAGCATCATTGGAACTGATGCCATGCCAAACATTGAAGTGAAATATCTAGCCTGCCTGAGTGCTATTGGGGGACCAACATCCACAAAGGGTTTATCAAGGGAGGAAGTTTAGTTTCTCTTTGAAAACGGCAAACAACCTAATGCTTTTTGCTGACTTTTTATTCATTTTTTAAAGACTTTTGTTAGAAAGCAGCACTTATTTAAACTTACTCACTGCGTTCCTATTATTACACATTAATTTTTTTCCCCTCCCCACCTCCTCTCCACGTCATCTGATCACAGCAGGACTGTAGTTAGGACCTGATCAGGTTTCAGAGAAGAAATGGATCTTAACCAGAATAAAGTGTAAAGTTACATTAGATTGGGAAAGTACGTAAATCTTTGGAATGACTATAACAGAAATGGAATGGTCTATTCCTTTCCAACCCCTCCCTTCTGCTTTATACAGTCCCCCACCCCTCCGATAAAAAGGGAGTATGTAATCTTTAAAATAATGACACATCCATCAGAATAAACTCCATCACACAGTTGCAATCTGGGCACTGGAAGCATTGTGACACATCATATCTTCACTTGCTTTTACAATACAATTTACATTTATTTAGTGCCTTTCGTGTCGGGAGGACGTCTCAAAGCTCTTCACGGTGCTGGATGGGTACCTGAGTTGGGAGTAGGAGTCGAGGAGGTGGGGAGGGGAAAGATAACTGAAAGTGTGGTCAAAAAAGTATGTTTTGAGACATGTCTTGAAAGAAGGGAGGGAGGAAGTGAGTTGAAAAGACTATGGGATGGAGTTGCAGTGAGCAAAATTTAATTGAGGAAAGCAACATCTGCAAAGGACATGTCAAGCGATAAAGTTAATGTGGAGTATAAATACTGGCATAGGCTGGTTGGATCAAATGGCCTGTTTCCTTGCTGTAAAGATAGAATTATAATAATAATCATTGCATTTGATGTATTGCCTTTCACATCAGGAAAACATCTCAAAGGGTTTCATAGAATTTACTATAAAGTGAAGTCACTGTGGATTTCGTAGAGAAATGTGAGAGACAATTTGTACATTGCAATCTTCCACAAACAGCCATGAAGTGAATGATCAATTTTATCTGTGGGTGGAGTGGTATTCACCAGGATATCAGGATAATCTCCTTTCTCTTTTCAAATAGTGCCTGGGGATCTTTAATGTCTATCTGAACAGGGAGACGGAACTTCGATTTAATCCCAAATTAATTTAAAGTTCCAGTATCAGTTTGGTTCAGTGATAGCACTCTCACCTCTGAGTCAGAAGGTTTTGGGTTCAAGCCCCACTTCGGGATTTGAATTTACATAGTCTCAGCTGACACTCCAATGCAGTGCTGGGCGTGTGTTGCACTGATGGAAGTGCCTTCTTTTAGATGAGATGTTAAACTGAGGCTTGTTTGCGTGTTCAGGTGGATATTAAAGATCCCATGGCACTGTAACAAAAAAAATGGAAGTTTCTCCTGGTGTCCTGGCCAACAATCCCCTGAATAAAATTGACCACTTACTCAATGGCTATTTGTGGGACATTACTGTGTGCAACTGGCGCCTGCATTTCATCCACAAAATACGTGGTCACTCCATTTTACAGTGTATCCTGTGAAGCTCTTTGAGACATCGCAATGATGTGATAAGGCACTGCATCAAACCAAGGATTCGTAGGATATACTGTAAAGTGAAGTGTCGTATTTTGTGAGTGAAATGCGGCAGACAATTGTGCAAATTGTGTCCCACAAACAGTCGTGGACTGAGTGACCAAATTAGTATTATTATTCAAAATGTATTTATTGTTTTGAAGGGATTATTACCCCCGGAAAAGCAATCTGCCAATCGACTATCAACTGGGTGCCTACTTACTGTTAGGTAACAGAAGGGTGTGGAGTAAGGAAACTTGCCTAATGTTTCGCCCTGCCCAGGAATCGAACCCAGGTTCTTTTACTTGCGAGGCAAGTGCTCTAACCAATAAGCTACAGGACTGGTGGGCAGGTAGCATTTGCAAAGGAGTTCCAGCTTTCCTGATGTGTGTTTATAATGGGGAAATCCTATTCTTAACACACATTAGAACCATAGAACTTTAAAACCCAAAGGAAGGCCATTCTTCCCATCATGTCTGTGTCTGCTCTTTTAAGCAACTATCCTTATTGCTCAATCCCATTTACCTGCTCTTTCCCTATACCATGTAATTTAATCCTTTTTAGATATTGATCTAGTTCCCTTTTGAAAGCTAGTAAGGATTGTGCCTCAAGTACTGCTCCCGGCAGGGTATTCCATATCCTAACTATTTTCGTACATGAAAGACATCCTCGTAACTTCCCCATTTGCTATTTAAATTGATTCCCTCCAGCTACTGACTCATAGCCAAGGTCAGTAGCCTCACTGGCCAGCAGAGTTTCACTGCACAAAGAAAGAATTTTTATAGCGTCTTATCATGTTGGACTATCTCAAAGTACTTCATAAATAATTGCTGTCAAGTATGTTTATTATAGGCAAACGTGGAAGTTGCAAGGTTCCATGAACAGCCATGAGGTAGGTGATTGTCCAATTAACTGCCTGTTTTACCCAGATGGTAGCACACTCGCCTTCTGAGTCAGAGTGAGTTCAAGTCCCATGTATTGACTTTGAGCTCATAGTCTAGGCTGACATTCTGATACAGTGCTGGGGGACTACTGCGTTGTTGGAGGTGCCATCCTTTGGATGAGATGTTAAACCGAGGCCTAGTCTGCTTGTTCAGGAGGATGTAAAGTGTAGTGACTGGGTTTTTATGGCTGAAAGTAGCAGTCAAGTTTCCGCACAGCAATGTCCCACAATTTTATTTGGGGGATTGGTGGCCAGCACACTGAATGAATCTCCCTTCTCTTTTGGAATAGTGCCATGGGATCATTAACGTCCACCTGAACAGGCAGATGGGGCCTCGGTTTAATGTATCATCCAAGGGATTGCATGTCTGGCAATGCAGTACACCACCAAACTGTATTAGAGTGTTATCTTAGACCAGGGTGATTGAACCTTTTGGCTGCTGGGGGCCGGATGCCCTGTATGAGAAATGTCCTCGAGCCACATAAGCAAAACGTTTGTGTTTCCCTTCCAGAAACATAACGTAACATTTAAGAGTTATGGAGGGAGCGGGTGGACCAGATGAAACAAGAGGGAGAGTGAGGGTGGGGGATGATGAAATCCTGGACCACTCTGACTTAGACGATGTGAGTTGCAGGTCCTTAGGGCTTGAACCCACAAGCTTCTGACTTAGAAACAAGAGTGCTACCAATTGAGCAAGGCTGAGATATGTGAGCACTGTAACCCTAACACACTACATCTAGGTATCCAATGCTACATTGCATGCTTCAACAAGTCCCTTCTCCCAACTGACAATGCCCTTTCCTGCCAGCTAAACAGGCAGGTATTCTCTATGTTTATTCACATCACCGCTGGAGGTGGCTTTCCCTGCAGGCTGTTCTGGTGACAGATTTGCCACGCTTCAAATTTACCTGGATTAAACCCACCAGGTTTGACAGACAATTTCAAGGCAGCGTGGATTGATACTGTTCGAATTAATAGATTTAAACTCTGAGATCAGAAAATTGCGAACCTTTCTCCTATCCAATTCCCCTTCAATGATGTTGTCAGCAGAATATTGAAACAAAAAACATTAACTCAGAGGCAGAAATCAACAGCATGTTAACTCTTACAGCACTGCTTACAATCATACATCCTGGGACAAGGTCTCTCTGTGCGGGCTGTTGCATTATATCATAATAATCCTTGCATTTGCTACGCTGTCCTGTAATTCAGTGGTTAGAGCACTCGCCTTGCAAGCGAACACCTGGGTTCAATTCCAGGCAGCGCGAAACCTTGGGCAAGTTTCCTTACTCCATACACCTAATAATAATCCCTCCAAAACAAAAAATAATAAATTGGTCATTTTCAATCCAAGACTGTTTGTGGGACACTGCTGTGTGCAATTGGCTGCCACATTTCGCCTACAAATATACAATCAATTCAATTTACAGCATATTCTGTGAAGCACTTTGAGATGTCAAGAAGACGTGAAAAGTGCTATATCAAATGCAAGGATTATTATTACTATATTACTGTCTTTCACTTTGGGAGGACATCTCAAAACGTTTCACAGGAATTTAGGGTGAAGTGGAGTGACTGTGTATTTGTCGGCCAACCCACCAGCCCATTTGTGCAAAGCAATGTCTCACAAACAACCATGAAGTGAATGATCAATTTTATTTGGGGGCTTGTTGGCCAGGATACCAAGTGAAACTCCCACATTGTGGGAACAGAAACATTCAGTGTGTTATTTGCTCCCATTTCCAACTTCGGCATCGAAAATCACATTCAAGGCAGATTGCTGTGTGTAAATGAGCTGCTGTGTTCACCAACAAATACACATCCTGTGAAGCGCTTTGAGACATTTTCCTAACATGAAAGCCACTATATCCATTCGCTCCATGGCACCTCCCTACCTCTCCGATCTCCTCACTCCCAAATCCACCACCTGGCGCCGCCGCTCGACTGGCACCAGCCTCCTGCTTGTCACTCGCACCCTCTGCCCCACTATCGGAGGTCGTGCTTTCAGCCACTATGCCCCAAAACTCTGGAACACTCTCCCTCAATCCCTTTGCCTTGCCCCCTCTCTCAAGTCCTGCCTGAAAACTTTTCTCATCGACTGTGCCTACGGCCACCTTCCCCTTACTTCCAGCTCGGAGTCAGGCTCCACCACTGTTAAGCGCTCTGAGATGCTACTCTGCATGGCGGGCACTATATAAGTGCAAGTTGTTGTTGTTGTTGTTGTTGATGATGTGTTTGCACTCTGATGCTCACTAAAGAATGACCCAAGAACTGTATTAAGACTCTTATAGGCTCATTTACACACAGCAATCTGCTGTCAATGTGATTTTCGAGCAATCAATTGGAACAAATCCCAAGCCTTAATCTCAATGATTGCTAATAATTTTACTGCAAAATACAAGAATCAGAGGATTCAACTGTATTAAGTTACATTGGGCTTTTTGTCAAATTGTTCTTTCATGCTTCTATTTTTTTGTTCTGTTTCAACAGAAAGTATCTTTTTGCTTCTACTTTCCTGTGCCAAACGTGAGTAATGTGACAAGATATAAAAGCTCACATCTCACTATTGAAAATAGTGAAGATGCAAATGAATATCAGTGCTGAGAAATACAAGGGGCTTTACATAGGAAGTAAAAAGACAAGGCTAATGCACTTCTTGGATGGGATGGAACTAATCGAGGGAGACTTGAAAGAAGGTGTTAGTCGACTTATCATTGCTCACCATGTCCAAAGAAGCAAGAAACAAACAAGGCAAACAGGATTCAAGGCTACATTACCAAATAGATTCAGTGCTATCTCCAGAAGTCATGCTAAAGCTGTTTTGGAGCCCAGGAATATGTTCTGTGTTAATATCTTCGCCCACATGACACAGAGTCAATATTATTTACATTATATCCTGTGAAGAGCTTTGGAACATTCTCTTGATATGAAAGGCACTATAACAATAGCCTGCTCAATTCCTGGAGGTACAATAATAATTCAATTTGGAATGGCACCTTTCACGTCAGGAGACATCTCAAAGTGCTACATTGGAGATATTGTAAGGTAGTGCAGAGGAGAGCAACAAGAATGATTCCCACTGTTACACAGATGATCTGTGAGGAAGGAGTAGATAAGCTCAGATTCTTTAGCTAAAGAAAGGATGTAATATGGCTGGCAAGCAATCTGGTGTGAACCATAACCCTGAGAGGGAGGGGTGGAGCCAGGTCAGTAGGTTGTCAGTCAATCGAAGATGACCTGTGATCCTGGAAGGACAGAGACAAGTCAGATGAAAAGGAAACAACCTGGGTATATAACAGCTCCAGCTGATTGACGACACCTATAGCTCTTTCTGACTGAACCAAGCTGCAGGCAGAAGCCTTAGTCAGTTCAGAAAGGTATCAATTGGTCTTAGAACATAAGAATTAGGAGCAGCAGTAGGCCATTCAGCCCCTCGAGCCTGCCCCGCCATTCGATAAGATCATGGCTGATCTTCAGACCTAACTCTAATTACCTGCCCTATCCCCATATCCCCTAATCCCTCTGTTTTTTAAAAAATCTATCAGTCTCAGCCTTGAAGATGTTCAAGAACTGAGCATCTACAGCCTTCTGGGGTAGTGAATTCCATAAAGTGAAGAAATGTTTCCTCAACTCTGTTCTAAAAGGCTGACCCTTAATTTTAAGACTGACCCCTGGTTATAGATTCTCCTACCAGGGGAAACAGACCTTCAGTGTCCACTTTATCAGCCCTTTAAGAATCTTATATGTTTCAATAAGATCTCCCCTAATTCTTCTGTACTCCAGAGAATATAGCCCTAGTTTATTCAGCCTATCCTCATAGGTCAGTCCCCTCATCCCAGGAACTAACCGAGTGAATCTATGCTGCACCCCCTCGAGGGCAAGTATGTCCTTTTTTAAATAAGGAGACCAAAACTGCACACAATACTCTAGGTGTGGTCTCACCAAAGCCCTATACAGTTGCAGCAAGACTTCCCTACTCTTGTACTCTAAATCTTTTGCAATGAACGCTAACATGC
Source organism: Callorhinchus milii (assembly GCF_018977255.1). Lineage (NCBI taxonomy): Eukaryota > Metazoa > Chordata > Chondrichthyes > Chimaeriformes > Callorhinchidae > Callorhinchus > Callorhinchus milii. The sequence goes on along the minus strand of NW_024704745.1, from coordinate 73,430,113 downwards.
CGTTCACCTTTTTAGTTGCTGCTGCACCGGCAAACTAACTTTTTGAGACTGGTGTACAAGGACACCCAAATCCCTCTGCACACTAACACTATCTAATCTCTCCCCCTCTAGAAAATAATATGTTTTTCTATTTTTTCTACCTAGGTGAATAACTTCACACTTCCCCACATTAAATTCGATCTGCCACCTACTCGCTCACTCAGCTCGCCTATCTATATCGCTTTGCAATCTTTTTGCATCATCCTCAGAGCTTACTCTCCCACCCAGTTTAGTGTCATCCGCGAATTTAGATACGCTACATTCAATGTCCTCGTCTAGATCATTGATGTAAATTGTAAATAGCTGAGGCCCAAGCACTGATCCTTGTGGCACTCCACTAGTCACATCCTGCCAATTCAAGAATGACCCATTTATCCCTACTCTCTGTTTTCTACCCGTTAGCCACTCTTCAATCCATGCTAATATGTTCCCATTAATCCCGTGGGCCTTAACCTTGTGCAATAGCCTTTTGTGTGGCACTTTGTCAAATGCCTTTTTAAAATCTAAATATACTACATCTACTGGTTCCCCCTATCTAACCTGCTGGATACATCTTCAAAAAACTCTAAAAGATTAGTTAAGCATGACTTCCCTTTTGTAAAGCCATGTTGACTCTGCCTAATCTTGTTATGGTCTTCCAGGAATCCCATAACGACATCCTTAATTAAGGACTCAAGAATTTTCCCTACCACTGATGTCAGACTAACTGGTCTATAGTTCCCCATCTTTTCTCTCCCACCCTTCTTAAATAGTGGTGTTACGTTTGCAATCTTCCAATCAATGAGAACCGTTCCAGAATCCAGAGAATTTTGGAAGATCAAAGACAAGCCATCCACTATCTCAGTAGCCACCTCTTTTAAAACCCTAGGATGTAGGCCATCAGGTCCAGGAGATTTATCAGTTTTAAGACCTGATAATTTACCTAAAACCATTTCTTTACTAATATTAATTCCTCCAAGTTGCTCGCTAACATTTTCTTCTTGGTTCCCCTCTATTCTTGGTAGGTCTTGTTAAAGCTCAGCTCCATGTAACCGATCACCTGCTAGAAATGGGCTGATGTTTCCAGCTCCCTGGAAAACTTGTGGTGAATATTGAGGTAGTTACTGAGTCTGAAAACAGTTCAGAGATAATATAATAATAATCCTTGCATTTGATATAGCGCCTTATCATGTCTTTGAGATTCACAAATATGTGCTTCACAGAATACACTGTAAAGTGGATTAACTATACATATTGTGGGTGAAAAAGAGGGTGAGCAGGAAAGAACTGAAAGTGCACAGACAGTTTCTGAAATCAGCAGTTTGTTTATACATGAAAAAGTTTCCAGCGGGCCCCCAGCATTTCTGACTGTACGGAAAACACTTCCAAACCAACCCCAAGGGTTGCAGGCACCTGTGTTTACAATCAGTGTCAGGCACCCCCTCTATTTCTCTCTCACACACTGTTCTGACACAATGCCTGTCAGATGTCAAGCCCTGAATGATCCCTAACTTTCTTCAACTCAATGTTGTCCAAAACCGAGGCTATTCTGGTCATCTCCCACCACCTCCTCCTCATCTCAGTGCTCAGTGAATCAGAAGCTCGATGTTTTGTTCGACCCTTAAATCTCCTTCAAGTCTTTAAGCTGGGCTCTGACCAACTCTGTTTGCTCCACATCACTTTCCTCTGTTACTACCTCATTTTTCCAAGCAGTCAGAACCTTCATCCTTGCCTTTGTCACCTTCACACCTTAATCACCTCCATCCTGGCTCCATCCCCCTCCCAGCTGGGACTCTCAGTAACTCTCATTATTTGTAAAGTGCTTTGAGACTCTTTTTTTCTTCCCTTGTCAGGCACTGGCCGACTTCAAGTCTCCTGCCCTGCCCACCCCACCATCGGTGGTCAGGCCTGTAGCCTTTGCCATCATTCTCCTGAACTCCATCCCTGAGTCCCCTTCACCTCACCCCTTTCCTCGCCACCTTCAAGGTCTGTCGCAAGACCTTCCTCTTTGACCACACTTTTGGTCATTTTCCCACCCCCACCCTCTTTAGCCCCCACTCCTCCTGAATCCAACCCCAGCTCAGGTGCTAACCACCGACTGTCCAGCGCCTCGAGACATCCTCCCGATGTGAAAGGGGCTACATTAAATGCAATTCATTTTTGTTGTTCTCCTTCGTGAAAGGAGTGTGTAGAAGTTTAAATTGTCGATTGTCAGTATCCCACCTGAATTATAGCAACAAACATATGTGAATAAGTGAACCTAACCAGAGGCAACTAACATCAACAGTCTCAGCTTACCTTTCAATGTCATTAGACACCTGGTAAATATCTTACAAAATCTCTCTGGATTTGTTTTTGATTCAGGCTTCAGAGAAGTGTTGAAGGGCGAGTACATTGAAGCATGTATATGGCTGCAAGCAAGAATGCTGGGTATCAGCAAGACTGAGCTGGGTTAAAGGGGCAGCTCTTGTAAGTAAATGCTCGCTAATGTCTCCGAGCCAGGTGTAAAGCGTAGTAACCTCTAGGAAGCCCAGCTGTGAACGATATACCGTGACTGTCAAACCCAATTTGAAAAAGTTCTGTTTCACGGAGGTAAAAGAAAATTGAATAGATTTGTAATTGTAATAATTTTTTTTCCTGGGTTTCATATTTAAAGCTAGTTGGGCTTTTCTTTAAAACAAATTACATGATAAAAGTTATATTGCTTTTTTTTTGTATAAATTGATATTCCACCCAGGTATTTGCCATGCCAATTTTTAATCCGCACTCCACTCTGTGCCCCAATCTGTGCCAGGCTCCACTGACTCCCTGTATCTGAAAGAATCAATGTCAATGATTCTCACCAACAAAAATGCAAATCACTTCAAGTCCTAGCACTTCTCTAGCTCTCTGACCTCCTTGTAGCCTACTCCTCTGCCCGCCCCTTTCGCCCAGCTGGCACAGGCATGCTGCATGCCCCTTGTCCTTTCCACCACCGATACCCTCAGTATGCCATCACCTCTGGAACTCCCTGATTCAATCCGTCCGCCTCACCCCTCTTTATCTATCTTTAAATCCCAATCCAAGGCTTACCTCTTCAACCACCACTGTGTTCACCTCCCACTGCACCTTCTCTTTTGTTCTGCGCCCAATGCACCACTGTACAGGATACATGTATCCTGTATGAAGGCCACTATACAAATGTAAGTTGTTGTTGTTGCTTTATATACATGGGTAAAGAAAACTGAAGTACAAAGAAACACAAAGCAAAGCCAATCTCCACTCTCCCTCCCCTTTCACCCAACACCACCACTGTCTTATCTTGAAATGATGTGACATAATATACTGCAGATGGAAAAATACAAACACATCCGCCTCCAAAAGGATTTTTTGTAAAGAATGTTTGCCCTTCAATACCTCTATTTTCCCTCCAGCAAAATGTTCAGAATTAGTCATATTTGTACATTACTGGAATGCTCAGTAGGTGGGGGACAAGTTAATAAAAGTATTTAAAATTGAAAGTTTTTTCTTTAAATTCTGCATTTGCCTGCCTTGTGCAAAGTGTGAGATCAACAGATCATGTTGTCAATTTGAAAAGATTAGGAAATGCAAGGATCACTCTTAACTGGAGGGCAATGTGCATGTTGATTGTAGAACAAACTACCTACAAGTTCCTAAAAGGAATTAAACAAGATGTTGTCAACTAAAAGGATTCAGGGTTATTATTACAAGATGTATTGAAAGGATCTTGTTGGAAATTGGAAGTGTAGGCTTGCATGATATTCTTTTGCCTGAAATTTACTCTGGGATGAAAATTACAACATGTGATGTGACAGTATCACCAGCAAAATCACATCACGGAAAATTCTGCCTTGTCAGTATTTATAGCACCCGTACGCATACCTGTAGCTATTAATAAGCTCCCAGAAAATAACATTTTTTCCTGCCTGGCTATGGGTGTGACCCTCTTCTCCCCCCTCCCTGATCACAGTAGTTGGGCTTGGGCTGTCATTGGACTTGTGAGCCTCTATTTAATGCCGGATTTCAGATCAGATCTGCAGTTTCGCAAGCCCAATGGTGCTTGCAGTTGGCTTCGAGCCCAGTCAATATGGTGAAAAAGAATAGAGTTCACATCCACGTCAGATGTCACACAGTGGAATTTTCTGTAATGTGGTGATTTTTCACCTCATTTTAAGCTTTCTGGAAGCTCCTTGATATTCACAGGTTTTCAGTACATTCTGTGAAGCACTTTGAGACGTCTCAACGACGTGATGAAGCATTATATCAAATGCAAGGATTATTATTATTATTATAAAATCTAAATATTCATATGCTGTGAAGAAGCAAAATTGATGGAAATAAGTAACTATCGCACTATTTTGTAGCACCAGCCACCTCACCATACTCCACAATAAAATTGTCCTGCTGCTATGGTCACAGTGGAGGGGTATTGTTGGCTGAGATGTCTAACCTGAAGCGAAGGAAGTTTCCGAAACCTTTCTATGCTTTGCTAAAGCATATTTACTTAAAACATAATAATAATCCTTGCATTTGATATAGTACCTTATCATGTCTTCAAGACATCTCAAAGCGCTACTGTGTCACAGACTATGCAGTACAGCGGATTGACTATATTTTGTGGGTAAAGCGCAGCAACCAATTGCGGACAGCAAAGTTCCACAAACAGTCGTGGATTGAGTGGCCACATTTTTTTAAGGGATTATTATCCCTGGAAAAGCGATCCGCCAATTGACTAACAACTGGATTCGTACATACTGCTATGTAAACAAAGGTGTGTAGAGTAAGGAAACTTGCCCGACTCACCCCGCCCAGGAATCAAACCCAGGTCCTCACGCTTGCGAGGCGAGTGCTTTAAGCACTAAACTACAGAACTCAAATAATAGATTTGTTCGAATAATCCCATTGTGGAATATTTTCATACACCACATGGAGAAGTGTATTTTTTTTTGCTTTAGCAGAATTCATTAACATGCAGGTGCAATAACATACCATAGCATATCTCTGTTCAACTATCACGTTTCTGATAATTACCAGCCCAGGACCCTCCAAGTGCAGGTCCAAACCTGATGCCTGAACATCTCAGCAAAACACACTGGTTAATTTTGCCCGAAAACACAGAGCAGTTGACGTAACTGCCCTTGAGCATGTATCACTACACCACTTTACTTGTACTGACAAAATGAGGAAATTCTTGTGGTGAAAGAGCACATCCCCAGTCAGGATATTATTTTATATTTCAATTCCACCACTGATTTATTGCATTGTCTCCTTTGTGTATCAGTGGTTGAAGATAATGGGAGATTTAGAGTAAATCGAATTTCTTTTTCAATTCTTTGAGATTAAGATTGATATTACTAGAAATATGAAATAAGATGAGGTAGATTGTAAATCTGTCATCCCGGCGCGAAATGAAGGAGGAAATAGTGAAACATTAATTTTTGGGTTTGTGCTTGGTGCTGGAAATCTTGTACTGTGAACAATAATACATAAATACTAAAATATGTTAGCATTAACCACATTCACAACACTATATTGTTTTTGGAGTCTTCAAATCATGCAACAAGCTTATATCCATGTCCAGCACATGTAATGCAAAGAATAATGGATAGCTGGGAGTAAATCTAGAGCTTTTCAACCTTCAAACCAGACATAATCACAATTTGGTCACTCAATCAACAACTGTTTGTGGGACACTGCAGTATGCAATTGGTTGCCACATTTCACCCACAATATACAGTCAATTCACTCTACAGTATATCATGTGAAGTGCTTTGAGATGTCTTGAAGCTGTGATAAGGCACTATATCAAATACAAGAATTATTATTATTATTTATTTTATAGACATCTCAGAGAGAACCTTATAGAGGTTTATAAATTTATAGTTTATGCCCATTTATTTGATGTTAAATGGGATAGAGAAATAAACCCAGAACAAAACTCTAAAATACGCTTCTTCAAGCGCCTTGGGACTTCCTCCCAATGTGGAAGGTGCTATATGAATCTAAATTTATATTTTGTGGCATTGAACTTGAGCAGCAAGACAAGAGAGCACAGGCTCTCACGGCTGCGAAGGGCAATTTTAGGGCAGACACTGGGAAGTATTTCTTCACACAGAGCATGGAGTCCTGTAGCTCAGTGATTAGAGCGCTCACCTTGCAAGCGAGAGACCTGGGTTCGATTCCCGGCAGGGCAAATCCATGGGCAAGTTTCCTTATTCCACACGCCTAATAATAATCCCGCAAGAAAAACAAAACAATAAAATTGGTCACTTTAATTCACGGCTGTTTGTGGGACACTGCTGTGCGCAATTCGCTTTGCAGTATATTCTGTCAAACGCTTTGAGAGGATGTGAAAAGTGCTATATCAAATCCAAGGATCATTATTATTATTATCAACAGCTGGAATGGGATTCCAGGAAGAATAATACAAGCTTTATTGTAGTATTTCTTAATTAAAAGAGAGATGGGCAGATACTTGAATAGCAGAGGTATTAAGTAGTATGGCAAATACTGCCATGAGATCTTTAATATCCACCTAAACAGGTATACAAGACCTTGATTTAACATCTCATCCAAATGACAGCACTTCCAACAATGCAGGACACTCATTGGAGTAATCAGCCCAGACTGTTCTGTTAGTTCCAAGACCTGATGTGGGGCTTGAACCACAAACTCCTGACTCAGAGTCAAATGTGCTACCCTTTGAGTTAGGCACATCACAGATATGAAAATGCTGCTCCAACCTCATTAATTCCTGACCAGGGTTTACTTGAGGTGAAGTGAATGATGTTCACCTGTCTGGTTCCTTGAAGGTATTCTTTCTGATTTCCAAATTAATATTTACAGCAACATCTTTCCCGTTGCACCTCTCCTCCTCATTTCTCAGATTAAATGCATGTTGTGGACCATATCTTGCCATAATATTATTCACACCAACAACTGAAGCGTATTGCCAATGCAAGTGATTGCATATGTTTCTCTCAGGGCATTGATAGAGATGAAAGATCGTTTGCACAATTGCCAAGAGTCACCGACTTCTGAAAGGAAAATCTGTCAACATGTGTAAAAAAGATGGTTGTGTCTGATCAGTACATGCCTGCAAGTGGACGTGAGGCTCAAAATTCCACATAGTCTTAGCCTCTGAAACATTTCTGCCTTCAAATTTAAGAACATGCACAACAATTTTGGAGAATTCTTCAATTCAGTCTCAATTTGGAGGCTTCTTCTCTTTAACATCTATGGGAAAACTGCTTCTAAATTGAGGCAGAATTAATAATGTTAATAATAATCCTTGCTTTTGATATAATGCCTTATCATGTCTTTGAGAACTCTCAAAGCACTTCACAGAATATACCGTGGATTGACAATGTATTTTGTGGGTGAAACAATTTAAAAATTCTACACTAATTCTGTGTGTTTTTATATTTTAACACAAAATAGCCTTACAGGCTAAGACTAGGTGGAATTTCAGTCCAGTGGTATTATTCAAATGGCTAGCAACAGGAGAAGGTACCTCCGTCCACCAAAATGTGCATTTCACATTGTAGTGGAGACTTGCAGCTCAGTGATTAGAGCACTTGCCTCACAAGCGAGAGACCTGGGTTCGATTCCCGGCAGGGCGAAATGTTGGGCAAGTAAGAGCAACTTGGTTGTTCGTCGATTGGCAGATCGCTTTTCCGGGGGTAATAATTCCTTAAAAAAAATTGGTCACTTCAATCCATGACTGTTTGTGGGACACTGTTTGTGCGCAATTGGCTCCTGCCTTTTGCCTACAAAATATACAGTCAATTCACTTTAGAGCATATTCTGTGAAGCCCTTCAAGACATCTCGAAGACGTGATAAGACGTTACATCAAATGCAAGGATTGTTATTTATTATTATTATTGGAAGGATGTTTCAAAATGTTTCATAGGATATTCTGTAAAGTGCAGATGCCTGTGTAATTGTCGGTGAATGAGGCAGCCACAGCAATGCAAACAGCCAGGGAGAGACTTTCCAAATTTATTTGGGAGATTGATGACTGGGGCATCAAGCGAAACTTATTTCTCTTATCAAATAGTCCAATAATAATAATAATCCTTACATTTGATATAGCGCTTTTCACGTCTTCTAGACGTCTCAAAGCGCTTCACAGAATATACTGTAAAGTGAATTGACTGTAGATTTGTGGGCGAAATGCGGCAGCCAATTGCGTACAGCAGTGTCCCACAAACAGTCGTGGATTGAAATGACCAATTTATTACTTTTTTTTGAGGGATTATTATCAGGCGTGTGGAGTAAGGAAACCTGCCCAAGGTTTCGCCCTGCCGGGAATTGAACCCAGGTCTCTCGCTTGCAAAGCGAGTGCTCTAACCACTGAGCTACAATGGACTAACATCCACCTGACCGGGCAGATGGGAGCTCAGTTAACAGTTATCTGAAGGATGGCATCTCCAACAATGTAGTATACCTCAGCACTGCATAGGAGTGTCATCTGGATAGCAGTAAATCAAATATTGTGCCATGAATTTTACGAAATGGTCTATTTTGCAGTTTTTCTTAAGTGTGCAATTATGGAATTTCTAACATATTAGAAAGTACTGAACAATGTCTTCAGTGTATTCAGTGGTTCAGAAATTTGATGATGACATAATAAATATCCGTTAAGAAATACTACATATTATTCCTTAAAATAATTCTTGCATTTGATATAGTACCTAATATATCAATGTGCCAAAGTTATTCACAAAATTTCTCTCCAGTGATTGTATTTGTAGGTAAACATGGCAGCCAATTTGCTTTTGATGAGATGTTAAACCAAGGTCCCTTCTCTCTGTTCAGATGGAGATTAATGGTCTGATGCTACTATTTGAAATGAGAGTGTCCTGGCCAACAATCCTCCAGATATAAAATTAGCCATTCACTGCAAGGTTTTTGCAGGACATGCCTATGCACAAATCGTCTTAAGCACATAACGATATTTTCAAAGTCACTACCCTGGAAAAAGGATATATTCAGAGGGAATTCACGATTTTAAAAGATGCATTTCTATGGTACTCATCAAGCAATGTGTTTTTAACCAGTTATTTGCTTGAATAATAATACAAATTATATAGCTTGGGATAATTTATTAAAGATTTTGGAGAGCAGTGCTGTGAGCTGACTGATTGTCTGAGGTTTGTGCTGGCGATAGTTAAATAGTTAAATAAAATTTGCATTAGTGGTAGCTATCACAAGAAATGGGTTATCTACCATTTTTTTTGAGGTGCTCTCTTTATGGATGAGATGTTAAACAGAGGTGCGTCGGCCTGATTATGTAGACATTAAGGATCGCACGATACTATCTGAAAAGAGAAGGGAGTTTCTCCTGGTGTCCTGGCCATGAATCCTCCAGATAAAAATGGTTACTCACTTCAAAGCTGTTTGTGGGACATTGCTGTGCTCAAATTGGCTGACACGTTCGCCTACAAAATACAGTAACTACACAGTAAACCCTGTGAAGCAATTTGAGATGTCTCAACAACAATGATAAGGCGCTATATCAAATGCAAGGATTATTATTGTCGATACACTCTGCAGTAAATCTTGTGAAGTACTTTGAGACCTTTTGACGATGTGATAAGGCGCTATATCAAAGCCAAGGATTATTATTATTATCACAAATGTTTCCTTCATATGGGGAGATTTGTTTTATAAATAGACTTCATTTGTCCTTCCTCCCTTCAACAGAAGACCGTAAATTAAACTCCTTTCATCACAAATATCTTTCACGCACGATGTCAAAGAAAACCTTGATAGGACCATAACTGGGTTGCTTTGGCAGAGAAATAGATTAAGAACCAAGACTTCAAAGTCCGGAGTTCACTAAGGAGGTTGGAACAATGAATGTGCTTACTTTTGAGGCTGCACTGCACAGAAGTACAACAGCTAAGATTAGGGGACTGAGATAGATATTAGGGCTGAGACCATTGGAATGCCAATGGCTAGAGATAGCAGAGAGAGCTTATCACACACATTTGCTAGTCGGTTAGCCTTTTCTGGACTCAAAATGTAATGTAATGGCATCATTTAGCAGCGCTGCGAGCTGTACTGATTGCCTTGAGTTTGTTTTGGCCATAATTAAACAAAATTTGCAGCATTTGATCATTATCACAAGAAAAAAAATCAAACTCTTCTGTTTGTTCAGGTGGATGTTAAAGATCCCATGGCACGATTCAAAAAGAGAAAGGTGTCCAGGCCAACAATCCCCCAAATGAAATCAATTGTTCATTTTATTGGTTGTTGTGGGATATTGCTGTGTGCAAATTAAGTGTTTACCATAAAGTCCTGTGAAAAGCTTTGAAATGTCGCAACTGTGTGATAAGGTGCTGTATCATATGCAAGTTATTAATAAATTCTATTATTCAAATACCTGGCAACAAAATGGCAAAACTCATCCACGTTATCACTGGGATCTAAACAAACAGTTATTGCAACCTGCATTCTCGTGGGATTTGTAAATATTGAATTCTTCCAGGTATTGGATGTGGTCCGCTCTACTCTGACGTGATGTCATTCCAGTCTGGAGCTGTTGATTCAATCACCATTCCACTGCATTTTCCTCCAAATGATTCCTTTCTTGAAATATTGACCCAATTCCCTTTTAAATGTTCTTACGAACTCGTCTTCGACAACCATTTGCATTGTGTGGTTGTGTCTCCTGTAACCTCCCCCTATTTTCTTTGGGCAATAATGTCATAATAATTGTTGACAACGTTGCTTTCTGAGCCATTATTAATGCAGATTGCATGATTATCCCATTGATTTATTGCCAAGAAGCAGTCGTTCTTTATCATATATTGAGATTCCTATTCCCACATTTCCCAAGTCAAGTTGTAGATTTTTTGGGGACAAATGTGAGTATGTTGTCCACCACTTTACCCAAAAGTCAATAACATGTCAATAAATTGCTTTTGGTTTGATTTAACCAGGAGCCTGGCAATGCTGATATGTGAGGCAATGAAAAGCTGAGATGTAACACCATTTCGGGTAAGACTTTATCCAGAATAAGAGGACAGTGTGCAACAGAGCTGGACAAAGATCCCAAACTAATTCTAGCCTCAGCAAATACTCTATATAGTGAGACTGGAATGAACTATATTATTACTTTGCTAAATAGCTAAGCCCTCCAAGATGCTACAGGCATGAAGAGAGTTATATAAATGCAAGTTGTTGCAAATTAGATGACCATTTTCTGGTACTTGGTTGCCACGATAACCTTATCCTCTTTAACTCCACTTCAAGACCTACTTCTTCAACCTTGCCTACTGTCAACTACCTCTCCCCCTTCTCCCTTGCTCAGTGCCCAACCCCATCACTCTACTGTGCTCCCAGACGCTATCCTACATGAAGTGTGCTATGTAAATGCAAGTTGTTGCTGTGGTTGTTATTCACATTTTGCATACAGCATACTAGACTTCCAGCTTCCTTTGCGAATCTGAGGAGAAGATTGAAGAAAGGATCATTGCCACAGAAACACTTGTGCAGATCAGCGTCAGTGCTGTGGAAGATTAGAATGATGTTGGCATTCTTCCTAGAAACTGAGTGTTAAAAGAGTCCATCACCACCAGGTGATGCTTGCCAACTTTTAATCTGGCAGAAACCAGTAGGTTATTGTGTTGCCAATGTTACGCTGCGGATTCAGAAAGGACTGGAATGCAATTCTCTGCAACCTGTTTCTCCTATCAGACCGCTATCAAAATTCTTTATTTTAGTTGCTGTTTTGTGCAGCTAAACTGAGGGGAGGATACATGTCGTTGTGATGCCTTTCTTTTTTGGGGGAGGGCTGCTACATTTTAGAGAATGTGCTTCTTGCATACATGCCAACGCAAAACTGCTTGTAGTTAATTGAACCATGACTCCACTGCTCTAATCTGCCAGCACAGCAAACACAGGATCATAGAGATTACAGTATAGGAGGAGAAGGTTGTTTGGCCCATTGAGCCTAAACTAGTGCTCGTTCATTCAATGAAGCTAACTACTCTACACTTTTATATTTAAAGTGTTCTGAGACACTACCCGCGCTATATAAATGCAAATTGTTGTTGTTACCTTCATTGAACTTTATTGAATTGGAGTCCTGTAGCTTAAGTGGTGAGAGCAATCGCCTCGTAAGCGAGCAGACCTGAGTTCGGTTCCCGGGCAGGGCCAAACCTTAGGCAAGTTTCCTTACTCCATAACACCTCTGTTTACCCAGCAGTAAGTGGGTACCTGCTTGTTAGTTGGATATTTTTCCGGGGTGAGCAATCCCTCAGCAAAAAACATTCGGTCACTCAATCCACAACTGTTTGTGGGACATTGCTGTGCGTGACTGACTGCCGCAAAAATCCACAGTCAACTCACTTTATATTCTGTGAAGCTCTTGGAAAGGATTATAATCCAGAAAGGATTATTATTATTATAAAACCACGTTAGGTCCTTTATTTTCGATTACATTTCGGCCACCTTTCACCATTTCACCCCTTCGTAACCCAGTGCATGAAATACTTTAACAAGTACTCCCAACGTAAAAGGCACTACAGAAATGTAAATTTTATTTCAATAGTCCCTTTAAAAAAATAATAAAAATAATTTGGTCACCCAATCCACGACTGTTTGGTTGCTCAATCCACAACCTCCCAACGTGCAAGGCGCTATACAAATGTAATTTGGTTTGTGGGACACTCCTGTGTGCTTTTGGCTGCCACGTTTCGCCCACAAAATATACAGTCAATTGACTTTACAGCATATTCTGTGAAGTGCTTTGAGATATCTCGAAGAATTGATGAGAAGCTACATCAAACAGAAGGATTATTATTATTATCTTTCCTGTTGGGGCCACCTCCCCACCTCCCATTCTTTGCTGGAGGTGAAGAAACTCAGAAAGGAAAAGAATCACTTTGATAAATTCCTTCTCAGCTCATGAAGTCAGTCGAGCAGTGGAATCCCATTCGGGACTCGAAGACGCTTTCTGGAATTAATTACATATTTATGACAGGCGTTTAAAAGTGTGTTTTTTTAATTTGCTACCTGGGTTGGTTAGCATTATTTGATCTCTCAACTCCTTCAGTCTACCAACCTTCGCTCACTCCAACTCCAGTAGGCTTTCAGCCACTTGGTGAAGTTCTCCTGAACTCCATTTCCAGATCGATCCCTCCCTCCCTCCCTCCCTCCCTCCCATCTATCCGTCTGTCCATCCGTCCGCTTTTCAATGCATACCTCAAAACCTATCTGTCTGATCGTGCTTTCAGTCATCTTTCCTCTCCTCACACCCCTCGGCTGCCACCCTCAACACCAGTGCCCAGTACTTTGGGACGTCCTCCCGACATGAAAGGCACTATCTAAGTTGCACTATATAAATTATATTGTATCTCACAATCTCTGGCTATGCTTCAAACTTCCAAGAAAAAAACATTGCTTTCACTAGGATTTGCTGTTATCAGGAAATTCTCCTTTGCAGTTGCTAATCGATCCCAGTGCTGAAGCATGGGAATAAAATGGTTCCACCCCACAGGCATTCACGTGGAGCAAGCTATAAAGCTCAGCACAGCAACCCCAGAAACCTCCAGTGAATTTCGCCAGACATTGTAGTTAGCATTGAGACATCAAAGGGTAACAGTAAATGAAAAGGTTGTGTTTGGGAAGGTGATGAGTGGTGCTCTGCACAGCCTGTTCTGTGCCCAGCTGCTGCATATGTTCATCAAAAAAANCGATTGGGGTCTAAAATGCCGCACTTGCAAACTAGCAGTTGCTGCGCTAATTGTGTGATTCATAACAAATTGTGTCGCGGGAAAAAAAACTAATCTCGGATCCTGGTGTTTTGCTTTCTCTGATCTTTATGTCAGACCTTTTCCTTGGCCAGGAAATGGCGGTGGCTGGCACTTTGGTGGGTGATGCTGATGGCAGGGGTTTTGCTGGGCGATGGAGGCAGAGGCTGGTGTATATCTTCAACCTTCTGACTGTTTTCCATCACTTTGATATCTAAAAATTGGAAACAACACCTAGTATTTACATAGGATAATGCAAGATAACATCTCAAAGCGCTTTTCAGGGATGGTGTCAGACACAAAACGTGAAAGAGGGGGGAAGGGGGAGGTGACCATATGCGCGGTTGAAGAGGTAGGTTTTAAGGTGGGATTTAAATCATACGACCATAGAAATGTACATCACAGTAGAAGGCCATTCGGCTCGTATTATCTATATCGGCTCCCTCGAACAACCCTTCCACTTGCCCTTTCCCTATACCCAGGTAGCTAACTCTTCTTAAGGCAATTGTCTAGTTTCCTCTTGAAAGCTGATATGGATTGTGCCTCAACCACCACTCCCAGCAGAGCATTCCATATCCTAACTCCTCTGTGCACAAAAAAAATTCCCTTAACCTCCCCCTTTGCTTGTTTACTAACCAACTTAAATTGATCCTCGAGAGTGGACAGGTCAGAATGATGCACAGCAAGCTTGGGTTAGCCAAGTGGAAGGGACAAGCAGAGGTTTAGAATAGGAGAAGATCAGAGAGACAGGTTGGTGCTCGGGTACCTGAACTCCATGAACAGATCTGCACATATTGATCATCATTGAGACTCGGCAGCTTACAACAAGCAGTTTTGGACACAAAGGTGTGATGATGATCACTGGTGATTTTTATCACATCATATGTCGAATTTTTCATGCCGTCTTCTGAATCTTTCGTGTCACTTAGAAAGTCACGGGTGTTTCAAAGCTGTGTGAGAGGCCTTTTATTATTGTGATTGATGGGTGAAATAGTTAGATTAGAAAATGACAGGCTGAGAGCTCCACTCAATGATTGCAGACCTTTTAGCTGATAATTATCACAGGTGCAGTGTTTGTCTTCTCTCATGTTTCTGTTCACAGCTATAAAAAACCAACTGCTACTGTACACTTTGCACACTTTTAACAAAGTGTAGTCGAAGAAATCTACCATGATTGATGAGACCAGTGTCTTGTATTAAAGGTGAGCCGTATTATCCCTCTACAGTCTCGCCTCGACCTACCTCTGAAACCTCCTCAAATCCCTCCAACCCAGCTGTTCCCTTCACTCAGTGACATGCTTCATATCTGCTGTCCTATCCACCCCACCATCAACTGGCGGCCTTTTAGCCATTCTGTCCCATCCTGGAGTCCCTCCGACTCATTCTCTCTCTCACCTCTTTTGAGGTATGTTTCAATGGTATCTCTGACCACATTTTCAGGTGTCTTTCCCCCCCTCTTCCGCCCGCCCCCACCCCCCCCTACCGATCCCAACTCCAGCTCAGGTGTCTATCCAAGAGTGTGAAAATGGTTTGAGATGTTCTCCCGATATGAAAGGGATGGGAAAAGTGACCGAAAGCACAGTCAAAAGGGTATATTTTGAGCTGTGCTTTGAACCAGAGGAGGGAGGGAGGAAGGGAGGGAGAGAACAAGGTGAGAGAGGGAGCAAACAGTGGGAGAGAGGGATGGAGTGAGCAAGTGGAGGGAGGGAGTAAGTGAGAATATCAATGAATAGCAAATGGGAATCGAGAAAGCTTAGACCACATAAACATTTTGAAACAGATAGTCTTATTGTTCTCAAATTAGTTGCTGCTGTGATCCATGCCAGCCTATTGCTATTATTAAAAACTGGAGCTTCTTTGAACTGTGTTTTTTACCCTGAGGCTTGTTCTGTCCGATTGTAATATTTATGTCTAACAAGTCCAAGTGTTAGGTTCTCACAGAATGACAGACAGCAAATTAATGTAAACTCCTGATTATGGTGTAAACCGGATGTATACAACCACAGTCTCAGGTTACTAAGAAATGAATGGAAATACAGTAGAACAAGGCTGACCTAAATTGTGTTGGTTTCTGCTGAAACTATACATTTTGATGTTTTAAACCTTATAACAAATGGGAGGATTATTATTATGATATTATCATATTTCCTAATAATCCTTGCATTTGATATAGCACCTTAACACATCTCAAAGCACTTCACAGGATATACTGTGAAGTGAATTGACTTTATATTTTGTGGGTGAAATGCAGCAGCCAATTGCGCATAACAGTGTCCCACAAACAGTGGTGGATTTAGTGACCCAAGTTTTTTTTAAGGAATTATTACCCCCAGAAAGCGATCCACCAATCGACTAACAACCAGGTTCCTACTTACTGCTGGAAACAAAGGCATGTGGAGTAAAGAAACTTGCTTAAGGTTTCGGCCCCCTAGGAATTGAATCCTTGTCCTCTCGCTTGCGACGCAAGCAAACTAATCAATATGGCTACAGGATTCCACAGGAGTTGTTGGGATTTGACATGCTTTGCCAAGTTAATATCATAACGACAGTGTCCATTGTGAATTTCAAGAGGTGTACAAAAAGTAGAGGCCAATGTAACCTCCATATGTGGTTACTGCTCTAACCAATCTGTTAGAGGATTTAGCTGGAGGTAAATTAATTTGATGGGATAATTAACTTTGACTTTCCAACAGCACAGACTGAGACCAGCAGCTCTCTGATGTGCATTGGCTGAGTTAATAGGCGTGCCTGTACTTAATCCCACTATATCAGCAGATCGTTCATTTTGGGCATCCTGTAACAACATCTTGCAATAAAAATGCAACAGAATTCTCGTTTTCACTGAAACGTGTCAACTGCCTTGCACTCTTCCCCTCCCCCTCCAAATGGATTTAATATAATAGAAATAAATAGGTCAATGGCAATACCACTGCAGTAATAATTGGGGATAATTCCAAATAAAGAGTCATCGGTCAAGGATTCACAATCAACATATTTTAAGCGTTAGCTTATTGATGGCAATTGGTGTTACTGTGTGAAGTGAAACCATACTGTTATTTTCATCCATACAATTGTCAAGTAATTTGTTTGGGTTTTACTCAAATGAACTGAGTCCAGCAGAAATATTTGGGCAATTCAGAAAGAATTTGGACATTCTATCCCAATGGCAGAATAAATGTGATTTGTTTTGGTAGATAGAAGTTAAAATAATGAATAATTCTTGCTTTTGATATAGCTCCTTTCAGGTCTGATGCATGTATCAAAGTGCTTCACAGAATTCACTGTAAAGTGTAATGAATATGTGGATCTTGCAGGGAAATGTATACTGATCTGACCCATATTAACCACTTGTTTGCCAAATGCTACTGAAAAGACTTTAACCGGAGGCTGTTCATGCTGAATAACAACAGAGTGATATTTTGTTGTGAAAAAGGAGTTAGTTAGTTAGTTAGTTACTCAGCTAGTTAGCTGGTTAGTTGGTTCGGTAGGGGAGTGGGGGAGAGAGACAATAGCCCAAATGATCTGATATAATAAGAGGAAGTTTTGAAGAATAACGTAATCTGCAGGTGGCTAAGTTGTTTTGTATTAAAGCCAGAAAGTAATTCATCCCAGACTAATTGGTGTTTGTATTTTCCAACAAAATAACATGAGCTCTTTGCATAATGCTAATCTCTGTCTAGCTTTGCATTTCTTGGGCTCCAGCTGTAAGATCATTTTCTTACTGTTTAACAACAACAACAACTTGCATTTGTATAGCGCCCTCCGCACAGGGTAATGTCTCAGAGCACCCAACAGTGGCGGAGCCTGACTCCGAGCCTGGGGGGAGGGTGAGGTGGCCGAAAGCACGCTCGAAGAGGACAGTTTTCAGGTGGAACCTGAAAGAGGGCAGAAAGGGGCAAGGCAGAGAGTAACATCAAGCCGAAGTTTGGAAGCTTTGCTGCCTTACTCTTGAAGCTGGTTTTCAGAACGCTATCTAGAACTCTGTTTTTCATATCCTCTCTAGTAGCAGGTTCCATGAGCCTATCACACTTTCCCGCAGCCCCCTCCCCCCCCATCCTTGCTTGGCTCCCAATTTAGTTGCGAATTAAATTCACAATCCTTGTCCTTAAGTTCAACTCCCTCCACAGCCTCGCCTCACCTCTGTGACCTCATGTAACCTCCTACCCCCTTTCCTCAGCACTGTGAAACACTTTGAGCTGTCTTCCCGATGTGAAAGGCACGATATAAAGGTAAAATTGTTGCTTTCTTCCATATAGCTTTTCAAGAAAGCTTAAGACCACCCAGAATATTGGGCCTCTTGTCTTTTTACATGTATAGTAGAGTCAGTAGACAGATAATTTTCATCAATAAATAAAGGAAGACATGGGATGGAGACATCAATGAAACAGATACTGCAGTTTTTCTTGGCTTCAAAACAAGATTATAGATTTGTCAACATTTATATAACTCATAGCTAATGTATTACTAATATAAAATCTGAAAAGGAAGAACTGGACCCGCTGAATAATTATAGTGGTTTTCATGTCAGGAGGATGTCTCAAACCGTTTCACAGAATTTACTATTGTGTTACTGTGCATTTTGTAGGTGAACAAAATTGTACTATACAACATACATTTATATAGTGTCTTTCACGTTGAGAGCTTGTCCTAAAGCACATTGACAGTGTGGATGGGGAGCCAAGGAGCCATGGTGGAATGGGGAGGGGAAAGATGACCGAAAGTTTGGTCACAGAGGTATATTTTAAGGTGTGCCTTGAACAAGGGAAGGGAGGAGGGTGATCTGGTTGCCGGATAGTTATTAATTGTTATTGTTGCGTTTTGTTTGCATTTTATAGAATCATAAAATCATAGAATCCTACAGCACAGAAGGAGGCCATTCAGCTCATCGTGTCTGTGCTGGCTCTTTGAAAGAACTATCCAATTAGTCCCATTCTTTCCCCGTAGCCTGGCAAATGTTTTCTTTTCAAGTAAATATCCAATCCCCTTTTGAATTATTATCATTTAGATTTAGACTATCTTTGCATGCAGTATTTATAAAATTATTGACAAATATTAAATGTGAATATATTTATAATTTTTTNGCAATTAATTAATTAAAGCAGAATTTCTACTGGGAGATGACATTGTGTGAGAGAATCTACACTGAAATATTGCTTTGAAGCCCTTGCTACTAATTCCCAATTGGATCTTGGATGAGAGACGTTCCTCACGGATAGCACATGGCTCTGAATAACTCACCATGTCTATCATCTCAGTCTGAAGAGGGATTTGAATTTTCTTCTTGGGATGAAAAATGTCAACAGGCTCACAGCTGACAAAATATTTACAACAACAGCTGCAGCAGCATTTCTGAGTGAACAAATAAGCTGCGCAAAGTATCCAAGCCAAAGATTTGTCATTTTCCAGGATCAGACCTTTCGAAATTCTGCAACTGGTGTAGATAAGTTACTTGCAATGGATAATAAGCCTCAAATGTCTGATCAAAGCCATGCATAAAGAATACTATGAAATATTAACTTGAGGTCTCTGCTTGACTCAATCGGTAACACTCCTGCTTCTGGTTCAGAAGGTAGTGGATTCAATCTCCGCATTGGGACTTTATAGAAACATAGAAACAGGCATAGGCCATTCAGCCCCTCGAGCCTATTCCGCTATTCTATAAGATCATGACTGATCTGTACCTGAAGTCCAATTACCTGTCCTTGCCCCGCAAAGTGTGCTTTGGCAGGTGTAAAGCCAGTGCAGGGTACCTGGTCCTTGGAAGCAGTAGTAATGATGAAAAAGCTGGTGATGAATAGGTGTTTGAAAGCCATAGAGTGTACAAAAGAAAGAAAACCTCTTAGTTGTAGTTCTTAAAGATGACATTGTTTTTCCGTTTGTTAATATTCGTGAGCGCTTGATTGCAGCAGAGTTAGCTGTTGGAATGGAGGAAGAGCTAACTGCTCCCAGATTGGAGAGCAACAATACTGCAATGCAGGTGGGAAGTAAGTAGTAGTTTTGAGAAATCAGAATTCCATAGTAAAACCTGAATTAGGAAAAGGAAACGGACAAAAGACAAAATCTTCCTCACCTTCTAGGATAGCCAATCCTACATAATCTGCACTCTCTGTAAAATAGCTAAATCTGAACTATTTATAATAATAATAATAATAATAATAATCCTTGCATTTGATATAGCGCTTTTCACTTCTTCTAGACGTCCCAAAGCGCTTCACAGAATACACTGTAAAGTGAATTGACTGTATATTTGTGGGCGAACGCGGCAGCCAATTGTGCACAGCAATGTCCCACAAACAGTCGTGGATTGAAAATGACCAATTTATTATCGATTTTTGTTTTGGAGGGATTATTATTAGGCGTGTGGAGTAAGGAAACTTGCCCAAAGTATTCACCTTCACTCTTCTGTGCTTGAGTTTTATCTGTCTTTTTCCTTCCATCCCTCAGTGGTTAGAGCACTTGCTTTGCAAGAGAGAGAGACCTGGGTTTGATTCCGGGCAGGGTGAAACCATGGGCGTTTCCTGATAATAATCCCTCAAAAAAATAATAATAAATTGGTCTTTTCAAACCAGACACCTGATTGACTAAAAGGGAAAAAACATTAGGAACATAGGAATGAACAGGACTGGAACAGACCATTCTTTGCTGGTCATCATCCCCATTGTGAGCCTGAGTCCATGTCTCCTGTTTCATGGAAATACAGTAATATAATTTATTACAAATAATAATGATAAAAATGTGATCACTCACTGCATAACTGTTGGTGGTACATTGCTGTGCTCAATTGGTTATCGCGCTTCGCCCACAAAACATACAGCAGATTCACATTACAGTATATTCTGTGAAATGCTTTGAGACATCTTAATGACGTGATAAGGCCCTATATCAAATGAAAGGATTATTATTACTTCTTCTTTATTAAATCTATACTAATAAAACAACAATATCTGTCTGCGCTTCAAGAAGGATCTAAATAACCGATTGACATAGGGACATAATTTATACCTCGTCGGAAAGGTGTTGCATCTGCAAGTGACATGGGCATATTGTTTCCTATCGTTCATGAGTTATGACCTAAAATGTATTTCAGTTTTGAGTTTTATGCTGCAGTTACACCTGGTGGCCGCCCTGGCTGACCGTGGCGTTGTGGTATCCTGCATCACAGAGCACGCACGTAGCCAAGCGGTGGTGGGAACAAAATAAAGAACACAGACGAAGCTAAGCTGCGGCAACAACAACAAAATTACATTTTTAAAGCGCCTTTCACGTTGGAGGATGTCCCAGTGATTATAAATTATACATTTATATTTATCATTATAAAGATGCGTAAGTGAAAATCAAACCTTTCAAGGATAAGTAAAAATGCTAGACAAAAGGGAGGAGGCCCATTAAATGAAGAACAGCACGGCTGTACTTCAATGCTGAGAGGACTGCAACAGCGCACCAAAATGAGTTGCCCACTCAAAGAACAGCACGGCCAAATTGTCCTCCCACAAGAGTCCTCCCAGATGGGTATAGATAAAGATGAAATGTCTGTCTGTGCGTCTGTCTGTGTGTCAATCTACATTCCATATTGGATCCTTTGGTTGCAAGCGAAGCTGCAATGAATATAGTTAGTAGGATATAAATCACACACGGACGGGTTTCAATTTTTTACTTTATGATAGCAAATTAATGCTGTGATGGGATGACAATAAGCTGGGTATTCTGGAAGGATGAAATCAAATGGGCTGAATGGACCTTCTTTGTCCAAAACAATCTATGTCTAGTGTTTTTTTCAAAAGCAATTTTTTAAAAAAAAAGTACAGCTTTAAAAACTGAACGATGGGAGGAGGAAGATACGTAAAAAATAATGAAAAACTGACACAAGCAAGAGATTAGGGGCTGGGCGGAAGGCAGGTGCCAGCCATAATCTTAAACCACCCCAGCTATGTCTCCTTCCTTTAAGTTTAACCGTCACTGTTGAGAAAGTATGAATAGGCAGAAGAAGGGAAAATAATTTTGCAATGTAAAGGCAGTATCATTCACAAACCACCTGTCCCTGTTTCCCTGCCTGATGAAGTTTAGCCCTAATATTATGTATTAACCTTCATGCTACTAAACTATTTGACATTAAGACAAATTAAAGGTGTTGGACCTTTCAGAGGACTTTAATCCATGTTTGTTCTGTGATCTGTTTATACAGCAAAGAATTCAATGGGTTAGAAAATTATCTTTATACGGACGGTGCTATTGGAAGCAGAGTTTCTTTCTGCTCAGATCCTGTTAAGCCTGCAAGCCAAAGCCCTAATGGATAGGATGGTCCTAGCTGGAGAAGTAGTGGGGAAGCTTACTAGACAGTGTTTTCAATGGCAAGCTACGTGGTTAAACTCCAGTAGTATCTCAACACAAAGGACGACATTAAAAAATGCAGCGGGACACAGATAGGTTAGGTGATTGGGTAGGTAAGTGGCAGATGAAGTATAATGTAGGGAAGTGCGAAGTCATCCACCTAGGTAGCAAAAACAGTAGAGCGGGTTATTTTTTAGAACGGGAGAGATTGGAATGCGTTAGCGTCCAGAGGGACTTGGGTGTCCTTGTACACCAATCACAGAAAGTTAGTCTGCAGGTGCAGCAGCAATTAGGAAGGCGAACGGTATGTTAGCATTCATTATGAAAGGATTAGAGTATGAGAGTAGGGAAGTCTTGCTGCAACTGTATAGGGCCCTGGTGAGACCACACCTGGAATACTGTGTGCAGTTTTGGTCTCTTCATTTAAGGAAGGATGTACTTGCCTTGGAGGGGGTGCAGCGTAGATTTACTAGGATGAAGGGGTTGAGTTACGAGGATAGGCTGACCAATTTGGGCCTATATTCTCTAGAATATAGAAGAATTAGAGGGAATCTTATAGAAACCTATAAGATCATCAAAGGGCATGATAGAGTAGATAGTGGGAGATTGTTTCCGCTGGTTGGAGAAACTAAAACCAGGGGTCACAACCTTAAAATCAGAGGCTAACCCTTTCGCACTGAGTTGAGGAAGAACTTCTTCACTCAAAGAGTGGTGAATGAATCTACCTATCTCAGTCTTGAATATGTTCAAGGACTGAGCGTCAACAGCCCTTTGGGTGAACTTCTTCACCCAAAGGGCTGTTGACGCTCAGTCCTTGAACATATTCAAGACTGAGATAGGTAGATTTCTTATTGCAAAAGGGATTAAGGGATATGGGTATAAGGCAGGGTCAGGTTATTAGCTGGAGTTAGATTAGAAGATCAGCCATGATTGAATGGCGAGGCAGGCTCGAAGGGCCGAATGGCCTACTCCTGCTCCTACATGTTATGTTATGTTTATGTTTTGGTCAAGATCCTTAACTCTCCCTTTTTCCTCCTTATATATATTCCAGTGCTTCAAGATGTTTATTTGCGAAAAGTTCTATATGTAAGTGCAGGTTGTCTCTAAACTTGACAAATTCTCAGTGGATTTACTTTTATGGGATCAATGTGTGTAGGAAATGGTCCTTCTGTCTATTTTGTGGGTGGACAGCAGTAGTAGCTGTAAAAGTACATAAAGTATCAGATAGCAATGCTTTGTTGTTGGCTATAGCAGGAGGAGAAACATTGGGTTACAGTTGTTCTATTGGCCAAGTGTTGTAGCAACAAGAAGTAGCCTCACTGCTAGTCCTCGCAGCTGTTCCTTTTGAAATTCCACAAGGATCAGGATACTTTTGAAGAGATATATTATTATATGGCATGTGTGGTCTGGGAATAGTGGAGATATTTTTCACATTTCTGCACTTGTGATCTCGTAAATAACTAAATAAATTTATTTGCAAGTTGTATTTCCAACGTGGTATAAATATCTTCACTCATGAAGCTGACTGTAACTTGCTTATCATTTAGTGTGCATTTGTATGCGTTCTACCACATCTTGAAATATTTCAAACAATATATATTGCATTTGAACCTCACTCCCCTGTGATTTTACTTGTGATATTAGAGGGAAAGTAATATTAAAAGGCATGAACAAATAATTCTTGCATTTGGTATAGGGACTTATTACTTTGTTGAAACATCTTAAAGGATTTTGCTGTAAAGTGACTGTTTATTTATAAATGCCAGCCACTTTGCACAGCAATGTCCCCAAAACAGCAGTCAAGTGAATAACCAATTTATCTGGAGAATTGTTGGCCAAGACATCAATAGAAACTCTTCTTTTTTTTTTAAATTGTGCCACAGGATCTTAAACATCCATCTGACCTTGGTTTAACGTCTCATCTAAAGGTCAGTACTTCCATCAATACAGCACTTGCCCAGCACAATACTGGAATGTTAGTCTAAACTCAAAGTGCCAACATTCGGCTTGAATCCACAACGTTTAGACTCAGAGGCGAGAGTACTACCAACTGAGCCAGGCTGACATATTGTAATGGGATGAAGGCACATGGGATTAGAACAGATAGCTTCTGTGGAGTCACTAGCACAAGCAAGATGGGTTTCCTTCTGCGCCATAAATGTTTGTTGATTCCATAATTCATAGAAATCATAAAACACCCTGTAGCAAAGGTCGACATCCGACTGTTTGCATCATAGGTTTATTTTAGTCTATACTGGTTTGTGGTTTGTTGATAGAATCAGACCCATCGTGTCTGTACCGGCTCTTTGAAAAGAGCTATCCAAATCAATCCCACTCCCCCGTGCTCTCCCCAAGCCCTGCAAACTGTTGTGTTCCATAAATCATTTAAAATTTGAGGAGTTGGAATTGCACATGTGTTGCAAACCTACCAGTATCTGGCATAGTACAAAAGTCTGAAACAATATGTACTGATAGGCTCAGGAACTGAACTACCGAGACCACCACAGTGGGTTGGCTGGATTCTGACATTCTATTGGCAAGCCAGTTCAGCTCCAAAGAGATCCTGCTTATTTCCTCCCCACCAAGGTAAATAATAATCTTTGCATTTAAATCCCCTAAAACCACACAGCTTGCTGCATAGTGTGTCTGTCTGGCAAGCTTCCCATTGTTTGTCCAACAGGGACTATCCAACCTGTTAGAGCTTTGGCTTGCAGATTTAACAAGAGCTAAGTGGAAAGAATCCTTGTTCCCAGTAATTAATCCACTACTCCATGTCCTAATGGTGAGATACACTGGTTGGTGTGTTATCAACAGTGCTACGCAGTACTGTGGACCTGTAGGAGCAAAGTAGTCACTGGAGGCTGTTATTTTTCCCTCTCGGCTTCTGTCAAGCTCTGTAAGTCAAAGCTGTAATGGTTAGAATGGTTTTATCTGGACAAGCAGTGTGGCTTACTACGAACCTGCCTGGCTTAGCTATGGGCAAGTCTGCACTACTCTGAAGCACTGTTAATAATAATAATAATCCTTGCACTTGATATAGCGCTTTTCACATCTTCTAGACGTCTCAAAGCGCTTCACAGAATAGACTGTAAAGTGAATTGACTGTATATTTGTGAGCGAAACGCAGTGTCCCACGAACAGTCGTGGATTGAAATGACCAATTTATTATTTTTTTCTTGAGGGATTATTATCTGGCGTGTGGAGTAAGGAAACTTGCCCAAGGTTTCACCCTGCTGGGAATTAAACCCAGGTCTCTCGCTTGGAAAACGGGGCTCTAACTGAGCTGCAGGACTACAGGACTGTTGATAGTGGACTAGCCAGGTTGGCTGGTCAGCACTCACTGAGGATCTTGACATGAGCACGAGTTTAATTAACATCTGGCCTGTAACAATAACCACATCTTGAACTACCTACTGGAATCATTTATAAAGTACATTCCCATACTCCACTTCAAAGCCACTCCAAATACAGATTACCTCCACATGTGTGCGCTTGCAACAGAGCTTAATAAAATGTGTTGTTTTTGTTCTGTCTGTTCCACTCTCTCTTGGATTTTGAGTGAAAAATAATATAAGGATAAGTGATGAGAATACTTATATTTGATAAACTGCCTCATCAGTTTGCTGAATTTCTCACTGTTATGTTGAAGTGCCCTGACTGTAGTTATATACAGTCTGAGCCCCATTAGAATATGCCCCAGTATAGCATGCGGCTGTTTATAGATGCATGTGCAGTACATATATGCTATACCAGTGGTACACTTCTCTTGCTGACTGGTGTGGTTGACAACAGTGGTACTTCCTGCACAAGGCGCACATGTCCAATGCATAGAAAATGACATCAATGGTAGCCATTTTATATTGTGCCTCCATATGCAGGGTCTGGTTTTATGGGTCAAACGACTGCATTATAACCAGGTTGGACTGTTGGTTAACAGAGCAGCAAATCTATCCCAGCAATGTTCCACAAACAGCAATGAGAGAGCAAACTTAATGATTTGTTTGAATTTGGATAAGGAAAGAATAGTGGCCAGAGCAGCAGGAGAGATTGCCGCTCTTTGGACTATTAGACGTAGGTTGGCAAGAGGCAAGGTTTAGAGACCCCAGAGTGTGCATTGGGAGTACTGATAGTGCTTAAAACAATGCAGCTTGTCATTGCGAACATTGACTTGGGTTGATAGGAGCTGAGCGGGCCGAAGAATCGTCACTATAACCTGCCTATGAGAAACTGCATCCAGTAAGTGCTGACAAACCCGGCACCATCTGGCTGTGAGGCAGGTGTTGCATCCCTTCATGACATTAGCCCCCGCCCCAGATTTGACTTCATTATATTAGCCTTAAGACTTAACACAACCCAAATGACTTTTATGTGAACAAATACCTAGATACGTCCCACGTCTGCCAGGGATTAGTAGGACCAATGGTGGGGTGCGCAAGTACAAATAAAACCATTAGCAAATGAATTACTCTCTGAACCTGCTCAGCCTTAGTTGCAACCAGATAACATGGCACAGCCACTTGACTCTATCCTTAAATCATCTAGATTTAATGTGAGAATAGCTCTATATAAGCGCAAGTTATTGTTACATATTACTTGGAATTTCAGACTTCAACCATTTAAAAAAAAAAGTTTCTGTTGGAAAAAATACTTTTTGCTTGGAAAAATGGTGTCATTTGGTAGCACTCTTACCTCTGGGTCAGAACTAATAACAAATTACATTTGTATAGCGCCTTTCACGTCAGGAGGACATCCCAAGGCACTGAAGGGTTGTGGGTTTAAACCCCATATTGAGACTTTATGCTCACAGTCCAGGAGAACTGGCTTGTTGGAGGAGCCTTCCTTGGGATGAGATGTTAAACTGAGGTACCATTAAATATTGTTGGCATTGTTAAGAGAAAGATGTTTCCCCTGCTGTCCTAGCCAATATTCCCCCAATAAAATTAATCATTCACTTCATGGCTATTTTTGGGACATTGCTGTGTGCAATTTGATTACTGTGTTCACTTGCAAAATGCAGAGTCACTACAAATTACAATACAACCCGAGAAGCGATTTGAAACATCTTCCCGATGTGCGTATATCAGCACCAAAAATTATTTATTTTACTTTTTATAAAATTAACCTGAAATAATCCTGCCTGAGTGTTCAAGAAGATTTTTGTGAATTGGACGTTTGTTCTTCAACGCAAGCCAAGTAAATTATTGATATTATGTAATCTTATTGCTAATAATAACTTTTGCAGATATAGCATCTGTAATGTGAAACATCTCAAAGTACTTCACAGGAAATATAATAATCCTTGCATTTTGGTGTGTCACCTCACCATGTCGTTGAGACGTCTCAAAGCGCTTCACACGATTTTACTGAGAAGTGTAGTTAGTGACTGTGTATTTGTAAGTGAAATTGCTGTAAGTGAAGTGACTGCATTTGTAATCAAACGCCCAGCCAATTTTCGAACAGCAAAGAGCCAAGAAATGATGATTAATTTTTCTGGGGGCTTGTTGGCCAGGACATAGAAACTCCTTCTCCTGTCTAATAGTGACATGGGATCTTTAGCATCTGCCTGAACAGGAAGACGGTGGCTCGGTTTAACATCTTATCCAAATTATGGCACCTCTGACAATGCAACAATTTGTCCACGCACATACTATCTTGCCTTTTATTTTGATTGAAAAGAGAAACTTCATAAAGGGCATAATTCTGTGCTTTCCATCATTTCATGGCACATTTCTAACTCAATGAATTATTCCTGCTAGATTCTACATTGGAATTCCTTGATGTCTCTTGGCTTAAGAAGAATCCTGTCTAACTGTGAGGACTGAAATAGTTTTTCATCGTAAATTTGTTTTCAAGATTAAATTCCGCCACAATACTGTATATATTAATAATAACAATAATAATAATAATCCTTGCATTTGATATAGCGCTTTTCACGTCGGGAGGACGTCCCAAAGCGCTTCACAGAGTACACTGTAAAGTGAATTGACTGTATATTTGTGGGCAAACGCGGCAGCCAATTGCGCACAGCAATGTCCCATTAAGAATAAAGGTGTAGGCTACATGAAAGACGTCTCTACTTAAACGTGTGGAAAACTCTAACCCAGAATTATTTTTATAATATGTTGCAGAAACACTGCTGTCAAGGGACCGATATAAGTACTCATTAGAAAATTTCAAGACATAGAATATCTCTGTAATATACTGAAAAAAAGGTTTGCCTTGTTCTTTCTTCCTGTTACAAGCTGGTATCCCGTTGAGTACTGAATCCTGTCTAACTTGGCAATGGTGGTAAAAGAAACTAAATGTAAAATTATATTTCACTTGGTACCTTTTATCGATGCTGAATTCAAATCAGATTTTTCAACAAGAGAAAGGAGCTTCCCTGTGTCAGCCATTCCTCAGATAATATCGCTCACTCACTTCACTTGCTGTTTGTCTGACTTTGCTGTGTGCAAATTGGCTGCTTCCTTCACCTACAAATATACAGCTACTGCACTTTATAGTAATAATAATCCTTGTAATAATCCTTGCATTTGATATAGTGCTGTAACACGTCATTGCGATTTCTCAAAGCGCTTCGCAGAATACATTGTAAGGTGGATTAACTGTGTATTTTGTGAGCGAAAATACATCCCATGAAGCGCTTTGAAATATCCTCCTGATGTGAAAAGCCGCTATATGAAATGTAAGCATATTATTATTATATTATTATTATTATTTTAAGTTTTTGGCCCCGTAGGAGATCTTTTGGTTGTCTTATGATGGGTTGACAAGTAAAAACCAAATTTCTATATTCATTTTGGAACTTCAGAAGGAATGTTCTTTGATCATGGTAGAATTTTTTTCCTTCTCTCAAGTTAACAACAAATTCAACACAACATATTACTGATCGTGCATCGCCTGCTAATTTCTTAAGCACTTCTTGTTGCAGATCAGCATCTGTTGTTGGACTGTTTTAACTTAGAAAATTATTTGCAAATCGTCTGAACGTTGGCCAGCAAATCTTCCTGTCTTTTCAGATTTTGTTGGGCTTTCTGAGTATAATCCTCTGTAAATTCAATCAAGCTCAGTCACCAAGAAAAGCTTCTTCATTTATGGTCCCATGCTGAGCTAATTCTGTCAGTTAATATGTTTGACAGGTCAAACCACTCAAACTTCACACTCTTCTCAAACGTTTCCCATTCACAGGAGCACAGGGAGGCCATTCAGTTTATCGAGCCAGTTCCACCAGTTTGTTACATTTTGGCAGATTTTTAATCCCAAAGCACCTCTCTTCTTAATACCTTATAAGAAATACAGTATATTGGAACAGTTGGGTCTAATTGCCGACAATTTGTAATGGGATTTCTTTAATAGGAAACTAGCAAATTGTGCCCCCAAATAAAATTGTGTTGTAGTGAAGTAAAAATGGGATGCTTTTTGTTTCGTGAAAATGGTTAGAAGATTGGGGATACTTGGAGCAGATGCTGGGGTCTAACAGCAATAAAATGTACCAAAGGAGTAAGTTACTGTATATTACTTGCTTGTAGTGCTTGTAGAAACAAACTTACTTTGTACAAATAACACTCATAGATCTTTTACTCCCAATGCCCACTTTTCAACATACTCTTCATAATAATAATAATAAGCATTGCATTTGATATAGTGCCTTAGCATGTCGTTGAGATGTCTGAAAGCACTTCACAGAATACATTGTAAAGTTGAATTGACTGTGTTTTGTGGGCGAAACGCGGCAGCCAATTGCACACAGTAGAGTCCCACAAACATTTGTGGATTGAGTAACCAAATATTTTTTAAGATCCAGTAAAGGCATTCTTTAATGCCCCTAATGTTTCTGTCTTTCTCTCTTAAATATTCCTATTGATTCAGCCTCTCTGGGATAGAGTGTTCCACATCTTCACAACCCTCTGTGTACAGAAATTCTTCCGGACCTGAATTTCTTTTTCAGATCATCCAACATTGTATTCCTTCTAACTGTCAGATCAATCTCAGTGCCTCACTGGCTGACACCAGCTACTTTAAACAGACCAGATAAAAACTAGGGCTTAATACATGTTTCTTACAAAGTAACACAGCATACATTGAATTCACTCACTGATCCGTTGAAAGAATCTTCACATGGGAAAACCTGCTGCCAACCACATGGGTTCAATTAGAAGGAAGTGCTAAGAAGCAAATCTTTGGCAAAGAAGTATGTGTTTGTTTGTGTGTGGAGTGGGTGGGAGGGGGGTTGCTGGGGAGAAATCTGTTCCACAGACATGGTGCAGTTTCCCTGAGGTACAAATGTGTTGGAAACCTGATGCAGAAATGTGTGGGTAAATGTGATTTGGACACAGGAAATAACCTGAAAACAGCAACAACAACAACAAGATTACATAAGAACATAATAATTAGGAGCAGGAGTAGGCCATTCGGCCCTTCGTGCCTGCTCCGCCATTCAATAAGATCATGGCTGATCTTCTCACCTAACTCTGATTACCTGCCCTATCCCCATATCCCCTAATCCCTCTATTTTTCAAGAATCCATCAGTCTCACTTGTCACAAGAATCTATCAGTCTCACCAGTCTCACAACGCTTTTCTCGTCGGGAGGATGTCCCAAGGCACTGGACAGTGTACAGCATTTCAGACCCGAGCTGAAAATGGATGCTGAATATTGGGGTGGTGGAGGGAATACACAATAAAAATAATAATGCAGTACTTGCATTTGATAACTATATCTATAATATCAAAACATAACAAAGCAATCAACAGAGAATTGCTGTCAAGTTGATTACTATGTAATTGTAGGCGAATTTTATCTGGGGGGATTGATGGGCAGGACCACAGAAGATTTCCCTTCTCTTTTTGAATAGTGCCATGGGATGTTTAATAATAAAATAATAATAATAATCCTTGCATTTGATATAGCGCTTTTCACGTCGGGAGGACGTCCCAAAGCGCTTCACAGAGTACACTGTAAAGTGAATTGACTGTATATTTGTGGGCAAACGCGGCAGCCAATTGCGCACAGCAATGTCCCACAAACAGTCGTAGATTGAAAATGACCAATTTATTAATGTCAGGTTAGACAATTATTGCGACTCCAAGTTTCTGACGCAGGTCTTGAACGCAGCAATCTTTTAACCCACAGCTGAAAGTGCAACCAATCAAACGAGGCTGACACTTTATACAGTGAACCCTTGGCTAACCAGATTCTGGGCATCCTGAATTTGAACCTTAAAAAAATGTCCGCGGGTCTATGCACGTGTAGGCTTCCGTCTCTAACTCTCTTACCCACACCAATGCCATGCTGAGTAATCTCACCATCCCTGCTGGCGTTCACTGTGGCCAGGGACATCCACTTTGGCTCAGATTGTTTGAATCCTGCTAGTAGCAAGTAGCTTTATTTGCTATCTTCTGCTCGTGGATTTCAAATAATTACATTCCCGGTACCGAAACCGATATTGTAATTACACTTAGCCCGAAATTCCAACTCACAGGACCAGATTCCCCCCTCCCCCCCTCTCCATTAGTCCGGCTAGCTGGGGTTTGAGTGTACTGTAATTCCTGATGTGACTTTAAATGCTGTTTACAATTTACCATTTGTTTTCCTGAAAGGTGTGTCACTGGGAAACATATTATCAGTGTCAGGCCGCTAATTGGTGTATGGATTTGGCTGACTTTGCTATGACTAGTTTGACAAATTGAGGCTGCTAATGATGCCTGGGAGAAAGCTCACTCATGGACAAAGATTGGGACAACAGTGAGCTGTAATAGGCAACGGTAATGTTAAAGGACAAAGTCAGCTGCCTGACAAAAAAGTGCAACATGAGCTTCTGAAAGTAACCTCCAGAAAAATATGTGCTAAAATATGTCACAAAAATAAGGTGGAAGGCGAACTAGATGGATTTCGGTCTTCTTTTGCCTCGCAAGTTCTTATGTTTGCATAATGTGCAGGAAGTGATGTTAGCAGTGAACCAGACAAGTAGGAATGTGACCGTTTTCTCACATTTCATGTTGCCGTGGAGGTCTGAGTTTTTGAAACAGATGAGGGGGTTCTCTGTGGTCTACATTTCTGTAAAAAGAAATTGCTGAAATCGTATAACTTGGTTAGATTCACCAATTTTAACAATATGACCTCAAATTAAAATAATACAATTGAACATTCAGTTTGATATATTCTGTACACAGATTGACTTTAGTCACATTAAAATGTAAATATCGTTAAATATCCATTGATGCTTTCATAAAATGTCATTTTACATTCCACAATGAGCCAAAAGACTTCAGTGTATTTTTCCTCCTTGGTTCTCACAGCCATTACAGTGACTGATTTATGAAGGGACTGATAATAGGAACATCATTCCTTATCACAAACAGAGCTTTTGTGCCTTGTTTGACTGGTACAGCCTTGAATCTCACACTGCCTTGATGTATGTAAAAACAATAGGAACAGCACATTATCCTTCCTCTAACTTTAGACATTAACTTCCATACAGATGAACAGTCAGTTGTGTGTTCAACTACAAATTGGCAATTTCATTCTTTCACTTCCTCCCAAATGGTGAGGCTCAGTGGCATGTAACCTATACTTTACATACCTCAGATATAGAGCAGAGTTCGTGTTTGAGGTCTCTACTACTGATACAAACTGTTGTGCTGCAGGCAAAGACCATCATTAGACAGATTTAAGACATATTCATTCTATCATATTAGTTGAATTCCAAAGCTTTAGTTGCACAGTGCTGCATTGTTCTGTGTCTCCCATCGTCTTTTTGTGACACTATAGTACCCTATCTTTTGGGTAATAACTACTCTTTGTAATATTTCTAATACTCTTTGTAATACCCTTTTTAAAAAAGCGATGCTTTCTGATAAGAAATTAGAAAACTCAAATTATTCTAAAGAAAATCTGCAAAGAAGTTTTTGAGCTTTTTTGAAGTTAGAACTTAGATACTTATTAATGATAATAATCCTTGTATTTGATATAGTGCCTTATCACATTGTCGAGACATTTCAAAGCACTTCAACGGTATATACTGTGCAGCACGTGTATTTTGTGGGTGAACACAGCAGTCAATGTCCCACAAATAGCCATGGAGTGAGTGATCAATTTTTGTATTTGGGGGAATTGTTAAAAAAAATCAAAACCCTGGAATCTGAAATTAGAAATGGTGGAAAATCTTCAGCAGGTCAGTTAACAGGTTAACAAATGTTAACAGGTTATCAGGTTAACGTTTTAGGCAGAGATCCTCTTTTTTAAAGTTATTTTCAACTGTTCTGAAATTTCCTCTGCTTCATATTGTTGCTTGACCAAGAAAAGGCAAGTCACCTAATGCCAAGTGACTGTTGAACTGACTAGGAGGTGCACAGAGTAATAATATAGTTCTTACATTTGGACCACTAGATCATCTATGGAAATAATCTAAATAATAATAATAATTTGGTCACTCAATCCACAACTGTTTGTGGGACACTGCTTTGCGCAATTGGCTGCCACGTTTTGCCCACAAAACATACAGTCACTACACTTTACATTGTATCCTGTGAAGGGTTTTGAGACGTCTTGAAGCTGTGATAAGGTGCAATATCAAATGCAAGGATTATTATTATTATTTGTTAAAGCACCTTTCACGTTGAGAGAATATCTCAAAGCAATTCACAGGAATTTTACTGTGAAATGGAGTGACTGGTATATTTTGTGCTTAAACGTGGCAGCCAATTTACACACAGCAATGTCCCACAAGCATTGATGAAGTAAGTGCCCAATTTTATCTGAGGGTTTGAACAGGACACAGGGAGAAACCCCTTTTCTTTTTCAATGGTGCCATGGGTTCTTTAACGTCCACTTGGAACAGGCACAGATGGGACCTCAGTTTAATGTCTCACCCTGAAAGATGGGAGCTCCAACAATGAAGCACTCCCCCTGCATTGGAGTGTCAGCATTGACTACCATTGCCAAATACTCTCTAGAATTAGATAAACACGATGCATTCCTTGAGGGAGAGAGTCCGCATTCCATTCCAATACACAATAATTTCTATGTGTAGGTGGGATGCATGGAACTCTGTTTGGTTTGGATATTCTTAAGTGTGGTGATGGGTTTTTATAGATACCTGGTTGCCCCCTAAATGTGGCTCAGGAAATGGACTACCAAGACCTCCACAGAAGATTTACTCGATTACGACATTCTATACTGAATGCTATACAAAATATCAAAATGCAAGTATTATTTGGCTAAAATATCGGACAAGAAGTCTAACATAATAAATGTTATATGTGACATGTGCCTACAGTTCTGACGTTCTGAGTTGTTGTTGTTGTTAACTGGTGCAGCCAAACACTTGTAAATTGTTGCTCGATGTCAGTCACATCTGTCTTTTACCCAACATCCTGAAAATGTTCTCACATAGCACTGGTGTGCCGGGGTAACATAATGAAAAGGCTTATCTCCCGTTCTGTGACCTAACAGGTCAAGAAAGATTATCCGTATCATTGCAATATTGTCCCGTCATGGCTTGAAATCCTACTGAAAGTTTCACACTTCACAGCTCCTTGGGGTAGGGTAGCGTAAAGGTCACAGGATGTAGAGACTTTGAACATACTGCCTGGGAATACGGGTCAAATACGTGGCAGGAAAAATAATCCTGTGTTCAAGCCTGCTAGGAATCTAAACAATCCTTTTTCAATTCACTTCTAAATGGGACTCCCAGCACTAGAGCACTCCTGTGAGAGAACCTGGCTGGCAGCAAGACCCTTCTCTCATGTGTCTGCAGTTTTGATCAAAGAAAATCTGGGCTTCAACGACTCTGTGTTATCTTTCCATTGCTCCTTCAGGCTAAAAAACTGTTTACACATTTAATAATAATAGGGTAACTATACATTTCTAACTATCTCTATATCTCTGTCTCTCTCTTCATTTCTCTCTCTCTCTCTCTCTATATATATTAGTTTACAGGCCTCAATAAAAATTGAGACTGATGATAATTATCACATCACCACCCAGAACTCCACCCATCCAGTCAGTCAGTTTCTGGCTGTAGGAATGGTCACCCTCCTGACTTAATCACAATAGTTGGGCTTGTGGCCAGCACTGGGTTACCTGGTCGTGAATGTGACATTGAGTGCTGGTACCTGGGATTCCCACCACCCCCTCACCACCAGACTTTGCACTTTGCACAGTCTCAGTGTAATCCTGAATTAAAAATCTATTTATTAATAATACCATTTTTTTATTCATTGGACTTAATGCAATTGGCGTTTTATCCACAAAACGTACAGTCACTTCACTTTACAGTATATTCTGTGAAACGCTTGGAGATGTCTCAAAGACGTGATAAGGTGCTATATCAAATGCAAGGATTATTATTATTATAATGCATGTGATAATCATTGTTAAAAATGCTATTACTGCATATACTATTATTTTGTGCCATATATTTCCAAGCTCGCTCTCTATTTTTTCTCTACAGTTGGGGGAGTTCTTTGACCAGAACATATTTCCTCCAGACTTGTTTCTTCCCATTTAAGCAGCTTTAGATTTACTATTCCTTTGGCCGATGTCTTATTTTTCTTCCGTGCTCCTCTGCCCTTCCCTCCTACGTTCTGATTTCAAATGCAGGTCTTAACCCTGCAGAACGGCACCTGTTCCGCTTCCAAGATAGATGTCTGGCAGCATTTGAAATGGTCTGCCACATGTGGTCACCCTTTCCTGTAAGTTGTCTGACTTCTCCTTTCACACAAGTATTCAAACAGAAAGCAGCCTGCGTCTTTTTCTACATCAAAAGAATAACTGAATATTTTTGAGCAAAAATGCCTGAATTGCCAATATTAACTTATTTTCATTGAGTATGCTGTAGAAAGTTTCATGCTAGTTTTTAAAAACGAGATACATGTGATACAATATATGGCACAAATCAGCAGGCTTATTGAAACCATATTATTTTATGACATGGCGCGTTAAATAAGTGCTTCTTATTTGCATGAATATAAACATTATACAGCACTTTAATATTGATAACTTAGCAGGACTTAACGAAAGAAGGTTGCTGCGTTTCGTCCACAAAATTCTCAGTCAATCCACTTTACAGTATATCCTGTGAAGCACTTTGAGATGTTTCAATGATATGATAAGGTGCTATATAATAATATAATAGCAACGTCCCACAAAGAGTCATGGATTGAGTGATCAAATTACAATTATCTTTTAAGGGATTACTGCACTCACACACAGATATGGAGAGAGAGACACACACATACACACTCAGAGATACACACTCATAGACAGAGAAAGACACACACTCATAAGACAGAGAGACACACAACAACAACAACAAGATTACATTTGTATAGCGCCTTTCATGGAATATTATTACCCAGAGAGTCACACGCACATACAGAGACATACACTCACAGATAGAGAGACACACACACACACTCATAGACACAGAGAGACACATCAAATGCAAGGAATATTATTACCCAGAGCATGACTCCGAGCGCCTATCTGAGTGAAGGGTACTGTATAAATGCAAGTTGTTGTTATTGTTTTAGAGATTAAGTGAAGATAGGTTTGGGCTTGGCTGTGGAATTTTGATGCCTGAAATTTTTGTTTTCTTTTGTAGTCTCATCATACTCCAATGATCAATATAAAATAGTCACAAATAAATTAATTAGGGAAATTAGAAGAAATTTCTTCACACAGAGAGAGTAGTGGAAATGTGGAACATGCTAACGCAAGGAGTTATTGAGGTAAATAGCATAGATGTATTTAAGGGAAAGCTAGACAGGTACATGAGGGAGAAAGGAATAGAAGGTTATGCTTGAAGGCATAGTTGAGGAAGGGCAGGAGGAGGATCATGTGGAGCATAAACACTAACATAGACCAGTTGGGCCGAATGGCCTGTTTCTGTGCTGTATATTCTAATGTATTCTAATGTATGTGCGGAACTATTTGTAAAGGAAAGGTGAATAACTATTTGAAAGCTTGAGCCAGTTTCTTAATATATTCATCTTGTCATGCTCTCTTACCTACCACTGAACAAACAGAAGCAAAATCCCTCACTGCTTATAAACATTGATGTCACCCTTGACTAAACCCTTTTCATTAGATCAGCAAGCTTCATCCAAATTGCTCTTGTGATTTAGTGATCTTGTTTAACCAGTGGTACAGGTAACACTGTGTATTGTATATACACTACTTAACTTAGTGAGACAAAAAGTGTAAGAATGGCTCATTTGGTAGAAGTCTTGTTGACACTCAAACACAGTGCTTGCGGTTTGCTGTATTGTTAGATTTCTGTTCAGTTGGTAGATGTTACATAACACTACAGATCAGACAGTGTTTGTTACATTGGCATAAGAGGAAAGAGATTCCTGCAATTGGAGCAGTGTTCAATCAAGTTGCCCCAATGCATACAAAATGGAGATAGTAATAGAGGGTTAAGGGAGAGAGATTAGGAGGAGTGGAGGCTTATGTGGGGTATAGACACTGGAAATTGAGAAGCTAGGCCAAATGGCCTGTTTACCCTATGTAATTTCTCTTACCAATATGAAGGCTCGAGTGCTATAGATTGTTGGAAACACATTGTCAGAGAACATTTTCTTTCCTCTGTGGTGCAAGTGGATCTCTCTTAGAATTATGTAGATGGACAATACATAGCGCAGCACAAATAATTTACAATTCCAAATCTCGACTGACTCGACTGTTTCTCAGAATTATATATATATATATTATTTTTCCTTGAACTGTATTAACTGCTTGAACTAAATTTAGAAGTTCTTTTACTAACTCTGCCTCCAGTTGCTACAGTGTGTTAAAGGACATCATATTGTCTGTGCCTTGGTATGACAGATTACTTAGGAGTCAGCCTAGCTCAGTTGGTAGCATTCTCACCTCTGAGCCATAAAGTTGTAGGTTGAAGCCCCATAGTGAGATCATAAATTCACATAGTCTAGGGTGGCACTCAGATACAGTGCTGGGGGTGTGCTGAATTGTTGGCGGTGTCATCCTTCGGATAAAGCAATAAATCAAATCTCTATCTGCCTGTTCATGTTAAAGATCTCATGGCTCTACAGTATTTGAAAAGAAAAGAGTTCCATAAAAACTCCCTGTGTCCTCGCCATCAATCCCCCAAAATAAAAATGTGTTATTCACCCAGCACTGCACTGGAGTGCCAGCCTAGACTGTGAGTTCAAGGTCCCAATGTAGATTGAACCCACAACCTTTTGACTCAGACATGAGAGTGCTACCAACTGAGTAAGGCCGACACTAAGATGGCTTGAATTCTCTTCAACCTGGGATATAGCACTGATCGAAGCTTTTGAGGTAAGGAGGGAGGGTTGTTAGCACTCAAGCAATGAAAGAATAAGCCTCGGGTCAGACCAAAGAAACATCAATATCATCTTTCCTCGCAGGAGATAAAATAAGAATTTCCTAAATATCATTTCTGTGGTCAACTAATTGCTTTCCCAATGACCATTGCCAGCTGCCCTTTCCAGAAGTAGTACCAACACTCAACAAGACCTGTTAACACTTCCTTTTACATGTGATCTATTTATAATAATCCTTGCATTTGATATAGCATTTCATCACATCGTTGAGACATCTCAAATTGCTTCACAGAATATACTGTAGAGTGAATTGACTGTATATTTTGTGAGCAAATTTTTTTATCTAATGCAACTAAATTCTCTTTTGGCCTCATTTTATTGGGAGAGGAGAGAAAGAACAGCATTGATACAGAGTAGGTCAGATAAACTTCAATAACCCCACTATTCATTAATATTTATTAGTCACTATTATTATTATAGTTAAAGGATAATGTTGAAATGTGAATGGTCAGAGATAAAGTTATGCCATTGTTAGTTACCTTTCTACTGTAGCGCAATCATTCATCTAATTCTTCGGATGTCTCCTCTAGTGCCGTTTGGAATGATCTGATGAAATAAAAGTTGCCAACATTTGATATTCCACCCCTATTTTTGCTAGCATTGCAAACAGCAGGTATTTTGGGCCCTAGGATTCTGGAGAGAGAAAGGTGAGGTTATGGCTGAGATCCATTGATAAGTGATGGACTTGTTTTGCCGATTGGGCATTTCCTGTTCTAAAAATTCTCATTAGCTGGAAAGGTCAAGCGTTTTGACTCTATATTGTATATCATTGGACAGATTGGATGACCAACCTGATCCAAACAGAAAGTTAAACTGAGCTTCATCGTCTCTGACACTTAGTTAAAATAGAGTCTAGACGTTCTTTTATCACATAGAATGAGTTATGCAGCAGTATGTTATAGATGTGGCTGACACTATAGGCACAATCACAGCTGGTTATAAATCAGCTGTGAATCCAAACTCTGCCATCAGAATGGTGCTGCTCATTTTTGGATTTGATTCTCTGGGGATCACAGCTACAGTGTGCTGCTAAATCAGTGATGCAATTTAATGTAACTCACTGTCAAGCCTTTAGAATGCCAATGAAGATATAGTTCATCATGGCATTTGTGCTATTTCAATCCAAATGTTTTGTGCTATTATAGATGTGGACCACTCATTGAGATATCAGCAGACTGATGTGACAGGACTTCATCTTTGCGGTAGTTTCCACTATTAAAACACAACAGACCTGCCTGGTCTTAGCTCTTTGGTTTTCACTGGGGCCCAAAAAATCGCTGTTTCTGTAAGTCTATCTATTTTTTATCTTCTTACAATAGAATACAATTTACATTTATATTGCGTCTATTACATTGGGCTGACGTCTTAAAGCAACAACAACACATTTTTATTGCGCCCCTCGTGTAGGGTAGCATCCCAGAGGGTTTACAGCACTTCACAGTGCTGGCTGAGCACCTTTAGGTGGGGGTGGAAGCTGAGGGGGATAAGGTGTGAGGGGGTTAATGATCAAAATTGCTGTTGAGATTCGCAGTGAACAAGGTGAAAGAGGGAGGGAGGGAGTCAGAGGGTTTCTAGCGGGATTACAATGGCTTAAAGCCCACCCTCTGATGGTTGAGTGGATAGAGTGGGTATATAAAGCTGGCCAGTGTTTGTTGAGCGAAGGTAGTAACTGGGTTGGTAGGAGGAAGTCACGGAGGTAGGGTGGAGGCAAGACATTAGAGAGATTTGAACATGAAAACAAGGATTTTTAATTTGATCCACAGCGCAATTGGGAGCATGTGGAGCCAAGTGAGGATTGGTCATAGAATTCACAGAGCCTCTATATCTCACACAATAACCCTCAGAGAAAAATATTACAGATAGCTATGCCTTCCAATACGTTACCTGCGTGAAGAGTGTGATATAAATGCAAGTTTTTGTGGTTGT
Source organism: Callorhinchus milii (assembly GCF_018977255.1). Lineage (NCBI taxonomy): Eukaryota > Metazoa > Chordata > Chondrichthyes > Chimaeriformes > Callorhinchidae > Callorhinchus > Callorhinchus milii. The sequence goes on along the minus strand of NW_024704745.1, from coordinate 73,389,704 downwards.
TATTTCTACATTACCTAAAGCTTATCAGACGTCAGGATCTGACGAAGAGTCGTGGACCCGAAATGTTGACTCACTTTTCTTTCTCCTTAGATGCTGCCTGACCTGTTGAGTGTTCCCAGTGACTGTTTTTTATGTCAAGTTATTAATGTAACATTAACCTTAACCCTCCGATATCAATACAAAACCGTTCACAATTTTAATTAAAAGCAAAACATTTTAAAATGTTACCTATGATGACTCCTGTCACCTTGTTTCCTCTCCCCTATTCCTTCTCTCTCTTTTTTTTTAGTTTTGATCTTTTAATTTTGATAGTGATCGTCTATTTCTCATCTTCCTATTTCGTTTGGGTTCCATAACATATTTGTGAAGCGTTCTGAGAATTTGTCCTCGGTGAAAAGTGTAACAGATGGTAAGTGCAAGTTGTTCTCTGCCTCAATTTTACCACATGAGCCAAGTTACCACTTATCAATAGCAGCGGATACCTTGTGTAATGGAGTCCAGAGCAATGCTGTGAGTATTTCACAGTCACTGACCTCTTGGCTAGGATATGAGGAGGGCATGGTGGGGGAAGTGGATTGAAGTTACCAGAAGAGGGGAAACCCTAAATATAATTTACTGCAAAACGATACTATAAGCAATTTGACAAATGTATTGATTTCTTTAAGCACGATTATTTTAACTTGATATCCTTTATCTTCTACTGCCTACCACCACCTCTGCAACGTTGCCAGACTCCGCCACTGCCTCACCCCTCAGGCTGCCGAAACCCTCACCCACGCATTCGTCACATCAAGGCTCGATTATGGGAACTCCCTCCTCATCGGCCTTCCCAACTCTTCCCTTCACAAGCTGCAGATCATCCCAAACTCTGCAGCTCGTGTCCTCTCACGCACCACCCCATCACTCCCACCCTCACCTGACTCCACTGACTCCCCATCCCCCAGAGGATTGAGTTCAAGATCCTCGTCCTCACCTTTAAAGCCATCCATGGCCTTGCCCCCTCCTACCTCTCTGATCTGCTGACTCCTTACCAACCTGCCCGCTCCCTCCATTCATCAGTCTCTGGCCTGCTCTATCGGTGGCTGGGCTTCCAGCCTCTCTGCCCTCACACTCTGGCACTCCATCCCACAGTCCCTTCGCCTCGCTTCCTCTCTTGCCTCTTTCAAGGCCGGTCTCAAGACCCTTTTCTTCGACCGTGCCTTTGGTCTCCCTCCCACCTCTCTGCCTTCCCTCACCCCTACACTACCCCTCCCCCATGCTCGTGCCCCGACACCTGACTGTTCAGCACTTTGGGACGTCCTCCCGATGTGAAGGGCGCTCTATAAATGTAATTTTGTTGTTATTGTTGGACCTCACACTATAGCTCCATATTTCGCAATATAAGGATTCAAGATTAAATAATTCCCCTATAATACGATAGTGAAAGAGTCCATATGGAAGACATCTGTGAACTCATAAAAGAACTTTAAAAGGATTTTTAGCATGATATGCTATTAAATTAAACCTTTCAAAATCATAATTTATTTGTTAAACATTCAAAGTGATAAAACAGATGGAAATAAAGAGATACCAATTCTTCCAGTTGATTTTGGCAAAGCAATGAAAGCAATTGAAGTTACTGAGGGATGATTTGAATAGCAGACATCCTATTTTGGTTTTATCTCTATCTCTATCTCGATTTATCTCCGGCTTTTACATTGCTGTTGAAAAGTGCCAGGTGTCAGCCTGGCTAAGTTGGTAGCACTCTCGCCTCTAATTCAGAGTGTTGTTGGGTCTTTGGAACTTTGAACTCATGTAGTCTAGGCTAACACTCAAATTATAGTCTGATATCATTGTGTGGATTGCGCCCTCCGGGATTCCTTAGTTCATTCCGCTGTCAGCACGACCAGCTGCTCTCCTTCCCCTGGCACCTTCCCATGCCAGCACAGGAGATGTAATACCTGCCCTTTCACCTCCTCCCAGACCACTATCCAAGGCCCCAAACACAGGTTCCATGTAAGACAGCGGTTTACATGTACTACCACCAATGTAGTCTACTGTATCCACTGCTCACGGTGTGGTCTCCTCTATATTGGGGAGACTAAGCGCAGGTTGGGTGACCGATTTGCAGAACACCTCCGTTCGGTACGCAAGGTCAACCCTGATCTTCCGGTTTCCTGCCATTTCAATTCACACTCCAATTCACAGTCTGACCTCTTCATCCATGGTCTCCTACGCTGTTCCAGTGATCCACAGCGAAAGGTTGAGGAACAACATCTTACCTATCTGCTAGGAACCCTACAGCCCTCTGGCCTCAATACCGATTTCAACCACTTCAGACTGTAACAGCTCACCTTTCCCTCCCCCCCTTTCTGTTACCAGAAGATCTATCTTCTGCTATCACTACAATTATTAACCCAGACACTCTGGTGTGTTGCCTGTTCTGCACCATTAACACCTCTTCTCCCCAGTTTTGTTTCAATACCCACCCCTCCCCCCACTTTTGTTGAAAAAATACCCTTTTGTTTTACGCCACTATCACCCGAAACGTTGACTCACTTTCCTTTCTCCATAGATGCTGCCTGACCTGCTGAGTGTTCCCAGCTCTCTCTGTTTTTGTTTCAGATTCCAGCATCTGCTGTATTTTGTGTTTTACTCAAATTATAGTAATTGTATCTTTCGTACCAAACACAACAGCCAATTTGTGCAGAGCACAACAGTCATAAAGTGAATAACCACTTTAATCTGGGGGAATGTTGGCCAGGACATGGGGAAAAACTCACTTTTCTTTTCAAATATTGTCACAGGGCCTTTAACTTGCATGTAAAAAAGAAGACATGACCTCGGTTTAACGGCTCATCCGGAGGACAGCACCTCCAATAATGCCTTTAAATCTCACTGCTCTAAGGTTTTAACATTACAGATCTATAATGCTATTCATTATTAGCTCAGCAGCTCAAGACTTATTCTTCCTACTCTTTCATAGAATTCATAGATTCATAGAATGTTACGGCACAGAAGGAGGCCATTCGGCCCATCGAGTCTGTGCCGGCTCTTTGACAGAGCAAGTCACTTTCACTAACCCCAATCACCAGCTTTCTCCCCATAACCCTGCAAACCCGTCTTCCCCAGATACCTATCCAGTTCTCTCTTAAAAACTGTTATCGAATCTTCTTGTCTTTGTTCCAGGCATTTGAAAATATAATGACAATAATCCTTGCATTTCATATCACATCTTGTCACATCATTGAGATGTCTCAAAGCGCTTCACAGAATACACTGTGTCTCATTTGTCTTAAAGTGCTCATTTTCCATCACCTTGGGTAAAACTTTGCTTGCCAACAGTTTATCTTCTTTTGTGGTTATTACCGATGAAAAACTTTTGCAGAGTATATCGTCTGGGAAATCGTTTTTTCAAAACTTTTCATGTTTTCCATGATATATTTTCCAAATGGTGCAAAATCCGAACCTTATTAAGCAGACTTTCATGAACAGGCTTGCCAAATAGCTTTGGTAGGTATGTGCTTTGGTGCCTGTTACATCAATGAGTGATGAGAGTGGAACGTTTTTTCACACTCAATGGGGAGCATTGTAACAAGAAACAGTTTTGCAGTGCTCTGCTATAGCACAACGATAATTTGGACATGGTGCTGAAGAGTACTGCAATGAAGCAACCAAACACGAGAAGCAAATGGAATTTCTCTTTGAAATTTTAAAGCTTGCAGTTTTGAACTGCAGGTCTAAACATCACTTGAGCTTGCTGTCATACTGACTTCAGTGAGTGTCTACAATTCCCCCACACAAAATACACAGTCCATTCACTTTACAATATATTCTGTGAAGCGCTTTGAGATGTCTCAACAACGTGATAAACTGCTATATCAAATACAAGGATTATTTTTACTGTTATTAATTCCTCTGAGATTGCTGCTGTTTCTTTCCACATCAGGTTTCTTCATAATAATAATAATAATAGTAATATTAATAATAATAATCCTTGCATTTGATATAGCGCCTTATCAAATCTTCGAGCCATCTCAAAGTGCTTCACAGGATTTACTGTAAAATGATTTTGGACTGTGTCCCACAAACAGCCAGGGAGTGAGTGACCAATTTTATTTGGGGGATTGTTGGCCAGGACACCAGGAGAAACTCCTTTCTCTTTTCGAATAGTGCTATGGGATCTTTAATGTCCACGTGAATAGGCAGATGGGACCTAATTTTAATGTCTCATCCGAAGGACAGCACTTCTGACAATGAAGCACACTCCCAGGACTGCATTGGAGAGTCAGCTTAGGCAATGTGATTCCAAGTCCCGAGGTGGGACTTGAACCCATCTTTGATAAAGGTAAAACTGCCATAACTGTCTTAATATGGTGCAAACCTCATTTTAGTAACTATTTTTTTTTTTTTTTGAAGGTTTACTCCTGGAAAAGTGATCTGCCAAATGACTTACAACCGGGCACCTACTTACTGCAACGTGAACAGAGGCGTGTGGAGTAAGGAAACTTGCCCAACGTTTCGCCCTGCCTGGGAATCGAATCCAACTCAAAGGAAATATACTGGCACAGTAGGGTTTAAATGATCAAATGGGATCCCTTAATAAGGAGTTCATGTCCAATCAAATGAGAATACACCCTTCCAGTAACCACACATATGTCATCGATGAGAATTTCTCTCCAGAAGAAAATTGTTGGAGTGAAGTAAAAGTGGGGCACTCTTTATTTCTACGAAAATTAATTGAAAATGCGGGACACAGAGGAGATGCTGGGATCTTAGAGCAATGAAAGGTATTAAAGGAGTAAATACCGTATATTCTATTCAAACATGTACAAACAATATCACTTTAAATAAGTAAAAAGGATTCAATATGGTGGATATTAATAGGCTGTTTTTACTTGTTGATGAGTCCAAAATCAGGGGATATAAATATAAGATAAGCAGCAACAGATTGGAAAGGATGTTTAGGAGGAACATTTTTATTCTGAGGGTGGTGAGAATATGGGACTCAATGCTGGAAGCTGTAGTTGAGTTAAAAGCATCAATTAATTTAAGAGGAAATGTGATGCATACATTGAGGGAGAAGGGAATAGAGGGGTATAGAAAAGAGGAATAGGAGAGGTGGGAGTTGAAGTAACATAAGGAAAAGAGTAACGTATTCAACAATACAGTTTATTGAGTCTGATGGAGTTAAGAGATTTTTTTTAACAAGAAATACATTTAACGATGCCTTGCAAGAGAGAGACCTGGGTTCGATTCCTGGCAGAGTGAAACCTTGGGTTTCCTTACTCCATGATAATAAGCCCTCAAGAAAAAAAAAAGTGACCACTGTTTGTGGGTCACTGGTGTATGCAATTGACTGCCAAGTTTCGCACGCAAATATACAGTCAATTCACTTTACAGTATATTCTGTGAAGCGCTTTGAGACATCTAGAAGACGTGAAAAGTGCTATATCAAATGCAAGGATTATTATTATATTATTATTATTAACAACAGACTACAATCCGCATGAATGACTGTTCAGTTGTATGAAATAGGTTCCAGCTGGCTCACTCGATAGCATTTTCACCTCTGAATCAGAATGTTGTGTGTTCAAGCTCCACGTAGGAACCTTGAGCTCATAATCCAGGATGACACTCCAGGGAATGCTATATTGTCAGAAATGTTGTCCTTCAGATGAGACATTAAATCAAGGTCCAATCTGCTTGTTTCAGTGGATGTTAAAAATCCCACGGCACTAAAAATGTCTTGGGGTGCTATTGAGTAACTAATGCGGAACAGAGGAGATGTGAGAGGTGAAGGGGAGAGGGAGAAAGGGGAAGGTAACCATAGGCATTGTCAAAGAGGTAGGGTTTAGGCTGGGACTTGAAGACAGATAGAGAGGGGATGAGACAGAGGGGTAGAGGGAGCGAGTTTCAGAGACAAGAAATTCAATACAGTTGCCACAATGAAACAAGAAAGCAAATATTGTGGATTTTTTGACATTGTTTCCCACTGGATCTTCTTTCAAAATTCAATTTATGTTAGGTTTATGACTCTACCTGCTGTTCCACAGAATAGTGTGGCTATTGAGAAAATATTGATAATGCGATGTGTGAGTTATCATCTTTCACTGTTCAGGTCAGGTCTTATCTATCCACACATGAAGATGATTAAAATCATGCCATAGCCAAGTTCTTTGACTGAGGTGTGAATAAAGACTTTATCATGGGCTGCAGTTCAGGTTCTCTTTCTATTGGCTGACGGAAGAGAGATTTACGGTAAAAATAATTCAACACTATATCTTGCACATAAAATTACATAGCAACATGTTTTAGTGAACGTATATACAGTATATTAACCTCTGGTACACATCAAAATAGCGGCAGCTCTTAAAAGGGTTGCTTTCTTCATAAATAACTTTTTGCCAGACATTGTTTTAGAGAGCAGCAGGAGGGTGATGATGAACCCGTAAGCAAAATGTATTTGGAATCAATTTACTTTATTCAAGTGTTAGTCTGGCTCAGTTCACATGGTACTTGAGCTCACAATCTAGATTGACACTCTAAACAGCGTTGGTGGAGCGCTACATTATCAGAGGTGACGTCCTTCAGAATAAACTGAGGTCCTGTCCACCTATTCAGTTGGACATTAAAGGCCTCCAATGGCACTATTGAAAGAGAAGGGAGTTTCTCCCAGTGTCCTGCCTAAGAATCTCTCAGATAAAATTGGTCATTCACTCACTGCATGGCTATATGAGACAATGTTGTGCAAATTGAATGCTGAAAGTACACATTCACTACACTTCACAGTAAACCCCATGATGTAAATCAGCTCGTTTTGAGACGCTTTGATGATGTGATGAAGCGCCATATCAAACACCAAATCTGCTGCAAAACATTGCGGTTTTGCCCCTAAATGTTTTGAGATGATTTTTTTCATTTCTTTTAACTGAATTTGAGATTTCTTACGGGCAAATTATAAGTTTGGGCGGATTATAAGACAAATGTGACCACAGTTAAACAGCCTATTTTATTTAGCAAATGGATGTTATCATTTCAGAATCATCAATGGGATGAAAGGCATTCCATCACCAGTCTGTTATTAAGATATTTACAACTTCCCCTTGAGACATGTTTTGAAATCCTGGACATATTTTGCATGCTTTGTGAAAGGAAGATAAGAGGGATGGTGATGGTACTATAAAGGTAGGAAGTCTTTATGTGTGTCTTCCTTGCAGGAGCAGATGGTTCTTGGTATTTGGTATATGAAAGATTATGAAAGATTTTCCATTTAGAATATATCAGGCAGTGTTTCTTCCTGGTCCTCGATGCTTACAATATCTTAGTAATTATATTATAAATGTTACTATAGGTTAGAAAATGTTGGATGGGAGATACTACAGGAAAAGACTTCATACTACTAATAATCCTTGCATTTTGATATAGTGCCTTATCACGTCTTCGAGACATTACTGTTACCTCCTATCTACCAGCTCCATAACTTACTTAAATAATTCCAATACATTTCTCATGACTCTTAGACAAGGCATTTAAGATGACACCCTGCTCATATTGAACTGACGTATTGCCTTAATCGCTAGTGAGAGATTGGTGACATAGTGATTCATTACCATTAAAAGCCTGCATGCCTGCTTTTCCGGGGACGATAGCCTATTGTGAATTGTAATCTCGATGCAAATGGCACAAACTCGGTGGTCTCTAGCTGCCATTGATAGCTATGCGGGGATAGTTGAAATAGTTCCAGCAAAAGACAAAGCGAGAGAGCTATCATCACATGCAGAGAAGCTTGCTTACCATGAAGTTCTGGTAACTAAATCTAGCTCAAGGCAATGACTCTTGAGCCCGTATTGTTTCATAGAAGCAGTATTCAGTCAGTCATAACCAGATAATTGGAATAAGATCAAGATAATGGGACACTTAAATCAACCTCCACACCACCCCCCACCCCCCCCACCGCCATGATCATGAATATAATCTTCATTAGCAAAACAAGCTCAAACAGATTTCCTGGATGAATATTTAGAATCATCCATCACTCCAAAAAAAACCAAGCAGAATGTTTTGCAATGGTTTGACAAGAAAGATTGATCAATTCTGCAACATAAAAAGGTAGTTGTTGAACTTGACACTTTGAATGGAATGGAAACACACGATCAACAGGCCTAAATTCCACATAGTCTTAGCCTTAAAGACCATTTTCTCATGAAACTTATAATTGTGCAGAATGGTGGACAGTTTGTCAATTTGCTCTTAATTTGGGAGTTGCTTCATTTGATTAGCTGTGAAAAATGGCTGCCAAATTAAGATGAAATTTCCCATCATTCTACATAATTAACTAATTCCTTCTTAAAAGCTGATATAGATTCTGCCTCAACCACAGCTCGTTGGACAGACTTGAAAGATGCTATACAAATATAACATTTTGTATTGTTGAACTGTTTTTTTTAAATAGAATGCTTTGAAAGCTTCATTCACTATTGCTACTGCAGTTGTGACCTGCAGACACTTGTGTGAGGGCCAATCCTTCGTTTCAGAGCAGGCTGGAAGTATTGAGTTATGCTCAGGCAATTTGCATAAAACACCAGCCAGAATTATCTTCCAGTACTTTTAAATCAATTCATTGCTGCTCTGATTCATGTTAGAATGTGGAACAATAACAACAAGTTTACAATGATATAGCGGCTTTCATATTGCTTTGAGACGTCTCAAAGATGTGATAAGGCGCTATGTCAAATGCAACGATTATTATTATAATAATACTTTATGATGCACCAAGACAGTTAAAGAAGAGAACATAGGTTTGTAATTGCAATGGTCAATTTTAGGACAGACACCAGAAATCTTTACACCAGAAAAAAATTTAGTTGATATCCTCTCCAAATTCTGTCAGTGATGCTACAATTGTTATAACGGAATTTCAGATCTTTTATTGTTTTGATTCCAGCCTAACAGACTCAAGTTTAACAGGCTGTCAGAAGCTGTTGTTTGAAGGGAAATTGGATCCTGTTTACACTGCAATGTTTCAGGATCTACAGTAAACTCCTGATAACTCGACTCTGGGTTAACTTTTCTCCATCACTTAAGTCATCATGATGTCAATATCCCATCCGCATTTATTTATGCATTTATACTGTACATATGCGAAACTCGCCACTCCGGATAACTTGTCACTGACCACTGGGACATTCTCCTGATGTGAAAGACACTATACAAATGTAATTTTGTTGTTGTTTTCCCTTGGACGAGTTATCAGAAGTTTACTGTATCTGTATCGAACAGACAGGTCAATCTGTGGTCCGTCAACAACGGCAATAACAAAAAAATTACATTTGTAAAGCACCTTTCAAGTCAGGAGGACGTTCCAAGGGACTGGACAGACAGAGTTACGGACCTGAGCTAGGGATCGGCGTTGGGGAGGGTGGAGGGCATGGGGGGAAGCAGGGAGATCGAAAGCACGGTCGAAGAGGAGGGTCTTGAGATGGGTCTTCAATGTGGCAGGGGAGGGGGCGAGGCAGAGGGACTGCAGGATGGAGTTCCAGAGGGTGGGGGCAAAGTGGCAGAAGGTCCACCTGCCGATAGTGGGGCGAGCGAGGCAGGGGATGTGAAGCAGGCTGGGGCCCACTGAGCGTAGGGAGCGAGCAGGATGGTAGGGGGTAGGAGGTCAGAAAGGTAAGGGGGAGCAAGACCGTGGAAGGCTTTGAAGGTAAGGACCAGGATCTAGAACTGTTATCTCTGTGTGATGGGAAGCCAGTGGAGTTGGGCAAGGATGGGTTGATAGGATCGTGAGAGAACACGGGCTGCAGAGTTCTGGATGATCTGCAGCCTGTGGAGGGAAGAGTTGGGGAGGCCGACGAGCAAAGATGTAATGTAATGAAAGCATGTATGAGGGTTTCGGGGGCCTGTGGTGTGAGACAGTGGTGGAGCCGGGCGATGTTACAGAGGTGGGGGAAGGCAGAGCAGGTCAAATTCAATGGCAGTGTGGGCCAGGGATTGTGACTGAGCTGGGGGGCCAAGAGGAGTGTGGGTGCTAATCATCAGTCTTAAGGTAAGTGGGATCTCCTTGTCGCTGAGTTAGTTCCAACCTCTTCAGTTATCAACTATCCTCCTTGATCGTGCACATCAGTTTGACTGTATTCTGTGCCAGAGTAGTGAGCAGTGAAGTTCCCAAGGTCAAGGACAGTATGAATCAGTTTGACTGTACTTCATTGGAACAGTGGGCAGTGAGGTGTCTGAATTTGAAAGCTTTTAATAAGCTTAAAGTATCCTACACCAGAATAGATTTCATGTGCTCCCGCACTTTGGCCAAGAGTGGACAGAGATTGGGCTCGATCCCTAAGACCATACACAGTTCTGAATTGTATGGTGCTTAAATTTAGCTTCGAGCATATGGGACTCTAGCAAGTTTAGCCTGCCACCCCCAACAGGTTGTGTTACTTTAATAAGCCATGTCACTATTTACTGAATATTATTCATGGGAATATTCACTGAGGAAAATCTTGTTGCACTCTAGCAAAACTATCTCCAACAATCTCCAGCTTTTGCAAGTACAAAAGCTGTAAGAAGCTTGTACAGGAGTACAAAGTGCCCATCTGCCATGCAAATCTGCAGAAACACAGACGAAGAATTTCTTATCTATACTTGCATTTGCCTCAGGAATTCTAGCACTCGATTGAAATATATTTGGCTTGGAATCAAGCTCCTCTTCTTTAATGAAGTCTGGAAATAAACCCATACACAAGTGTGACTTATTATAGCAGGGCACACAGCCAAGAATCACACAGCCAAGCTCACAAATACCGACTCCCGCGTTAATCTCATTCCTTTCTGATGGGGAAAAAAACACTACTTACGCAGTAGTACGCTTGCCACTTTGAAAAAGAAATTTGGATTGAATCACCATTTTTTTTTGAAAGAAGCGATCTAACAATTCACTAACAACCGGTTTCCTACTTACTGCGAGATAAACAGTGTGGATTAAGGAAACTTGCCTAAGGTTTCGCCCTACCCGGGAATCGAACCCGGATCGTCTCGCATGTGAGGTGAGCTCGCTCATTACTACGCCAAGGGACTCCGTATCATGATAAGGCAGCAGAATAGCAAGCACAGTTAGGGCAAAGTGTGAAGGGGAAACTGCCACAGCCACTAAATTTACACTGAAATGCAATCCTACCTCCTTTTAATGAGCCAAGTATTTCAATCGTTTTTCAGACGTGGCACGTGTTGTATCGAGCATCCCATAACATGACAATGATGGCAGCCATGATCGCCTTGGAGCTCAGATAGTTCCAACTGAGTGCTTCGTAATGAGGTTGGGGTGTACGGTAGTTGTAAGTTATCCCATGTTGTGTCTACGTTGTCTGCATTGCTCAGGTGCACTGAGATTGCAGAGTGGATTGGCATGCTTGGCTGCGGCGTGTGTTTCACATCTGTTAGCAACTTACTGGTGATTTTCCATTGCCTCAGTAGCATGCCATTTTGACAAGTGTAAGAGCTGACAGTCTTCATCAACTCGTATGAGGATGTGCTGCTGTCTATCCAAATGTTGTGTTTTCTCAGGATTAACACACATATAACACTCGGATGAAGTTCACCACCTGCTGCCTTGACCCCCTCCCCACCCAGCTGCTGGTCACTCAACTCCCCCTTCTCTCCCCATGTTGGCCGACATGGTCAACCAGTCTTTCTCCTCAGGCTCTGTTCCACTCCCCCTGAATACCACTGTTATCACACCCCTCCTCAAAAAACCCATCCTCGATCCCTCTAATCTCTCACACTACCATCCCATCTCCAATCTACCCTTCCTTGCCAAAGTCCTGGAACGCATTGTTGCAGGTCAACTTCGGTCACACCTCTCCCTCTACTCCTTCCTCGAGCCCCTGCAGTCTGGTTTTTGCCCTGCCCACAGCACAGAGACAGCGCTTGTCAAAGTCACAAATTACATTTTCTGTATCTGTGACCAGGGCTCCCTCTGCCTCCTCGTCCTCCTGGATCTCTCTGCCACGTTTGACCTCCTGGATCTCTCTGCCACGTTCGGCCATGTTATTCTTATCCACCGCCTTTCCTCCCTCATCCACCTTAGTGAGACCACACTCGCATTGGTTCGAGTCCTACTCAACCAACTACCTCCATTTTATCTCAGCAAATGATTTCACCTCCTACCCCTGCCCGGTCACCTGTGGGGTTCCCCAGGGCTCCATCCTTGTACCTCTTCTTTACCTTATCTATATGTTCCTTTTGGGCAATGCCATCTACAGACACGAGGTAAAGTTCCACATGTATGCAGATGACACACAAATCTACTTTGCCTCCTCCAGTACCAACTCCAGGGCCGCCAATATTCTATTAGCTTGTTTGCAAGACATCGGGGTCTGGATGAGTGTAAACTTCCTGCAGCTGAATGTGGACAAGACTGGTGAAGCCATACTCTGGTGAAGCCGTACTTCTTGTTTCCCGTCAACGTCTTCACTCCTGTGGATCTAAACTCCTCAACTTCCCTGGGCTCTCCCTCAGACTCACCAAACCAGTGTGGAATCTTTCTCTTTGAGTCAGAAGGTTGTGGTTTTAAAACCCACCTCAGGACTTGAACTCACAACGTCTAAGCTGACATTCCAAAGCAGTGCTAGGGATGGTTGCATTGTTGGCGATGGAGTCCTTTAAATGAGACATTAAATCCCGTTTGCTTGCTCAGGTTGACGATAAAGATCCCATGGTACTACTCGAAAAGGGAAGGGAGTTTCTCCTGGTGTCCTGGACAACATTCCCCCAAATAAAAATTGGTCATTCATCTCGTGGCCTTTGGTGGGAAATTGTCGCGCACACTCGGGCTGCCGCATTTCCCTACCAATACAGTCACTCTACTTCACAGTAAATTCTGTGAAGCACTTTGGGATGTCCTTACGATGTGAAAGATTGATTGGTAAGATCGAAAGGTAAGTAGCTGCTATTGAGGCTCTTCACTTTCAGTCAATGGTAAGTAGGAATGTATGTCCAAGCTGTGAACAGGAGGATGGTGGTAATACTCTCATGCATTTCATACCGAGTTGTGTTGCTTAGCAGTAAGTTTGCAGGGAATTCCTGATATCTGCTATCGGAAGGAGGATAGATTTTGGAATCTTTTACATTGTGGAAGCATTTGGCTATTGAACTTTACATTGTGTTGAGTCAGATTTTCTTCCCACTCACCTCCCGTTATCCCTGCAAGCCAAAGCACTAACCATACGATTGTCTGAAATGCACAAGCATTTCTAAGTTGTTTTTCACAAACCAGTTATTTCACTTTACAGTATATCTTGTGAAGTGTTTTGGGATGTTCTTCTGACGTGGAAGACACTATACCAAATGCAAGGATTATTGTTTTTATTCCGGATATAGTTTTGTGGAAAAATCTGGTAAGGAATTGGATAATTCCACAGGAATTTTCTAAATAAAATAATATAAATCATAATTAATTATAGCCTTGAATTCTACATGACAAAAGTTGTTTCACATGAATGCAATTATTGCACAAGTTACTGTTTTTCCCTGGGAATTACTACATAGCATTTGATGTTGTGAGTACTTAAAATTTCCCCAAGATTATGGAAAGCCTCTGAAGGTGATAAGTCTAATGGAGCGAAGTGACGAGAACTGACAGGCCGACAATCACACAAGCACGTACAGATCCGGGAAGTTTGAGGGTGTAGCTGTTTCGTTCAGATAATTATTATTAGCCCCTTCCAATTTTCTCTTCTCTCGGAAACCTGACTCTTTCACCCACGAGAAGCGGAGGTGAAGGGCCAAGGCCCATATTGCAGGACAAGGCCGAGGTTGAAATGAGTAGGAGAGAAAACGAGATAAGTCACAGAGCAATGGTTAGATGAGAATGATTATAAGCGTATGAGACAGAGGCAGCAGATAATGAGAGTGCAGGAGGAAGGTCTGGCAAGTACTCAGGACACTGCAACATCTTTTAACCATGTCAGTCAGAAATATAATAACAATATATAATGCTTAAATTTGATATAGTGCCTTATCATGTCTTTGAGACGTCTCAAAGCATTTAAGAGAATGAACTGTAAAGTGAATTGACTGTATATTTTGTGGGCGAAGCATGGCAGCCAATTGTGCCCAGCAGTGTCCACAAACAGTTGTGGATTGAGTGACCAATTTGTAATTTGTTTTTAAAAGGAATCTTTACCCCCGGAAAAGCGATCTGCCAATTGGCTAACAACCGGGTTCCTCTTTATTGCTAGGTAAACAGAGGCATGTGGAGTAAGCAAAGCTGCCTGAGTTTTCGCCCTGCTGGGAATCGAATCCAGGTCTCTCACTTACGAGGTGAGTACTTTAACCAATACCCTACAGGACTCCATAGATACAGAAATATCAGTCAAAGAATATCCAGTACCTATTAAATGCTGGTGCCCAATCCACAAACACTCACTTTGCATTTCACCCAAATGGTAATACTTCATGTGTGAGCTCAGATAATAACATTGGCAGACTTTTAAACATATAGACCAACAGGTAAGGAGGGAGGACTGAGATCAATTATATGTGTGTCAGCCTGACTCGGTAACATTGTCGCCTTTGAATCAGAAGGTTGTGGGTTCAAGCGCCCTGACAGGTCTTAGAACTCATGTAGTCCAGGCTGATACTCCAATGCAGTGCTGAGGGTGCCCTACATTGTTGGAGGTGCCGTCCTTTGGATGAGACGTAAAACACAGGTTCCATCTGCCTATTCAGATGGATGTTCGAGACTCCATAGCACTATTTGAAAAGAGAAGGGAATTTCTCCTGGTGTCCTGATCAACAATCCCCCAAATTGGTGGTTCACTTCATGGCTATTTGTGGGACGTTGCTGTTTGCCTACAAAACGCAGTCACTCCACTTTATAGTATATCCTGTGAAGCACTTTGAGATGCCTTCCCGACATGAAAGGCGCTATATCAAATACAAGGATTTAATAAATAATAATTATAATAATTATAGCAGCCCTCCAGCACGCTGGCTGAGACAGAGTAACTCAAGACAGACCGCAAGACAAACCGAGGATCATCATGGTCTATTTGGCTCAGTGTGAAATTGGCTAGCGTATTTATCTGCATTGTCAGGGAGTCTGAATACGTAGCTCAACAACAAAGTTGCCTTCTTCTTCTTAAAGCTCTGAGGTACAAAGCTGGCTTTGAGGAACTTCCAGAATTGAACATGCCGTGTTAAGAGTACTTTTAGGGATATTCTTAAATGATTAGACCACACACAATTGAGTCAAATGCTTCACAAAACTTAAATCCACTGTTTTAGCAAATTACCTCACAGGCTATTACTTCTGCCTTATCACATTTGTTCTGCTCTGTAATCTCAGCTGTTTACCAGACTTTTAACCCCCGATGTGCTGCACTGCCTGCGATACCCTGAAATTAGAAGGTATTCAAAGGCATTTAAAGCTAGGTTCCATGGTTCAGTAAATGGTTCAGTAAATAGTAAAACAATGTATTTAATTGATTTGTTTTTCATCTCTGAAAGGCCCCTTCATCTAAATGAAAGGAGCACAGTCCTTTCTTGTGTTTGACCAATATTAATTTATTCTGCGTCTTTCTTATCTGTAAAGTTTGAAGAAATGAGTTGAGTATGTATTTGAAATGTATTTTCAATGAGTTGAAGATCAGGTATTGGACTTTCCTGAAAATCAGCCACTGCACTTTAAAGTATCCCAACAGGTGAAGCACTTTGAGATGCTTGGAAGCATTAAGGCTAATTTTCTCAAATGCAGGCATTATTTATTCAGACATCCATTAATTTGTTTTCAGGGTTGTTTTTCTGGTGTAAGTACTGTCCTGTCTATGGGAATATTCATGTTCATGAAACAGTATTTAAAGTAATATTGGATTGTTCGTAGCCCTATGGGTGGACTTTGGTTATCCTTTTCCCACTGCTGCTGTTCTATCTGGTTTTACATAGGTTGGAGATATTAAATATAGTCCTGTTGTCTGTGGTGTATCCTTACTCCATGATCTGTGGCTTTGTCACCTTGTGTACTTCTCATGTTTGCTTTCTGATCTGAAGCACTGTGCGACCAGGATGCGAGGGCACATTGTGTAAGGTAAACCTTTCCTCCTCTGAGATTAAGATATACTTTTATAGAATGTGTGTGAGGCAGCAATAAACAAGGCAAACAGGATGTCAAACTTTTAGTTCCACAGATTTTATACTCAAGCTATGTAGTGCGATCAGGCTGCACCTAAAGTATTGAATACAGTTCAGGCCACACAAGGGGCTGCCAGCCTCTTGAGGCAGTGCAAGAGGAGAGCAATGAGGATTGTCCCTAGTTTTAGAGGAATGATCTCTGAGCAACAATTGGACCAACTAGGGATCTTCAGTCTTGAGAGAAGATGACTTGTAGAGGACCTGATAGAGGTGTGTAAAGTAGAAGAACAAAAGGACATAGATTTAGAGTTGCAAAGGGCAAATTAAGGACAGACACCAGGATGCTTTCCTTTAGCCGAAGGGTAATTAATGACTGGTACAGATTGCCATGAAAGGTGGTAGTGGTCAGGACACTGGAATAATTTAGAAAGCAGCTTGATACTGTGATGGGAAGATGGTAGTGTGGGTATTCTGGGAGGATGAGATAAATTAGCTCAGGGCCTTGAACCAATCTTGTGATCTTGTGAACCCACAAATAGAATTTGAGAGGTTTGTTGTTGAGCCCTTTTTGTCATCTTGTGATTTCAAAATGTGTTGAATTTGGCAAATAGTTGAATTCAGATTTAACTTTGAAGTCCGACTTAAAAGAACTTACAGAAAAGTGGTGTCAAAATTAAAGAAGTTAAGAACTTACCAAAGTTTGGACATTCAGAAATGCTACGTTAGTAGAATTAAATTAAACCCCAGTGGAATTTTACTCTTTCTCTCTCTCTCTCTCTCTCTCTCTCCATATATGTCACATATGCTTGAATCAACACACAAGTGCCTGTGGTGAACATATCTTTTCATAGTACCTGAAGCTCATTCATAAAATATGGTTGTCCAGTCTCAGGCTTTGTGGTTTCCAAGCTCTAATCACATTCCATACACATTTGATTATCTTTATCACCATGTATCCTTATAACCTTCAGTCTCTTTTCCTATCGAAAGATTAGTCCAGTCTATATGTCCAACTTACTTTATTGAGTTCCAAATGGTCCAAAGATTAGTCCTGTGTTTACGGCTAGACTTGCTTTACTGAGTTCCGAATGTTCTTTCCTCTGTGAAAGACCTTCCATAAGACATTCTCACCGGTGAGACCAAGGAAGGAGCTTAAACTATCTGAAACAGCTAAGCCTTTCAGATGCATCAAGGTGACTGGCAAGAGGGCACAGGTTCATAGTTGTGAGGTTTGTTAGGTCTGCGGTAGACATCAGGAAATATTTATTTTCAGAGAAGTGATTGAACAGCTGCTAGTATGGAATAATAGAAAGGGCGGTAGAGACCAGGCTGTTTATTAATATGGAAAACCAGCTGGTTACCTGTGGCATGACAGTAAATGCAGAGCCACTGATTACCGATTATCTCCTCGTATAAGGTTGGCTGGTTGGGATTTTATGATCCCCAACAACTGGCATTATAAAAGAGTTCTACTGTATTTCTACTAGTTTATAAGCCAGGGAAGTTCATAATAATAATAATAATAATCCTTGCATTTGATATAGCGCTTTTCACGTCGGGAGGACGTCCCAAAGCGCTTCACAGAACACACTGGAGAAAAGCTGCATTGATCCCATGACAACAACAACAACAACATTACATTTATATAGTGCCTTTTACTTCAGAAGGACATGCCAAGGCACTGACTATGTACTTAGACAAATAATACTAAATAATAATCCTTGCATTTTGATAGAGCGCCTTATCACGTCTTTGAAACATCCCAAAGAGCTTCACAGAGTATACTGTAAAGTGAATTGACTATATTTTGTGGGCGAAAATCAAATCAAACATCAAAATAATCAAAGGTGAGGAGGTTTGAGTTCAGTTCATTACTACACAATGGGCCGAATGGCTGTGGTGTCAATGGCTTCTGTGCAGTAAATTTCTATGGTTCTATCTGCTCACCCCTGTTCAAAAGATGAAATGATTACAAACATACTAAGGGAAACAGCAAATGGACAGAGATCAGGGGTTGATTGGAGAGATTAGCAAAAATTTAAGTTGCCAGTCAAATTCTTTTTGCACAACATAAGACATTCTAGATATTGTTTTGTCTGATGGGAGCATTCATTGACCCTTCTTCCCACCTCCATCCCCCACTCACCTGCCTTGAAACAGAAACATCTTTCCCCTCCACCTTACAGAACACCCATTTCCTTGTCCAAATGCAGTTAAATGTTCTTCAAAGGAAACTTGTCATTTCAGGAGCATCAGATAACTGTCTGGCTCAGATAACAGGGGGTGCGAAATGAAAGCCTTCAGTGTTTCTGCTTGCTGTTGAGGGCCCAATAAGTGGATGGCTTTAAGTGCTTCTTGTCACGTTTCCAGAGATAAGTCCACCTTACAAATCTTCCCTGAATTTCACCCAAAGCTGTTCATTTGGCAATCCAACTGGAGAACAGTACAGAGAGTGCATTAAACTGATATAGCTGTGTGGCTACAGAAAACCTCAAACTGAATAATGATATAAGTATGCTTTCAGGGTAGCTGTGTCTTGCATCAGATCCTTGTCATTCCTAGGTTACTTACTTTTCGTATCCACTCATTGTTCACTCACAAACATACTTACATTTCCCACTCATCTCATGAGTCTATTCTTAAAATTGTAATGTGAGGTAAGATGTAATAATAATAATAATAATAAAATTAGTCCTTGCACTGACCATATCATGTCATTAAAATGCTTTCATAGGATTTATTGGAAAGTGTAAAGATTGTGTCCAGTGTGTTTTTACAGGCATAGGCAATAGCTGATTTTACGCAGCAACATCTCAATATGCAGGCAATTTTATCAGTGGAATTGTTGACCAGGACACCAGGAGAAACTCTCTTCTTGTATTGAATATTGTCCTGGGACCTTTAATGACCACCTGAACAGGTAACTAATAATAATCCTTGCATTTGATATAGCTCTTTTCACGTCTTCTCGACGTCTCAAAGCGCTTCACAGAATAGACTGTAAAGTGAATTGACTGTATATTTGTGGGCGAAAAGACAGGACCTCGGTTGAATGTCTCAACTGATTCCAACAGTGTAGCACTCTGCCAATACTGAAGAGTCAGCCTAGACTGTGAGTTCAAAGTCCCAATGTGGGGTTTAAACCCCAAACTTTTGCCTCCGAGGCAAGCATGTTATCAACAGAGCCAGGCTGACACCTTATAGAAGAAACATAGTGCTATCTTAATTTGCGAGATTTGCAAAACCTCAGGTGCGGACAGCATCACCATCCATGGTTGCACACTCCACCTTGCTAAGCCAGTCCAGAAGCTTGGGGTCTTGTTTGACCCTCAACTATCCTTTCTCCCCCACATCTGCACCATGACCTGCTCTGCCTTCTCCAACCTCTGCAATGTCGCCCGGTTCTGACACTGTCTCACACCGCAGGCCGCCGAAACCCTCGTACACGTTTTCATTACATCGAGGCTCGACTATGCAAACTCATAATAGGATTAAAGGATCTGCCAGGATCTAATAAATCAATCGAGCAGGCTTGATGGGCTGAATGGCCTCCTCGTGTTTCCGTTTCCCTTTGTTCCTATGTTACATATTATAATCTACCAATTTCCAGCATTGGTATTTCCATAATGTTAAACAACCATTCATGAATCATAATGAGATGCACCTTGTACAGTACAATAGCATTGTATTTTTTTGTTTGAGAGACTTATGATAATATTCATCAATGAAATGGATTATATAACTATCATTATAACAAATACAAAGGAATCTATTGTTTTCCCATCATTTAAAAATCAATACATAGAGACTTTTAAAGCACATTGCTGTTAATAATAATAATCCTTGCAAGTGATATATTGCCTTATTACGTCTTCGAGATGTCTCAAAGTGCTTCACAGAATATACTATAAAATGAATTGACTGTAAATTTTGTGGGTGAAACCCTTGAGCCTGCTGCATTGTTAAGAGGTACAAACGTATGTTTAGTAAGGCATCTCCCCATTTGAAACATTAAGAAAGTCCCTGCATGTAGCTTGGAAATGAATGGGAAATGATTTGGTGTTCTGACACGTTCTGTTGATAGATTGTGGCACAAAACAGCGTGATTATCTGATGCCACTGCATGAAAAAAGGTGAACGATCCTCAGCTATGTTAGGAACACAGACTCTTGTGCAATCAGACGGACGTTAGTCCCAACAGATCCGGGAGTATTCAGACTGGTATTCAACACTGGCTCCATTTTTTTAACTCTTTGGCGTCAACTTTCTTACTGTGTTGACCCATTTGTCTGCTGCATGCGGGCTAGGAGGAAGCAACAGCTTTACAACACTCATAACTGATAATTACCAGCATCGCGCAGAGCAAGCCCAGTGTTGAGATTGACAAAGACAGTGCCCACCCTTTGGAATTGGAACAAATGCTCTGACCCGCACCGAAAAAGTTCATTTATGAGACAACATGGAACTATACACCTGATTCTCAACACCATGGTTTACTTTCTTCTCTCTCCAACACTAATTAGACCAACACATACAAGAACATGTAACCCAGATCAGTTTCCTAGTAGTGTGAAGGGAACATGCCCAGGCGAGATTTGCACTTGACTCTGATTTCCATCACTGATCAGTCTGAATCATTAATGATTAGTCAGTTATTGAAATGTAGTCATAGAAATGTACAGGACAGAACAAGGCTGCCGCATTCGCCCACAAAAAGCACAGTCACTCCACTTCAGAGTACATCCTGTGAAATGCTTTGAGACATCCTCCTGATGTGAAAAGCACGATACCAAATGTAAGGATTGCTATTATTATTAGATTATTTTTGTCCGTACAGCAGTGACTATGTATTTTCTGTATCAACATTCTTGCTAACATCCAAAATCATGCAGTGTTTGCCAGCAAGAAAGTGGAGAAAGTAACAGCAGCCTATGATTGACTCTTTGATGTTAGTATCTTCTTCCAGAACCATCACAATGTGCATTTTCCGTGCAGGTTGTCTTTGTCAACACTCTGCTAGAGTTTCTCCCCAATAACTGTTGCTTTACCTGCAGCTCTTAGGTAATAATAATAATAATAATCCTTGCATTTGATATAGCGCTTTTCACATCAGGAGGATGTCCCAAAGCGCTTCACAGAACACACTGTAAAGTGAATTGACTGTATATTTGTGGGCGAACGCGGCAGCCAATTGCGCACAGCAATGTCCCACAAACAGTCGTAGATTGAAAATGACCAATTTATTATTGTTTTTGGTTTTGGAGGGATTATTATTAGGCTCTGTGTGGAGTAAGGAAACTTGCCCAAGGTTTCGCCCTCTGCCTGGAATTGAACTCAGGTCTCTCGCTTGCAAAGCGAGTGCTCTAACCACTGAGCTACAGGACTTCATATTATTATTAATATCTTCTCTCTCTGCATTAAAACTATACAACATGAAGCTGCTAGTTAAGAATTTTACTCTAAACATGCAATCATTAGAGCTTTAGACTATCATCTTTTGCCATATCTGTATATTGCTGTCAGCACTTCAGAATTCACCATAGCATAGTCTGACTCATTCTGCTGAAGAGCAAGGGTTTATAATAGATCTTATCAGCACAGCCACGTCAGTGCATAGCTCATGTCAATACAATATAGTAAACAGCTTTATAACCTACAGAGACTTTATTCAGACAATTTCTTGGTGTAGACTGAGTGTAGTTGGTTTATAAGTCCATATATGGAATCTTAATTCAAAGATGTTGAGTTAAAATTCCATATTTGGACTTTACAAGACATGACCCTGGCCGAAACCAGGAATGTTTCTGAGATTCAAATGGATGTTTCGCCTGACAGTCAATTACTTAAATGTAAATCACATTGGTGAATGCCTCACAGTGCTTCACAAGATATATTCAGCCATGATCTTATCGAATGGCGGGGGCAGGCTCGAGGGGCCGAATGGCCTACTCCTGCTCCTAATTCTTATGTTCTTATATTCAGCGCCTTGGGACGTCCTCCCGACGTGAAAGGCGCTATACAAATGTAATTTTGTTGTTGCTGTTGTATTGTAAAATGTAGTAACTATAGGCAAACACAACAGTCACCTGTGCACAGCAATGCCTCATAAACAGTCATTAACAATTACCAATTTTATGCGGGGGATTATTGACCAGGACAACAGGAGAAACTCCCTTTCCTTTTCGAAAAGTGCCATGGGATCTTTGATGTCCACCTGACCAGTCAGACCTCCAACAATGTAACACTCCCCGGCACCCGAAAGGAGTGCCATTTTGGACCATATGAATTTCCAGGTCTCGACGCGGGGCTTGAACCCACATCCTTCTGGCTCAGAGGCGAGAGTGCTACCAACTGAACCAGGCTGACACACACGAAAAATACTGATTTCACTTCAAGATGGTGTCAATCCAGAGCTGAAAAGCCAAGGAGATGTGAGACACCATGCTCCGGGGGGAGTTTGCTGCCCCCTGATGGTTGTATTGTGTTAAACACCACACAATTCCAAATTCTAAACTTTCTGATTAGTGGAGCTAGTGATATTTAGCACCAAACTGTAATTATTATGTTAAGTGTTTAAAAAAAGTCTTACATTTTCTCCCCAAAAAGGACAACAGAGCGAGTTCAAGTGAAGTTTCCAAAATAATTTATCTGTAGTTAAAATTATGTTTATATTAATTCAGTGGGTTAGGATTTATATTGTGTGTCAGCCTGGCTCAATTGGTAGCACTGAGTCAGAAGGTTGTGGATTCAAGCCTCATATTTAAACTTGGAACCCACATAGTCTAAGCTGATACTCCAATGCAGTGCTGGGATAGTTCTTGATTGTCAGAGGTGCTGTCCTTCAGATGAGACATTATCTGTCTGTTCACATGAACGTTAGGGATCCCATGGCACTATTCAAAAAAAGAAGTGAGTTTATCCCAGTGTCCTGGCTAACAATCCTCCAAATAAAATTGATCATTAACTCCATGAATGTTTGTTGGACATTGCTGTGTGCAAATTGGCTGCCACATCCGTCCACAAAACACACACAGCTACATCGCTTTACATTATATATGCTTTCAGATGCCTCAGTGGCATGATAAAGCCCTATATCAAATGCAAGGATTATTATTATATTATAGTACTAAAGTTATCCTGATGTTTCAGTAGCTATTCTTGTAATACCATGTTTTCATACAGTGCTTCCAAATTAAGACTGAATTTAAGACGTTTCCTTGATATTGAATTATCATGAATTTTAAGGCACAGTGGGACTTGCAGGTGAAATTTTGTGACCCTAACGTGTCAGCTGAAAATGTTCAGAACTGTTAATCAGCTCTGCCTCCAACACACAAACCATACGCAGTAGTCTAGGGGTTAATTTGCTTTCAACAAAATGCAGTTCTTTGTGTAAAGCCGAGAAAAATAATGAACAACTAAAAAAAAAGCCCATGATAGGTTAAGGTACAAATAATTTCTCCACCCGCTCATGTACATACAGGTGTACATACATACATGCTCATACATGTGTGCGCACACACAAACATCCTCATATCTTTATGTACACATATGTGTGCACTTGTTTAAGCTTCAGTCTCAGTACTGACTTGGGACTTTGTTTTTTAAACAGCAGAATTGTATTTGACAATTTTATCTGATTCACAGTGCAATCCATTGGTCTAGACTCTCACTTCTTTCAGTTCCATCATTCTTGCTATTGCCATTTTCTTTGCAATTTTAAGTCTGTGGAATATCACAGGGAGTCATCAGTGCTAAACTGGACACACATGATATTTTTAGGAAGAGTTAGTAGAATCAGGAGTTTTTTTTTCATTCACAAAATCAGCACAATTAGTCCTGGTGTGAAAATGTATTGCTTACTCCAACACAGTACCGAGATGTAAAAGTGATCAAAGTGGCCTTCAAATGCCCTTCAATCCTTTGAGGCCTGGGGTAAGCTATCTGCACCAAGTAAAGAAAGGAACAAGATTACAGATGTTTCATTTCTTACTATGTTCCCCATTGTTCCAATTAAATGTATCACGACATAGGGCGAAATTTCCTTTCCGTAGTTTCATTATGCTATCAATTATCACATTGTGAAATGCTACAAATTACACCCCTATTTACTCTGTCTACACCAGCTAGTTTGAAGCTTACTAGGAATTATTTATGTGCTGTATGTTTGTTAACTGTCTATTGTTAGAAGATCAGTTTGTCCCATGTAATATGGTGAACAGTTGGGGCTGTATTGCGAAAAGGGTTCTCGATCCTCAAAGGGCAGAGACTGACCGCAGTGGGGCCCGAGCTGTGGCTGACAGCTCGTATTTGGTTGAGTTAAAAGGTCTAGAGCAAATGCAAGTAAAAGCTGACTGATTCTATTGTGGAGGAAGATCAGATGCTTATTTGAAGTGCACGTTCTGTTTGTTTTCTTAAGGCACAGCCGCCGAGTGATTGAAAGCTGATCTATGTTTGGCTAAAGCCCATTTATCTCCTACTCTTTAGCACCCACTATGGGTGGTTAACCACAGAAAGCCTCTACATTTCTGGATGTTGGAATACAATAAATAGATGAAATATTTAACTGTGTTCCCTTTCAGTACCAAAGGAACAGAATTTCCTCTTTCAACTATGACCTGGCTCAGTTGGTAGCACTGTCACCTCTGATACAGAAAGTTGTGAGTTCATGCCTATATTGGACCCAATATAGTCCAAGCTGACACTCCAATGCAATACTGGGGGTTTGCTGCTCCCCCGCTCACAATAATATAGATGCCAGGTGTCTGACACATGCGAAAACCCATCACCACGCTTAAGAGTATCCTAACCAACCTGAGAATTGCATGCTTCTACCTACACATGGAAATCCCAGGGATAGATTGTCAAAATGGATTGCGCACTCTCTCCCTGGAGGGATGTTACCTAATTCTGGAAAGTATTAGGCGCAGGTTGGCAAGAGCCAAAGCTTGGGGACCCCAAAGTGTGTGTTGGGGTACTGCTGGAGTCCAACCAGCTAAAAACGCATAGCTTGCCTTTGTACAACTAAAGGAACTTACTAACCACAGGGAACATTTGGGAACTAGGCTGAGTGAGGCACATCCCAGACTGAGTGTATATGGTATTTCAGGCAACACCTTGTTTTCTGGCGACTTGCTATAATTTCAGGGTTGGCTGAATTGTAGTGTTTGTTTTTTAAAGTTTTATTCAGCCAGAAGTCCAAAATCAAGTCAGGAACAGCTGGAGGATGGAATGCAGGTTCAGACCAGATCACAAGTCACTGAAAATCTTTTAAAAGAATATAGAAAGGGAAAGAAAATCCCAATGTTATTTAATTGATCACTGTCCTTTCCTCACCTGTTTCTTGTTATGTCCCTCATTATTTTCTTTCTTTATAAATAAAACAACAACTTGCGTTTACATAGCAGCCCTCAAACAGGGTAGCGTCCCAGAGCTCTTGACAATGACGGAGCATGATGCCAAGCCGGGGTAGTGGTGACGTGACCGTAGAGGAAGGTCTTCAGGTGTGATCTGAAGATGGGGAAGGGCAGGCAAAGTGGAGGGATAAAGGAAGATTGTTCCAGAAGTTGGGGTCGAGTGGCTGAAAGCGCGGCCACCAATGGTAGCACTCCTCACTGGTATCCCCAGCTCCACTATTCAAAAAATCCAGCTCATTCAGAACTCTGCCGCCCACACACTTACCCGGACCAAACTCCGTACCTCCATCTCACCAGTTCTGGCCAAGCTCCACTGGCTACCCATCACCGAATGAATCGACTTCAAGATCCTCCCTACCTCTCTGACCTCCTCTCTCCCCAAACCACCACCCAACGCCTTGCCATCTCTCTCCCCTTTTACATGTCCCACCTGAAAACCTTCCTCTTCGACCGTGCTTATGGTCACCTCCCCCACTCCACCCCCGGCTACACCATTGTTAAGCTCTCTGAGACCCTATCCTGTGTGGAGGGTGCTATATAAGTGCAAGTTGTTGTTGTTGTAGAATGGAGGCCATGAGGGTCAAACAGGAGACAGATACGGCAGGTATTGGGTTGTGGGGTAAGCAGGTTGGAGAGATAGGAAGGTACCAGGGCATGAAGGGATCTTGAAATCGATCTGTTTGATGATAGGGAGCCAGTGGAGCTTGGCTAGAACTGGTGTGATGGGATTCGGAGTTTAGTGCAGGTGAGTATGTGGGCAGTGGAATTTTGGATTAGCTGGATATTGTGGATAGTGGAGCTGGGGAGACCGACAAGGAGGGGATTTGAATAGTTGAGGTGGGAGGTGACACATGGACGAGTGTTTCGGCTGTGTCTGGGGTAAAGAGTCCTTGACCCCAGTGACCGGTCTGCTTCACCAAGTCCTGCCAATGAGCCAGGCTGGCTGTACTGTCATCAGCAGTGCCCTGGAATACTGTGGACCCGGGGAACCTGAGTTCACCTCCAAGGTGACCCCCTACCTCCCACCCACCACCCTGCACCCAGCCTCCCCAGAGGATAATCAGTTAATCAATCAAGCTAACACCCACAGTCAAGTCACAATACTTTAAGTCTCATCCTTTTCTATCTATTGTTTGATCCATTCATTGTGTGAATAGATTACGAAAAACTACAAGCCATGGTAGAAAATCCTAACTTGAAATGACGGTCACCAAAATATTCTAAATACAGATGGAAGGATTGGAACAGCTGTAGTCACTGTGCGTGTTAAGACAAGCTCCTTATAGTTAATTACCTTCTTTGCTTGTTTCTTCAGTGTCTTCCCTGTGCTCATTACATGCTTGGTCCATCATATGAAGGCAGAGGGTAGGTGCTAACAAGAGCTCTATTCTCACTGGACTTGTGAGAGCAGATGTACTCTCTGAGGATCCTACCTGGCTGACAGAGGCTCATTCATTCCTCCCTTCCTCTCCAACATCAGGTAAAGGCTCCACTTCAAAGGCATTGGCTACAGACCTTCAAATTAAGCTTTATTGCAGTTCACTTGGATGACATGTCTCAATGGGAATCCTCTTAAAGGGACCTTGTTAAACACAATAATCTGCAATTACCTTATAAACTTACTCAAACCCGCAGAAGACACTCTCTTTATTTAATTACTCGAAATGTGAATCTATGAGTGGTGTTTTTTATTTATAAATAAAAGCTACATCTATGAATCAATTGATCAGTCTTCCCGGTTTTAGTAGAAAGTCTAGATTTATGCACAATCCATACTGCTCCGTGTCCCCAACCCTCTCCTCACCACAGTCAATGGTCAAGTCTTCCCTTCTTACACTCCTAGCTCTGAAGTTGCTCCCTCTATAATAATGATACTACTTCATTTGATGTAGAGCTTTATCACGTCTTCAATATGTCTCATAGAACTTCACAACATATACTGTAAGGTGAATTGACTATATATTTTGTTATCAAAACCATTCTACCACTCCCTCTTTCTGTTTTTGTCCCACCTCAAATCCTACCTTTTTGATGCCCTTCTGACGACCTCCCCTCACCCCTCTCCCTTGCTCGGAAATCCAAACCCAGATCTAGAGGGTTGGATTCGGACACATTCATATCTAAGACCAGACTGCATTGAAGAAACAAATTATTTATTGGTGTAATGGGAAGACAATAGACTGGGCATTGTGGAAGGATGAGATCAAAAGGTTCAAGTACAGTACATGCACCATTCTTTTCTCCAGAAGAGTCACCCTGACCCTGAGAGGCCAGAATCTCAATACCAAACAGTAGCCTTGCCTAAGAATATATGAAAGATTTTGGTGAATGAATGGTAACTTCTCAAGATCATCTTCCATCTTGCTTTCGGTCACCTTTCCCCTCCCATTCCTGTAACCCCCAGCTCGGGTGCAACCCAGGACTGTCAAGTGCCTTGTGATGTCTCCCTGACATAAAAGGCAATATATAAATGTAAATGTGTGTTGTAATATAAATGCTAATTCTGACTTATATTTTCCAAAACTGACATTTACAAAAAGGACAATTGTAAATTCTGAAAAGCAGCAAAGTGTTTAAAATGGCTGGACAGCAAAACATTTAAAAGCAGTTAGTTCACCACTAATTACTGTCAAAGGTATTGACTGTTTTCAGAGGCAAACACAGCAGCCATCGATACAATGAAGACCCCACAAACAGACATGTGGTGATTGACTAATTAATCTGGAAGATTGTTGGCCAAGATGCAAGGAGAAACATCTTTCTCTTCTGAAATAGTGTTGTTGGATCATTAAAGTCCAACTTCAGACAGATGGGACTTTGGTTTAATGTTTCATTCAGAAGATAACACCTCCAGCCCTCCCTTAGTACTGTGTTGGAGTACCAGCCTGGATTATGAGCTTAATTCTCAACAAAGGCCATGAACCCACAACCTTCTGACCCAGAGGTGAGAGTGGTACCAAATGAGCCAAGCTAACACTAGGAGCTGGGAGCTCTCACATTGAAATGTTGACAGTCAGTAAAGGTCTTAATTGATCAACTCATTTATTTCCCTTCTAAGAATTCAAATAGTTTCCTTACATTGCCCTTTGTCATCACTAAGACTGGGCTACACTGCAAACAAATGACTTCTCAAAATGGGACGATCAATCTCCTTAACTCTAAACATTTCTAACAGTATTTTGCAACCTGGCTTTTGTATTTGTGCATTAAGTGCATGTGAGGCATGCAGTGAATGTCTTTGTGAGGCATATTTCTCTCTTGTTTTACTTTACAGATCCAATTTTGAAGGTCTAGGCTTTTTTTCCCCTATTACCAGTTTCCTACTCCCTTCCTCTCCTGAAAATTGTTTGACATCTTGATCCAACTCCTGGGGTATAGTTTCACGGGCAGTGAATGCCCTGCAGACCCTCACTCAACTGGTCATTACTCATGTTTGACCCCTGACGTGAGTGTTGGCAGATTATGTGGGTATCATAACAGTGCCTGATGCTCTCCTCACAAGACCTAAAATTATATCTAGTCTTAGCTTTTATTTCTTTGGTCAGCCAAGTGTCTGACACATGCGGAAACCCATCACCATGCTTAAAAATAGTTTGAGAGTTCTACATATGTATGCCACTTATGCATGGAAATTTCTCTGTGTCTGGAATGGAATGCTCACTCTCTCCCTGGAGGGATGCACCCTGCTTACCAAGTCCTGGAGACTGTTAGGTGCATTATTAGGTGAATGCCAATAGTTTGGTAAGAACGAAGACTTGGGGACCCCAGGTTTTGGATTGTGGGTCCTGCTACAGATTAACTAGCTGAAACCACCCAGCTTGCAATTCGAAGGTACTATGTGTCAAGCTTCCCATTGCTTGTCTAGCTTGGACCAACTTATCCATTAGGGTTTTAGCTTGCAGGGTTAACAGGAGACAAGTGTAAAGAATGCCTGACCAGTGACCAGTCTGCCTCTCCAGGGCCTGTTGATGAGCTCGGCTAGCTGTTCTGTCAGCAGCAATGCCTTGGAGTACTGTGGACTCATTTGGCTCAGGATGTGGACTACCAAGCCTGCCACAGAGGGTTGGCAGTATTCCATTTTTTCCATTTCCAAGCACTTGGAATCAGTTCAGCACCCCAAGGAGGATAATCCTAGCCTATAAGCATATTTCATCTTAATATTTAAGCGCTCCAAAATGCTAAACCAACGTGAAGGATGTTATATAAATGCAAGTTGTTGTTATTGTTCTTGCGATCACAGAGAATTGCAGAAAATCCAGTGTTAATTTGCAAGCTAGGTTTCTGCTGTTCTCAAAAAGAACCAGCTTCCAAATTAACACTGAAGTTAATATCTGAAATAAAATGGGCTTGCAGGCTAAGATTAGGTAAAATTGTGGACCCGTGACTTCCACACACATATACTTTCCAATAAGGGTCTTTGGATGGGGATCACGAGAAAGCAAGCTGGCTTCCCCGACCAAACTCAGGGGCACTGAGGTCAATTGTTATGTCCCAGCCCGAGCTGAAACATCTTTCAGGTTTTCAGTACTAATAGATTTTAAATCAGTAAATATCTAAAGACCTGCATAAATACATTTAATATATACACAATATCATCACTAAAATATGGCCACAGCTACAAACTTAAAAAAAAAACTTTGCATTTGATATAACTCCTTATATGTCGGGAGGATGACTCAAAGTGCTTCTCAGGATATGTTCTGAAATGCAGTGTAGTATAGTTTGTAGCCGAACGTGGCAGCCAATGTGCACAAGGCAATGTCCATAAACAGCCACAAATTGAGTGACCAATTTTATTTGGTGGATTGTTGGTCACGACACTAGGAGAAACTCCTTTCTCTTTTCCAATAGTGCCGTGGGATCTTCAACGACAACCTGAACAGACAGACGAGAC
The DNA here is from genome assembly GCF_018977255.1 of Callorhinchus milii. Classification (NCBI taxonomy): domain Eukaryota; kingdom Metazoa; phylum Chordata; class Chondrichthyes; order Chimaeriformes; family Callorhinchidae; genus Callorhinchus; species Callorhinchus milii. Next base: position 73,359,290 of record NW_024704745.1, on the reverse strand, counting down.
CTCGGTTTAATGAACTACAGCACCTCTAATAATGCAGCACACCCCCAACACTGCATTGGAGTATCACGCTGGGCAATAGCTCGATCTCCCTCCTCCCTCCCCCCAGCTCGATGCCAGGCACTGCCATTGCTAAGAGCTCTGAGACGCTGCCCCATGTGAAGGGGCTGTAAAAATGCAAATTGTTGTTGTTTTTGTTGATCATGAGGGAGTCATATTTTTTCCTAATTTAAGAAAAAGGAAGCATGTCAAGAATAAACCTAATTGTCTCTTTCCTGTCCATATCTCAGGAGATAACACCTGCCATGTTTAGATCCACCGGGGTTATGTAATGCGAGACCTGGCTATGAGTTTGGGCCTCTTTAAGCTTTCAACAAGCCTGATCCAACTGGATCCCTGACACTCCTTTTTTCGCACATTCCAAAGTGTGTTTTTTTTGGAATACCAAGGGATTATTTCTGAAGTCTGGGAACACCAGCCCTTTCATTCATTTTCATCATCTTCTGCAGTATTTATCCTGTCTCATATGAAGCCTTGCACCAACTGGCTATACAGTATTTTGGAACACTTTCTATTATGCATCAGTGGATGACAGAAAGAAAGAAAGAAAGAAAGAAAGAAAGAAAGAAAGAAAGAAAGAAAGAAAGAAAGAAAGAAAGAAAGAAAGAAAGAAAGAAAGAAAGAAAGAAAGAAAGAAAGAAAGAAAGAAAGAAAGAAAGAAAGAAAGAAAGAAAGAAAGAAAGAAAGAAAGAAAGAAAGAAAGAAAGAAAGAAAGAAAGAAAGAGAAATCTCTTATAATGCCTTATCATGTCGAAATATCTTAAACCAGATTAAAGGAATTGCTACTAAGGATAGTGACTGGTTTTGTAGCTGAATGCAGCTGCCAATTTGCACACAAACTACTATAATGTGAATGACCAAGCAATCCGGATGATTGTTGGTGAGGACACATGGAGAACCTTCCTCTTCAATGACAATAATGTGACGGAATCTTTAACATCCACCTCAATAGGACATTATTCTCCTCAGCCAAAGAAGAGAGTAATTCTTATCAACATACATCATAAAGGTCAAGTTATAACATTTTATAAAAAAAATTGTAATATTCAATAATAATTCTTGCCTTTTATATTGTGCCTTATCACATTGTTGAGATGTCTCAACAACAACAACAAGATTACATTTGTATAGCGCCTTTCATATCGGTGCTGGACAGTGTACAGCATTTCAGACCCGAGCTGGGGTCAGAGGGGAAGAAGGGAGGGGAGGGGAAGGGGGGTGACCGATGGCATGGTCGAAGAGGAGGGTTTTGAGGCGGGACTTGAAGGAGGCTAAGGAGGGGGCGAGGCGGAGTGACTGGGGAATGGAATTCCAGAGGTTGGGGGCAGAGTGGCTGAAGGCTCTCCCGCCAATGGTGGGGCGGGTGGTTCGGGGCACATGGAGCAGGCCGGAGCCGGCTGAGAGGAGGGAGCGGGTGGGTTGGTAGGGGTTTAGGAGGTCAAAGAGGTAGGGTGGGGCGAGGCCATGGAGGGCTTTGTAGGTGAGGACCAGGATCTTGAACTGGCTGCAGAGTTCTGGATTATATTGTAAAATGGTGTGACTGTGTATATTTTGTGGGGAACACAGCAGTCAATTTGCCTGCAACAATGTCTCACAAAGAGCCACGGAGTGTCATGGGATCTTTAATAACCACCTGAACAGTGATAGACGGGTTCTTGGTTTAATGTCTTATCCAAAGGATGGCACCTCCGGCAATGCGACACCCTCCCCCCCCCCCCCGCTGTACTGAAGTTTCAGCATAGACTATATGGGTTCCACCAACGGGACTTGGAACCCACAAGCTTCAGACTGCTACCAACTGAGCCAGGCTGACACACACATAAATAAGGTCGCCACGTTCAATGTATAGTCACTACACTTTACATTATATCCTGTAAAGCTCTTTGAGACCTCAGGAGGATGTGAAAAGCGTTATATACAACTCAAGGATTATTATTACTATTCCAAATTAGACATATAGTAACAGGAACAGTTTCAGACTGGAGTAGACCATTGGTCAGTTTAGCATAGTTTAAGGTATCTTTTTGGACAGGTGAAAGATTCAACTGAGAAGATGAGCTATGCAGCGAGGAAAGGAATTAGAACAATGTCACTCAGACCAATGCACCAGACCTTATCTGATCTTTAAATATTTAAACATTTGGTCATGGTGACAATAACATTCTTAGAGAAATTGTAAAATTCAAAACAAATATTGTTGGAAGCACCAAGACAGCAGAACAAGAGGACACAGGTTCAAAATTGTAAAGAGCTATTTTAGGACAAGTACCAGGAAATATTTCTTTACCCAGAGAGTAATTAATGAGTGGAAACGACATAATAATAATAATAATCCTTACATTTGATACAGTGCCTATCATGTCTTCACAGAATATATTGTAAAGTGAATTGACTATATATTTTGTGGGCGAAATGTGACACCCATAGCCCAAAGCATTGCCCAGATAAGGTGGTTGAGCCCAGGACAGTGGACTTATAGCTTGATGCTGTGATAAAACTACAAGATCAAATTCCCAGACACGGAAAGAAACTCCATTCCCTTTTTGAATAGTGCCATGGGATCCGTCCTTCAGATGAGACATTGAACCGAGATCCCGTCTGCCTGTTCAGGTGGAAGTTAAAGATCCCATGGCACTATACGAAAAAAGGAAGTATGACTGTGAGTGTCCTGGCCAACAATCCTCCAAAATAAAATTTTAAATTGATCATTCATTTCATAGTTGTTTGTGGGACATTGCTGTGCGCAATTGTGTTGAGGCTTTTGAGTCCAAATAAATAGTCACTTCATTTCACAGTAATTCCTGTGAAGTGCTTTGAGATGTCCTTGCAACATGAAAAGTTGCTATATTAAATGCAATGAATATTATTATCTTGAACCTACCACTTGAACAGACACAGATGGAGCCCGGTTTAACGCTTCATCCAAAGGATGGCAATTCTGATAATGCAGCACATCGCCAGTACTGCACTGCAGCATCAGGATCGACTATATGGGTTTCAAGTCCTGACGTGGGGTTTGAACCAACAACCTTCTGACTTCTGAGGCGAGAGCGCTACCAACTAAGCCAAGCTGACACACACTGAATCAGTCAATGAAATGTTGCATTTGTCGCCCCATTAAACATTTTGATAGAACTTCAATGATTCCATTCAGTTGAAATTGAATATCTGACAGTCAATAAAATTCAAATCAAGCTGTACATCGAGAATATTTTCCTGGATGAATTTCCCTTTAAACCAGCTTCAATGCATTCATTGGGTTGATAGGAGCCAATATTGTTTGACATCCAGCTGGAGCATCATCCCTGCACAGTTTTCCAGATCTGGAAATAATGGGATGAAATCTTTTAGTTTTACAGCCAAGCTCACAGTATTGGGGGCAGGAATTTTTACCACTGGGACTCATATTAACTCTGCAAGCCAAAGCCTGAACTGCTAGGGTGGTCTTAGCTGAACAAGCAGCAGGAAGCTTACCAGACAGTGTTGAAAATAACAAGGTTTAGCTGATTTAACTCCAGCAGTACCCCAACACACACTCAAGGGTCCCTCAAGTCTTGGCTTTCGTCAACCCTCACCTAATTCTTTCTGGGATGAGGTGAACAAAGTGTGTCCGTCCAGGGAGAGAATGTGCACTCCATTCCAGGCAAATGGAAATTTCCATGTATTTGGTGAACTCCCAGCAGTTTGGTTTCGATATTAAGCTTGCAATGGGTTTGTGCATGTGTCAGGTACCCTGCCTTAGGGTATTATTATTTTAAGGGATTATTATCCCCAGAAAGCGATCCACTAATCGACTAACAACTAGGTCCATAACTACTGCTAGGTAGACAGAGGCATGTGGAGTGAGGAAACTTACCTAAGGTTTTGCCCTGCCCGGGAATCGAACCTGGGTCCTCTTGCTTGCAAGGCAAGCGCTCTAACCACTACTCTATAATAATAATAATATAATAATAATAATCCTTGCATTTGATATAGCGCTTTTCACGTCAGGAGGACGTCCCAAAGCGCTTCACAGAACACACTGTAAAGTGAATTGACTGTATATTTGTGGGCGAACGCGGCAGCCAATTGCGCACAGCAATGTCCCACAAACAGTCGTAGATTGAAAGGACTATAGGACTCCATTTATAATTAAACAGAAGCCACAGTCATCTACGTCTTCACTTTCCAACTATGAGACTCTTGTACAGCCAATAATGTAATGATAGACGTCAATCAACAACAACTTGCATTTACAAAGTGCCTCTCACACAGGGTAATGTCTCAGAACACTTGACAATGAGTGGAGCCTGACGGGGAGCTAGAGAGTGGGGGGGAAGGGCGACCATAAGCTCGATCGAAGAGGAAGCGTGACCTGAAGATGGGGAAGGAGGGGTGAGGCAGAGGGACTGAGGGAGAGTGTTCCAGAGTTTCGGGACGTTAAAAAAACTCAAACAAGATACTCATAGTGATGAACGTTCAACTCAGACTTTACAATGGCACAAATCACATCAGGTAGATGTTGCAAGGCAAAGCGACATTTTAAGCAAACAAGATTGTAGATTTTGACCAGAAATTATGATTTTTTTAATTTAATTCTTGAAAAGGGAATTACAGAAGGAGCTATAAACTATAAATCCTGTGGAGTCCTGTAGCACAGTGGTTAGAGCACTCGCCTTGCAAGCGAGACACCTGGATTCAATTCCCGGCAGGGCGAAACCTTGGGCAAGTTTTCTTACTCCACATACCTAATAATAATCCCTCCAAAACAAAGCAATAATAAATTGGTGATTTTCAATCCACGACTGTTTGTGGGACACAGCTGTGCGCAATTGGTTGCTGCGTTTCGCCCAAAAACATACAGTCAATTCACTTTACAATCTATTCTGTGAAGCGCTTTGAGATGTTGAGAAGACGTGAAAAGTGCTATATCAAATGCAAGGATTATTATTATGATTATTATTATTATATTATCATTATAAATTCAAAGTTGCCATATCAAAATGCGTTGAACTCAATCCATCACTTGTACTTGTTCTTCTTTGAACAAAGAACTTAATTATCTTATTGGTAGAAATTTCTCAGCCTGAACTTGTCCTGTTGACATGTACTCGACGGCGAAGCAGTTCAGAGCTTGCTCCGTTCATCCAGCTGCTTTACGGCATACAATTACTCAGCTAAACTTATAACAAACATAATTTAAAATAGACTGTATTCACCCAAAAAGCCTTCAAACAGAACTGATCAGGTTTATTTCTAGACAATCTACAGTGACAGTGACATGACTGTCTGTTATCACAAGAAAACCTTGGTTGATTGATTCATATCTGCTTTTCCTGCAATTATCACAGCACAAATTGGGCCAAATTGTTATGAAAAAGAGCATGAATCCAGTTTGAGATGCACAAAAGCAATGTAATTCGAGTTGGAGCCCAGCTACTGAGATCAGGGCATCAATCGGCTGCAATATAAACCCAAGACGGAGAGGGAGGTGAATTGGTGCACGGTTAAAAGCTCCTGGAGGGGCTCTACAGTTATTTCCAAGTACCTTGGTGCTAATGTTATTAAAGTGCTGGTTGACCAGTTTGATGCTGTAGAGTTTTCCTCAGCCCCAGTGACTGCAATTGGAAGAAATTATAAAGCCTGGTTTCCATATTGTTCGACTGCTAGAAGCCACAAGGTCAACATTAAAGAACTTTGACGGAACAGATAAGGGTATGTCAATGATTAAACAATATTATTCTCTCTAACTATTATCGTGTAATACAGTTTATTGGATCGTACAATAGAATGTTTGTGTTCCGCTAGGTGGGTTCATGGGGACATTGAATAATAATAATCCTTGCACTTGGTTACGACATATTAAAATATCTCAAAGAGCTTCACAGGATTTACTGTAAAGTTTAGTGACTAGGTATTATGTAGCCAAACACAGTAGCTAATTTGTGTACAGCAATGTCCCATAAACAGCTATGCTGCGAATGACTAATTTTATTGGGGAATTGATGGACAGGACTCCAGAAGAAAAAACCCTTCTCTTTTCAAATACTGCCATGGGATCTTTAACATCCACCTGGCAGGTGTGCAGACAGATAAATGGGTTCGGCATCTCCAATAATACAGCTTTCCCACACTACTGAGTGTCAACTTAGAGTGTGAGTTCAAAGTTCAGACATGGGGCTTGAACCCAAAATCTTTTGACTTAGAGGCAAGAGTGTTGCTAACTGAGCCAGCCTGACACCTGATACATTATGATTCTTTCCCTAGGAAGATTCTCTGCTGGAATGTGTCAGTGAGGACATGACACGTGGACCTTCAATCCATAGATGTGGCCAATATGAATAAAGAATCCTGTTAGAATTCCTGTTGATCTGCAATTCAATTGCTTTGGAGCGACAATTTTATGGACCAGAGCGATAGACTTTTCTCAAGACTGGAAAGCTCTAGCTTGTCTAACTGTTGCTCAGTCATAGCTCATTCCTCTAACCCTGGGGATCATCCTTGATCAAACGTATATTACTGCACTTGCAATAAAATTTACTTGTGCTTTTCAGCATTTTCCCGCTATGCATCAGTGTGTTGAAATATCCTCATAGCCTCTAATTCTTTACCCGCTGAGAATGGTAAAGGGCAATAGGTTTTACCAGCAACATCTTATTACCCCGCTGACTGAATTACGCTGACAAGCAGCATGTGCTGTGAGAGTGGACATTGCAAAAACCTTCACCATCACATGGTATGTGGCACTTTTCCAATTTCTAAAGGTACTCTTAACCCTGCTGAAGAACTTACTTGTAACAACTGATTTGTTCCTCATGGGTGATTTTTCTTACTCTTTACTTAGATTGAAATGAATCCAATTCCGAGAGAGTGTTATTCTCATCTAAAAGTGCCTTTCATAGAAAGTTCTTTGCCCAATAAGTGGATATCAGATTGCTTGTTGAATCATTTTGTTTTGTCATTCTTTAAACAAGAAACATGGAGGAGCGGGTACAGTTCTTGTCATTGCAACATAAGAGAATCGTCCTCCCAGATTATACAGGCAGTGCAGAGGGAAGTATCAAGGCTGATCACCAGTATTAAATGGACAGGCTATGAAGAATGATTCAAAATGCTAGGGCTCTTCAGCCTTGAAAAGAAATGTTTCAACGCTCCGCTAGTCATTATATAAATGCACATTGTTGCTGTTCTTGCTGTTGTAAAAGAGGGGACCTTTTAGAGCTATGTAAGATGATCAATGGGATTGAGAAAATAAGACCAGAGCCCCCCACCCCACCCACCTATTTGCACGTGTGACGACAATCTTTACTTTTATTAAATCATTCTCATTTGGTTTAACAGTGCCTCCCTAGCAGCTTTTATTTCCCCTCACCTCAAACCCAGTATAATACTTTCAGATATATCAGAGCAGTAGGACAAGAGGGGGTAGGTTTAGGACTGTGAAGGGCACTTTTAGAACAGACACTATGGACATATTTCTTCATACAGAGGGAAATCAACAGTTGGAATGGGTTCTCAGGAAGGGTGACTGAGCACAGGACACTTGAGTCATATAAGAAACTAGCAGATGCCTGTAATTGGGTTGGTGTTCTTGAAAGATGAGATCAAATGAATTGTGGACATTCTTCATCTAAACCTTACTTATTATCTTGTGTGGACAGCCCAGCAAAGCACAAGCAATAATGTTTTTGACAGAGAGTTAACACAGAATTTAAGGAATGAAAGCCTATTCAAGGGTCTTTTTGCACTCTAGTGTTATACCATTCACTCCCGACCATGTTGACTCAATACCAGGGTTCACCTATGTGGGTATCAGACTCCCGTTGCCTTGCCAGGTGGCCATTCTCTATGTGTAGCAGACAATGTCAGTAGGTTATTTGACCTCAGAGAGCATCAGGGTTTAACCCAAACCTGACCTCACCTGATATCACACTTGCTCGTGTTCTAGCAAAGCTCACTGGATAGCATTCAAAAGCAGGAATGTTCATTGACCGACTCTCGCTATCTAACCTTGAGATCCTGAGACCAATTGTAGTGTCCTATCTACTACCTCGACCTAGATCAGCTAATTCAACACAGCCTGGTGATTGAATCTGTTTCTTGTGCAACTGACCAATTGGGGGAAGCAATAAATTATTTATTTGAACCGAGTTGTGTCAGCTTGGCTTTGTCTGCATCACTCCCATCTCTGAGTCAGAAGATTGTGGGTTAAAGATCCACTTAGGGGCTTTGAACTCACACAGTGTAGGTTATATAGGCATTGGACTGCATTGTTGGAGGTGCCGTCCTTCAGATAAGACATTAAACCTAGGTCCCGTCTGCCTGTTTAGGTGGACGTTAATGATCCAGTGACACTATTTCAAAAGAGAGGGGCGTTTCTCCTGGTCCTGGCCAACAATTCCCTGGATAAAATTAATCATTCATTTCATGGATGCTTGTGGGACATAGCTATATAATTATAATTTGGTCACTCAATCCACGACTGTTTGTGGGACACAGCTGTGCGCAATTGTCTGCTGCAATTTGCCCACAAATTATACAGTGAATTCACTTTACAGTATATTCTGTGAAGCACTTTGAGATGTCTTGAAGACGCCATAAGGTGCTACATTAAATGCAAGGATTGTTCTATGCAAATAGAATTCACATTCACATTCACCTACAAACTATATACTCACTACTCTTGATACAAAGCCGCCCCGAGATGCGTGAAGGGTGCCATACAAATGCAAATTGTTGTTGTAAAATCCCGTGAAAACCTCTTTGGCTCCTGTGCTCATGTCAGTTGTGTCCATCAGGGATTTTAGACTTTTGTGTCTACGCATTAACCAAAGTGACATTATTTTAGATTTCCCCACAAAACTTTCAGATCAAAGATTTAAGTCCCACAAACAGCCTTGCAGTGAATGAACATTAATGCTGATTATACTTGTTCTTGATACTAGAAGAAGCTCTGTTTTCTTTTTGAATAGCACCTTTTATACCCAACTGAACAGACAGACACAAGACTCTGAGAATGCAGTCTCCTGTAGAACTGCACTTGAGCATCAATTTAAGACAATGAACTCGAATACCAAATTTGGACGGTATTTGAAGGATTATTATTGCTATTAATAATAATAGTTATTGAACCCGAAATCTTCTGGCCCACAGGTAAGAGTGCTACCAACTCTCTATATCAGGTGGGCTCAACTACCTTTACTGGGTACTAGTTTTACTCATTAATTACCCTCTGGGTAAAGAATTATTTCCTGGTACTTGTCCTAAAATTGCCCTTTGCAATTCTAAACTTGTGTCCTCTTGTTCTGCTGTCTTGGAGCTTCCAACAATATTTGTTTTGAATTTTACAATTACTCTAAGAATGCTATTGTCACCATGGCCAAATGTTTAAATATTTAAAGATCAGATAAGCCTTGTGCATTGGTCTGGGTGACATTGTTCAAATTCCTTTCCTCATTGCATATCTCATCTTTTTGGTTGAATCTTTCACCTGTCTAAGAAGATACCTTAAACTATGCTAAACTGACCGATGGTCTACTCCTGTCTAAAATTGTTACTATTATGTCTAATTTGGAATAGTAATAATAATCCTCACAATGTATATAGTGGCTTTGAAGTCCTGATGAGGTCTCAAAGAGCTTTACAGGCTATAATGTAAAATGTAGTGACTGTATATTGAACATGGCAACCTTATTTATGCAGCCTCAGTTGGTAGCCTTCTCACCTCTGAGTCAGAAGATTGTGGGTTCAACCCCCCCACAATGGTACTTAGAACCCATATAGTCTATGCTGACACTCCAGTCCAGCACTGGGGGGTGTCGCATTGTTGGAGGTGCCATCCTTTGGATGACACATTAAACCAAGAACCTGTCTGTGATTGTTCAGGAGTACATTAAAGATCCCATGATAATTTCAAAAAGAGAAGAGAGTTGCTCCTGGTGTCCTGGCCAGCAATCATTCAAATAAAATTGATCACTCACTTCATGGTTGTTTTGTGGAACATTGCTGTGTGCAAATTGGCTGCCACATTCGCCAACAAATACACAATCGCTACACTTCACAGTAAAATCCTGTGAAGCGCTTTGAGACATCTTGACAACTTGATAAGGTGTTGTATCAACTGCAAGGATTATTGTTATATCTCTGGTGTCATCTTCGTGAACCCAAAACGGAAACAGAAGTAAACCTGAGTGGAGGTTGTCCCATGAGTGTTTGCCTTTATTTAAGAGTTGTTCTCTGACTTGTTCTCTCCTCACTCTCGTGTTCAAATCCATTCACTCCCTGGCACCACCCTACCTCTCCAACCTCCTCATTCCCCAATCCACCACCCCGCACCTCTGCTCGACTGGCACCGGCCTCCTTCTCGTCCCTAGCACCCACTGCCCCACCATCGGAGGTTGTGCTTTCAGCCACTATGCCCCAAAACTCTGGAACAATCTCCCTCAATCCCTCTGCCTTGTCCCCTCTCTCCCCTCTTTCAAGTTCCACCTGAAAACTTTCCTGTTCAACCGTGCTTGCGGCCACCCCCACTTCCCCCAGCTCGGATTCAGGCTCCGCCACTCTTAAGTGCTCTGAGTCGCTACCCTGCGTGGAAGGCACTATATAAGTGCAAGTTGTTGTTGTGTTTTCATATTCTCAAAAGAAGACGGTGGTATTAGCCAAAGAATGGGGATCTTTTTTCTTGTAAAGTGGATAAAGCAGAATGCTTGCATATGGCAAACTTCAGCCATATTAAATCTTTCCCTATTGAGAAACTATTTGCTACCATTTCAGTGTTTTTTGTGAGAATCTTGAAAACTTCTGACTTGTACAGAAGCAATACGTGTGGGAGCCATCTGTCTATTTCAGCTCAAAGCATGTCTGCTTTCTCTCCTTAAAGCACTTTTGAGTCGAGGGTGGCTGAACAATTGATGATGTTTTTGGCAGGAGCTGTGCTCTGCACAGTCTGGAAAGTGACAGATCGTTTCTGACTGTCCGTGTGTTTTCATAATAAATGGCACAGAAATATGTACAGTCATCAACATGGAGCTGAGATGTTGATAAGTGGCTGAAACCCAAGGCCGTGGCAAGTGCAGTTTCCAGTCTGCTGGAGTAGGGATTAGTCACAGCAAATTCCTCTAGAGGTCTTTCCTACAATCAAGTTAACACATTGTTTGCAGTGAGCAGGTCAGAAACTGACTGGGAACCAAGGAAGTACTAGATTAGCAACAGTGATCAAATAAAACGACCAACACACCATTAGTACACTGATGAATGATCTGTGGGTACTTACTTGAACTTTGATTGTTTTTCCTGCTGTGTTTTTTATTCTCCATATGGTCTTAACACTTAGAAAAGAGTTATAATGGGCGACTTGTAATTATTAGCTACACCTCCGTGTCGTTTGTTTTCATTCCTGATTAATTAACACTCTTGACATCTGCTTCCTGCACACTCTTGCGACTGAAACAATTATATACACAGGAGCGTGCATTACATAACCACTCTCGCCTCTGAGGTGTGGGTCCTGAGCTCACAGTCTAAGCTACCACTCAAACAACAACAACAAAATTACATGTATAGCGGCTTTCACGTCGGGAGGACATCCCAAGGCGCTATATGAATGTCCAAAAGGTGGTACAAGGCAGCTCTGCACCTTCCCTAAGTAGTTTGTTAAGCTGAGATCCCACTAATCTGCACAATTTTCCTTCTGTGCCCTGGCCAAAAATCCTTCAGATTTATTGGTCCTATTTCTCAATGATGTTTGTGAGACTTTGCACAGCACAGCAAAGTGGCTGCTGTGTGTGCCCACAAAACAGTTTACATGACAACAATTTGCCAGTGAAATACCTAGATGTATTTCATCGTGATAAGGTGCCATAAAATGTAAGTTGGTATTTCTTGATAGGAGCCGCAATAGTAACTGAAGGCAATTGTAACAAGGAAAGAGGTTTCATGAATTTGACACCAATAGTTGGGAGCGCAGATATATAATGCAGCATCACAACATTAAGTAGGATTTTATACAGTTATTTTGCGAGTGTTATCTAAATGAGCTTTGAACTTTGTGGATGTAAAAATGGTGTGTGTGTCTACATTTAGTCTATTAACGTAGCAATTCAGCATGTGCAGAATTTGGCAAATTGATTAATTCTCTTTTAATGTCCACTTTCTGCAATTTTTAAAAGAAACTTATAGAAAACCAGCCTCAAAATTAATTTTATCTATCTATGAATTTGTCAAATTTTGAATGCTACAAAATGTTACATTAATAGAGTGAGTCTCACCCATATGTTTCTCCAGCCTCATATATGATCTATATAGCCTTATTTATTTGGTGATATCCAGCCAGGGGTTTATAAAGTAAAAACGATACAATTCCCAACATAGAGGGGAATCTTAAAGTGCTTTGAGATGTCCTCCTGATGCAAATTGAATTGCATAAACTGAGCTCGTGAAAGCCATTTCAAAGGTGAGAAGGTGGTTGTTAAACAAAACTAACACTTATTGATTCTTTTTAAGGGATTATTAAACGAAGAGGGTATTAGTTAGTCTGTGCATTGCTATTAGATACCAGCCAGCATTTATAGCATATCTGTGACCTGCATTATATCATTACTCAATGTAAAAGAATCCACAGCAGATAGTTGTTCCCAGTATATTACCAGTTATATTAGTGCTCGACAGAGAAAGGTTCCTTGATCTCCTGCAATTGTGAATGTTAACAGATGTCTACAGTATGCCAGGTGTTCCTGCTCTAAGTGTCAGTGATCAGATATACAAGGGTTGGTTTTGATGAGTGTAGAGATCTGCACCTTGAATTTTCATCCTGGAATGTGGCCTCGTCAGAGACTGAATCAATGGCACGAGTTTGAAGATCAAAGGAGAAGACACAGCACAATCTCCAAATAACTCCCTTTTATAATTGCCTATGCCACGCAAATCAGTGTATCATTTCATTAACACAGGTTACCAAACATACAGCACTATAGTTAATCCCACAGAAACCTGGCACTGTGAGTACTCATTGATTCTTTTCAATGGTTCTTGCTAAACATAGATTCACAGCTCAGGCAAATATTATATGAATCTTATATGTTAGGGTCTAAGTTGCAAAAATGATAATTGTTGCCCTTTTCATATGTCAAAACACCTTGAAGCAAGTTACAGGAATTACTGGTAAATGTAGTGACTTTGTGTATTTGGAATGACTGTATAGGACTCGGGTTCAATTCCAGGCAGGGCGAAACCTTACCCAAGTTTCCTTATTCCATATGCCTCTTATTACCCAGCAGTAACATAGGAATCCAGTTGTTAGTTGATTGGCGGATCACTTACCTTTGGTAATAAATCCCTCCAAAAAAAATTGAGGGACTGTTTGTTGGACACCTCTGTGCACAATTGGTTGTTGCATTTTGCCCATAGAATACACAGCCAATCCAATTTACAATATATTCTGTGAAGCGCTTTGAGACGTCTCAACTTGATAAAGCGCTATCTCAAATGCAAGATTATTATTGTTATATCAAATGCAAGGATTATTCTTAGTATATTTTCAGGGGAATGTGGCAGACAATCTGCGCACAGCAATGTCCCACAAAGCCAATTTTGTGAGTGACCAATTTAACTGGAGGATTGGAGGATTCCAGGACACTCTGAGAAGTTCCCTTGCCTTTGAATAGTGTCATGGGTTCTGCAGCAGCCACCTGACTAAGCCCATAGGACCTTAATATCTCATTTGAAAGACAGCGCCTTCAATAGTGTAGTGCTTCCCTTGAAGGTCAGTCTATCCCCGGCATGAGACTCGAACCCACAATCATCTGACTCAGAAGCAAGAGTATTACCAACTGAGCCAGGCTGAGGCGATTTATTGTGGGTTTAAGAACATAAGAATTGAAAAACATTTAATGGGCAAACTGGCTAATTGCCATTTCTGAAAGCTGGAGAAAGCGTGAGGAAAAACCAAGAAGCTAAATGGCATTTAACATAAACATTCACACTCTGGACTTTGTCTTCCAGGCAGGGCGAAACCTTGGGCAAGTTTCCTTACTCCACACAGAGCCTAATAATAATCCCTCCAAAACCAAAAACAATAATAAATTGGTCATTTTCAATCTACAACTGTTTGTGGGACATTGCTGTGCGCAATTGGCTGCCGCGTTCGCCCACAAATATACAGTCAATTCACTTTACAGTATATTCTGTGAAGCGCTTTGGGACGTCCTCCCGACGTGAAAAGCGCTATATCAAATGCAAGGATTATTATTATTATTATTATTATTATTTTTGGCATTTCGGGGACACTAGGAGAAACTCTTCTCTCTTATCGAATAGCACCATTGCGCCATGGGATCTTTAACATCCATCTGAACAGGCAGACTTGTAGGATTTTGTGGCAAGGGTGTTTAGTCCTCAACCTGTTCCAAATTGTTGTTGTTTCTGTTGTTGTTGAATCGTTCACTCTGAGGCAAGGTATTTGAACAGAGACAAAATATAGTAAACTAGATATTATTTATTGTGAACCAAAATGACGTTTACAACAGTTATAAAACACATAAAACTGTGGAAGATGATTCAGGTCTCAGTTCAATTAAGATTCTTACCCAGGGAGACTTGGAGTGACTACTCGTCGATGTTGCGTGTAATTCTTAGCTTAGGCAGTTCACTCCTCTGCCACAGCCATGGTCTCTCCCCCTGCTGTTGCTCACACAAACTTTGTAACCCCTCGAAGTGTCCTGAGCCCAGTTTCAGTTAATTCATTGTGTTTGATCCAGTTAACACCTTGCCTTTTGTTATGGCCAGTTGGTGTTAGATATCGCCTTTTCCTTGCAAGTTAGTGTATGCATGTCCTGAGGTCATTTGACTCGATGTTTTTCATGTTGATGGTTCCCATTTTTCAACAAGGCAGTACACCCCCTAGGCTGCTTGGAAGTGTCAACCATTTAAACTTCCTTTACTTCCTCTACGGGTTTTTCAAAGCATTGTATTTGGTGAGCTGACCTGAAACAATACCCTCAGCACAAAGTTAGCAATACCTCTTTGGATGTATGTGCTGGTGGCACATGCTATTTGCTATGACAATTGCTGCCGAAAATATAATGCTAATTTATTGTATGAGGTACATGTTGTCTAACAGGATCGCTTAAGAAATGTATTTTTTGATATCAACTATCAGAAGTGGTGCTTCAATTCAATATATAATCAGAGGTGGGATTACCTTGGGTTATACGTATCTGCTCAGGTTTCTCAATTAAGAAAACCCAATAAGAAATATCGCAAAATTGGCCCTTTTATAATTTTGGTTGAAATTGTTTGGGCTGATCAAGGTCAGGCATATCAGTGCTGGGTGATGTGGCATTCTCTACCTATATCACGTAGTTAGCATCAAACACTCCTGGGTTAAGCAAAACAGTCGCAAACTCCCTTCTGGCCCCAACAATAGACCTTTACCCTTACCTCAGAATAACATCTTCAGCTACATTGGCATGTAATTTTCTGCTTCCCATTGTTATGATATCTATCAATAAGACAATATAGGCGTAACAATTCTGTTCAACATTACCACAATAGGAAATCCCATTAGCGACTAACATAACTCTGAAAGACATTTTTATCCAATAGTCTTGCTATATTTTATATTATTCACCCTTGTTCATTGGAAACTAGGTTAAGAAGTTCCACTCATCTCACGTAAGAAAAATCAGGGATCAAGGTACTCTGGAACCAATCATTTTATTGTACTAAGTTTTCTAGTGTGGTATCAAATTTTACTTTAAGTAACTCAAAATATATTTTTTTTATCTTGTATTATTAAATAAAACTGCAGTTGAAGCAAAGAAAGGCATTTCGCCCTCAAAATATACAATTCACTTTACAGTATATTCTGCCAAGCGCTTTGAAGATGTCTCGAAGAAGTGATAAGGTGCTATATGAAATATAAGGATTATTATTATAGGTCTGATGGTAGTGGGAACATTAATTTGCAAATTCACTTTGCCTGTGGGTGGGTTTGAACAAATTGCTCTGGGTGTTGCTCTGAGTGTTACAGCTGAGTGACTTATAAGCAGCTCTTATTATTGTAATGTAGTAATCCCACCAAATCCTCTTCTGCTAAGGTTAATTGTGTTCTTTAGGAATAGGAACTAAAATCATTACTCATCGGCTTTATATCCAAACAAGTGTACATTGTTTTCAAATTTCACCAGGGTCTAGGTTTATTCTATTCTCTTAGCATTTCAGTGTCCAGAATTGAGCAAAGTCTAAATGCAGTTATCATTCTGAAGCCGGTTCTCTAAAATTCTTAAAGGTAAAGATTGAAATTAAATAAGTTAAAGCCTGAAGGAGGGTAAATTCAATATCTGCAGAAACATGATTTCAGTAGTAAGTAGTAAGAGTATGGAACAAACTGCCTAGAGATACGGTGGAAGCAGAAAGTGTTGTTTCTTTCAAAAGAAAATTAGACAGATTTCTGTTTGGAAATAATATCGTGGGATATTATATATAGTCGGTATATCGTCTGGGACACGGCATGTGCATCCGACTGCCAGGATGCTGGAAGGCAAACTGGATGGACCTTGGCCTTCTTTCATCTAACAATTCTTATGTTCTTAAACCACAGAACCGAAACCCAATCTAATCCGATAACCATGTTATTCCCTCTTCAGGGAATTCTAAATCCAAATTGTGCAGCAAAATGTACTGTAGTCCTTAATTTGCTCCTTGTGTAAACTAGTAGCAATTTTATTTTCGTCAGAAGATACCATGCTTACGTATACAACAACAACAACAAATTGCATTTATATAGTGCCCTCCATGCCGGGCGGCACCTCCGAGCACTTTACCACCCACATATGGAAATTCACTCTCTCCCTGGAAGGACCTAAATATTTCTCACTGCTTACCTATTTCTGGAGAGTATTTGGCCGCAGGTGAGAGGCAAATCTTGGCAAACCCAGAGTATGCGCTGGGGTGCTTTCAGGAAATAATATCATAGGTTGCAGTACATAGTTTGGGACATGACATGTGCATGCAACTGCCAGGATGGTGGAAGACAAACTGGATGGACCTTGGTTTTGTGTTCTAAAGTTTTAACTGAATTCAACAATTTTAGCACACTCTAAAGTGCTTAGAAAATAGAATAAATCAGGATCCAGGTGGAACTTCTCCTCCTGTTACTTTGCTCCTTTACTGTTAGAGTGATAATTCCAGACCAGCATGCCAACATTGATATTTAAGATAACAATTGATATTATCATTGAATGAATAGAACGCTGTTTCGCAAGACCATTTATGCTGCGTTTATCTGGTATGTTTGCTTCTAATCGCCATCACAAGTGTCAGTCCTGCATAGTTTGTAGCTCTCATTGCTCTGAGTCAGAAGTTTATCATGAACACCTCCTTAACCCATCATCCCCTGTCCTCTACCCCATGTTCTCCCTTGCCTTCCTTGCCCTGCCTCCCCCCTCTCTGTTAGCCCTTAAAAGCTGCTCCCTCCCAACATGCCCCAGTTCTGATGAAGGGCTGTGGACCCGAAATGTTGACTCACTTTCCTTTCTCCATAGATGCTGCCTGACCTGGTGAGTGTTCCCAGCGACTTCTGTTTTTGTTTTCAGAAGTTCATCAGTTCAGTCTCTATGCTTGAATACAGAGCCCGTATTCTAGACTGACACTCCACTCCAATGCTGAAGGAACATTTCATTGTCACAAGTGGCGTCCTTTGAATGAGACTTTAGATCAATATTAGGTTCAGGTGAACGTTAATGTTGCTCCTACTACTCGAAAAGAGATTTTCCCAGTTTCATGACAAACAATTCTCCAGATTAAAAGTTGGTCATTCACTTCTTGGCTATGTGTCGGACTTTGCTGTACGCAAACTGACTGCCATGTTTGGATACAAATATACAGTCACCACACAGTAAACATCCTGTGAAGCATTTTGCCGCCATTCAACAATGTGGTACGTACAGCGCAATATCAAATGCCAGCATTATTATAATTTGGCAGCAATTCCGTCAAAGTTCAGAATAAATGGAGCAGAGGTGGCAGAAATCTTGGAAAATGTGGTTTTAAAGGTAGTATCAATTACACACTCTGTATAATCAGAAGGGAGGCACCAGCACAGAAATATGGAGAGAAATTCCACCTGGATCAACATTTCTCTAACATTTTAGAGCATCCACAATTTGGCAAATTCTCAATATAACTTAATTTTGAAGTGATTTTACAGCATTTTTTGCAACATTTTTTTTCACAGAAAACCCACTTCAAAGCTAAGGCTGAATTTAACAAATTGCCAAATTCTGTTCACTGTGGAATGCTACATAAATGGAGTAAATCTAGACCCAGGTAGGATTTCTCCCCATTTATGGGCCAAGTTGCCTCCTTAAGCATCTGTAAACTCTCTATCATCCCGAACTCTGCTGCCTGGGTCCTCACCCGTACCAAACTCCCCACACTCATCACCCAATCCTCGCCAGACTCCACTGGCTCCTTATTACAGAACAGATCGATTCACATACAAGTCCCTTCACAACTTGGCACCTCCCTACCTCTTTTACCTGCTTGTACCCCACTACTCTGTCCACCCCCTTCACTCAGCTAGCACAGGCCTACTGTGTATCCCCTGAACCCTCCATGTCACTATCAGGGGTTTTGCCTTCAGTCACTGCATCCCTAATCTCTGGAACTCACTGTCTCACTCCCTCAACCTCAGCACCTTTTTTTAATCTCTATTTAAATCCCACTTTAAGACCTATCTCTTTGAACGCTCTTCTGTCATGTCCCACTTGTCCCTTGCTTGGTGTCCAACCCCTCCATTATGCAGCATTCTGAGACACTATCTGTTGTGGAGGACTCTATATAAAGGGTAACCAAAAGGTTGTGATACCATTACAATGTCTAATAAGTATTAAACAAATGATTTTTTTTTAGATAATAGGGTAGATATCCTGACTTTTTGGTCACCCTGTAAATGCAAGTCCTTGCTGTTGTATGATTCTTTGTTCTCTAGGAAGGCCTACGCGATAATTCAGTTACCTCTGACTGTATTCTCTGCTTTTCACACAAAATGTGAAATGTAGCCAAACCATTAGCACACAGATCAGGACCTGATAAAGCTCAAATGGTACCTGTTTTTATGTTTTCAGGTCTGTCTGCTCAGAAGACACACACAGGAGAATACTTTAGGATACAGAAACATTGCAGTGTCACTTTGACTCAGTTGATAGCCCATAGGAATATATATGGCCATTTTCTCTGTGATCGTTCATGTGCAGCAAAGAAGGAAATGAAATCAAAGGCGACCTAATGCCTCGGAAAATGGCTATTTCAGCTTGACAACGAGCATTTCCCACAGTGTAGCTTTGTTATAAGTGAATGTATGCTACAGTGAAGCATGTTATTATGAAAACCTACCTCTTTGACCGCTCTTTCGGGCATCTTGCCCCTCCCCAGCCTTGGCTCCCACCCCCAGCTTGCATGATAAGCCATTATTATTAAGGGCCTTTGGATGTACTCCCAAAATGAAAGAAGATATACAAATGCCAATATGCATTTTTTTGTTGCACTGTAATTATAATAATAATCCTTGCATTTGATATGGCAAATAAATGTGAGATACCTTCCCCCACCTCCTGGCGACATGAAGAAGATGGTGATGGTTTGACTGTGATTATGGGATGTGAAAAAAGACACTCAACAAGAAACCTGATAGTCAAGAGCAGCCAGGTAAATGCAACAACACTGACAAGACTGGACTGGGACCAGTGTGTTATTAATGGCATTTTTGAAGTTAATATAATCTTCAATCTACTGTCAGGTTGAAGGTTGATTTGGAACATATGACTATTGTTTCAGTTAATACTGTAAGAACCAATTTTGTTGACTTGCCTCCCACCCAGCAACTTTATAATTAAAGATTAAACATACTTCAATTACTTGTTAAAGTACTGGGTTCTGGAAAGACATCTTGCCAACCAAGAAAAGGGTAGAAAATGTAAGTTTTCCCCTACAAAATACGGTCACTGCATGTTACAGTAAATCCTACAAAGTGCTTTGAGACATGCTCCCGATGTGAAAGGTGCTATTTCAAATGCAAAGATTATTATTTTATTAAATTGAGTGTTTAACTTTACCTAAAGGTGACTTAAAATTCCAAACACCTAAAGAACCTATAAACTGCGTTAACTTTTCTTTACTAGAGTAAGAGAAGGATGGCAAATGCTTTACAGTCCAAAATAGGGGTGAACACGTGAAAGTTGATCCTTTTAACCTGTGCTTCACACAAGAAAGCAACGTGAAAATTAATAATACATAAATAATAATGTTCCTTACATTTGATATAGCACTTTCACATCAGGAGGATATCCCAAAGTGGCTTTGTGTTTTCTAGGCAAACATGGCAGGCAATTTGAACACAATGTCCCACAAACAGCCATGGAATTAATAATCGATTAATCTCGGGGATTGTTGGCCTTAAAGAAACTCCCTTTCTCTTTTTGAATAGTGCCATAGGATCTTTAACAACCACCTGAATAGGCAGATAGGACCTCAGTTTATCAACTCATCAGAAGGCTGCACGTCCAATAATTCAGGATACCCTCAGCGCTGTACTGGAGTGTCAGCCTAGTCTATCAAAGTTCCAAGTCCTGACATGGGGTTTGAACCAACAACCTGCTGACTGAGATGTGAGGGTGTGAGCCAGGCTGAGCCAGGCTGACACAGACTATTACAAAAGGTGAAGTCATCCAGACCCCACAACCCCACTCAATTAATAAAAAGGAGAATCCAGGACTGGTCGGTGCTCTCTCTGGTCAGCCTATGGTACTAACTGATTGTTTTTACACCCTGCAATAATTAACATTAACATTCATCCCGGATTAGTGCAAATCCTCATTACAGATTTTTCTGCCACATCAGGTTTTACATCTGAAATCTTAGAACGAGATTAACATGGTTCAATTGACATCTCTTTAATCCTTCAACATGGAATTCTGAAATTGTGAATTTCAGCTTCTAGTCTGCGAGCTGACATGGAACCTGAACCCACAATATTCTGACTCAGAAGCAAGAGCAACAGCAACTGAGCCAAGCTGACACCTTGTGTAAGAAATACAAGTTCTCAACAATAGCATAGGGTCTGATTTTAGAGATTTGCTCTGTTCGGTTGGTAGGGTTGCACTGGTCACAGAGGTAAGCTGGGGTGAATCCATGCAGATATTTGAATAATAATAATAATAATAATAATAATCCTTGCATTTGGTATAGCATCTTTTACGTCAGGACAACATCCCAAAGCATTTCACGGGACATACTGCAAAGTAGATTGACTGTGTTTTTGTGGGCAGTCATTTTGTCCACCACAATATCATACAAATAGCCATAGAGTGAGTGACCAATTGTATTTGAGAAATTGTTAGCCACAACCCCAGGGGAAATTCTCTTTTTTTCAAATATTGCCTTGAGGCAGGCTGTCAGGACATCGGTGGTCGTGGAGTTGAGGGTAGAGGAGGAAAGGTAGAGTTGGGTGTCATGGTGTTAACCCCATGTCTGCGGATGATGTCACCAAGGGGGAGCATATAGAGGGTGAAGAGGAAGGGACCGAGGACAGAGCCCTGAGGGACACCGCAAGAGACAGTGCGGAGGCTGGAGGAGAAGCCGTTTGTGGAAACAAAATGAAGACAGTGGGAGAGGTATGACCTAAACCATTCAAGGACAGGGCCTTGAAGGTTGAGGTGGGAGGACAAGCGGTGGAGGAGGATAGCATGGTCGGCCGTATCGAATGTCAATACGATGTTAAACTGAGGTCCTATCTGCTCATTGAGTGCATGTTTCTGCACCTCATTTCCAATGCCTTGGGATGTTCTCCCGACATGAAAGGCACTATATCAATGCAATTTATTGTGTTGTTGTTGATGTTAAAGATCTCCTGGCACTCTTTGAAAAGAGAAGCAAGTTTCTCCCGGTGTCTTGGTCAACAATCTCCCAGGTAACATTGGTTACTCACTCCATGGCTGTTTGTGAGACATTGCTGTGCACAAATTGGCTGCAATATGTGCCTACAAAATACACAGCCACTACATTTTACAATAAAAAGATGTGAACTGCTTTGTGACATCCTACAGACGTCAAAGGTGTTATATCAAATGCAGGGATTATTATGAGACACATATTTTATGAGCAGAGAGTGCTTTTTTTGATGTACTTTAAACAGTCGGTTGGCCTGAAATAGGAAAGTGTACCTCTTCCCAGCCATCTCACCTCCCTCACCCTCCCACTCCATGGGTAACTGACCACTGCTGACAGCTGCAGAACAGAACCACTGCTTAGTATCAAGTCCAGTGGGAAAGGCTGTGTACATCTATAAAATGTGTTTGCATCATCTCAAGAGGAAAGCAATGATTTGTAATTTGATTTGTACTTGTCAACATTAATGTATGTAGACAGTCACTGGATATCATGCTACGGGGAGAACACAATTTTCACAGCCACTTACTCCTGGGGTTAGCCAGGAGTTTAAAACAAGTATAATTTTTTTGCTACCTTTATTTCTCACTCAGCCACACAGAGCTTTGGATTTGTTTTTGAAGGATTCCATCCCCACCTACACAAATTGTGAAAGATGTACCATGTGGCAGGGCTTAATTGTTTCGCACATCTTTTGCAACTTTCCCCTAACAATTAATGATGTCTTCTCCTGTGAACCCTAATCCGGAGGGAGATGTGGTTGAAATTTTAATTTAGGACAGAAAAGCGTTGTGTCTTATTCTTCTAGATTCATTCGTGATTCCTAAAGTGCAAGGCTCCTTTGTCTGCACTTGACAATAATAATAATAATAATAATAATCATAATGATTCCTTGCATTTGATACTCCAACTTTCACATCAGGAGGACAGCTCAAAGCACTTCACTTTATATTTTGTAGGCAAGTGCAACAGCCAACTTACACAAAGCACAGTTCCACAAATAGCCATGAATGTGAAAGTAAATGATGAATTTTTGGCCAGGACAATGGTAGAACAGAGGGCATGAGGGAGAAACAGAAGGCCAGAGCCAGACGAGCAAAGGCAGGGGGTGGTGGAGTGAGGGGTAAGCAGGTCGGATAGGTAGGGAGGTGCGAGGGCATGAAGGGTATGAGAGGATCTTGTTTAATGGCACCTCCAACAATGAAGTACTCGCCCACAGCACTGCACTGGGGTGTCGGTCTGTCAGTTCAAAGTCCTGATGTGGGGCTTTAACCCAGAACTTGTTCATTCAGAGGCAAGTGTGTTACCAACTGAGCCAGGCTGACACTGACCTATAACCTGTATAAAATAAACACTACTAAGCTGTGCACATTAAATGGGATAAAGAAATTCAATATATAAACTTCTTGAAATGTTTGTTCAAATGAATAAGCAAACATTACAGGTTCCTGAATGCTTTATGAAGCCATTAAAAAGAACTGAGTAAATGTCATCAGCAGGAATCCTTATAATTAGGCCGTGGAATTGTTTTACTGTATGTATTATGTTTCAAACCTGAGACATAATGGCTGGTTACATTTAGCACAAGCATATTCTTGTGTGCCTAAACTAAAGTGGAGCTCCAGGCCTGAATTTGAAACATAGGGTTGAAATCGATAGCTTTTTATAAATGGTGTTATTCATCATAAGGAACATACAGTATTATGAAACATCACAATTTTCACCCCTAGGAATTCTCTCTGATCATTTTCCTACGTACTATCCATTTTTCTCTACGGCTGGTGTTCACAGTCCAGGCTGACACTCCAGAACAGTGCTGGGGGAACACTACATTGACAGAGGTGCTATCATTCAGATGAGCAGTTAAACCAAGGTCCCATCTGTTGATGGGTTGTCCCTGATCCCATGGCACAGTTTGAAAGAAAAAAGGAGTTTCTTCTGGCTAAGATAAGTTGGGCATTCATTTCATTGCTGGTATAAGGATATCTCTCTACATACACTAACAAGTAAATAGCCATTACACTCTACAGTAATTCATGTACAGCACATTGTAATGCTATATACAATTTTTGCCCAAAAAATAGTCAATTCGCTTTACAGTATATTCTGTGAAGCAATTTAAGACGTCTTGAAGACATAATAAGGTGCTTATCAAATGCAAGGATTATTACCATTATTATTATAAGCAATGTATCAAACATAATAATTATTGTTAGAATAATCCATATATAGGTTTTCTCCCTTTTAAATACATTCAGTGCATATAAAAGCCAATTATTCACTTCCAGGTTTCAGAATGTCCAGAATCCATGAAAAAACAGGAACAACATACAACAATATATCAATTGTTCACGTGAAAGGATGCCTTAAAGTGCTTGACAAATGCACATTTATGTAATAGAAAGATACATTTAAAGATTTTGACCAAAGGCGTGATTTAAGAGATAATAATGTTTTAGAAGCAGGGATAGAAGTAGCACATCATAGTGGATTTGGAATGAGTGAGAAATTTGTGGTTATTCCTTAGTTCTAAAGGGCGGGGGCAGAAAGGCTGAAAGCCCGACCGCCAGTGGTGGGGTGAGCAACGTGGGGGAAATGGAGTCGACAGGATGTTATGGAGTTATTAGGCCACCGAGGTAGGGAGGAGGAAGGCCATGGTGGGCTTATAAAGCATGGACGAGGATTAAATACCGGGGGTCCAGTCTGCCTGTTCAGGTGGACGTTATGGCACTATTAAAAAAGAGAATGGAATTTCTCCTGATGTCCTGGCTGACAATCTCCCAAATAAAATTGGTCACACACTATATGGCTGTGTGTGGGCCATTGCTGTGCGCAAATTGGCGGTTTCAGTCACCTAAAGACACAGTCACTACTCTGAGATGTCTCGATGATATGGTAAGTCTTTATATGAAATGCAAAGATTATTATTATTACAAAGCTTCAGAAAAGCTCCAATTCTCCCTCCTGAACAGCTGACTCTGTATCATTGGTATTTATGTTTGTTCAACTGTCGGCAATAGTCCTGGCACCAAGAAACTCCCTCCCAATATTATAGTACCAGAGAGACTAAATATTCCTCTGCGTCCGTTATCTAACCTTAGTCTTTTAACACTTTACTGATGTACGCATCTTTCAATCAAATGTGACTTTGTATTGTTGCGACTTAAGGTCATTAAAAAGCTAATGGAATGCTGATACAGTACACAAACAGGAACAGTTGAGCACAAATCTGGTTATGCTCAGGTTTAAAAACATTTAGATTCAAAACATAGAAGTAGTCCATTGGTACCAACCAGTCTGTATATGGTAATCGTATTTCAGCACTATTTATAATGGAAGTTTTTGCAAATGATGTCCTCTATATATACAGTTGTAGGGCAGATCAACATCGCCCTCTATAGGTGGTGAGGGAGGAACACAGCCGGCACTCAGTCATACAAGGAGATTTTTCCAATCCAGTCAAGTTTCCATTTCATTTCTCACTCATGTTGAACAGCTACTGTCTGTTCTTCTGCGTGAACAAAACTTGGAAAGAAAAAGCTCACTGAGGGCCAATTGATACCACAAACAATTTACTCTATTCTATCCTTGAATCCTTAGTCTTTTTTCCAAGCAACAATCTAATTCCCTTTTAAAATAATTCATAGGCTCTGAACACTCTAAGTTCTTCATGCCGGTCACTTCGTGCTCATTTGTGGGACATTGCTGGTTGCACATTGGCTGCCCAGTTTGCCTACTCTACAGAATACATAGTCACTACACTTCTCAGTAAAATCCTGTGAAGCACTTTGAGGTATTGCAATGAAGTGATCAGGCACTATACCAAATACAGGGATTATTATATATAATATATGGGGGTCGGATGTTGGTGCTGATGATCGCAGTGCCACCTTGGGTTGCTCATTGTGGATTTTACACATTGATGAGGCTGAATCTGCCTCCACGGGTGTAATTAGCAGACTCCATTGCATGACTGTATATTTAACAAAGATGTGCTCTTTAGTCCCAGTGCTTGAGGAAAACAAGATTTACCGTTGTAATAAGTAAAGAGATGGTTGACAGGTCCACTGAGCTGTAAACAGCAGACTGACACTGTGATCACTGAGCATATGTTTTCTGACAGGATTCTGTCTGAGATGTGCAGTGAAGCTCACCAGCTTCTTGTTACCCATGGCCCTTATGATATCATAAAATCGTAGAATCCTACAGCACAGGAGGCCATTCGGCCCATCGTGTTTGTGCTGGCTCTTTGGAAGAGCTACCCAATTAGTCCCATTCCCCCACTCTTACCGCATAACCTTGCAATTTTTTTCTTTTCAAGTATTTATCCAATTCCCTTTTGAGTTATTAATGAATCTGCTTCCATCACCCTATCAGGCAGTGCATTCCAGATCGCTGCGTGAAAATATTTTTCTTCACCTCCCTCTGTTTTTTCTGCCAATTACCTTAGATATCTGTCCTTTGGTTACCGACCCACTCTTCAGTGGAAACAGTTTCTCCTTATTTACTCTATCAAAACCCCTCATAATTTTGAATGCTTATATTAAATCTCCGTAAAGCTTCTCTGCTCAAAGGAGAAAAATGTTTTCTTCTCTAGTCTCTCCACATAACTGAAGTCCCTCATCTCTGGTATAATTCTTGTAAATCTCCTTTGCACCCTCTCCAAGAATATCTTTGCTCCTTTTTAATTGTAACAAGCTGTGCTCATTTACGTACAAGATCAGCACAATTAATGGACACACCACTTTACAGGAACATATCATCAATCCAATTTATTTCAGAATGTGTTTATAATTGAATAAATTGAATTTGCATTGTCAAATCCCCTCTTAACTTTAAGAAAAAACACTTTTTCAGATCTCCTCAGAACCTTCTCTGTTCCCAGGAAAACAGCTACATTTATCCTCCGTAAATAAAACTGCTCATCCCTGGCATTGTCTTAGTCAGTCTCCTCTTCATCCTTTTTGTGGCCTTGACATCGATAGTAGTCCTTGCATTTAAAATACCGCCTTAACACGTCGTTGAGTCTCAAAGCGCCCCACAAAATATACTGCAAAGTGGACTGACTGTGCACTTTTTGGGCAAAACACGGCAGCCAAACTGCACACAGCATATCCCAGGGACTATTTTCCCCGGAAAGCCATCCGCCAATCGACTAACAACTGGCTAACCACTCACTGCTAGGTAAACAGAGGCATGTGGAGTAAGGAAACTTGCCTAAGTTTTGCCCCGCCCAGGAATCGAAGTATATTTCCTGTACTGAGGTACTCAAAACTGGGTGTGATACCCTATCTATTTCCATGTTCCTATATGTGAATTTTGTCTATGTACCAAACTTCAGTGATAAGTGAATATAGGGTAGTTCTGGTCGTTTGACTTCTCCTTCTTGAAGGATACTGGATGATACTGGAGATCTTCCTTACGTTTCCCAGCAATTCTCATCATCCAAGAATGTTTAGAGAATTCTTAGCATCAGAGGAGGTGTTAATTGACTTTAAGTGTGATCCAAACTTGCTGAAATCCCTCAAGATCTGGTTTCCAGTGCGATTCTGTCAACAACAATAACTTGCATTTATATAGTGTCTCGGAGCGGTAGACAATGGCACCATTTGATGCTGAGCCGGGGAGCAATGGGAGATGAATGTAGGTAGGGTCGAAGAGGGTGCGATTTGAAGACAGGCAAAGAGGGGCAAGCCAGAGGAATTGAGGCAGAGTTCCAGAGGTTTGGAGCCTAATGACAAAAATCATGGTTTAAACAAGATTTTACTGCATGAAAATTGCAGCTATTACAACAAATGTTGCAGTACAAAAGAACATTATAAAAGCATGTTAAACTCTGGCATGGAGGTATGTCTGTTGTAATTTGCATAATCTTGCTGATTTGTATTTGTTAGATTCTAGAATTAATTATTCGTTACATTTCTCTGCCATTAACCTAAATCTGTAATGACTCAAGCATTTGATGGCCCAATTTACGCTCATTATTAATAAATCTAATGGGATCATTAGGAGCTAGAATGTACATCATTGAAGATGTCTTCTCAGTGCCCGTTAAACTACAACAACAACTTGCACTTATATAGCGCCCTCCATTCAGGGTAGTATCTCAGAGCGCTTTACAGTGGTGGAGCCTGACTCTGAGCCGGGTGGGACGGGGGGAAGTGGCCGCAAGTATGGTCAAAGAGGAAGGTTTTCAGGTGGGACTTGAAAAGGGGGAGAGGGGGGGCAAGGCAGAATTTGGGGGCGTAGTAGCTGAAAGCACGACTCCGATGGTGGCATGGAGAGTGTGAGGGACGAGCAGGAGGCTGGTGTCAGTTGAGCAGCAGAGGGAGCATTGATCACAGTTAGAGAGGAACGTTGTTTGTGACTTTGATAAGCGCTGCCTCTGCGCTGTGGCCAGGGCGAAAACCAGACTGCAGGGACTCAAGGAGGGAGTGGAGGGAGAGGTGTGACCGAAGTTGACCTGCAACAATGCATTCCAGGACTTTGGCAAGGAAAGGAAGGTTAGAAATGGGGCGGTATATGAGAGATTAGAGGGATCGAGCATGGAGTTTTTTGGAGGGAGGGGTGTGATAACAGCGGTTTTCAGTTTTATTACCAATAAATTTAACAACATCACATAATCCATTCTCGGCATTTCAATATGCTGGACGCTCATCTGAGATTGTTAACATTAGAATGTAAAATAATGTTTAATGGGCTTCCTCGGGGTCAGAATGTAATGGGTTTAAGGACCATGTCGGGGTTTTGATCTCAAACGCTAGGCTGACACTCCAGCACAGTCTTGGGGGAGTGCTACATTTTCCTTAGGTGCCATCTTTTGAATGAGACATTATAAGAACATAAGAACATAAGAATTAGGAGCAGGAGTAGGCCATTTGGCCCCTCGAGCCTGCCCCGCCATTCGATAAGATCATGGCTGATCTTCAGACCTAACTAACTACCTGCCCTATTCCCATATCCCCTAATCCCTCTATTTTTTAAATATCTATCAGTCTCAGACTGATCATTATACCGAGGTCCCCTCCGTCTATTTTCAGGTGCATGTTAAAGATTCCATAACACTGTATGAAAAGCGAATAGTGCTTCTCCCCCAGCCAACAAACCTGGAGATTAATACATCATTGACTTTGTGGCTGTTTTGTCGGATTTAGTTATAATAATAATTAGAATAATAACCCTTGCATTTGATATAGTGCCTTATCACATCATTGAGATGTCTCAAAGTGCTTCACAGAATATACTGTAAAGTGGATTGACTATATATTTTGTGGCTGAAAAGTTTAGTTGCTGTAAAAACAGTCACTAGTTTTATCAGGAGGAACTTTTTCTGCCTTCAAAAGTCATTGAAAAAGGTACATTCTTCTTATGTCTTGTTATTTGGCCCTTACATTTTTATGATTGGAATAATACTAGACTTTAGGAAATGAGGATTTTTTTATTCATTGTTAGCTCTGTATTAATAGTTACTGTCACTGAGAATGAATTGGAAGTTTAAATGTTTATTCATGTGAAATCAATTACACTTGAAAACTGTCCTAAAGTAACATTTTAAATGAGCAAAGGACGTGAGTGAGTTTGTAAGGAATATAGGTTTTACTCAGTTGGTTAGCAATTACTTTCCAATCTCATTTATATGGATTTTTCTTTAAAGGAAAATGTTATATTCCATGAATCATAATGCTCTAGAAAAGAACATGTGCATTTATGAGATGCCATTTGAAGTGAATGTCTAATGCACAGCAGCATGTCATAACGTGGTGATAAACGTACCTAATAATAATAATAATAATAATAATAATCCTTGCATTTGATATAGCGCTTTTCACGTCGGGAGGACGTCCCAAAGCGCTTCACAGAACACACTGTAAAGTGAATTGACTGTATATTTGTGGGCAAACGGCAGCCAATTGCGCACAGCAATGTCCCACAAACAGTCGTAGATTGAAAATGACCAATTTATTATTGTTTTTGATTTTGAAGGGATTATTATTAGGTGTGTGGAGTAAGGAAACTTGCCCAAGGTTTCGCCCTGCCTGGAATTGAACTCAGGTCTCTCGCTTGCAAAGCGAGTGCTCTAACCACTGAGCTACAGGACTCCACTACCTAAGGCTCCTTCCCAATATAGTCAATTTTCCAAACCGCAGTACATGGTTTTTTGGTGACCTTCTTCTATGCTGAAACAGTCCATGAATCTATAATCTTAGGCTGCTTCCACTTATCCAGTGAATAATTAAATGGCACAGACCATGAAGGTCCACATGCGTTACTTTTGGAACACATAGTGACTGTCTGCACTTTACAGTACATGATGAATATGGGACATCCTCCCGATGTGAAAGGAGCTATACCAAATGTGAGGATCATTAATACTGATATCCGGGCTGTGCTGAATTAGACTAAGAAGACGTCACTATATTATAACAGAGATTCTCCCACCCTATTACTCTCTGACTATCACAGTGTCAAGCTATTTCATGGCTTCCAGGTAACCCATTTTGGTTGTTAATTACTCTCTGGTAACAACAAATACATGCCCTTCATGTATAAATATATAAATATAGTGCCCTTCATGCAGGGTAGAGTCCTGGAGCACTTCACAATGGCGGAGTCTGATAACGAACAGGGGGAAAAGGAGGTGGCTGAAAGCACGATCAAAAAGCAAGATCTTTAAGTGGGATTTGAATGTGAGGGGGCAAGGCGGAGGGATCGAGGTAAAGATATATTTCCTGGTGTTTGTCCTGAAACTGCCATTAAGTAAGTTCCTGCCAATATCCTGAATCTGTTTCTTCTTGTTCTGGTGTTCTGGCACACCTGAAAACATTGTTTTGGTTTATATTTCATATTTAATATTTCATTTAAAATCTCTGATACCTCTATAAATTGTCCTCTGAGATGTCTCTTTTCAATTCTGAAGATCCCTAGCTTGTCTAATGGATGTTCACCCCTCTAACATTGGGGATCATCCTTATTCCTCTCCTCTGCTCTGGCTCTAGGGCTTGGCAGCCCCCTTGTGTTGTGGGAATCAGAAATGAATGCAGTACATGCCTGAAAGGGTGGTGAAAGCTAATTCGATAACGGCTTTTGAGAGAGGAGTAGATAATTGGGGAGGACAAGTTTCAGGGCTATGGGGAAAGAGCGGGGGAGTGGGATTGATTTGGATAGGTCTTTTAAAAGAGCAAGCACAGACACGATGGGCCAAATGGTCTCCTTCTGTGCTGTATAATTTTATTGTATAATTCCTCGATCCCTATGATACTTATGTGTGGCCTGACCAGAGCACTGTACAACTGTTTGCCTTAATTATTGCTGCCTCATAATTTTGGCATGGAGAGTGATGAATCAAATAACACTCCTAGGTCTTGTTCAGTTTCCTCCTTGGCAAGTTCAATCCCATTCATACCATCTATTTTTGCTTTCTATATGTAGTATCTTGCCTTTATCTGTAGTGAGTGTCAAAATTGATCTCAAAGTTCTGGGAGAGAGAGGGCAGGTCAGTCAGGCGTTATGCTCCTAAAGCTCTTCCTACTGGAAAGGGTGAGAACAGGATATGGCTGGACTGAAATGCCTCCTTTCCCCACTTAAATACACTATCAGTGCTTACTGTCAAGGCTACTCTTTCAATAATACGTAACTGAGCGAATGTTCGTACTCCAGCAGAAGCAAAAAGAGTCAAAAAGAGGGGAGAGAAAAGTGACGACAGAGAAAAAAATGAGATATTCCATGATATAATTCAATAACAACTTTAAATGGGGACTTAGATAGGTACGTGAAAAGGAACAAGTTGCAAGGATATGGGGAAACAGCGGGAGAGTGGGACTGCAATATTATTATTATTATCATCATATTAATGCTGATAAAATGGTAATGACTAACAACTTGTAATTACATAGCACCCTTTGTGTGGCATAACTTCGGAGCACTTAACAATGGCTGAGCCGGACACTGAGCTTGGGGAGAAAGGGAAGATGCAGTCTCTGAAATGCCCAGAAGAGTGCACTAAAGTTATATTTGTCAATTCACATACAACAGCATATTTTCCTTCAATTGTCTACTTTTAGTATCTAAAAAATGTTCTTTCAGTTTTCTCAAAGAGCAATGGACATCAGTCTATATTTTTTCTCCAGAAATAATCCTTGTACTTTTACCCCTCATTATTATGTGAAGAAGATTTATATTTATACCAGGAACAAAGAGAACTGCAAAAGAGATGGATTTAACCTGTAGTTTTCAAGCACAATCCATACAAAAGCAAGTATTATTATTTTCCAAATCCTTTTGTAGGGTTTATGTTGAACCAGGTTCCTATTACAGATATCTTGCAGCTTCTCTGAAAGTGGCAGTGTTCTTTTGGTCAGACAATAATAATAATCCTTGCATTTGATATAGTGCCTTATCACATCTTCGAGATGTCTCAAAGCCTTGCGAACCCCAGAGGTGCTCCTGGAGTCTAACCAGCTAAGACCTTATAGCTTGCCACTGAGCACACTGCCTGGCACAGTAATGCAATTACTCTGAGTGAATCCTGCCATTTGCATCATCTGTAAATTGCATTCCCGTGTATTCCATTTCTGCAACATAATTGTCATTTTTTAGAGTTAAATGTATTTTCTTTTGTCAGTGAATCTCGCTTTGTGCATCAGAACATCAGCTATTGTCAATTTGCCTCAGTTGGCAGCATTCAGGGTCAAATGGTTGGAGGAATCAGGGTTGTTAGGTTTAGAGATAGATACATTGAAGGAAACATGTTGGAGATGAGATGATAGACTCGGTGATCGGGGTCTGCTCCTTGGCCGAAATTGTTATAGTCGTACATTACCATCTTCAGGCTCTCCACCATGATTTGAGCTTACAGTCTCAGATGACATAAATATACAATTGAAGGAATTCTGTGTTGGAGCTTTCTTAATAGCTTCAGGTGGATTTTAAAAATTCCATGGTACTGTTAGCATTGAGACCAGATTTTCTACAAGTGACTGGTTGAAATTGCTGCAAAGATGTTTGAGATAATTTATTGCCATTTATTGTCATTATAACTTTCTTCCCTGCCTCCCTCCCTCCCTCCCTCCTTTCTTTCTTTCTTTCTTTCTTTCTTTCTTTCTTTCTTTCTTTCTTTCTTTCTTTCTTTCTTTCTTTCTTTCTTTCTTTCTTTCTTTCTTTCTTTCTTTCTTTCTTGCTTGCTTGCTTGCTTCCTCCTAACATGTTCTAATATTCAGATTACGTTACATTTCTGTCACAAATAATAGTAATAATAATAATCCTTGCATTTGATGTAGCGCCTTATCACATAGTAATATTAAAGAATAGCAATTTCAATGAGTCAAGGGGGAGTCATGGAATTTCAGCCAGACATTTAATGATTGGAGCCTGCACCCTGTTGTGATGTTTTTGTTTGCATCTCATAAGATGGTTTCAGTAAGGTTACTCTGCTGTAATCATACAACTGTCTGCAATAAACATTGAGGGATATCAACATAAATGGGAATATAGGCTCTTATTCTCTACTTGTGGCTAAATTTACCAACCTGAATAGTTTGATTTTATACACTTTTCCCATTAATGGCTTTCCCTGCCAAATCTGGTAAATGTTTCACATGATAAGGAGTTATATCAAATGCAAGGATTGTTTGTCACATCTTTGAGTTGTCTCAATGCACTTTGCAGAATTTTCTATAAAGTTTAGTGGCTGTGTATTTTATGGGTGAATGCATCAGCCAATTCGCACACAGCAATGTCCAGGAAATAAGTAAGGGATAATGCAGTTAATCTTTCTCAACAGCTATTGATTTGCTTTTCTCAGTGCTTCTGTCCCAATATGCCTGCAGTTAATCATGCACTGCAAGCTCACCACTCTTCACAGAAGGTGGCACTATCTTGAGAAAGATCAGTGACACTAAATGAGCAGGAAAGTGGGGAGATGGGGAAGATCAAACTTGTCCCTCCGGGTAAATCCGGAATACATGTTGCAATAAAAAAGATAACAGATCATTAATTCCTCCGTGAAACAGAGAATCAGTCATTTTATTATGACTTATCCTGTGGGTATGTTTCCCTTTACAAGTCGGCATTTGCATTTGGTCTGCTTCACTATCGATTGGCAGTCAGATACATCTTTGATTATCTCTAGACATTTCCTCGCTGTCATTGCTAAAAAGTGCCTAAAGCAGAATTGTGTTTTTGAAAGCAGTTTTCTGAAAACTGCCCAAACTCACAGATTGGTGTTTGCCCTCAAAGTAGACAGTCACTATACGTTACAGAATAGCCTGTGAAGCACAGACAAATGGGTCCTTGTTTAATGTTTCATCCAAAGGATGGCACCTCTGACAGTGGAGCACTCACCCTGCATTGGACTGGAATGTCAGCCTGGACTACAAACTGAAAGATTTTCAATCCTCATTTTCGTCCTACAGTTCTAGGCAGTCTTGTTCTGTGTTTCCGAGGTAATGTCACTGTTCGGGCAATTGCATTTTCCCAATAATAATAATCTTTCCGTTTGATGTAGCGCCTTATCTTATCTTTGAGATCTCTCAAAGCGCTTTAAAGAATATACGAAAGTGAATTGACTCTGCAATTTGCATTTTGCTTATTAATATAATAATAACAATCCTTGCATTTGATATTGTGTCTTATCACATCTTTGAGACGTTTCTCTGACCGTCTGAGAGGTGCATTCGCACATCCTTGTGCACCAACAAACTGCAATTCAATATACAATTGACGCAATATACTGTAAAGTGAATTGACTTTGCATTTCGTGGGTGAAACGTGGCAGCAAATTGCGCACAGCAGTGTCTCACAAATAGTGCTGGATTGAGTGACCAGATTATTATCATTAAACAATTATAAGTTTAACTTGGTGAGAGCCATGAATAAGCTTATTGAAGCAAGAGCTACAATCAGCAAGCTTTGATGCTTGTGTCAGTACGTTAAAATACAGGTTGACTATTTTATTCCAATTCAGATCTATAAAGCTACAACTTCTGGGAATTATGGATGGAAAATACATTACAGAATGTGTGAACATGATTTTAGAAAGGTTACATATCTTACTTAGAATCAAAGGAAGAGGTAATGATTTCAGAGGACACTTTTCATCCAACGAATTCTAGATGTAATACCATTACCATTCAGCGCTGAGGTCTGCATGGAATACAGCGAGGAAAGTTAGTATTGGGTCAGGATTGATGGTCTGAAACTGTGAGGGAGCCTAACATTGCTCCCAAAGCATTGACTGTACTGCCATTGGTTCTGATTGATCACATAACCTGAGTTATGAGTTCTTCATGCACAGTGATCGAAACTGACGCACTGCAATATTGTAAATTGAATTAGTCTCGGAGTTTCTGCAGTGTGTTGGTGCACAAGGAACAAGGTTTTAAAGCAACAGCGAAAAATTCTATTTTAGGTTGCTTGACTTTTTTCTCATTCATTTGATATTAATCCTTCCTTTTAATGCAGCATCTTTCACATTGGGAGAACATTTCAAAGTATTTCACAGAACTTTCAATAATGTGCAGTCACTCTGTATTTTGTAGGCGAACCCACCCGTCAATTTGCACACAGATCTGTCCTGGAAACAGCAATGAAGTGAGGGATCATTTTTTGGTGGGAGATTGTTAACCAGAACATCTGGAAAAAAAACCTTCTCTTTTCAAATGTGCCATGGGATTTGTAATGTCCACCTGTACAGGACCTTGTTTAACCTCTAATCTGAAGGACGGTATCTTCAACAATGCTCACACACCCAGCACTGTCAGCCAAGATTATATGAGTTCAAGTTCCTGATGTAGGGCACTAATACATCAGAATACATTAGAATATGCAGCACGGAAACAGGCATTCGGCCCAACTGGTCTATGCCGGTGTTTATGCTCCACATGATCCTCCTCCTGCCTTTCCTCAACTAAGCCTTCAAGCATAACCTTCTATTCCTTTCTCCTCATGTAGCTATCCAGCTTTCCCTTAAATACATCTATGCTATTTGCCTCAACAACTCCTTGTGGTAACATGTTCCACATTCCCACTACTCTCTGTGGATAGAAATTTCTTCTAACTTCCCTATTTGATCTATTTGTGACTATTTTATATTGATGGCCCCTGGTTTTGGTCTCCCCCACAAGTGGAAACATCTTCCCTATGTCTACCCTATCAAAACCTTTCATAATTTTAAAGACCTCTATCAGGTCACCTCTTACCTTCCTCTTTTCAAGAGAAAAGTGTCCAAGCATGTTCAGCCTTTCCTGATAGGTATAACCTCTCTGTTCTGGGATCAAAACTAATGCAAAACCTTTGGAGGCAACAGTTCTAACAACTGAGCCAGGCTGGCACCTAATCATTTGTTTAATAAACAAAAACAACAATTTACATTTATGTAGTACCTTTCTTGCCAGGAGGACATCCCAAAGGGAAGCAGGAAGGATGGGTAATCTAGAAGGATGAGATCAAGTGAGCAAATAGCTTCTTGATTAACAGCTCACTTGTAATTTTGTGAATTTCATCAGAGATTCACCTGGTCTTTAGGTTTTTTGGCCTGGTTGAGTGTAAGCTTCCTTCAGCTGAATATGGACAAGATGGAAGCCGTACTCCTTGGCTCCCATCATCGTCTTCACTCCTGGGGATCTAAAGTCCTCAACCTCCCTGGGCTCTCCCTCATACTCACTGAACCAATGAGCAATCTAGACATCCAATTCGTCCCCCAGCTGTCCCTCCTGGGTATGAAAATGGCAGAAGTTTAAAATATAATTGACAAAGGCACATATAACTAAAGCAATTACCAAAAACATTTCAATCTCTGCTATTTGAATTATACAATATAATTTACATTGGTATAAGCCCTTCATGAAAAAAGGATATCTCAAAGCACTTGACACTGTTGACTGGGCATCCAAACTAGTGGTGGACACCAAAGGAGGTGGGGGTGGTGAAAGCTGACCGAAAACACGATCAAAAAAGTACAGCTTGAGCCAGAACTTGAATGAGGGGAGGGAGGGGGAGAGTCGGAGGAACTCTGGAATGGAATTCCAGAGAGTGGGGTCAGAATGGCTGAAAGCGCACCCGCCAATTGTGGGGAGCATCGAGTGGGAGACATGAAGCAGGCTGGTGCTCGCTGAACTAAGGGAACAGCTGGGTGGATAGGGTTGAATGGGATCACAAAGGTAGGGTGGGTGAGGTGAGATTGTGGAGAGATTTGAAGGTGAGAACTAGAATCTTGAATTTGATCCGCTGGGGGATGGGGAGCTAAGCATTGTCTCTGTCAGAAAATAAATCTAGATTTACAGCAACCTTCAAGTTATTGATTCAGAACTCACCTGAGGGATCCCATAGGTTCAAAGGAAAATGTAATTTTGCCAGATCATTACGTTTTGATTATTTTTTCAACGATTAATTTTTTTTACTCGCGTTCAATAAATTTTTGAACGTTTAAACATTCTGGAAGTGCTTAACAGAACATAAGATATATTTAATAGCTTCACGACCAGCGAGGGGGAAATTGCTGTCAAGTAAGTCTTAAACAGGAAGCAATGTTACCTCTGGGGCACCCGAACGTGAAGTAGAATGCTAGGTACAAGCTTTTTAATGTTTCTGTCAATTATTGTGAATTGAAGATGGAGCTGCGAGGTTAAAGTGTGATTTTACATAGATTTACGCAGACTGTACAGCACGGAAACAGGCCAATCGTCCCAGCTAGTTCAATGCCGTGGTTTATATTCAACATGAGTCACCAACAATTTCTTACTTTACCCCCTTATCCATCATCCTACCCATTACTCTCTTCTGCATTACATCGAGGGCAGCTCACTTATGTTGCAGTATACAATGCTGTCGAACCACAACAATGTACAGCCTGAATATGATGTCTCGGGATCGAAACTCAATTGATTTAGCAATTTAGACTGTTTTAACAAAAGGATGAAATTAGTTTTCTGCTTAAAGAACAGATTAGGGAAAATAGGAAGAGTATGTGGTTTTCCTATATGTCTGTATGTCTGTCAATAGTGTATTTACGAAGATGCATTCCACTTAATTTCAAAACATTGAGGAGAAGTAGAGAGATCATCTGTCAGAGTCAGGCTTAATAGAATGGTTTCAACCAAGTGTCTCACTCAGATTCCTTTATTGTCCGTAATCAATTCTTATAAGTGATTGAAATGATATAATCAACATATACTCTAAGGTTATTTTAGCTGCAGCAGCTTACACTAATACATCTACTTACACTTTAAAAAAAATGTTCCAAGCCTCTTCATGAGAATGAGATTAGCTGGAAATGAAGTGATTGTTGCATAGGCAATCCCAAAATGATAATTTATACCAGCAACGTCACACGAATAAAATGAATATATAATAATAATAATCCTTGCATTTGATATAATGCCTTAACATGTCTTCGGGACGTCTCAGAGCGCTTAACAGAATATACTGTAAAATGAATTGGCTGTATATTTTGTGGGCGAAACCAGCAGCCAATTGCGCGCAGCAGTCCCACAGTTGTGGATTGAGTAACCAAATTATTATTATTACTATTTATTCATTTTTTTGAAGGGATGATTATCCCTGGAAAACCGACTAACAACTGGGTACCTACTTACTGCAAGGAGAACAAAGGTGTGTGGAGTAAGGAAATTTACCCAACGTTTCTCCCTGCCAGGAATCGAACCCAGGTCTCCAATCTGAATCACAAAGCAGATGGGATGTTAGCTTTATAATTATTTCAAAGAAGGGTTGACTTAAAAAAGGATCTAGAATTAAACAATAACATTGCATACATTTAATAATATGTTTAATAGAGCGGCTTCTCACTTTGAAATATTGAAAGCACTTAACAATAATAATTATTGGAAGTGCAGTGGAAGTTGCTACAGAGACAAATGCAGATCTTTTGGTCTTTCAGGAATTAAATTGTTATCGATTTCAGGCACGATGAATCACAATGACTTCTTCCCCTGAGTGACAGTCAGTGTTAAAAAGTGAGTTGACAGTACAGTTTCAGATGGATTTCCAGGGTAACATCATTTTAGCAGCTTCTGAAGCAGACAACAATGCTGTACTTTTTATTCTCACCAATGTAAAATGCAACAATATTTGAATACATTCTATACACAAAGATGAAATAAAACATAGGCAGTGTGATAATATTCAGCAGTTATACTTGTCACCAGTGATAATTATCATGGCACTGATCGCATTTTCAACTCATATCATCTCTTAAATAATTCTTGGAAGATCAAAACATTTCTAAGATTTATGCTGAAAGATTATGAGACTATCAAACTATATGATTATACAAATTACAATACAAATTACATGTGTGCCAAGGTTAATTGTGGAAGCACCGTTTATTTTTTCCTTAAAGGATGTTCAATTTTATGTCAGCCTGGCTAGGTTGATAGGATTTGTGCCTCAGAGTCAAAAGATTGTGGGTTCATCCCCTGGCGATAAATTGATGGTTCTGGAGATTGGCACCATTTTAACTTCACTGGGGTTATATCTTCCTGCATAGTGTCAAACAGGATTTTGAAAAGCAGGTTTATGGAATCTATCTGTGGTGACATAACTCGAATGGTTGTTTTTTGGGTCTGACACCTGCAGAAATCCATCACTATACTAAGAGTATCTAACCACACTAAAAGTTCCACATATGCATACCACCAATGTGGACATTTCCCTCTATGTGGAATGGAACGTGCACACTCTCCCAGAAGGGATACAACTTGCTTATCTAATGCTGGAGAGGAATAGGCACAGGTTGGCAAGAGCCAAGCCTTGGGGATTCCGGAGTATGAGTTGGGGGTACTGCTGGGGTTAAACAAATTAAAACCACATAGCTTTCCATTGAGTGCGCTACCTGACAAGCTTCCCATTGCATTGTCAGTCCACTTGGACATCAATTGGACACCGAGAACAAAGGTTTATACCTGGGCACTTGTTAAAGTCTACGAGCCAACAATGGTACATATCTTGATAGGAGAATGAAAGTATTAAACTTTTAGAAATGTCAACTCAGAAAAACCTGGGAGAATTTGTTGGTTTTAAATTGAATGAGGGATGAGGATGGTTTGCGCTTTTGAGGAAATATCACAGTTGTGCTAATAATCTTAATTAGTAGCAAAGAGCCAGATACATTCATGTTTTGCAATGTTTTTTTTTCTATTGAGAAAATAACATGCACTTTTTTTAAAAAAAACATTTCTCCAATTGATCTCCTGTTTCTGGATCTTCCCTGATGATGACACTCAAAATTGCTCTGAGGTGTCTGATGGTATTTACCATATGTTGCTGACATCAAATTGCAGCTGGGTTGGAATTCTCTCATAACTAGTTCCTTAGGGAGGAACTTCTCTATCAGTGCCCCAAAGAGCAAAGAACAGAAAAAACAGCCTTGCCATCTGTACATAGTCAGGCCTCTAGGAAAAAAATGCCTTGATTTATATTTAATCATATTTATTTGTTCCCTGCACTGTTCTCCTTTGTACTGGTTCAGGTTATTTAATGTA
The DNA here is from genome assembly GCF_018977255.1 of Callorhinchus milii. Classification (NCBI taxonomy): domain Eukaryota; kingdom Metazoa; phylum Chordata; class Chondrichthyes; order Chimaeriformes; family Callorhinchidae; genus Callorhinchus; species Callorhinchus milii. The sequence continues at coordinate 73,318,818 of NW_024704745.1, read as the reverse complement.
AGACTGCAGGCAACTTTGAATAACACTTACTGTTACATACAAATAATAAAAATACCTTCATCTTACATGTATAAAAAAAGAATAATTTGGTTACTCAGTCCACAATTGCTTGTGGGACACTGTTGTGCGCAATCAGCTGCCATGTTTCACCCACAAAATATACCTTCAATTCATTTTACAGTATATTCTGTGAAGGGCTTTGAGATGTCTCAAAGACATGATAAAGGCATTACATCAAATGCAAGGAATATTATTATTATTACATCATGAGTAATTTTGCTGCCCTTGCTCTCTTGAATTCCATCCCGGGTCCCTCCAATTTTCTCCCTCCTCCTCTTTCAAGGTACATCGAAAAATGTACCACGATTTGACCACGATTGTGGTCATCTTTCCCTTCCCTATGGCCCTCGGCTCCCAATCCGAACTTGGGTTCCCATCCAGCACTGTTAATGTGCTTTGGGAAGTCCTCTTGACATGAAAGCCGCCTTAAATAGTAGGAACAATGGGGACAATTTAGTGTTTCATTCAACAGTTATCACATTGAATGCATCCTTTGCACACCAGGTTGAGACCCAGTATGTTAAACCAGACATTGTTTGTATTTCTATGTATTTCTTTTTGATGTACAGGATGAATATTATTTGTGACAGGCCTTGGACAAAATGGCATCCTTTGTTTCAGCTCTCAGTGTTTGAGCTGAAAATGCTTTAGGAAAAAAGCCCACTTCTGAAATGAGTTTTTTTGGTCAGCAGCATGCAGAAACCACGCTTAAACATATCCAAACGAGACTGAGAGCCACCTACACATAGATATCCCTGCGTATAATGAAATGTTCCTGGGCCTGACAGTTGCAGGAGTCTGAGGTGAAACATAATTTGATCTCTGACATTAAGCAAAATCTATTAGAAACAATTTTGCATAAAGACATCCACTTGTATTCAGCTTTGAAAAGCATAGCAGTGAGCATTTGATAAATCAGGGTAGAGAGGTAGCCCTAAGTCACGGGTGAGTGTTGATCTCTAACCAGAGTCGTAAAATGTATATTGGCCTGGTAACCATAATAATAATAATAATAATAATAATCCTTGCATTTGATATAGCGCTTTTCACGTCAGGAGGACGTCCCAAAGCGCTTCACAGAACACACTGTAAAGTGAATTGACTGTATATTTGTGGGCGAACGCGGCAGCCAATTGCGCACAGCAATGTCCCACAAACAGTCGTAGATTGAAAATGACCAATTTAATTATTGTTTTTGGTTTTTTGGAGGGATTATTATTAGGTGTGTGGAGTAAGGAAACTTGCCCAAGGTTTCGCCCTCTGCCTGGAATTGAACTCAGGTCTCTCACTTGCAAAGCGAGTGCTCTAACCACTGAGCTACAGGACTCCACCATCAGATCACAGATGCAGGAGAACCATGAAAGTACACAATATTAATTTAATACAGTATTGTCAGAGATGCTCTTGTTTATATTACACCACTAACAGCACACATTTCAAAGACAATCTGTGCTTGTTGCATGTTATTGACTATATAAACCCGTCAACAAATGTGATAGTTTATTTCCCAGAGCTACTGGATGATTGCTGATCCCCGACCAATGCTGTGCAGTGTAGCAGGGTCAGGTATTTTCAAATAAATGAGTATTGAGAGCAACTCTTTGTATCAAATTATATACCGGCCTGTCAAATAAACACTGACACCAAAAACAATCTTGTAAAAATCTGAGGTATATCCATTGGTTAGGCTATATTTTATAATACTTCCTAACCAGACATCATATTTCTATGGTAATCAAAATTTCATACTCTCTGTGTCTGCCAGTAAACATGTCAGGATAACCACATAAATCATTTCAGGACATATCTGGCACTCAATCCAGATTCCCAACCAATCTTCTTAATAGCCATTCATTCCATTCATATTGTAACAGGGAGTTAACAGTGCCCATTTCGCAAGCACGGCAGATTATTGAGAAACCTTCTCAGGGTTCACTACTGGTAAATAAATCAATCACACTAGCTTTTCTCCTGAATAACAGAATCAGACTTTTAAAATGCATAGCTCCTTTTTACCCTTGTCTTGCTTCATCTTGCTTAGTAATGTCTTAGTAAAATAATAATCCTTGCATTTGATACAACACTTTTCACATTCGAAAATGTCTCAAAGCTCTTCACATGATTTGCTGCAATAAAACTGTAAAACTGCAGCGACTGTAAATAAAAATGTTGTCAGCAACTGCAGCAGCCATTTGTGCACAGCAACGTCCCCAAAACAACCATGAATTGAATGACCAATTTTATTTGGGGGATTGTTGGACAGGACACCAGGCGAAACTCCCCTCACTTTACAAGTAGTTCCATCGGAGCTTAACATTAACATCTACCTGTACAGGGACAGAGAGGACCTTGGTTTAACATCTCATCTGGTGGATGGAACCTATGACAATTAGGCCCATTATCAGCAATTCATTGGAGCGTTAGCCTAGATTATGTGAATTCAAAGTCCTGATATGGGACTTGAACCAACAACAGAGGTGAGAATACTACCAGCTGAGCCAGGCTGACACATGAGATGTAACATTATATTACATATAACATTACATTGGAAGTAATGTTATACTGTATATGAATATACTGTATTATGAATATTAAAAGAAGAGTGTCCTAAAAATCAATAACAAAAAACGAAGAATAACTCTGACATACTTTGTATTTTCTGGCTGTGGTGTTCTATTGTCAGCCTGGCTTAGTGTCGCCCTACTTCCCCTGAGTAGATGGTGGAGGTGGGACATTCTCTCGATACTGTTGCATCCTTGTGGTTAAGATCATCTGTGAGAAGTTCCAGTATTTTGATCAAGTATCGTGAATTCTGTCTGATCATTTTCCTCTTTCTACCCTGATGCCTATTATAGCAATCCAGCTGGTAACCTAACTGAGATCAGTTTACTCAGCACAGACTGGGTATCAAACCTGGGCACTCTCTGCTTGTCTAAGTTCTACATAAGATAACCTTTCCAATTATGGTTGAATCATAGACTCTTACAACACAGAATGAGGCCATTTGGCCCATCGTACCTATGCCAGCTCTTTGAAAGAGCAATCCAACTAGTCCACTCCCCACTCTTATCCCATAGCCCTGCAAATTTTTCCTTTCTCCACATCGGACATTCCCAATTCCCTTTTGAAAGCTACTATCTAATCTGCTTCCAGATTCAATAGCAGCTTTCAAAAAGGGAATTAATTAAGATAATAATAATACTTGCATTTGATACAGCACCATATCACGTTTGACCTTTCATTATAGTTTAAGACAATACCTTTGAGACATAGTAAATTTAATATCTTGAAATGTTTTTCCCTCTGTTTCCACATTACTCTTTCTGGCCATTCACAAAGGAGTGATAGTGTGGGCTGTAGACTTTTCCAATTATAGTGCTTCTCTCTGATAGATTCCTAATTGTCATCAAAATTCAAATCAGTTCAAATTGTGGTAAAACTCAGACCTGAAAAATCAATTTAAATGTAAAATTTGGGAAATTTCAATCCAATTAGTTCAGGGCTGCCCTGTTCTCATCAGAATGTGGTACCGCACATGCACAATGAATGCTATTTCTATTTCTTCGTAACGCTAGTTTTGGATTCATGCTGCTGGCTGCCATCTGCTCCAAGCTTTCGGAGCTGGGGGTATTCAGCTGAAAGAAGTAATGTAAATAGAGGGAAGAGACAAGATCTTCATCAAGGTTATCCATCTGTCAATATTGCTTATGATCTGATGGTTGTCCATCTATATATCCTAATAGTTGGCATGAGTTCAGATCCCCAATGATCGGTCATGTGCTTTTCAATTCCCCGCTAGCCATTAGGCATATGTTTGAGGTCCCAGGCACATATTCAAAATTGTTGCAAGCCACTGCTGGACAGACCTATGTCCAACTTTCTTCTACTCTCCATAGAGAAGTGCTTCCCTCTTACAGACGGCCTCAGTTTTACGGACTCCATCCTGGAAATCTAGTAGGTGCAATGTTTCAATTTAGTAGCCTGCTCAAGAATGAATGGACAAACCATGTCTTACTAAAGAATGGTATCAGTTGGTTGTACTCTTTCCTCTGAATCAGAAGGTTGGGGGTACAAGCTCCACAATGGGACTATGAACTCATATGATCTGGGTCAGTCCATTGCAGTGCTATGGGGTGCTGCACTGCCAGAGGTGCTGTCCAATGGATGAAAATGTTAAACCCTTATGGTTGCGTAACAAAATAAATGTTCTTGATTGAATATTTCTGGACGGCCCCGCGGATCACATTCAGCCCATGGACCACAGGTTGGCCACCATTGTGTTAAACCAAGGTCCTGTCTAGCTATTCAGTAAATGTTAAAGATCCCGTGGCACATTTTGAAAAAAGAAAGGAGTCTCTACCGGTGACCTGGCCAACAATCCCCCAAATACTGCAACAGCAATTTACATTTATATAGAGCCCCTCACGCAGGGTAGTGTCCCAGAGCGCTCAAATAAAATTGGTCATTCACTACATACATGTAGATGTATGTGGGACATTGCTATGTGCAAATTGGCTGCAATATCACCTTCAGATACACAGTCACTACACTTTGCAGTAAATCCTGAGACATCCTCCTGATGTGATAGGCACTATATCAAATGTAAATATTATTATATTCATTCAATCTAGGAATATCATTTGCAATACTTAGTGCTTTTGCATTATTAATCATTCTATCTGAAGATTATATTTTTTAATATAACAATGTAGATGAAGTTTGCAATGAGACACTATATGATCTCATTATGTCAATATAATTAGGATTGAAATTGTAGTTGATCAATTACTTGGTAGGTACCAGAAATAGATAGATACACTCATATAAAGTCACCTTTGGGTGTTAAAAAATAAATCAGCCCGTTATAATGCAGTGTTAGGCATGTATAAAATCTTAACCTAGTGGTACTGTAAAAGAAAAAATAGCTGACTTCGGATCATTGGGTCACTGCAATGCAATCCTTTGTTTGTTGCACATATACAAAATAGGAAGTGATGTGGACTGCAACTTCATGACCCAGAAACCAGCCACTTTAGCCTATTTTGCTACAAGAAAAAAGTGACTGACTTCTGTATCATCAGATCCTCACAACCTTCTCTTTGCTGCGCAGGCGCAAAGCGGAAGGTGTCGTTGGCAACAACAACAACAACAAAAACAACTTGGATTTATATAGCAGTGACTTGATAACCTGGAAGTTGGCCATTTTATTTAACGTTGGAAAGCTAATATGGCTGAAATCAGGATCATTAGTAGTACAACAGGCTATTCAGCCCAACCAGTCCGTGCTGATGTTTACACGTGGTCTGGAGAAACTGTCAGCACTGACGGAAATAAGGGATGAGCTGTTGCTGGCGTTTGCAGCTCAGACAAGTTATATAAAGATTCAAAACATTGTAAACTGACAGATTTAAGTGTGGAGCTTTTCAGGGAATATAGAAATGCTTGGTTTGCAGTCTTGATACATTGTTATCTATCCTCCATTTGAGATAACATTTTAATCCCAAATTAAATTCAAGGGGGATTTAGTAAGTTTGCTATATTTTAGAAATTAATGCTGAGAGATTGTAAATTGGAGCACCTTGTTACAATTTGAGCTTTCTTATTCCTTGGGATGTGCTGACCCAGTTGATGTCCTGTTGAAACCAATATCAGGCCTGAATTGCACCTGAAAAATTAAGATGGTGCAGAATTATGAAAAATTCTTCAATTCAGCCTTAAATTTGGAAGCAGTTTATTTTTAATCACCAGGGAAAACCAGTATAGGGGTGAGTTTAAGAATTTTGCACGATCTGTAATTCTGCACAAGCTTATATGTAGAGACAAAATGGTCTCATAGGCTAAGTAAGACCAGATAGAATTTGGAGCCTGTAATCCGTTACTCAAAACATGGTCTGACTGTGAGACACAATGAGTTATAAGTAGAAAGATATACACAAACACAAGCAAGTCCAAGATCACTTCAGGAGGGTGGGGGTAGAAAGCTGAAGGGCTGACTGTCGGTGGAGCGGGCAGGGCCGGAGACACGGAGTAGCCCAGTGCCCGATGTGTGGAGGGAGCAGGAAAGTTGGTAAGGTGTCAGTAACTTGCAGAGGTAGGGAGGAGTAAGACCGTGGGGGGCTTTAAAGTGAGGACAAGAATTTTGAACTCGATGCTCTGGGGGATGGGGAGCCAGTGAAGCCTGGGGATGCAGGAGAGGACACAAGCTGCAGACACATCAATTCCTTAGGTTCTGAATAATCTTCAGCTTGTGGAGGGAAGAGTTGGGAATCAGCAAGCAGGCAGTTTGCATAGTCAAGCCTGGATGTGATGAAAGCATCGATGATAGTCTTAGCGGGGTGAGGGGAGAGGTAGTGGCGGAGGCGGGCAATGCTGCAGAGATTGGGGAAGTCAGAATGGGTAATGGCAAGGATGTGGGGTTTAAAATATATTTGAGGGTCGAACAAGACACCAAGATTCCATACTGGCTCAGTGATTTGGAGAGTGCATCCATTAAACAACAACTTGCATTTATATAGCGCTTTTCACGCAGGGTAGCGTCTCAGAGCACTTGAAGGAGAGATGATACATGAGGAGAATTTTAAGGGAAAGATTGGAGGGACAATAAAAAATAAGGCGCTTGAAGGAGGGGAAGGATCTGGAGGAGTAAGGGGGAAAACCATGAAGACCTGTAGGTGAGAGCCACACCACCACCACCACGGCAGTTGGGTTGTGGGTCTGATGGAATGTGTAACTGGGTGGGCTGACCTCAGTGAGGGGGAAGGTGGCACTGGGGGGGGTGATAATAATAATAATAATAATCCTTGCATTTGATATAGCGCTTTTCACGTCGGGAGGACGTCCCAAAGCGCTTCACAGAACACACTGTAAAGTGAATTGACTGTATATTTGTGGGCGAACGCGGCAGCCAATTGCGCACAGCAATGTCCCACAAACAGTCGTAGATTGAAAATGACCAATTTATTATTGTTTTTGGTTTTGGAGGGATTATTATTAGGCTCTGTGTGGAGTAAGGAAACTTGCCCAAGGTTTCGCCCTGCCTGGAAATGAACTGATTCCAGGTTTCACTGAGGGTGAGGATGTTAACATTTTAATAATAATCCTTGCATTTGATATAGCGCCTTATCACATCATTCAGACATCTCAAATCCCTTCACAGAATATACTGTAAAGTGTTTTGACTATATAGTTGTGGGTGAAACACAGCAGCCAATTGCGCACAAATCGTGCATTCAGTGACCACATTTTTTTTTGAACGATCATTTTTGTCAACAATGAGGTTGTGGATGGTGAGGACTTTATTGGTGAGGGCGGACATTTTGTAGGGTGATGTGGAGGGGACAGGGAGCAGAGGAGTCTGCGGAATGAGGGGGTGAGTAAAAGGATTGACAGGAAAGATGGGCATGTGGATAAGATTAAAACATGTCACAGCAACCTTATTCTACTTGATGGACACTCAGATTATCAATTCACAACAGCGATGTGCATTTTTCATGCAGCATCGCTTGCATAAAGAATGTCTCCTAGGACTGTACAAGTGGAGAGGTAGACACAATGAGCTACAAGTGGTGAGATAAAAACGATGAACAACAACAACAACAAGATTCCATTTATAGAGCGCGTTTCACGTCGGGAGGACGTCCCAAGGCACTGTACAGTTGGGTCAGGACCCGAGCATTGGGGGGAAATGGTCAGGGTAAGGGGAGGGAAGGGAGGGAGCGAAGAGGGGGTAGAGAGTCGAGAGGGAAGCTGAAGGCACGGTCAAAGAGGAAGGTCTTGAGACCGGCCTTGAAGGAGGAAAGGGAGGAGGGGGCGAAGGCACTGGGGGATAGAATTCCAGAGCCTCGGGGCTGAGAGGCTGAAGGCCCGGCCACCGATGGTAGGGCGGTTGGGGTGGGGGATATGGAGCAGACCGGAGCCAGAGGAATGGAGGGTACAGGCAGATAAGTAGGGGGATAGTAGGTCAGAGAGGTAGGAGGGAGCAAGGCCGTGAATGGCCTTGTAGGTGAGGATGAGGATCTTGAATTCTTGAACATGGCCACTGACATTTCAATGTGATAATGTTCCACGTATGTGTTCCTATAGTTCTCTTCACATTGGATAACGTCTTTGAGAACTTAATGACAAAAGTTTAGGGTTGTGAAGAACAATTTTAGGACAGACACCAGGAAGTATTTACACAGAGGTTAACCAATAGTTGAACGGGTTGGATATCTGAAACTATATAATTATTGACAAATATTATGCTGTTTTGTAAGAGTCATTGTGATAATTTATTATATCAAATCTGTTATGAAACATCATAAACCTAACCCCAACAGTTATCACCCTCCCAGCAATAATAAATAAATGATAATCCTTACATTTAATATATTCTCTTTCATGTTAGGGGGATACATTTTATTCACTGGATTCTTGGCCAGCAGAAACTCTCTTTTCTTTTTGATTGGTGCCATGGGATTTTTAATGTCCACCTGAATAGACAGACAGGGACTCGTTTTAAAGTCTCATCTCCAACAATGCAGAGTACCCCCGACACTTTGCTGGAATATCAGCCTAGATTCTATGAGTTCGAAATTCCGACATAATAATCCTTGCATTTGATATAGCGCTTTTCACATCGGGAGGACGTCCCAAAGCGCTTCACAGAACACACTGTAAAGTGAATTGACTGTATATTTGTGGATGAACGCGGCAGCCAATTGCGCACAGCAATGTCCCACAAACAGTCGTAGATTGAAAATGACCAATTTATTATTGTTTTGTTTTGGAGGGATTATTATTAGGCTCTGTGTGGAGTAAGGAAACTTGCCCAAGGTTTCGCCCTCTGCCTGGAATTGAACCCAGGTGTCTCGCTTGCAAAGCGAGTGCTCTAACCACTGAGCTACAGGACATGGTGCTTAAACCCACAACCCTGATTCAGAGGTGAGAGTGCTACAAACTGAGCCCGGCTGACACAAATTTTTAGAGAATGCGAAATAATCTTTGCTGCTCCTTCAGAAAATCTAAAGTTCATTTTGTGAATTAACATTCAGGAACAGCATCTGTCACTGTGTGCTGCCAAGAATAGCTTCAGTCTGTGCAGACAGCTGCAACTTGGGCACACACATGAGCAGCAGCAACAACTCGCACTTGTAAATCTTCTTTCAATTCTCCAAGTGCTTTACAACAACGTTCACCAGTCACCAAGCAAGGTGGGAAAGCAAGAGTGCTACCAACTGAGCCAGCCGACACATTACAAAAAAAATTATAGAGAATCAACTTTCACATTAAAGCATGAATTAAAGAATTTAACCCACAACCGTCTGACTTGGAGGCAAGAGTGCTACTGACTGAGCCAGGCTGGTGATAGCAGAGATGAGGGGTTATATTTATTCGAGTAGGATTGTAAAGTTGGCATAATTTTCACTGAAACAAGGAAGAGGGAATTGAAAAGCAGTTCTCAAACTTCTGAAAGGCTTTGTGAAATTAATATTGAGAGTGTAAGATCATTCTCACTAGTTGGTGATTTGTCAGTGATAAACCCAGGATTGTTATTGGGCAAGATAAAGAGAAGTTTAGAAGACTTCATATAGAAGCTTACTAGAACATTGCATATGTTACCACTAATAGACATTGAAGAGAGCTGTGGTGTTCTGCAATAGGAGGGGCTGTCATTTGGATGAAATGTTAATCTGAGGTTTTATAATAATAACATTAAAAAGGAAATGGATGATAAGCATATAAACAATAGAAAAACATATGGCGGAAAAGAGCAGGAAAATGGGATTAGAGGAATCAGAACCAGCACGCGTTTCATGGGCTATAAATGATCTTCTGTCCTGAAATTTCTCCATTTCTATGATTTTATTGTGTGATTTGAATAGCAACAGTCCTCAGTGATGGCAAGAGATGTGGAGTCCTGTAGCTCAGTGGTTAGAGCACTCGCTTTGCAAGTGAGAGACCTGAGTTCAATTCCAGGCAGAGGGCGAAACCTTGGGCAAGTTTCCTTACTCCACACAGAGCCTAATAATAATCCCTCCAAAACCCAAAACAATAATAAATTGGTCATTTTCAATCTAAGACTGTTTGTGGGACATTGCTGTGCGCAATTGGCTGCCGCGTTCGCCCACAAATATACAGTCAATTCACTTTACAGTGTGTTCTGTGAAGCGCTTTGGGACGTCCTCCCGACGTGAAAAGCGCTACATCAAAATGCAAGGATTATTATTAAGAGAAAGGGATGATTCAAACTGGCAACCTTTAATCAGAGAGGCACAGCAGCACCAATCATCAGTATGTGTCCTGGCCAACAATCCCCCAGTTAAATTGGTCACTCTCTTCTTGGGATGTCCTCCCGACGTGAAAAGCGATCTATAAATGTAATTTTATTGTTGTTGTTGTTGTTGTTTGTGGGGGGACTGCTGTTCACAATTTGGATGCAGTCCTCACCTATAAAATATAGATGAACGCTGTTCAGATTAGAGACGTCTTGACAACATGGTAAGGTGCTGTATCCAATGGAAGGATTATTATGGTCCTATTATCACATGAACCATCAAAAATAGTGCAGAACATTATGCAGCGCAATCAGAAAAAGTGCTGGCCTTGATGCATGAGCAGCAGTCACCGCAGATACTCATTCTGCAAACTTGTTTTATTTCAGATCAAAAAACATTTTGGTAGCATTCAGTGAATCAATGATTTCCACTGACAGAGAGATGGGATGGTAGTCAATGTTTCACAAATGCCTGATATTGCCAAATAGTTGAAGTATGAAATTTGAATGTGGTTTGTGCATCTTCTGTTTGCGTTCCTTTACGCTAACATGTTTCAAAGTCAGCCGCTCCCTCAGATAGCAAGCAAATGTCTTAGTGATAAGCAGTCACACTTGATCGTGTGTAAATTATTCATCCTCTCAATCTGGAGCCGGGTTTTTCTGTTTATAATTAAATTCAAATGTGGCGAATCTTCAAAAGCACCCTGATCAATCGCTATTCCACAAACCCCGGGCTGCCAGTTGCCTTGCCTGAAAATTAAATGCTGTTGGGAAATTTGATGAGATGGACGATTTCCATTCTTTCTCAAATCTTCTTTTCAATCAGTTCTGCATTTGGACATCTTTGCTGCATACATTCTATTTGTGAAGTCTTTCCATCTGCCCTGCGAGTGCTTAACAAATGTATTGCCTGCCTTTGATCTGAGCTTCACCATTTCCCTTTGGGTGCAGATTGCAATTGATCCAACCTTACAGTAATTTCCGAGTTGCAAATCCTCCGAAGATTTCTGAAATAGCTTTTAAAGGCCCATTGCAAACTTCCCTTCCTTTATAAAAGCCTCAAAGAACTTATGTACTGAAGTTACCATCTTTGAACACTGGGCTACCCAATAAACATGATGGTGAGTAGAATTTCTAAGTGCAGAATCATGGGTCTACATGGCTCAAGAGAGGATATTGAGGGTGTTGATTCGATGACACATAGGGCATCAATAGCAATTGTTGATTCCTATCAATACTTGGGGGTTTTGTGGACACTAACCTTTGCTTGGACACTGTCCTGAGCGCACAGAGAAGGGGTGAAGGAATATTCTGTTCGAGCTTGTCTCTCATCAAGGAAAGCAGGTCCTGATGCAGGTCAAGCTTGTGGCATACAAACTTTTTTATGGTTCAGAGCTCCATATGCTCCAACTTTATTCAAGTCTCTTCTGCATATTCTCCCTAATAATAATAATCCTTATATCTGATAAAGCACATTTCATTTGGAGCTCTGTAGCTCAGTGGTTGGAGCACCTGCCTCGCAAGCAGGAGACCTGGGTTCGATTGACGGCAGGGCAAAACCTTAGGCAATTTTCCTTACTTGAACACCTAATAATAATCCCTCAAGAAAGAAAAACAATAATAAATTGGTCACTTCAATCCACGACTGTTTGTAGGACACTGCTGTGCACAATTGGCTGCCGTGTTTCGCCCAAAAATATACAGCTGATTCACTTTACAGTATATTCTGTGAAGCACTTTGAGACATCTAGAAGATGTGAAAAGTGCTATATCAAATGCAAGGTGTTTAAGTCAGAATCCATACGTTTTAACATCTGTATTCCCCTGCTGTGTTGCAATCCCCCCTTTAACTCACCATCCCCGGTCATCTACTCCATTTTCTCCTTTGTCTTCCTTGCCCTACCTCCCCTTTCTCTCCTCAAAAGTCTCTTCCTGCCAACATGCCCCAGTTCTGACGAAGAGTCGTGGACCCAAAACGTTAACTCACTTTCCTTTCTCCATAGATGCTGCCTGACCTGCTGAGTGTTCCCAGCCACTTCTGTTTTTGTTTTCAGATTTCCAGCATCTACAGTATTTTTTACATTTTGTTTTATAGTGTGAATTGACTGTGTATTTGTGGGCGAAACCCGGCAACCAGTTGCGCATAGCAGTGTCCCATAAACAGTCTTGGATTGAAATGACCAATTTATTATTGTGTCTTTTATTCTTGAGGGATTATTATCAGGCGTGTGGAGTAAGGAAATTTGTCCAAGGCTTTGCCTTGCCGGGAATCAAACCCAGGTCTCTCGCTTGCGAGGCGAGTGCTCTAACCCCTGAGCTACAGAATTCCAAATGAAAGGTGCTTTATCAGATGTAAGAATTATTATTAGTAGTATATTCATAAATATTCTTAAAAAATTATGTTTTTGATCATTTGTTTGACAAGTGACCTCAAATTCTCCCTTCTTTTGTTCTCTGGTCATTGTCTTTGTGAAACACTTTAAGATGTTCAACGTGTGTGAAAGGAGCTATATAAGCGCAAATTATTGCTTTGCTTTCAAACTACCGAGCGGCTGACATGAATCAAATGTTCCTGCTTTTGTCCTCGGAAAGTGTCGAACTGAATTCTTTAGTGTTTGAAAGGCAAGAACAATATTAATTTCAATTCACCACTAAGTTCTGTGCTGTGTTTTGTTCACATCACACACAAAATAAATCATCCAAATACAACACCATCAATTTACAGTAATGCAATAATAAACCTATTTCATATAGTATCTTTCATGTCAGGAGGATGGCTCAAAGCCCTTCACGGAGCTAATACATCTGGCATTTGGAGTCCTGTAGCATATTGGTTAGAGCATTTTTTGATAGGTAAGGGGTAATATGGGGCAAAGGTGGGTAATTGGATTTGAGGTACAGATCAGCCACAATTTAATAGGTTCAAGTGGCTGAATGGCTTACTCCTGTTTCTTATGTTTCCTATGTTCCTATGTTCCACTTGCCTCGCAAACAAGAGAACCTGGATTTGATTCCTGAGCAGGGCGAAACATTAGGCAAGTTTCCTTACTGTGCATGCCTCTGTTTACCTAGCGATAAGTAGGAACCCAGTTGTTAGTCGATTGGCGGATCACTTTTGTGGGGGAAATAATCCCTTAAAAAAAAATTTTGGCACTCAATCCATGACTGTTTGTGGGACGTTGCTGTGCGTTATTGGCTGCCCACAAAATATACAGTTAATTCACATTACGGTGTATTCTGTGAAACACTTTGAGACATCTCAACGACGTGATAAGGTGCTATATCAAATGCAAGGATTATTCTTATTATTATTTCTGCAATGTGCAGCCATCAAAGAAGATGCCGCACTTTAGAATCACAAAGGTTCATTGCATGTTTCTATGGCACTCAGCTGTTATGTGATGTGACATCTCCTGTATCTTTGTGTTGATGGAAAAAGAGTGAATATCATTGTTGTGATTGCTTTACTCTGGTTGTGCATGAAATCCCTGTGCATCAGTCAATGCATCACAAAGCTGTGTATATAACAGGTAGCTCCAAAAAAAAATTATTGCTTTAAAGTCTTCTCCTGCAGCAATAATCTATCTGAAATTTCAGATGTGAAGCATGTAATTCTGCTGAAAATGAATCAGAGCCAAAGCCTAAATGCTGGTCTAACCAGCAATTCCTATCCAATTTAATTCAATCTTTAACTGTATTTTGGTTTTGTTTAGCATTGTTTGAGAACTATCAACGACAATAACAATTTTACACATATTGCGCATTGCGCCTTTCGACCTGGAGGACATCTCAAAGCGTTTCACAGAATCAACTGGGAAACCGGAATCTGGCAATGAGTGTGCAAGTACAGTATGTATAAATGATGTGTCAGGTCTGGTCAAACATATCATTATACATACCATACTTGCACGCTCATTGAAATATAATGATCGACAGATACTACGTAACAATCGATCTTTCGCGATATATAAGAAGTGGTCCCAAGCTTTTAAGAGATTTGTTCCTAAGATTCTTCCTTTCGGTCCC